>NC_053492.1:438397960-439071293 GCF_905171775.1 Rana temporaria
GGCACACTGGTGATGTGTATCTCTAGGTAGGCACTCTGGTGATGTGGACCCCTAGGTAGGCACACTGGTGATGTGGACCCCTAGGTAGGCACACTGGTGATGTGGATTCCTCGGTAGGCACACTGGTGATGTGGATCCCTCGGTAGGCACACTGGTGATGTGGATCCCTCGGTAGGCACACTGGTGATGTGGACCCCTAGGTAGGCACACTGGTGATGTGGACCCCTAGGTAGGCACACTGGTGATGTGGACCCCTAGGTAGGCACACTGGTGATGTGGACCCCTAGGTAGGCACACTGGTGATGTGTATCTCTAGGTAGGCACACTGGTGATGTGGACCCCTAGGTAGGCACACTGGTGATGTGGACCCCTCGGTAGGCACTCTGGTGATGTGGACCCCTAGGTAGGCACACTGGTGATGTGGACCCCTAGGTAGGCACACTGGTGATGTGGACCCCTAGGTAGGCACACTGGTGATGTGTATCTCTAGGTAGGCACTCTGGTGATGTGGACCCCTAGGTAGGCACACTGGTGATGTGGACCCCTAGGTAGGCACACTGGTGATGTGGACCCCTAGGTAGGCACACTGGTGATGTGGACCCCTAGGTAGGCACACTGGTGATGTGGACCCCTAGGTAGGCACACTGGTGATGTGGACCCCTAGGTAGGCACACTGGTGATGTGGATCCCTCGGTAGGCACACTGGTGATGTGGATCCCTCGGTAGGCACACTGGTGATGTGGATCCCTCGGTAGGCACACTGGTGATGTGGACCCCTAGGTAGGCACACTGGTGATGTGGACCCCTAGGTAGGCACACTGGTGATGTGGACCCCTAGGTAGGCACACTGGTGATGTGGATTCCTCGGTAGGCACACTGGTGATGTGGATCCCTCGGTAGGCACACTGGTGATGTGGATCCCTCGGTAGGCACACTGGTGATGTGGACCCCTCGGTAGGCACACTGGTGATGTGGACCCCTAGGTAGGCACACTGGTGATGTGGATCCCTAGGTAGGCACACTGGTGATGTGGACCCCTAGGTAGGCACACTGGTGATGTGGACCCCTAGGTAGGCACGCTGGTGATGTGGATCCCTCGGTAGGCACGCTGGTGATGTGGATCCCTCGGTAGGCACACTGGTGATGTGGATCCCTCGGTAGGCACACTGGTGATGTGGACCCCTAGGTAGGCACACTGGTGATGTGGATTCCTCGGTAGGCACACTGGTGATGTGGATCCTAGGTAAGCTCACTGGTGATGTGGATTCCTCGGTAGGCACACTGGTGATGTGGATCCTAGGTAGGCACACTGGTGATGTGGATTCCTCGGTAGGCACACTGGTGATGTGGATCCTAGGTAGGCACACTGGTGATGTGGATCCTAGGTAGGCACACTGGTGATGTGGATCCTAGGTAGGCACACTGGTGATGTGGATCCTAGGTAGGCACACTGGTGATGTGGATTCCTCGGTAGGCACACTGGTGATGTGGATCCGTAGGTAGGCACTCTGGTGATGTGTATCTCTAGGTGGGCACACTGGTGATGTGGATTCCTAGGTGGGCACACTGGTGATGTAGACCCCTAGGTAGGCACATTGGTAATATGGAGCCCTGTGTGTGGGTAAGATGTCACCTCTCATCTGTTCTCAGTCAGTCTTGCCACTCTTTGTGTGACAACCGCTTCAGACACCAAGATCCTCTCCATACATCTTAAAAGTATGGCCGCCGTTCCCGCCGCGAGGTTCGAATTTTTAACGTCGTTTGCGTAAGTCGTCCGCGAATCGGGATTTACGTTGTTTACGTCCACGTCGAAATCAATAGGCCCGTGCGGCATACGTAACCGCAATGCACACCGGGAAATGTAGTTGCCCGGCGCATGCGCAGTGTTCAAAAAACGTGAGGTCAAGCCTCATTGCCATACAACACGCCCCCCCTCCGAGAAATTTGAATCTGCTGCCCTTACGCCCGCCCGATTTAAGCTACGCCGCCGTATATTAGCAGGCAAGTACATTGAGAATCATGTACTTGCCTTGCTAACTTACGGCGGCGTAGCTTAAATTCCTTAAGCTACGCCCCTGCAAAGTTAGGTCATTGTACCTGAATCTACCCAAAAGAACATAATAGAACATATCTTGTTGGTGCAAGATTTAATTCCTGCTGTCATTCTCTAGGGAGCATCTTTATGCTCATCGTTCAGGAATCACAGAGAAGCATTTATAATTGGGGATGCCAAGGTCCACAGTTTTACCTGGGGGATAGAGTACCAGTGCTGGTCCCTACCATTGAGAGTCAATTCCAGGCTAAATGGCAAATAAGTAGGAGAAGTAAACTATAAAACCCACCTGCCAGGTTAAAGGAGGCCAGAACAATTCTATCACATCAACCTCTTAAAGTCCTAGGACAGGGAAACCCATGGGGGCAGTGCCAACCCCTTTAACCACTTCCATACCAGGCACTCACGCACCTTCCCGCCCAAGCCAATTTTCAGCTTTCAGCACTGTCGCACTTTGAATGACAATTGCGCGGTCCTGCGACGTGGCTCCCAAACAAAATTGGCGTCCTTTTTTTTCCCACAAATAGAGCTTTCTTTTGGTGGTATTTGATCACCTCTGCATTTTTTTTTTTTGCGCAACAACTAAAAAAAGACTGAAAATTTTGAAAAAAAATTTAGTTTTTATTATTTTCTGTTAATTTTTTTGTAAATAAGTACGTTTTTTCTTTCAATTATGGGCACTGATATGGCGGCACTGATGGACATTGATGAGGTAGTACTGACGGGCAAAGATGAGGTGGCACTGATTGGCGGCGCTGGTATGCGGCACTGATGGGCACACATAGGTGGCACTGATGGGCACACATAGTCGGCACTGATGGGCACACATAGGCGGCACTGATGGGCACTCATGGACGGCACTGATGGGCACTCATGGACGGCACTGATGGGCACTCATAGGCGGCACAGATGGGCACTCATGGGTGGCACTGATGGATACTTATGGGTGGCATAGGTGGGCACTGGGCATGGATGGGCACTGTGGGGTGGCACTGATGGACACTGTGGGGTGGCACTGATGGACACTTGGGGTGGCACTGATGGACATTGTGGGGCAGCACTGATCTACCCATGTTGCCAGTCAGTGGGGGCACTGATTGGCATCTTTTTCCCTGTTCGTCTTTCAGGACAGGTACTGTAGAGAGACACAGGCTCCTCCCCTCTTAGGAAACACCGCCTTCCAATTAAGGATTTAAGCCTCATCCTCCCTCAGCTCCTCAGTTTATGGTGTTTCCTCCGGCAGGAGACACCGCTGGGGCCGAGAGCCAGACAGCTGGGGAGGCTGGGGCTATGTTTTCTGAGGAGGGGGGTCCTGGACTCTCTTTTTCTCAGTCCTGCAACTACCTGATTGGGCTAGTGAGCTCTAAAATCGAAGGTACCTGTTGCGCTGCGTGCCTCGGCGTTCTTGGGGAAGTATCTGACCGAGGGGGTCCTTTTCCTTTCGTCCAGGGGGACGCTGCAGGCGGCGTGTCGGCTCCCTGTGTAATCACACAGTTAGGTCAGGAGCTGAGACCGGCCGGATGACGGGTGACGTCAGATCCGGAAGGGGCGGGCACTTCCGCCGGATACGCGTCTTCTAGGCCCAGACGCGGCAGAGGATAAGGACCACACGCCAGGCTGGTGCGGCCTACGCTTTTCAGCCGTGGGGACGGCATTCGGAGCGTGTCCATCGACCACAGCCTAGACCGGAGATGTCGGAAGCAGAGGCTTCACACGCGCCTCCGGAGGACAGCAGCACCAGCCACTCTAAGGTAGGAACCCTGGGGTGGTGTTCCTTTACCTTCTTTTCAGCTTCACTGGTGTATTCTCCTGGTGGTCGGGGGGTGAGGTAGTGTGTCCCTTGGTGATGGTTGGCTAGGGGGAAAAAACACTCCTGGTGGTTTGCTGTTTTTAAAAGAAACGCTGATAGCCTCTCATACCTGCTCTTGCTTTTTACTGTGTTTTACAGAAATCCACAGAAAAATCGGGTCATAGCTCCAAGAAGAGGTGTCCTTCCTGTAAAACTTCTTTAGGAGAGACCTGGAACAAAGCACTGTGCAGACGCTGTATTGAGGGGTTAATCAGGGAGAAAGAGGCAGAGCAGGGTTCTGAGCTAGCAACTACAGTGAAAGAGCTTACCAGCACTTTTCAATCTTTTAAGGATCTGTTTGCTGGTTTTCAGTTGCCACAGAGTAGCCCTTCTCCAGTGCAGCAGGTTAATCCACCTGGTCCTGTGGTACTTCCCTCCGTAAGTGGAGAGAACCCAGAGGACTTCAGAGAGGACGCTGAGGAAGAGCGAGATAGTGCCGCTTCTGACTCCCAAGGGGAGTCTGAAGGGGAAGGGAAGGAGGGGGAACCCTCAAGGAATTCCCGATATAAGCTTTCCCTTGAAGAAGTGGATGACCTCTTAGGGGCAATCCACGCTACGTTGGGGATCCCTGAAGAGAAAAAAGCACTATCGCTCCATGACAGAATGTTCATGGGCTTAGGGGAACAAAAGAAAAGAGTTTTCCCGGTCCATGAGGTCTTGGTCCAGACCATCAAAAAAGAGTGGCAGGATCCGGAAAGGAAACCCTTCCTTTCAAATGCATTGAAGCGAAGATTTCCCTTTTCTGAGGAAGAAGCCTTAGTTTGGAACAAAATTCCCAAATTAGATGCGGCATTCTCACAGGTGTCCAGACACACTGACTTGGCGTTTGAAGACATGGGGGTGCTCTCAGACCCCATGGACAGAAGAATGGATTCACTTCTGAAGAAATCGTGGGATTCTTCACAGGGGAATCTCAAGCCTGCCATGGCAGCTACAGTGGTAGCTCGCAACATGGAACATTGGCTCACGCAATTGAAAGCGCACATTGAAGCAGGGACACCCAAAGAAACTGTTTTGGCCTCTTTTCCTACACTACTGAATGGGGTAGCGTATCTAGCAGACGCATCAGCAGAGTCTATACGCATGTCTGCGCGCTCTGCGGCCTTGTCTAATTCGGCAAGGAGAGCCTTATGGCTCAAGACATGGCAAGGGGATAGCGCATCTAAGGTTAAATTGTGCGGTATTCCCCTCACAGGAGACCTGCTGTTTGGACCAGGTTTGGAGGCTGTTCTTGACCGAACAGCCGACAAAAAGAAAGCCTTTCCTCTAAAGAAAAAGTTTGGGGGACAGGCAAAAAAGAAGTTCTGGTCCCAGAAGAAAGTAGAAACCCCTAAACCAGAAGGGAAAAGGAAGTTTTGGGGGCCGAAAGGTAAGGGGCGCGGAGCAGCGATTTTTCGTGCTCCTGAACAACCCCAAAAACCACAATGACGAAGTCAAGGTGGGGGGAAGATTGGGGGCCTTTCTCCCACAATGGGAAATGATCACCAGCAATCAATTTGTGCTGGGGATCATAAGGCGAGGATACAAATTAGAATTCTCAAAGCCTCCTCCGTTAAGACTTTTGATCACCGAGCTACCAAAATGCAAGGAGAAATCATTAGCTCTTCTTTCCTCCCTTCAGGAGTTGGAGGATCAGGAGGTAGTGGTTCGGGTCCCGACAGAAGAGACAGGCAGGGGCTTCTATTCCCACATTTTTGTGGTTCGCAAACCATCAGGGAAGTTCAGACTTATACTGAATCTGAAGCCCCTGAATCTCTCGGTCACTTACAAAAGATTCCGGATGGATTCAATTTACTCAGTAAAGACCCTTCTCCCCCCCAATTGCTTTATGGCATCAATAGATCTAAAGGATGCCTATTTGCACATCCCTATAGCAGAGGGTTATCAGAAGTTTCTGAGATTGGCAGTAAGGTCCAAGGAAGGGACATTTCACCTTCAGTTCAAAGCCCTTCCCTTCGGGCTCTCCTCTTCCCCCCGCATCTTCACCAAAGTTATGGTGGAGGTCTTGGCGTTCCTTCGTCTCAGAGGGATCTCAGTGATAGCGTACCTGGACGACCTGTTACTGTTTGCAGGGTCACCGGAACAGCTGTCCCAGGATCTCCGGGTAACAAGAGAGGTCCTGGAAAGCCTGGGATGGCTTTTGAATCTGGAGAAATCCAGTCTAGTGCCATCTCAAAGGGTCACCTTCCTGGGGTACGAACTGGACTCAACCAGACAGATGGTCTTTCTCCCAGCAGAAAAAATACAAAAAGTAGACAGGGCAATGCTACTTCTTCAGGGCAGCTCTCAGCTCACAATAAGGAAAGCCATGTCAGCCTTGGGTCTTCTAACTTCCACACTTCCGGCGGTACAGTGGGCAGGGTTGCATTTTCGTCCCTTACAACTTTACATCTTAAGTGTCTGGGATCGCAACCCGGGGTCCCTGGATGCTCTAATTTCAGTACCGATTCAGGTCAAGAGAGCCCTCTGGTGGTGGAGGAAGGGGGCGAACCTGTTGCAAGGGCTGGAGTGGATTTGTCCAATATCCAGGACAGTAACAACGGACGCCAGTGGCACAGGATGGGGAGCACATCTGAATTCTTCTCTGATGCAGGGTACCTGGGAAATAGAGGACTCAAAGAGATCCTCGAATTGGAGGGAGCTGAAGGCTATAGATCTGGCCCTCAGAGCCTTTCAAAGAGATCTTCAGGGTCATCATGTCCGAATCCGTTCGGACAATTCCTCCGCAGTTGCCTATATCAACAGGCAGGGGGGCACCAGGAGCCAGTCCTTGTGGAAGCTGACAGAGTCCATCCTCAAATGGGCAGAGACCAACATTTTGTCTCTTTCTGCGATTCATCTGAGGGGGGAGCAGAATCAAGTCGCAGATTTCCTCAGCAGGAAAAAGCTGAGGGAGGGCGATTGGGTCCTGAACCAAGAGGTTTACGAAGTGATCACTCAAAGGTGGGGAATACCGGAGGTGGATCTGTTCGCCTCAAGGGGAAATACCAAGACACGGCTATTTTTTTCCCTGAACAGGTGGGACGGAGCACTAGGGGTGGATGCTTTAGCACAGACCTGGCAGTTCGTCAGGTGTTATGCTTTCCCCCCTCCGGTTCTGATTCCAGCAGTTTTGAGAAAGCTGCAAAGGGAAAACACAACGCTGATTCTGATTGCACCCCATTGGCCCAGGAGACCATGGTTTTCCATTCTGAAGAGTCTATCAGTAGAACCTCCTTGGATTTTGCCAATCCGGGAAGACCTTCTTACTCAGGGTCCAGTCTGCTGTCCGCAGGTGGAGAGGTGGAACCTAGCAGCCTGGCTTCTGAGGAGGAGCTGCTAAGAAACAAGGGCTTTTCAGAACGACTAATAGCAACCCTTCTAAGCTGCAGGAAGAAGGAGACGCAAGCAATCTATCTTAAAGTTTGGAAGCGTTTTAACAACTGGTGCTTGGAAAGCTCTTTCAAGGTTCATAGCTCGATAGCAGTATTGGAATTTCTGCAGGCAGGAGCAGACAAGGGGCTGGCCATTAGCACACTGAAGGGTCAGGTCTCAGCTTTGAGTGTTTTCCTAGAAAGACAGTTAGCATCTGACCCATGGGTTTCTAGGTTTTTTAAGGCCTTGAGTAGAAGAAGACCAGTTAGAGCCCCCAACTTCCCAGTATGGGATCTTTCATTAGTTCTACAGGCTCTTACAGAGGAACCATTTGAGCCGCTAGAGAGTAGTACTTTAGAGGTGATCACACTCAAGACTGTATTCTTGGTAGCGATCACCACCGCTAGAAGAGTGAGTGAACTAGAAGCCCTGTCAATTAGGGCGCCCTTTTTTCAGATTTTTCCGGACCGCATTATTTTTAAGACGGATCCGGCCTTTTTACCGAAGGTATCTTCTAATTTTCACAGAAGTCAAGAAATCACATTGCCTTCTTTTTGTTCGAATCCTGTGAGGGAACAGGAACACAAATTTCACAGTTTAGATGTAAGGAGGTGTGTCCTACAATACTTAAATAGCACAGAGCAGGTCAGGAAAACTGATTCTCTTTTTGTTTTATTTTCGGGGTCCAAAAAGGGGTCCAGAGCCTCTAGGCGTACGATAGCCAGATGGTTAAGATCGGCCATTATTCAGGCATATATATCTAAGGGGGTGGAGCCTCCACAGGGTATTAAGGCACATTCCACCAGGGCTGTAGCAGCTTCACAGGCAGAGTGTGCTGGTGCTTCCCCGGAGCAGATCTGTAAGGCTGCAACATGGTCTAGTTTCTCGACTTTCGTGAAACACTACAGACTGGACCTGCTTTCGACCAAGGATCAAGCCTTTGGACGCAAAGTACTACAAGCAGTGGTCCCACCCTAGGGTAAGGTGCTCGCTTATCCTCTCTACAGTACCTGTCCTGAAAGACGAACAGGGAAAAATGGGGTTACTTACCGGTAACATCCCTTTTCCAGGAGTCTTTCAGGACAGCACTGGTACCCACCCTTTTTTTCTAGGGGTATTTCTGAAAAACTCATCATACAAGGCCGTCAGGTAAGATGAAAAGTGATATTTATTTGACGTGTTCTTGTGTCTCCCCAGCTGGCCGGAGGTACTCTGGAAAAACTGAGGAGCTGAGGGAGGATGAGGCTTAAATCCTTAATTGGAAGGCGGTGTTTCCTAAGAGGGGAGGAGCCTGTGTCTCTCTACAGTACCTGTCCTGAAAGACTCCTGGAAAAGGGATGTTACCGGTAAGTAACCCCATTTTTTTTTTTTTTTTTTTCCCATGCTTTTTTATTTTTTGTTTGGCCCACCCAGGGTGGGCTTCCCTGGTGGTCCATGTGGCGATCCGAGGGGGGGCTGCGCTGATAAACAATCAGCGCGAACCCCCCCTGTCAGGAGAGCCGCCGATCGGCTCTCCTATACTCGCGTCTATCAGACGCGAGTGAGGAAGAGCCATCAACGTCTCTTGCTGTTTACATCGTGATCAGCCGTGATTCGACACGGCTGATCACGTGGTAAAGAGTCTCCGTCGGAGACCCTTTGCTGAGATCGGAGATGCAGGGTGTCAGACTGACACCCTGCATCCTCGATCGCCGCGCTGCGCGCCCCCACGGGCGCGCGCGGCATGAAATCCTGCAGGACGTCCTGTCAGGATTTCACAACCACTTCCCGGATGTAAATCGGCCATAGGCCGGGCGGGAAGTGGTTTAAAAGCTACAGGCCCTCAACACCTGACATAGCAATAGCTCAAACTTTATCAATGCCCCATAGAAATGAAGGAAAAGAGTTCTTGAGAAAGAATAAAGATTTATTTCCTGGGGTATCCAGTCTGATCCAGTTATGCAGCATGACATAATTACTAAGCCCATGTCCTGATACAGGGAGTCCCCGAGTTATGAACATCCGACTTGCGAATGACTCCTACTCACGAACGGGAGGCTGCGTGGCCACTTTTCGACGGCGGGCACATTCGATGGAACCCTTTCGTCGGGGGGGGAACATTCGACGGGACCTTTTCGAGGGGGGGCACATTCGACGGGACCTTTTCGAGAGGGGGCACATTCGACAGAACCTTTTCGAGGGGGGGGGGGGCACATTCGAATGAACCTATTCGATGACGGGCACATTTGACGGAACATTGGAAAATGACGTATCTGCCGTCCTGCGCATGCTGTTCCAACCTATGAAAATATTCGACTTAAGAACAAGCCTACAGTCCCTAACCCGTTCATAACTCGGGGGCTGCCTGTACATGCAAAGCCATATTGAATATATGAGAGGGATAGAGGTATTCCATGGTGACTGGTCAAGTACAATAATGTTAGCTTTTCCACCAGATCAGAGCAGTACAAGATTTTGTACTGATGTTAATTGAAAAGCTTGTCCATATTTGATGCTTACCCATTGTCGCAGGTTGACTCATTGACAGGGTGGCGGGACGGGCGCGTTTAAAACATTTTTTTTTTCTTATTTATTTTACCTTTTTATTTAAAGTTTTTACACTGTTCTTTAAAAAAAAAAAAAAAAAAAGTGCCACTTTTATTCCTATTACAAGGAATGTAAACATCCCTTGTAATAGAAAAAAAAAAAGCATGACAGGACCTCCTTAACCACATCCATACCAGCCCATTGTCATATGACGTCCACAAAGGACCTCTACCGATCCGGGTGGACGTCATATGACGTCCTGGGCTTTGTGGGGGGATATCTGAATGATGCCTGCAGCTAAAGGCGTCATTCAGATATCCTTCTCTTCTGCCGGCGATTCTGCACAACGTAAGAACGATCATAGCGGCGGTTCCGCCGCTAGATCGTTCTTACAGGCGGCGGGAGGGGACATCCCCCCCTCCCGCCGCCATCCGGTGCTTCTCCGGGCTCTCCCGTGCCATCGGGGGCCCGGAGAACGAATTGTCCGGCGCTGGCAGGAAGCATAGAGATGACTGGTGACCAGATGGTCACCAGTCATCTCTATGACCGTCGGAGGACCCGGGCGCGATGTGATGACGTCACGCCCGGGTCCCCGTAAGTAAACAAAGCCGCGATTGCGGCTGCTAAGCAACAGTTATCATGAGATCGGTGAATTTTTTTTCACCGATCTCATGCTTTCCAGCCTGGAGGAGAGATGTGGGGTCTTATTGAGCCCGCATCTCTCCATAAAGAGTACCTGTCGCACACATTCCTATTACAAGGGATGTTTACATTCCTTGTAATAGGAATAAAAGTGATAATAAAAAAAAAAAAAGAAAGTGTAAAAAAATAAATAAATATGTAAAAAAAAAAAAGAAATACATTTTTTTTTTAACGCCCCTGTCCCCAGTAGCTCGCACGCAGAAGCGAACGCACACGCAAGTCCCGCCGACATATGTAAACGCCGTTTAAACCACATATGTGAGGTATCGCCGCGTGCGCTAGAGTGCCAGCAACAATTCTAGCACTAGATCTCCTCTGTAAATCTAAACTGGTAACCTGTAAAAAATTTCAAAGCGTTGCCTATGGAGATTTTTAAGTACCGAAGTTTGGCGCCATTCCATGAGTGTGCGCAATTTTAAAGCGTGACATGTTAGGTATCTATTTACTCTGTGTAACATCATCTTTCATATTTTACAAAAAAAATTGGGCTAACTTTACTGTTTTGTTATTTTTTTAATTCATCAAAGAATTTTTTTCCAAAAAAAAGGCGTTTGAAAAATTATTGCGCAAATACCGTGCAAGATAAAATGTTTCAATGACCGTCGTTTTATTCCCTAGGGTGTCTGCTAAAAAAACATATATAATGTTTGGGGGTTCTGCGTAATTTTCTAGCAAAAAAATTATAATTTGTACATGTAGGAGAGAAGTGCCAGAATAGGCCTGGTATGGAGGTGTGTATAAAAGCCCTGTATGGAAGAGGTTAAATATGAGATCTGGGGTCAAAAAGACCTCAGATCTCATATTGACACGAAAATGCAATAAAAAATGAATGTCATTTAAAAAAAAAAAGTGGAAGTGCCTAAAACTGGAGCACAACTGAGCATGTGCAGAGCAGTATTGCTGGATTTTTTTATGGTATAGGCACTTATTTTTAATGTTTTACATAGCTATTCCTGCAAAGGGGGCCAGCCTGAAGTGATCTAGCAGGACTTCCTTTTCTGACTAAAGTTCCACTTTAAAGAAAACTCCTATCCTTTATAGCCAAGTAAGCTGCTTCTGTTTGATCTGCAACTGCTATGGTGCATGCCCATGTAATCAGTTAGCACATTAAAATTTAGACATTGGATGAAAGGTTTAGCACTAGGAAACACTTTTTGATAAGTAGTGCATTTTATATACAACTATATAGATCTGACCAAAATGAGGAGGAAAGAGGGACATTGTTCCAAAGGAGGGACAGTCCCTCGGAATCAGGGACAGTTGGGATCTATGGAGATGTTTAGATGAATACAACATTACAGACCCAGACGCAGATGTATGAATGGGCCAATAAATATACTGCTGCATACTGATGAATATAAAATGATATGCTGGACACATTTGCATGTAGCATTTTTCACCTAAACAAGGAAAAATGACATGTGACTAAACCCCGAATTCAGGATATTCTTGTAAGAGATTCTAAATGGGTTTTATACTCAGCCATATTGGCCCAGATTCAGGTAGAACCGCGCAATATTTGCGTGGGCAAAGGGCAACGATTTTTGCTCTGCGCCCACGCAAATATTTCGATTTGCCCGCGATTCACGGAGCAGTAGCTCCTTAAATTGCGCGGGCGCTATGCTAGTTTGCCCTGCGTAAGGGCGCCTAATGTAAATGATCCCGCCGGGGGCGGGAATCATTTAAATTAGGCGCGCTCCCGCGCCGAGCGAACAGCGCATGCTCCGTCGGGAAACTTTCCCGACGTGCATTGCGGCAAATGACGTCGCAAGGACGTCATTTGCTTCTAAGTGAACGTGAATGGCGTCCAGCGCCATTCACGAATCACTTACGTAAACAACGTGAAATTCAAATTTCACGAGCGGGAAGGGTGGCTATACTTTAGCATTGGCTGCGCCTACTATGAGTAGGAGCAGCCTTACGCTAAAGTCGCCGTACGGAAACTCCGTACCTTGCGTGCGCAGGGCCCGCGCAACTTTTGTGAATCGGTGGTAGTATGCAATTTGCATACTATACGCCGATCACAATGGCCGCGCCCCCTAGCGGCCAACGCAAGAATGCAGCCTGAGATATGAAGGCATAAGGAGGCTTATGTCTGTCATATGCTAGGCTGCAGTCCGCGTAGCGATGTTCCTGAATCAGGGGCATTCGCTACGCGGGAGCAAAACAGCTATTGCGCCTCGCAACCTATGGTTGCGCGGGCGCAATAGCTTCTTGAATCTGGGCCATTGTCTCTGCCTTTTAGCTTTGACTACACTCCCTGCCATTTATCATATACTCAGATTATGTTTGGCTATATCTCGTGAACAATGGCTACTTTGTGTGAATAGAAACCTAGTAATTTGTGAAACCTATCATAAACCTAAGATGTTCGAGTCTCAAGGACACACATTTCTCACATTCCTTCGTTTTGCAGAGCTGTACCCATTAGGGGCCTTTTTCTCCCTAAATCCCCACTACTCACAGAGATTTTTTTTCTATTTCGGCAATGTCTCAGTTGCACACATAGGGCCAGATTCACAAAAGGGATCCGACGGCGTATCTCCTGATACGCCGTCGTATCTCTGTTTCTATCTATGCGACTGATTCATAGAATCAGTTACGCATAGATATCCATAAGATCCGACAGATGTAATTGTTTTACACTGTCGGATCTTAGGATGCAGTACCGCGGCCGCCGCTGGGGGGAGTTTGCGTCGTAAACCAGCGTCGGGTATGCAAATTAGGAGTTACGGCGATCCACGACGGATTTTCGAGTTCGCTACGTCGCCGTTAGTCTAGTTTCCCGTCGCAAAGTTAGTCGTCGTTTTGGGTGCCCTAACTTTAGTCAGCAAACGTATTGCTGTCTAAAGTATGGCCGTCGTTCCCGCGTCGAAATTTAAAAATGAACGTCGTTTGCGTAAGCCGTCCAGGAATACGGAATTACGCTACGCGCGTCGCCGTTCGAAAAAATTACATCACTGCACGCAAAGCACGACGGGAATTGCGAAACGGAGCATGCGCAGTAGGTCCGGTGCGGGAGCGCGCCTAATTAAAATGGCACACGCCCATTTGAATTGGCCCGCCTTGCACCGGACGTATTTGCGATACACCGCCGCAAGTTTCCAGGTAAGTGCTTTGTGGATCTGGCACTAAAACTGGAAACTTGCGGCGGTGTATCGTAAACGGGTTACGTTACACCGGCGCTCTTGTATGTGAATCTGGCCCATTATGCTTTTTTTAGTGTTTGTACACTGTCCAAAATTATTAGGCAAGTTGTATTTTTGAGGATTTTTTTTTTATTATTAACCACTTGCCTCTACATGGCACTTACACCCTCCTTCCTGCCCAGGCCATTTTTCAGCGCTGTCACACTTTGAATGACAATTGCACAGTCATGCTGCACTGTACCCAAATAGAGCTTTTTTTTTGGTGGTATTTAATATCTGCTGGGTCTTTTATTTAAAAAAAAAAAAAAAAAGACCAAACATTTTAAATTTTTTATTTTATAACTAAGTATTTTTTCTCCTTTACTGATGTGCGCTGATGAGGTGGCATTGATGGGCACTGATAGGCTGAACTGGTGGGCATTGATGATGTGGCACTGATTAGGTGGCACTGATGGGCACTAATATGTGGCACTGATGGGCACTGTTAGGCAACACTGATGGGCACTTTTAGGTGGTACTGATAGGCGGCACTGGTGGGCACGGATAGGCGGTACTGATGGGCATTGATGAGCGGCACTGATGGGCAACGCTGATAAGCAGTGATGGGCAGCACTGATAGGCGGCACTGATAGCCAGCACTGACTGGCATCACTAATGTGCACTGATTGGTGGCACTTGTGGGCAGTGGTGTGCACTGATTGCTGTCAATGGTGAGCACTGATAGCTTGCACTGTTGGCGCTATAATGTAATCAGGGCACTGATGATCAGTGCCCTGATTACATTCCTAGATGTCCCCCTGTGAGGAAATGCCTCTGATCGGCTCTCCTCACACTGTCAGTATGAGGCGAGGAGCGCCAATTACCGGCATCTCCATGTTTACGTGTGACTGGCTGTGATTGAACACAGCCGATCACATGGTTAAAGAACGGGGTCACACCTTGTCCTAGCAACATAGCGCGGCCGCGCTGCACACCAATTCTGAGACGCCATCATATGACGGCATCCCAGAACGAGAACTGCACCACCCCGCCGCCATTTAACGTGGGCGGGCAGCAACTGGTTGAACAACTACAGTGCTCTCGGTCAATCCAAAATGTTAATAAACCTCAAATCTGAATAAGAAAGTAAAAGTGAGGTTTTGGCTTTCTCGGTAGAATATCTATGTGTTATATGCACAATTATTGGGCAGAACTGTTATGCAACTAAATGAAAACCAAGCTGCAAAGCCACTACCAACGCCAGGAAAAAGCGCCTGTAAAAGTGCGCTTTTAGTAGCTTTTTGCATTGGCGTTAATGCGCGTTTAGCCGCGTTGGCTTTTAGCAGCATTTCACTCCCCCTATTCAAAATCAATGGTTCCCTATGAGAGTTGGCTTAACTGATATGACTTTCAGCCCATTGATTTGAAAAGAGGTCGCATCATGATGATCTCCTTGTGGTGCGACTTGTGTGCTCTGGGGATCTTGAAGGGTAACCCCATGCCAAAAACAAAAAAAACGTCGTCGTCCCCCCCCCCCCCAAAATCAATACCAGGCCCTTTAAAACTGGTATGAATCTTGAAAGGGAACTCCATGCCAAAATAAAAAAAAAAAAGCCAGATCCAGACGCCTCCATTCAACTTTGCAGCAACAGATCACTTCCAATAATGATCTATTGCTGACTGCAATCAAATATCACTACTGTGTCACTGTTGCTGTTAGACATGTGCAGAATGGAAAAATTAGTTTTGTTTCGGGTATTTGTTATGTTACTAATTTTGTTTCGTTATTCTTTAGTTTCTCCATTTTCGAAAACAATTACAATTTGAATTGGTCGAAAATTGATCGACAGATCCGAATTCTGTGTGAAGAATAGCTTGTTAAGGAGCAGGCTGGCAAGTCGGCCGCAGCATCTTTATCAACCATGACTCATCTGTTGTCAGTGAGATTCCCAGTTGACAACAGAATATAAACAATGCCGACACTAAGGGCTCTTTCGCACGGAGCGGATCCGTATTGATCCGCTCCGTTAGCCCGTTTGGCTCAGCGGGGATTCCTCCGTAATCCCGCTGAGCTGTCGGCGGACAGGGCGGTCCCCGCACACTCTGCAGAGACCGCCCTGTCTCTCCTCCGCTCTCCCCTATGGGGAATCGGATGAATATGGACCGTGTGTCCATATTCATCCGATCCGTGTCCATATTCATCCGATCCGTTCCGCTGGACGGAAGAAAAATAGGGTTTTCTTCCGTCCGCAAAAGCGGATGGTTGCGGACGTTAGCGGATGCATCATCCGCTAACGTCTGCAATCCCATAGGGATACATTACAAGTCCGTAAACGGACTTGTAATAAACAGACCGCTTGTCCGTGCGTGTGAAAGGGCCCTAAAAGTAAAAAAACAAAACAGCATGGGGGGGGGTGCTAGGACATGGTTGTTATGGACACTGCGGCCAGGTGCGGCCTTACCAACCAGCTATTATCAAATTAATTCAAATCATTAATTTCATTCGGATATTTTAAACAACTGAATTAAATGTAATTAATTTAATTTCAGTCATTAATGTTTGTGTAGCGCCCCCTTACTTTCAGTAAAGGCACTACGCTAAAGTTAGTGGGGAATGAGAGAGATAATTTGCTCTCATTCCGAATTATGTTAAATTTGGCTGTCGCCAAATCTGGATTGTTCTGTGGGTCAGACTGCGTTCTAGGTGTGCGGTACCATCCCTGGGCGGCAGATGGCACCAGAGGGGTCCAGGCGGAGCCGCTTTTTCCTAGCAGCCAATTGGAGGAGTTTTCCCTCGCGGGGCATGCTGGGGAGGAGTATTTCTGTGGCGGAAGCCGTTGTTCTTAGTTCTTCGCGGGTTCCTGGTTCCAGGTGCGGCACCCACCTTCAGGGTGTGCGCACATCGCGGGCCCCACCACTTTGGCCTACTTGGCCTGGGGTCGCGCACAACGCGGAGTTCCTGACTCTGGGCCCTCATGGCCTGGGGCAACTGATGCTACCAGGGGCCCCAGTGACTTACTGGGTCCCCAGCTCTACTGAAGAGATCCTAAGCTACGTGCTGTTCGGTGGGGGATCGGCTCAAGGAGAACCCAGAGGCAGGTTGTCTGAGAGACTTGAACGAACCATCGGGATCTGGTGACCGGGACACTGACAGGTACACTTCAGTTCAGATTTCAATTCGAAAGGAACTAACTGCACATGTCTAATTGCCGTGATGTCACATACTATACTTTCCAGTGTAAGCACAATGCTGAAGAATTGCCTTTACAGTGAGCTGCTTCAGGTGCTTTTATGGAGTGCTCATTAGATTTGGATTAATATTTGGAAGATATAATTGTAAGTTATCAATCATTTCTCAATTTTCATCATGCAGTCCAGTAATTGTTTGGTTGTTTGTAATCCAATCCACTTCATGAACAAAGCATTTCAAGTGCTGTTGATCAGAGCAACATGTTCTATAATTTTCCATCCTGGCCAATCAACTCAGTTTGATGGGATCTAGTCTAAATCAATCAGAAAGGGACTATATGTAGCACCCTCCTAGTGTAGAGTAGGGTGCTAGGTACATTTAATTTAGCTCCTCTGTAATCAGTGGAACAAGGGTTGATTGTTTAGGTCTGCTCAATGTCTCACAGGTTGCTGCTCTGAATGCGACCACCTGTATTCTAATCTAGAGCATTCTAGCATTATAGTGGGAGGGAAGAACAGAATAGGCAGTCTGAATGATTATGGGTCTCCAGCCTATCCCGGTGTAGGTGTGCCTAGAAGGTGGTGAAGAGTCCATAAATAGTTTATCATATGTTATGTTATGTTTATCATAATATGAGGGTATCCACAGGTCATTGTATATTACCAGGATGTGTTATGTGGGGGAGGGGTGGATTTCTCACTTTTTATACTGTGGATCACCTCATATTATGATTAACATAACATATGATAAACATGTCCAAGCTAGATATGTAAATAACCTGTCACTCAAAGCAAGGAGAGAGGAACAGACTTTTTATTTAGACAGGTTTTTATCTGGAAGTCTGTTAATTTTCACTGAACAATAAAAGAGGATTGCTCAGAGCTGGATTAACTCTGTGTGGCAAGACTGGGCATAGAAGATAGAAAAATCGTATTGTCTACATTGTGACATAAAAAAATTTTTTTTGGGGGGTTTACATCCACTTTAAGGTTTACAATACAAAAAAACAAATGTCTCCACTGTACATTACGTTACAGACAATTTCAATAGGCAGTCAAACAGTACTTTTAAGAAATCCTCCGCGGTAACTAGCATAACACTGTATCATCCTCTGTCATAGCCTGAGTCATATTTACATCAATATTTATAGTGTACAGGCCATGTACCATCCATGCACTTTATCCCTAGATCATACCGCTTGGAACAACGCCTGACTCATGCCCCCCATTGTCACCCATAGAGTATGCTCCTCCCTCCAGGAAAAAACAGCTCCCCATCTATCTATTGGGGGAGTCAGGGCCGGCCCTATGATGGGACCGGGTGGTACCATGGGTGCCAGGCAGCATTTTTAGGGGGGCAGCATATTGACGCCCGCCAGCCCGCTCCGCTGACAGGAGTGGGCGGAGAGGACACTGAAAGCAGGGGGAGGGGGGGGTGGCGATCAGCGAGTGAGCAGCAGGGGAGCAGTGAGATGATGTCATCTCTCACTGCCGGCCCTGCATCACAACAGTTCTGCCCTCATTGTGCACTGCAGCTGCAGGCAGCAGAGAGATTACAACATCTCTCTGCTGCCTGCCTTTATTCTGGGACACAGCAAGTGACAAAATCTGTTGCAAATCCGCAACGTGTGGCAAGTGATGTGGCACGTGACCATCTGCAACGTGTGGCAAGTGATGTGGCACGTGATCATCCGCAGCGTGTGGCAGGTGGCAATCCGCAGCGTGTGGCAGGTGGCAATCCGCAGCGTGTGGCAGGTGACAATCCCCAGCGTGTGGCAGGTGACAATCCCCAGCGTGTGGCAGGTGACAATCCCCAGCGTGTGGCAGGTGACAATCCCCAGCGTGTGGCAGGTGGCAATCCGCAGCGTATCGCAGGTGGCAATCCACAGCCTGTGGCAGGTGGCAATCCACAGCGTGTGGCAGGTGGCAATCCACAGCGTGTGGCAGGTGACGTGGCAAGTGACAATCCGCAACGTATGGTGACCGAATGTGATGTGGCAAATGACAACCCGTGACGTAAGTGACCATCTGCAACATGTGGCAAGTGACAATCCGCAACGTGTGGCAGGTGATGTAAGTGACCATCTGCAACATGTGGCAAGTGACTGACAGGTCCTTTTATATGCCTATATGCATGTATAGAGCCATGACAGGCCCTCTTTATACTTCTTTATACATGTATAGAGCCATGACAGGTTCTCTTTATACATCTATAGAGCCATGACAGGCCCTCGTTAATCTCCTTTATACATGTATAGAGCCATGTCAAGTACTCTTTATAGTCCTATATACATTTATAGAGCCATGACAGGTCCTCTTTATACTTCTTTATACATGTATAGAGCCATGACGGGTCCCCTTTAGTTATCATGATATAAAATAATGAATGTGGGGGCCTTTTGGTTGGCGTGATTTTTTTTGGGGGGGGGGCAGCATTTCATTCTTGGTCCCAGGCAGCACAATGTTTTGGGCTGGCACTGGGGGGAGTCCAGCTCCTCCAACAGGAATGAGCACCCTCAGTATCATAAGATAACAATGCCTCGCCGAGAATGGAGAGGAGAGAACCAGTATTCCAATCAAACGGATAATAGTTAAAAGAGAGAAATGTTTGGGTCAAAGAAAGTATGTTACAGGGGAGAAAGGAAAGATAGGAGGAGGGGGGAAGGGAGAGGAAGGGGTTATAGCTTCCTGCTCAGGGAGTAATCTTTCAGGGTACCATCTAATTCGTAATCGTCCTGGGGTAATTTGTCAGATACTTCATCCATGGATCCCATACTTTATGAAACAACTTCATCTTATCTTGTACCAGCGCTGTTGGTCTTTAATTCAATATAAGCCATGACAATTTAGGTTTAAGCTGATCAAAGGGTAGAGCTGCCGACTTCCAATTTCTGGCTATAGTTATCTTAGCTGAGATAAATATAAATGTGAGGATCCGTCTTTGATGACTAGGTGCTTCAGACACCCTGCCACCCAGGAGTGCGTGTTTTGTTTAATCTGGGTGAGGGTATACATAAAGTTGTAAACCCTTATCCAAAATCTCCTGACCTTGGGGCATGTCCACCATACATGATAGGTGGATCCCACCTGACCACACCCCCCGAAAACACCCTGAGGCACAAAGGCCGCCAGTCTGGCTGGTATCATATACCACCTCAGTAATACCTTGTAGTTGGTGACCGAACGAGAAGCGGTCTCTGATAGTGCGTGCCATTCCTTAAGATATAGGGTTTCCTAAAGATCATGCTCCCATTGAAGCATATAATTCAATTTGGTCGAGACATACATCAGAATAGTATATATAGCTGAAATGTGACCTCTAATTTTATCAAATTGGCTACACAATTGTTCCATAAGGGTCATTGACACTAAATCGCTCTTACAAGCTACAGTTTATATATAATGGCGTATTTGTGTAAATCTATATGATTCAGAGGGTGGCATTTGATATTTTTCTACCAGAGAGCGTTCTGATAATAATCCCTTATGATCACAAATATCAGCTATCCGCATCAGACCCTTGTTGGTCCACCATTCAAAAGCAAGGGGAGTGAGGCCAGGGTGAATTCCCTATTTCTCAATAGAGGCGCTAGTGGATTGTGGGGTGATTTGAATTTTAGGGTCCACGAAAGTCTATCCCAAATTTCCAGAGAGAAAGGCCGCGTACACACGATCAGTCCATCTGATGAGAACGGTCTGAAGGACCGTTCTCATCGGTTAACCGATGAAGCTGACTGATGGTCTGATGTGCCTACACACCATCAGTTAAAAAACCGATCGAGTCCAACGCGGTGGCGTAAAAAAACAACGACGTGCTGTGAAAAATGAAGTTCAATGCTTCCAAGCATGCGTTCGACTTGATTCTGAGCATGCGCAGGTTTTTAAACGATGCTTTTGCATACTAACCGTCGGTTTTGACCTATCGGTTAGGCGTCCATCGGTTCAATTTTAAAGCAAGTTCTAAAATTTTTGACCAAAGGATAACTGACCGATGGGGCCCACACACCATCAGTTTGGACCGATGAAACCGTCCTTCAGTCCGTTTCCATCGGTTTTGACTGACCGTGTGTACGCGGCCAAAGAGAGGGTAGGACACAAAATAACATGGCTGTGTGTAGCTTTTAAACCCTAAAAAGAGTACGGGTCACCGTTGGCTTAGAGATCCTGCAGACATTCAGCAGTCTGTGAAATGGAGCCAGAATTCATCCAGTTCCCCAGTTTCCAGGGTATCTTATGGTCCCTGTCCTATCCCAGTTCATCGTTCTCAATAAAAACCCAAAATAACCCCTTAGACTGTTCTTTGGAGCCAGTGGAAGAACGCAGGAAATTCTGTATACCTGGCTGTGAGTGTTCTCAGTTGGAAATAGGTCCAATATTTTCAGCAGCTTTTACAGGGGTGTGCGACATATATAATAAACAAAAACCTGTGCACACCACATCAATGATTACATGTGAAGCTGCGGTACCCCAAGTTATCAAAAAAGTTATTTAAATACTTTTTTTTGTGTACTTGACTATTATATGATTATTTTATTGTTTGCCAATGCGATAAGTTTTGATCAAACCACACTTCAATTGGATAGTAAAAAAGTGTGTATGGATACACTAACAATACTTCTCTAATTGTCTAGGGCAGGGGTCTCCAAACTTTCTAGGCAAAGGGCCAGTTTATTGTCCTTCAGACTTTAGGAGGGCCAGATTGTTACCAGTGGGAGTAGAAAATGCCTCATGCCGCGTACACACGATCATTTTTCAGCATGAAAAAAACGTAGTTTTTCAAAAACGTAATTTAAAATGATCGTGTGTGGGCTACACATCATTTTTCAGGTTCTGAAAAACGACAAAAATTTTTTTTCGAAAATGCTGCATTTTTTTATGTCGTTTTAAACTATGCCGTTTTTTGGGTTGTAAAAAATAATCGTGTGTGGGTTAAAATGACGAAAAAAACGTGCGCATGCTCAGAAGCAAGTTATGAGACGGGAGCGTTCATTCTGGTAAAACTACTGTTCATAATGGAGTAAGCACATTCATCACGCTGTAACAGATCGTCTTTTACTAACACGGAATCAACTAAAGCAGCCCAAAGGCAAATGGAACGTCTCCTTTAAAGTGCCGTTGTACGTGTTGTACGTCACCCCGCTTTGCTAAATCATTTTTTAAAAACTATGGTGTGTGGGCTACGTCATTTTAATGATGACGTTGGAAAAACTTAGGGCCAGATCCACAGCCAGCCGCCATAACTTAAATATTCCCATTTAAGTTACACTGCCGGAAAATTTCTACCTAAGTGCCCGATCCACAAAGCACTTGCCTAGAAATTTTCGGCTGTGTAACTTAAATCCGGCCGGCGCAAGGCGTTCCTATTTAAATGGGGCGAGTCCCATTTAAATTAGGCGCGCTCCCGCGCCGGCCGTACTGCGCATGCTCACGACGTCATTTTCCCGACGTGCATTGCACGGTTTTAGGTTACGCGGAGTTTTGTGAATCGCGCCGGGTAAAAAAAGTTGCGTCGGGAAAAAAAAAGATACAGCGGGAAAAATAAAATTAAAAAAAAAAAAAAAAACAGCGTCGCGGGAAAGAAGGGTCTACTTTTACAAGGTGTACTAACTTTACACTTTGTAAAAGCAGCCCTAATTTTGCGTTTGCAAACTAATACTTACGGAGAAAAAACGAAGCTGAAAAGCTTTGTGGATCTCCATAAGTGCTAATTTGCATACCCGAAACGGGATTTTGACTCGAAATGCCCCCAGCGGCGGATGCGGTACTGCATCCTAAGATATGGCAGTGTAAGTCCCTTACACACGTCGGATCTTCGGTCTATCTATTGGAAACTGATTCTGTGGATCAGTTCCAAAGATAGAAACAGGGATACGACGGCGTATCAGTAGATACTTTGTCGTATCCCTTTTGTGGATCTGGCCCTTAGTTTTTTAAACATGCTGAAAAACAAAGTTTTTTTTCATGCTGAAAAATGATCGTGTGTACGTGGCATCAGACTTGGTGATCAGCAGGGGTAAAAAAAAATACATAATGCCACCTGTGGACGATAGGAAGAGGAATATTGCCTCATCATTGGTATAAGTGGGGAAAATTATTTTCTCTGTTGGTGTCAGTGGGAGGAACAGTGCCCCATCATTGTTATCAGTGGGAAGAATATTGGCCTATCATTGGTGTAAGTGGGAGGAGTAGTGCGCCATCATTGCTATTGGTAGGAAGAATAATATTCATCATTGGTGTCAGTGGGAAGATTAGTGCCCCAACTATGGTGTCGGTGGGATGAATAGTGCTCCATTTTTGGTGTCAGTGGGAGGTATAGTGCCTTGTGCCAGTGGGAGGAGTAGGACCAGATAAAGGCAAGCAAAGGCCACATATGGCCTGTGGGCCACAGTTTGGAGACCACTGGTCTAGGGGGATGTAATGCAGAGGAATACTTACCATGGCATCTTGGGCTCCAGTTTTCTTTGCTCCCAATTGCAGGACAATTGTGGGCTGCTTATTCTGCATTGTACATGACAACATCCGCATAATGGAAGACATAATCAGTGTCTAGGAGTGGCATTGCATTACTGGTATTCAATACCACATATTTGAGACGTAAGCCAGCAGGGCTGTGGATTAGGGTAAGTAATTCTCTCTACCCCCCCCCCCCCCCCATCCCGACTAAAGAAGCATTATATGAATGTGGGTGCATTTCAGAGAGATAATGACCCTTTCTGTTAAAAATCTTTTTCCTGTTTATGGGGCCATTAGGCACATGTTTAAATTATTTGAAATTAAAATAGAGGCTTTGTGTTGCCTGTAGCCGCTCAGGAGAATCTTTGATGTAAACAAATCCGACACCGCCAGCAATAATCATCTACTGCCACATTGCCAGGCTCCATTTTGCTGCCCGTGTGTACAATGACCTTATTGGTTATAGTGAGAGATTTCAACAACTCATTTTAAGAATGCTGTAAATTCCAGCTCCCAGAAGAAAGGGGTATTTATGTGCACATGATGGCTCATGATCACCATGGGTCAGAAGACATCTGCAAATAAAAAGTGATAACGTATATTTATAGAGTTGTCTTTTTTTTGTAATAGTCTTTTGCTTACAGTTTTTAGATAAAAAAATAAATGAAAAAAATGAGCATGCATAACACACGAGTGGACCATAAATGGAAATGCAAGATTATGAATCGCAAAATGAAAACTTAAAAACATAGGAGAATAGTCCAGTGACATAATTTGGTCACACTACAAGATCAAGATCACGGCAAGAATGGGAAATGTTATTATAATGGGGGATTTTATTAATCCAGATATAGACTGGGCAGAAGGAACCGCACATTCGCCTAAAGTCTCGTACACACGATCAAACTTTATGGCCATAATTGTCTTACGGACACGTTGTGTCGGATAATCCGACCGTGTGTATGCTCCATCAGACAATTATTGGCTGAATTAACAACAACAAAAGTTGGCAGTTCATGCTCACCAACTGTTGGGCAATAAATCTGCTACGCTGGTTTATCCAATCGTGTGTACGCAAGTCCGTTCAACTAAAATCCAAAGTACAAACACGCATGCTCGGAACCAATGTTAAACATCAGACAACAATAGCAGAAGTTGCCCAAAGGGTGGCGGTAAAGAGCTGAAAAACCACGTGGTTTGGTGAATGTTGGCTGCAAATGTTGTGCCATGTGTATGCAAAACATGTTCACGGCCAACGCCCTTCGGACCAATATCCACGGAAAAGTTGACTGGAAGTCCGATTATGTGTATAATGTGCCATTTCCTAAATGTCTTGCAGGACAACTTTATGGGTCAGATGGTGAATGCAACAACAAGAAACAATTAGCTAGATTCAGGTAGAGTTAGGTTGGCGTATCAGTAGATACGCCAACCTAACTCAGAATCTGCGCCGACCTATGTTTAAGTGTATTCTCAAACAGAGATACGCTTAAACATATCTAAGATAAGACAGCTTGCGCCGTCCTATCTTAGGTTGCAATATTGAGGCTGGCCGCTAGGTGGTGCTTCCATTGCGGTCGGCGTAGAATATGTAAATCAGTAGATACGCCTATTCACGAACGTACGCCCGTTCGCCGCAGTACATTTACGCCGTTTCCGTAACGCATTATCAGGCCTAAAGTTATTCCATCTAATAGATGGAATAGTAATGTTAAAGTATGGCCACCGTTCCCGCTTCGAAATTCGAACATTTTACGTAGTTTGCGTAAGTCGTCCGTGAATAGGGATTTACGTCGTTTACGTCCACGTCGAAATCAATAGGCCCGTGCGGCGTACTTAGCCGCAATGCACACTAGGAAATATAGGCGCCCGGCGCATGCGCAGTTACAGAAAAACGTCAAGCCTCATTATCCTAAAACACGCCCCCCTCAGACAAATTTGAATTAGGCGCCCTTACGCCCGCCCGCTTTAGGCTACGCCGCCGTAACTTAGCAGGCAAGTACTTTGAGAATCAAGTACTTGCCTCGCTAACTTACGGCGGCGTAGCCTAAACACGCTAAGCTACGCCGCCGCAAAGTTGCGGCCATCTCTCTGAATCTAGCCAAATGAGTTACTAGACCTACTGATTACTAACAATACAGACCTGGTCGCTGATGTGGAAATACGGGGCAACCTAGGAAACAGTGACAAGAGGTCAATTTGTTTCAGTATAAATCACAGAAATAGGAAACACAAGGGTAATACAAGGATACTGAATTTCAAAAGAGCAGCCAACTTCCCTAAACTGCGCTCTTTTCTAGGTGACATTAAATGGGATAAAATTCCTAAGAACAAAAATCACAGAGAAAAAATGGGAGTGCTTTTTAGAGCATACTAAATGAAGGTATTGGCCAGTGCATTCCAACGGGTATTAAGTTTAAAAGAGCTAAGAAAAATCCAGGGTGGCTAAACGCCAACATAAAAGAGTATATAAAAGCAAAAGAAAGGGCCTTCAAAAAATACAAGGCTGAGGGGTCATTGCCAGAATTTCACCTTTACAAAGAATGCAATAAGAAATGTAAGGATGAAATCAGGGCGGCTAAGATAGAACACGAAAGGCACATAGCGGAGGGGAGTAAAAAAAATTCTTTAAAGTGGAGGTCCGCCCACCCCAAGAAAATTTTTAAATCAGCAGCTACAAATAGTGCAGCTGGTGACTTTTAGTATATGGACACTTGCCTTGTTTGTGTCAATGTGTTGTGCTTAATTTAAAAATAATCTGTAACAATTTTGGTTCTGACAGAGACTCATGCGCCAAATTCAGGTAGTTCTACACTGTGGTGCAACACCTGCACCTTATTCAAAATAAAATACAGACATTTCAGTTAATGAAAGCCAATTTCCTTTTGGCATACAGAGACAAATTTTGCAAACGTGTCTTGCATGCAATAGAAAAGTGGCACAACCTGCACCAAATTCACACTCTGCCACATGAATGCATGCAAGACACTTTCACAAAATCTGTCTGCAGTAGTCTTTATTAATACCAGAGAGTGTTTTCATGGAATCGCGCTTTCTTTTAAACTGCCACTAGATGGCAGCTGTTGCTACATATTACAGAGAAAGCACAGACAAACTATACTCTTCTGCCGCGTACAGACGATCGGACATTCCGACAACAAAACTGTGGATTTTTTCCCGACTAAATGTTGGATCAAACTTTCGTTGCATACACACGGTCACACAAAGGTTGTCGGAAATTCGGAACGTCAAGAACGCGGTGACGTACAGCACTACGACGAGCCGAGAAAAATTAAGTTCAATGATTCCGAGCATGCGTAGGATTTTTGTGCGTAGGAATTGGCTACAGACTATTGGAATTTCCGACAAGAACTTTTTTTTTGTCGGAAAAATTGAGAACAGCTCTCAAACATTTATTGTTGGAAATTCTGACAGCAAATGTCTGATGGAGCCTACACACGGTCAGAATATCGAATCAAAAGCTCACATCGAACATTTGTTGTTGGAAATTCGGATTGTGTGTACGCGGCATTCGGCTCTGGAAAGTTTGCCCGCTTTCATGACCAGGCCATTTTTTGCAATACGGCACTGCGTTATTTTAACTGACAATTGAGCGGCCGTGCAACGCTGTACCCAAATAAAAATGTTTTTCCTTTTTTTTCACCAAATAGAGCTTTGTTTTGGTGGTACTTGATCAGCTCTTCCATATTTTTTACATTCTGCTATAAAACATACCCAGTAATAAAAAAAAAAAAATAGGCAAATATGTATTCTGTTACATATTTTTGGTAAACAACTCCAAATAAGCATATATTGATTGGTTTGCGCAAAAGTTATAGCGTCTACAAAATTGGGGATAGATTTATGGCATTTTTATATATTTTTTTATTTTTACTAGTAATGGCGGCGATCTGCGATTTTTATGGGGACTGCGATATTGTGATGGACGCATCGGACACTTTTGATACATTTTTGGAACCATGGACAATTATACATCGATTAGTGCTATAAAATGCACCAATTACTTTGAAACGCTAGGGCCACTTAAGCGACTTGGTAACCAGTCGTGGGCCACAATAAATGGAGTGGGCAGATGGCAGGCCCACTATACTTTTTTTTTTATTAGATTGGATTGGAGGTAGGACACATGTCGGCTCACATCTGTCACTCCTTAGGCCCCGTACACACGACCGGATCTATCCGCTGGGATTTATCCGCGGATCAGTTCCAGCAGACAGATCCGGTCGTGTGTACGTCCGAGCGGACCTTTCCCGGCGGATAAAAATCCAGCCGATGGATTTCCAGCGGATAAAAATTTCTTAGCATGCTAAGAAATGTATCCGCTGGTATCCAGTCCAGCGGACTGATCCGGTCGTCTGTACAGACTCACCGGATCAGTCCGTCCGCTCCCCTCACTCGCATGCGTCGTAATGATTCGAGGCATGCGTGGAAGTATTTAAATTCCAGCGTCGCGCACGTCGCCGCGTCATCGTCGCGGCGACGGCGCGACACGTCACCGCGGATGTATTCCGCGCGGATTTCGATCTGATGGTGTGTACAGCCATCAGATCCAAATCCGCCAGAGGATTTATCCGCTGGAAACGGTCCGGCGGACCGTTTCCAGCGGATATCCTCTCGTGTGTACGGGGCCTTAGAGGTGAATGGAGGGTCCAATTGGGTCGGACTGACTGTGTGAAAGGGGCCCAAGGCTGCATTCAAACTGATGCTCTACGGTTTACCCGCACCTTTGGCTTTCCTGTACTTTGCAATAGACTTCTATTAGAATTCTGCAGGTTTGGTGCACTTTCAGAAAGCTCACAAAACTCACATGTTATAACAGAAGTCTATGGCTCAGTGCAGGTAACCCGCAGGTGCGCTGCTTTGCATCTGCGGATCAGTTTAAAAGCAGCCCAGTAACCACTGCAGAACAGATATGCCCATATATATAATATACCCTGTGGGGCAGATTCACGTACAGCCGCGCAAAATTGTGCGGGCGTAACGTATCTCATTTACGTTACGCCTCCGCAACTTACATGGGCAAGTGCTGTATTCTCAAATCACTTGCTCCATAAGTTGCGGCCGCGTAGCGTAAATCACCCGGCAAAATTCAAATTCGGCGGGTAGGGGGCGTGTATCATTTAAATGAAGCGCGTCCCCGCGCCGAACGAACTGTGCATGCGCCGTCCGTAAAATATCCCAGTGTGCATTGCTCCAAATTACATTGCAAGGTCATTGGTTTCGACGTGAACGTAAATGACGTCCAGCCCCATTCACGGACGACTTACGCAAACGACGTAACTTTTTAAGATTTCGATGCGGGAACGACGGCCATACTTAACATTGGCTGCGCCTCATATAGCAGGGGCAACTTTACGCTGGGAAAAGCCTAACGTAAACGTCGTAACTTTACTGCTTCGGCCGTGTGTACGTTTGGGAATTTGCGTATCTAGCTAATTTGCATACTCAACGCGGATTTCGATGGAAGCGCCACCTAGCGGTTAAAAAAAAGATGCACTTAAGATCCGACGGCGTAAGAGACTTACGCCTGTCGGATCTAATAGATATCTATGCGTAACTGATTCTGAGAATCAGTCGCATAGATACGACGGTTCAACGCAGAGATACGACGGCGTATCTGGAGATACGCCGTCGTATCTCGGTTGAGAATCTGGGCCCAAGATTTTAGTAATAAACTGACCTTTAATAACAGTATTCTATTCCATCCCAGAGCAGGAGGTCGTGGGCCACATCAGAAGGCTGGTTGGACTCCCCTGGATGACTGTATAAATGTCACTGGCAGGGAAGGGGCTAATTGTGTTCCCTCACTGTGCTCTAACTGTAGGGGGATGGAAATAACTAGGGGAAGAGAGAGATCGGTGTTCATACATTGTATGCCTGCCGTGCACTTGTATCGGCTCTGGTGGCGAGCCGTGGGCACCCCTAGTGGCCAAAAGGAGAAGCAATGTAAAAGTAACTTCACTTCGCCCAGTCGTGCCATTCTGCCGCAGTAAAACTGTGGCGGTTGGATGGCAAGTGGTTAATCTTTTCTTTCTTTATTTTTTGCAGTATCAGGTTCTGTTGGTGCATTATTAGTACTCCCCCTTCTGTGTTGCAAATGTTATTCCTTTTGCGTCAGCACAGCAGTGTTATACTTTTGATTGTTTTTTTTCAGGGGTGCAGCAGCACTAAGAATATTTAGTGCATAATTGCTGTCTCCCCTTTTGCGTCGCAGGTGTTTCTCTTTCTGCGTCAGCAGTGGTTCCATAATTTTTTGGGGGTTTTTTCTTTTTTTTTTTTCCATCAGCAGCAAAAAAATGGGAAATTTGTATTAACCACTTGCCCACCGGGCCTATTCTGGCACTTCTCTCCTTCATGTAAAAACCACAATTTTTTTGCTAGAAAATTAATCAGAACCCCCAAACATTGTATATTTTTTTTAGCAGACATCCTAGGGAATAAAATGGCAGTCATTGCAATAGTTTTTGTCACACCGTATTTGCGCAGCGGTCTTACAAGCGCACTTTTTTTGGCAATAAATCACTTTTTTGAATTAAAAAATAAGACAACAGTAAATTTTGCCCAATTATTTTATATATTGTGAAAGATAATGTTACGCCGAGTAAAATGATACCCAACATGTCACGCTTAAAAATTGCGCCCGCTCGTGGCATGGCGTCAAACTTTTACCCTTAAAAATCTCGATAGGCGACGTTTAAAAAATTCTACAGGTTGCATTTTTTGAGTTACAGAGGAGGTCTAGGGCTAGAATTATTGCTCTCGCTCTAACGATCGCGGCGATACCTCACTTGTGTGGTTTGAACACAGTTTTCATATGCGGGCGCTACTTGCGTATGCGTTCGCTTCTGTGCGCGAGCTCGTCGGGACGGGGCGCTTTAAAAAATGTTTTTTTGTTTTCTTATTTATTTATTTAGTTTATAATTTTTTACACTGAAATAAAAAAAAAAAAATTGATCGCTTTTATTCCTATTACAAGGAATGTAAACATCCCTTGTAATAGAAAAAAGCATGACAGGTCCTCTTAATGGGGCAGCATTAACCACTACCTGCTCACATGCAGATCTGGGAACTCAGCACGGAGCCCTCACCAATAGGGTCACCAACACTGTCATGTGGTTTATCACTCCAAGTGCCAGATATCAGTTATGCATGGACTGACACTTTGAATGTTTTACCAATATTATTTTTCTTTTTGGCTAGAAGTCCTTTTTATACCTAATTCATCATCAGTGTTTTCAATGCATCTACTGGAAGCTGTGGCCCGGATTCACGTAGAAGCGCGTATCTTTGTGCGGGCATAACGTATCCTATTTACGTTACGCCTCTGCAACTTTGACAGGCAAGTGCCGTATTCTCAAACCAAAGTTGCGGCGGCGTAGCGTAAATAGGCCAGCATAAGCCCGCCTAATTCAAATGTAGATGATGTGGGCGTGTTTTATTTAAATTGCATGTGACCCCGCGTATTTGACGTTTTTTTACGCGTAAAAGAATCCCAGTGCGCATGCTCGAAATTACGCCGCAAATCGTCTATGCTTTAGACGTGAACGTAACTTACGTACAGCCCTATTCGTGAACGACTTACACAAACGACGTAAAATTTTCAAAATTTGACGCGGGAACGAAGTCCATACTCCGCCTCATGTACGCCTCATATAGCAGGGGTAACTTTACGCTGGGAAAAGCCTAACGTAAACGGCGTATCTGTACTGCGTCGGCCGGGCGTACGTTCGTGAATTGGCGTATATCTAGCTGATTTACATATTTCTAGGCGTAAATCAGCGTACACGCCCCTAGCGGCCAGCGTAAATATGCAGTTAAGATACGACGGCGTAAGAGACTTACACCGGTCGGATCTAATACAAATCTATGCGTAACTGATTCAAAGAATCAGGCGCATAGATACGATGGCTCGGACTCAGAGTTACGACGGCGTAACTGGAGATACGCCGGCGTAACTCGTACGAGAATCCGGGCCTGTGTTTCCAACTTCTCAAAGTAAAAAATAAATAAATATTTTTTTACCACGAGGGGGAGATGTTGTATAACCTACAGATTGTAATCTTTTCGCTTACTCGCCAACCTGGAATATTGCACAGAAAGTACAGCACTTGTGCAGTTCCAGTAGAGGGCAGCACCCTCCCAGTATAGGAAAGCATTCTCATGCAGCAGACATAGGCTATTGCCTGCTGAGATGTCTTTTTTAGTTGTCAGCTAGGCACATGTCCTTGCTCCCCATGGTCCTGAAATCAACTAATCCTGCCTATTCTCCCCACCAAACATTTTTTTCCTGCCTGAATTATGTTTTCTGTAAGTAACACAATTCACTTTTACTTTGTACAAAGGGCTAGGAGTGCATGGAAATCATCACAGTTGTTATATGTTAAATGTTATTTTGTAAAACAACATTTTAGTGCTCCAAAGTTTTGGGGTTGATGCACATGCGCCCAGAGGGGTGTACACGGTCTTGACGCATGCTGACGCACAGTCATGCTGCTTCTTGAAGCAGCATGGCTCTGCATCCTTGTGTTTGCATACAGTGGAGACCAGAAGCCTGTACAAATCAATGACTGGCTAATAGATGCCAGGGCTGTACGGATGTAACCGCACATCTGAGCAAAGGGGTGAGAGGCCCTGGGAACAGTTTGCGTCCTTACCCGTTTTTACCACAATTTTTACAGGCTGCTGGCCTCGGATGTATGCAAACACCTGTGACTTCTGGATGCTGAAATACGCTGCTTCTTAATGTTGGATGCCCCTCTCATCCTAATCTGATTTGCTTTAAAATAAGCACTCCAGGCTTTACCAGCCATTACCTAGCAAGCTCTCCTCTCCCCTGCAGCTGCCACTGGCTAGGGCCATCTTAAAAGCATCATGGGCCCCTACTAGCCTGCCCCAATTTACATGTCTATGCTCAGAAATTAAAGTATAAATAGATTTAAACATATATTTATTAGTACTCGATAAAATACATTTTAAACAATAAGAAAACATGCCATAAATCAAAGACTTAGCAACACAAAAAGCACAGTACAGAAGCGGTGGCATCAGGGCTCAGTATGGGGCGAGGGAATCAGTAGGGCACATAGGCGTGCGCACAGGGTGTGCCAGGTGTGCCCAGGCACACCCTATTCACACTGTGCGGCACACCCCCTACTGCGCTGGCTTGCCCTCCTTCCCCCCACAGCACTGCCAGCTTCCCTCCTCTCCCACTGGTTGTTGCTGTGGATGTTTTAGGATGAGTGGGGGAAGGGGCCAGTAAATATGCCATTTACCGGCCACTTCCCTTTCTGAATGAACATCGTGAGTGATTGGTAGAGTGGGTTTGAGCTTTGGGGTGCACACCCTAATGCCAAAGGCTGCGCACACCTATGGTAGGGCACAATACTGGGATTTGGACGGCACAGTCCAGGTTCCGGGACACTGCCTGGGATACGGCCATTCCGGGACAGCTTAGAAAAAAACGTGACTGTCCCAGCAAACATGATGTGATGCAAGATTTTGATGGGACTCCCATGCACTTGGGGCCCCTGGGCAGTGGGTGCCCGTGCATTAATGTGCCCTGCCACTGGCTAACACATGACCATGTCAGAGCTGCCTGAAAACAGCAAAGTATGGAGATATTTTATTCCCCGGGTTAGTTAGGGCAAGGGTGGGGGTGGGGGGTGTGGGTTGGTTAAGTTTTAGTTAGGTTTATCCCAGAATTATATTTTAATACCAGTATATAGGAATGCCTTCATTTTTACTTTTCTCTACATTTACGTGCCGACCAAGCTGGCTAGCATAAGTCATAGTTACAGGGTTTAGTGCCAACCATATAACACCGCTGGTGGTGCTAACAATGCTCGGCTTTTATTCTTACGTTGCCCCCCCCCTCAAAAGAAACCAAATGTTGCTGTAAAAATTATTACCTGGAATTAAACTTCAATTTGTTTATTTATTACTAAATATCTTAGGGGAAAAAATGAAATTTGGCAGGATTTAATGCAGAAGAGACATACTGGGGTTGATCTACTAAATGAATATAGACTATGCACTTTGCAAATGCAGTTGCACTCACTTTCTTTAGTAAATATAAATGTGCTGAAGCTTCACTTTGTAAAGAATACCCAATCAGGAACAAGGAAATAAAAAAAAAATGCATTTTTGCTTGTACAGTAAAACCTTGGTTTGCGAGCATAATTCATTCCAGAAACATGCTTGTAATCCAAAGCGCTTGTATATCAAAGTATTTTTTTACAGGGTATAAGGGCCCAGTAATGATCCGCCTCCGTGTGTCTGTACAGCTCAGCGGGGATACTCCGTAAAATCCCTGCTGAGCTGACACTGTGCAGGGACCGCCCTGTCTTTCCTCTGCTCTCCCCTATGGGGGATCGGATGAACACGGACCATATGTCCGTGTTCATCTGATCCGGCAGACGGAAGAAAAATAGGATTTTCTTCCATCCGATTTTGCGGATCTTTGCGGAGGTGGACAAATTACGGGTGTCAGCGGATGGTCATCCGCTGACACCCGTAATCACATAGGGACCCATGTATGTCCCGTTTTCATCCGCAACGGACGGATGAAAATGCGGACATACGGTCCGCATGTGTGAAAGAGCCCTAAAGGAGAAGAGAGGCACCGCTAGGTGTAGCAATAAGTTACTAAATGTTGTACCTTCATTAAATGTAACCATATTGCTACACTTAGAGGCTCCTCTCTTCTTTTATATACTCAGTTGTGACATGACACTACTCTTATATCAAGACATCGCTTGTATATCAAGGCAAAAAAACATGTTTTCTTTTTTTTTATTACCACTTCAGACTCCACCAAAAAGCACAGCGAGACTTGCTCACGGTTCATTTGCCCATAACGTCTCTTCTATGGTTTCGCATCATATGTGGTTTTTCCCTCATTAGCTTTTTTTTTTTTTTTTGCATGAATATTCCTTCTAAAAAAAACTATTTATGTTTGAACAACCAAAATTTGTTGTAGACATAATTTCCTCAAAACAAGACACGCGTCAAGTGATCCCATGCTTCTTCCATTTATTTCCCCCTACTCCTAATTCTCGCCACTGTGCCAATTGTCACCACTGTGCCCTTTAATTGTTGCCACTATGTGCCCTGTAATTGTCGCCACTGTGCCAATTGTCGCCACTGTGCCAATTGTCGCCACTGTGCCCTTTTATTGTCGCCATTGTGCCCTGTAATTGTCGCCATTGTGCCCTGTAATTGTCGCCACTGTGCCCTGTAATTGTCGCCACTGTGCCCTGTAAAATGCTGCCCCCCCGCCCGGCACTTACCTTTCTGGGGTCGGCCATCTTCCTTCCACGGTCCTCGATGTCTTCTGCCGCCCTCGATGACGCTTCAGCCAATCAGGTTACCGGTAACCAGAACCAGTGAATCTGATTGGCTGAGACGCCTGTCAGTCTTATCCAAGGAACGCACCCCACCTGCATCCCTGGATAAGTATTTGGAAGCCTATTACAGCCTGAGGGCTGTAATCGGAAAGCCTATCAGAGCTAATGGCTCTGATAGGCACTTCCACAGCCAACCAGCTGCCGTTATTCAGATGGCTGGCGCTTAGTAGGGGGCCGGCCATCTGAATAGTCGGCGGCAGCGGCAAAACATAGAATCTATGTATTGTATTCAGTGGCGGTGCGGGAGCGAGAGGGGGCGGCGCTCCGGCGCCCCCTATGGACACACCGCCACTGCCACATTTACTAAACTCTGTGGAAAATTAGGACATCGCAAGGTGCACAGTCTGTATTGAAGAAACCACACAAAATCAAGAGCTCAAGGCCCCCACATCCCAATTTAAAACAGTTTGGAAAAGAAGATTTTAATGGTGCAACAGGTATACACAGAGATATTATTCAATAAAAATTAAAATATTTTATTAACCACTAAAGCCCCGGACCATTTGGCTGGTTAAAGACCGGGCCACTTTTTGCGATTCGGCACTGCGTCGCTTTACCTGACAATTGCGCGGTTGTGCGGCGTGGCTCCCAAACAAAATTGACACCCTTTTTTCCCCACAAATAGAGCTTTCTTTTGGTGGTATTTGATCACCTCTGCGGTTTTTATTTTTTGCGCTATAAACAAAAATAGAGTGCCAATTTTGAAAAAAATGATTTTTTTTTTAACATTTTGCTAGAATAAATATCCCCAAGTTTCAGTTTTGGCCCATATGTATTCTTCTACATATTTTTGGTAAAAAAAAATCGCAATAAGCGTTTATTGATTGGTTTGCGCAAAAGTTATAGCGTCTACAAAATAGGGGATAGTTTTATGGCATTTTTATTAATATTTTTTATTTTCACTAGTAATTAGCGGTGATCAGCGATTTTTATCATGACTGCGACATTGGGGCGGACACATCGGACACTTTTGACACCATTTTGGGACCATTGACATTTTTACAGCGACCAGTGCTATAAAAATGCACTGATTACTGTAAAAGTGACACTGGCAGTGAATGGGGTTAACCTGTAGGGGGCGCTGAAGGGGTTAAGTGTGTCCTAGGGAGTGCTTGTAACTGTTAGGGGGCGTGGCTTGCCGTGACATGTCACTGATCGTTGTTTCTGATGACAGGGAGCACGATCAGTGACAGTGTCACCTAGGCAGAACCGGGAGATGTTGTGTTTACACTAACATCTCCCCGTTCTTCAGCTCTGTGACACAATCGTGGGACACCAGCGGCGATCGGGTCCATGGGTCCCGTGGGCGCGGTCACGGAGCTCAAGGCTGGGTCACGCGTGCGACCACGCGGCTCGCAAATTAAAGGGGATGTACCTGTACGCCCATTTGCGCAGCCGTGCCATTCTGTCGACGTACATTGTTGTGCGCCGGTCGGGAACCAGTTACTATCCAAATGTTAAAAAGAGTGAACAATATTGACTCTCAAAAATAGAGAAATACATATAAAATTATCACAACATAATAAAGAACAATCATTTGCATATAAAGCTATATAGAGCTGTATAAATGACTGTCCAGCTCAACGTGTTTCGCTATATTGCTTCTTCAGGAGCTGTAAGGCATATATTGGCCATCATGTGTATGATAAATAAATAAATAAATAAATGTATTAGAATCCTGTTTTCAACGGAGCATCAAATTCAGCAATGGGAATCCCAGGGTGAGCACTAGAAAAAACAAGATCATTCCTTAAGTCAATATCCACAGTAATGCCCAAAGCAAGAGTTGTGTCATTATAGCACAGATATATGGTGAAAAGATATGTTTAAAGCATTAAAGTGGATGTAAAGCCACTCTCATCCTTTCTAAACTACTGCCATAGTGTTGATCTATAGGGATATAGATGCCTCCTGCATATATCCTTACCCGTCAAATGTCTCCCCTCTGTCTGTTATAAGAACTGAAAAACTACAGATTCTGTGGGTGGGTCTGTTGTCTGGAGCTCGGTGGGTGGAATCATGATGTCAGTAGACTCCCCGCCCACCTTTACACTCCCCTTGTCAACATGCATATTCTCCTGTGTATTCCTTACACTGAATTCTGATATGATCACTAACATCCAGTCAAAATCCAGAAAAGTAACCACATGACTTCAGAAAAGGAGTGGGGGTGGGAATTAAAAAATAATGCCTGCCTCAGGCTAGTGCATGAGATATGTAAATAACCTGTCACTCACAGCAAGGGGGAAGAACGGACAAAAGTTCTCTCCTGTTTGTCCATTTATCTCACTGAAAAAAGAAAAGAGGTTTGCTCAGAGCTGGATTAACGCTTTGTGGCAAGACTGGGCACAGATGATAGGAAATCTTATACTCTACATCAGGGGTGGGCAATCTCGACCCTCCAGCTGTGGTGAAACTGCAAATCCCATCATGCCTCTGCCTCTAGGAGTCATGCCTGTGATTGTCAGGGTCTTGCAATGTCTCATGGGACTTGTAGTTTTAAAACAGCTGGAGGGCCGAGTTTGCCCTCGCTTGCTCTACATTGTGACATCATAAAAAAAAACCAGGATAAATTCAGGCTCCCAAAGGGATGAAAATCCCAATCAAGAACCCACTGAAGATGTATTGACGCTGTCCGTGCTGTGAGAGCAGGGGGACGCTGTCAATACAGTTCTTCCTATCCAAAAGGGTCACGGTCTATTTTATTTTAGTATATAAACCCCACTATGGGGGTTATTTACTAAAGGCAAATCCACTGTGCACTACAAGTGCACTTGGACTTGCATTGCAACTGCACTTGGAAGTGCAGTCACTGTAGATCTGAGGGGAACATGCAAGGAAAATAAAAAACATAATTTTTGCTTGCACATAATTGGATGATAAAATCAGCAGAGCTTCCCCTCATTTCAGATCTTCCCCTCAGATCTATAGCGACTACGGGCCAGATTCACGTAGAATTCCGGCGGCGTAACGTATGGCATTTACGTTACACCGCCGCAAGTTTTATGGGCAAGTGCTTGATTCACAAAGCACTTGCCTGTAAACTTGCGGCGGCGTAGCGTAAATCCGTCCGGCGCAAGCCCGCCTAATTCAAACGGGGCGTGTATCATTTAAATTAGGCGCGTTCCCGCGCCGAACGTACTGCGCATTGCTCCGTTTTGAAGTTTCCCGCCGCGCTTTGCGCGAAATGACGTCGCACCGACGTCATTTTTTGAACGTCGACGTGAGTTACGTCCTTTCCTATTCACGGACGACTTACGCAAAAAAAAAAAAAATTGGAAATTCGACGCGGGAACGACGGCCATACTTTAACATGGCAAGTCTAAAGATAGGCCACGAAATACCAGCTTTAACTATACGCCGGGAAAAGCCGACTAGCGACGACGTAAGAGAATGTGACGGCCGCGTGTACCTCCGTGAATCGCCGTAAACAGCTAATTAGCATACCCAACGCGGAAAACAACGCAAACTCCACCCAGCGGGCGCCGAAGTATTACACCTACGATCCGAAGGCGTACGAAGCCGTACGCCTGTCGGATCGAAGCCAGAAGCCGTCGTATCTTGGTTTGAGAATTCAAACTAAAGATACGACGCGGCAAATTTGAAAGTACGCCGGAGTGTCAGCAGATACTCCGGCGTACTTCTTCTCTGAATCTGGCCCTAAGTGCTCTTGTAGTGTACAGTGAATTTGCCTTTAGTAAATCAACCCCATTATGTCACTTTAGCCTGAATTGTCAAAGTGACAGGTTCTTTTTAAGGCAGGGTGTCATGTTCTATACAGGAAACTCTACGCCGTGTACCAATAGTGCAAAACTGATCTTATTGTGTTATAATCAGTATAACAGCTGGAATCTCTAAGTGCTAGCATTTTTCTCCTGAAGCTGACAATGGATACAAAGAACTGCTATGTGGACAGAACCTGATTGTATGTAGGTTATTGTGTAACTAAGGGCAACATAGAAAAATAGCACATATGATGCAGTCTGTCAAAAAAATGAACACATAAGGCATCTTTAACCACTTGCTTACTGGGCACTTAAACCCCCCTTCTGCCCAGACCAATTTTCAGCTTTCAGCGCTCTCAATCTTTGAACTACAATTGCGCGGTCATACAACCCTGAATTGTTTAAAAAAAGAAAAAAAAGTTTTATATTTTGTAATAAAATTTTGCAAACAGGTAATTTTTCTCCTTCATTGATCTACGCTGATGAGGCTGCACTGATGGGCACTGATAGGCTGCACTGATGGGCACTGATAGACTGCATTGATGGGCACCGATATGGCGGCACTGGTGGGCACTGATAGGTGGCACTGGTGGGCACTGAGAGGTGACACTGAGAGGTGGCACTGATGGGTGGCACTGAAGGACATTGATAGGTGGCACTGGTGGGCACTGAGGAGTGGCACTAATAGGTGGCACTGATAGCTGGCACTGATGGGCGGCAGTGATGGGCACTGATGAGTGGCAATGATTGATTGATTGATTTTTGAGCTTAGTTAGGTGCCAAATGCCCACTGTAAAGTGAGCGTCTAAGCGCCGCTGGTGAGATGTTACTTTGAATCAATCCCTGGTGAGGAAAAGAAAGGAAAGAGAAGAGAGGGGGCGGTGAAAGGAAATGGGCACTAATCGGCACTAGTAGGTGATAGGCAGTACTGCTAGGTGGCACTGATGAGGCACTGATTGGCACCACTAGTGGTCATTGATAAGTGGCACTCGTGGGCTTTGATAGGTGGCACTGTTATGCATTGGTGGGCACTGATTCGTGGCACTGTGGGCATTGGCAGGTGGCACTGGCAGGTGGTACTGGTTGGCACAGATGAGGTGGCTGTGCCTCTTCCTCTTCGGTACCGATGTCCCTTGAACAGAAGCCGGCGATCTGATTTTTTTTCTCCTCACTCTGATAACCGAGCTTCTGTTTATATCACGTAATCAGTTGTCATTGGCTGACAGCTGATCACGTGGTGAGGGCTCATGATCAGGGCCTCACTGACTCAGTGATCACAGCGCGCGCCGCATGCATGCAAATGGGAGGACGTCTATTGACGGCCTCCCGGCAAAGTAGGTCCATGCTGTAGCCGTCATACGGCTATAGTGCAGATCTGAAAGAAAAGGGAATAGTTATGCTTAAAGCGGTGGTTCCCCCTAAAACAAATTTCTAACAATACATTCGTAAGACCCGTTACACTGCGGGTAGGCTGGCTTTTGTTTTTGTTTTTTAGTACATACCTCGATCTCGCCGTTTCGTCCCTTGGCGGTGGGCGTTCCTAGTTGATTGACGTTTCTCCGACGGGCACATACGTGACGTCACGACTTTCCGAAAGAAGCCGAACGTCGCTGCGCAGGCGCCGTATAGAGCCGACTCTATACGGCGCCTGCGCAATGACGTTCGGCTTCTGTCGGAAAGTCGTGACGCGCAGTATGCGCCCGTCGGAGAAACGTCAATCAACTAGGAACGCCCACCGCCAAGGGACGAAACGGCGAGATCGAGGTATGTACTAAAAAACAAAAACAAAAGCCAGCCTACCCGCAGTGTAACGGGTCTTACGAATGTATTGTTAGAAATTTGTTTTAGGGGGAACCACCGCTTTAATGGCCTAAATATCCTTGAATTAACCAGATTTTATATTTCCCATTCCCACTTGAATTTTCACAAAATAGAAAACTGAAAATTGCCTAAATATAACATGCCGACATATTCGCTATCAATGCCAATTATTTTACACACACTGTACATACATGCAAAAAAACAAACAAACAAAAAAAACAAGACATAAACAACAACACCAAACAAAAAAAACAAACAACAACAACAAATAACCAAAAAAAGAATGGGAAAGAGAGAAGAAATAAATAAAATTAAATATAGGACCGAACAGACAGAATCCCAACAGTTACAGAAAAGATAAAAGCAACTTCACCCACGGGGCCCGGACTTAAATTCACTGTTATTTGCTGTACATACCATCTCCTCAATCCGCATTATATGGTTCATCTTTACTACCCATTCCTGTATTGTTGGTGGTATTTGGGATTTCCAATGTCTTGGAATGAAAGCTCTTCCTGCCATTAAAAAAAAAAATCTATTTATTCCCTTTTTAATTGATTTAATTGACCCGGGAATTAAAGAGAGAAGCGCTACCTCGGGAGTCTCCTGACAATTTTTACCAGTGACCTCATGACTGGGTTTAAATATAGGCGACGAAAATGGTTTTATTTTCGAACAAGACCACCATAGCATAGCTCCCAACTGTCCCTGATTTGGAGCAATGTCCCTCTGTCCCTCATCCTCCTCATTTGTCCCTCATTTTGGACTGATCTATATAGATGTATATAAACGCACTTTTTATCTTTCAAAAAGTGTTTCCCAGCACTAAACCTTTCATCCAATTTCTAAATTGCTGCATTTGTAAATTTAAAAAGCCAATAAAAGGAAAAGTAGTGGTAAAAAAAAAGCCCTTGTGGATTTGATTTACCTTTTTTGGGGTTAATTCTCCTTTAAGGGGGTGTGGCAGGAGGCATGTCTTATGCCTACATACGTTTGCTAGTAGTAGGTGTCCCTCATTCCCATCTCAAAATAAAACCTGGAAGCTGATTGGTTTGGTTTTGGAATTCGGAAATTGGAAAATTCGGAATACGGAAATTTGAAAATTCGAAAATTCGAAAATCCAAATTGTTTGTTTTTGATTTTATTTTGTTTATAGCTTTTTTTGGAAATTCGTAAATTTGTGAAATTGGAAAATTCGGAAATTCGAAAATTTGTAATGCGGATATTCGAAAATTTGGAATACGAATATTCGTAAATTCTAAAATCCAAATTTTCAGATTTTCGAATTTCAGAATTTTCAAATTTAGAATTTTCGAATTTCCGAATTTCTTAACTTTCAAATTTTCACATTTCCAATTTTGAAATTTCCGACATTTTCTGAAATTTTGAATTTCTGAAATTCGAATCTTCGAATTTCCGACATTTTGAAATTCCGAAAATTTTGAATTTCGTAATTTCCAAAATCTGAAAATTCGAAAATTCAGAAATTCGAAATTTCAGAAATCCGAAAATTTGGTAATTGAAAAATTTGGAAATTCTGAAATTTCGGAATTAACTAATTTGTCAAAATTCATTAGAAAACGAATTCGGAACTAAATGAATTGCACATGTCTACTAGTAGGTGTCCTCATTCCCATCTCAAAATGTTGGGAGGTATGTCATAGGTGTAATAGTTAAGCTTTGACAATAAAACCTGCTTTGGTTTCTAGCTGTACCAGATTTTTCACACTTTTAGTAAATCTCCCCCATACATACTTACATTTGTCCAAGCTGGACCACTGTATCTGAGCAAAAATATCCATACCTGGAATTGAGCTTTAAAGGGTCGGGGTGTGCTAAAAACATTCTCTGAAGTGGTAAAATCACTTTACGCAGTGGCGTAACTAGAGACTTCAGGGCCCCGGTGCAAGAAATCATGAAGGACCCCCCCCCCCCCCCCCCAAAAGCCTGATTTTGATACTTAATTTTTTCACACTGTACAACAAAGTAAACAACTCTGTTTCTGATTTCACTTGGGGGGGGGGGGGGGGGTCTGCGGCGACAGTGATGGTGCCATCCTCTCCCACCACCACCTGTGCCTCTTACTAATCCCATCCCCCCACCACTGATCTCATCCTCTCATCCCTACCTCTGTTGTAGAAGTAATAGGGGGATAGGGATGAGATCAGTGGTGGGATGAGATCAGTAAGAGGCACGGGTGGTGGTGGGAGAGGATGGAACCTCCACTGCCACCACAGCCACCCCTCCTCAAGTACCACCGCTGCCACCTCCCTCAAGTATCACCGCTTCCACCCCCCCTCAAGTACCAGCGGTACTTGGCTGCGGCAGCAGTGTTGGTGCCATCCTCTCCCACCACCACCCGTGCCTTTTAGGGATCCCATCCCCCCACCACTGATCTCATTCCTATCGCCCCTATCACCTCTGTTGTAGAAGTAATAGGGGGATAGGGATAAGATCAGTGGTGGGGGGATGGGATCAGTTAGAGGCACAGGTGGTGGTGGGATAGGATGGCACCACCACTGCCAACCCCCCTCAAGTACCACCACTGCCAACTCCCTCAAGTATCACCGCTAGCACGTATCACCGCTACCACCCCCTCAAGTATCACCGCTACCACCCCCTCAAGTACCACTGCAGCCACCCCCCTCAAGTACCAGTGGTGGTACTTGATGGGGGGGTGGTAGCGGTGGTACTTGAGGGGTGTGGCAGCAGTGGTACTTGAGGGGGGTGGCAGCAGTGGTACTTAAGGGGGGTGGCAGCAGTGGTACTTGAGGGGGGTGGCAGCAGTGGTACTTGAGGGGGGGTGGCAGCAGTGGTACTTGAGGGGGGTGGCAGCAGTGGTACTTGAGGGGGGGGTGGCTGCAGTGCTACTTGAGGAGGGTGGCTGCGGTGCTACTTGGGGGGGGGTGGCTGCGGTGCTATTTGAGGGGGGGTGGCTGCGGTGCTATTTGAGGGGGGTGGCTGCGGTGCTATTTGAGGGGGGGTGGCTGCGGTGGCGGTGCCATCCTCTCCCACCACCACCTGTGCCTCTTACTGACCCCATCCCCCACCACTGATCTCATCCCTATCCCCCTATCCTATCACCTCTGTTGTAGAAGTAATGGGGGGATAGGGATGAGATCAGTGGTGGGGGGATGGGATCAGTAAGAGGCACAGCCAGTTGGTGGAGGAGGATGGTATCAATTGCTGAGCTGAGTGATCTCTGACTGTCACTTTTGATTGACTTACCGTCAGTTATCCCCCACTTTCTGTTCTGTGGCCTGCCCTGGGTCACTCTGTCCCCTTCACTGTGCGGCTGTGCTGTGCCTTCTCCCGCCAGGATGCCTTGCCTCATACCTGGGACACCGGGTGGGTACACGCGTGCACGCTGCTGCAGAGTCCGCCCCGCCTCCCTACATCTGTCGGTGTCTCTGGATAGGCGGAGGCGGAGGCGGGGGCGGGGACGGTCCACAATCTCAGTCAGTGTGAGACGCTGCCTCAGCCTCTGCATTGTTTTTCTCAGGCTCGCGGCTGAACGAACAGCATGCAGTGCGCTACGCATCAGCCAATAAACAGTGTGACAGTCAGGTGGGCCCCCCCGGACTTACAGGGCCCGGTCGCAGCTGCGATTGCTGCGACTATGAAAATTCCGCCACTGACTTTACGTTTCCCCATGAATAGGCTGGCCCCTATTAGTAACAGGCTGCCTCTATATGTCTGCTCCATTTTTTTTGTACAAAGACCAGATGCTGCTGGTGCCGCCTTGCTTGCCTCTAGTTCCAGAGGTGAGGATAGAGGAAACAGATTCCATCGCTGTCATCGTCTCCGGGACAAGTGACAGGTGTGATGACATCAGCAGCAGCCTTGTGTAGTGCACTGAAGTGCTCACATGTAAGCAGCCATGTCCCCCATACCTACATGCTGCCGCGCCGCCGCCGCTTGGTTAATACGGGCGGGGAACATTACAGCTTTCATTTGAATAGCTGTAGTGTTTCCCGCCGCACCGCGTATAGACACTCCCCCTTGCTCGGGATTGGACAGATCACCCGAGCAAGGGGGAGTGTCTATACGCGGCGCGGCAGGAAACACCACAGCTATTCAAATGAAAGCTGTAATGTTCCCCGCCCGTATTAACCAAGCGGCAGCGGCGTTGCGGCGGCGGGGGGGGGGCGAGTATTCGGCCAGGCATCGGGGGCATTTGCGGGAGTACAAGTACTCCCGCAAATACTCGGTATCGGTCCCGATACCGATACTAGTACTAGTACTAGTACTAGTACTAGTACTATATCGGTATCGGTATCGGGACAACCCTAATTTCTAGGATGGACCCAGTGGCACAAGGTCATTCAGTGCTCAGGGCAAAGATGCCAAACTGTACCCATCCTGTTCATCCCCCTCCCCATTCATGATGTGCAAGCTTAGTGTATCCTACGTCCAGCAGTCTCTCGCTTGTCAAGAAAGTTTTAACACTAGATATTCGCAATTTTTTTTTCCGTTTGCGTTTCATTTATTTTTTTGTTTTTTTTGGGGGTCATTTGTTATGATTGAAATTCATAAATTCGTAATTTCGAAAATTTGTAAATTCGAAAATTCGAAATCCGGAAATTAGATATTTCATAAATTCAAGAATTTGAACATTCGTAAATTCGTAAATTCGAAAATCCGAAATCCACAAATTCGAAAATTTATAAAATTCCAAAATCCCGAAATTCTACTTTCAATCGTGTTTTATTGAGATTTCAGCAAAAGTATTGTAATAGAGGTATAGGTCAAACGGTCTCTTTACATCAGGTGTCGTAATACATAAAATGACACAATGCATACAGAAGATAATAGGGTTTTGTGTACCCTCAATGGGCCTTCTATGACATTTTACAGTTCCTGATGGAGGAGAGGAAAATCCAGAAATTCTAAATAATAACTAACTAACTAATAATAAATAACTATTAAATTATAGGTATTGGAATTTCCTTTCAAATTTGGCTGTTAGTGAACAAATGTATCCGAAGAATTAAGAATTATCCGAAATAACGAATGTCGCATCTAAACAAATGGAACGGAACAAATTAACCACTTAAGCCCCGGACCATATTGCTGCCTAAAGACCCAAGGGGTTTTTACAGTTCGGGACTGCGTCGCTTTAACAGACAATTGCACGGTCGTGCGACGTGGCTCCCAAACAAAATTGGCGTCCTTTTTTCCCCACAAATAGAGCTTTCTTTTGGTGGTATTTGATCACCTCTGCGGTTTTTATTTTTTGCGCTATAAACAAAAATAGAGCGACAATTTTGAAAAAAATGCAATATTTTTTACTTTTTGCTGTAATAAATAGCCCCCAAAAACATATATAATTTTTTTTTTCCTCAGTTTAGGCCGATACGTATTCTTCTACCTATTTTTGGTAAAAAAAATCGCAATAATCGTTTATCGGTTGGTTTGCGCAAAATTTATAGCGTTTACAAAATAGGGGATATTTTTTTTTTTTTTTTATTTTTTTTTTACTACTAATGGCGGCGATCAGCGATTTTTTTCGTGACTGCGACATTATGGCGGACACTTCGGACAATTTTGACACATTTTTGGGACAATTGTCATTTTCACAGCAAAAAATGCATTTAAATTGCATTCTTTATTGTGAAAATGACAGTTGCAGTTTGGGAGTTAACCACAGGGGGCGCTGTAGGAGTTAGTGTTCACTTAGTGTGTGTTTACAACTGTAGGGGGGTGTGGCTGTAGGAATGACGTCATCGATCGTGTCTTCCCTATAAAAGGAATGACGCGATCGATGCGCCGACACAGTGAAGCACGCGGAAGCCGCGTGTACACGCGGCTCTCCCCGTTCTTCAGCTCCGGGGAGCGATCGCGACGGCACGGCTAAAAACAAATAGCCGCGCCGTCGTCCCGGATCGCTCCCCGAGCGGACCCGACCTCCGCATGTACCGTTAGATACGGCATTCGTTATTTCGGAAAATTAGTAAATTCATATAAATTCTTCTTCGTTACCTTCACTAATAGCCAAATTTGAAAGGACATTCCAATACCTATAATTTAATAGTTAAGTTATTATTAGTTAGTTATTTCAGATTTTTGAATTTACAAATGTAAATTTTTTTCGAAATTTTCAGATCTTCGAATTTCCGAATTTTAGGATTTTCGAATTACAAATATCCGAATTTTCCAATTTACAAATGTTCAAATTTTTTAATTCTGTATTTCCGAATTGCCAAATTTTTGAATATTGGAATTTACGAATACTAAATTTATCGAAATTCATTAATCGACGAATTCGGAAAAAAACGAATTGCACATGTCTATTTAACACTGGGCACGTTCTTGTGTTGATGGCTCTCTCCACCACTCCTGACTTTTTCTTGGACATTTCTCCACTCGGTGGGGCGGGCTGAGCTCTCTCTCTCCCTTTCCTCCTTCCAATTAGAGCAGCTCCTGTGTGACTGTGAACACCGCCCCCTGCTTGTTAATGCAGGAGCGGTGCACTGCCAGGAAGGAGGAGGGGGAGTGAGAACACAGCCGCACCATGTCCCGACTCTCTCCTTCTCTCCTCGCTGCTCCCAGCGCTGAGCTGACAGGAGTAGTGATACCGTTATCACTACTCCTGCCAGCCTTGTAACAGAAGGAAAGTGCCCCCATCCCTACAGTAAACCATTGCGCCCAGGGCAGCCGACGCTCCCACCCGCCCCTTGATGGACCTAGATGGACCAAAGCAATTCACTGTAATGGCGCTGGCCAATCAGAATCATTCTGGTCTTTTCTGGAAGCACTGTACGAAGAAGAGGGAGAGGAGCTGGAATTTCAATTCCCCGGACCACTGGAAGGGGGGCTGGCAACTTGGCAAACCAGAAGGTAAGTACAGGTGAATAACATTTTAACAATTACTACAGTTTTTGTTTTCACAAATTGCCATTTTCACGTTTTTTTTTTCAATCCCTTTTTCTTTTACGTGTGATTTTTACTGATAGTGTTTTCAGGAAAACAAGCAGATATCTTGATAATATAACGTTTTCAAAGGACACACACAGTCCAATATATAACATTCAAAATAATCAATAACACAAACATGGTAAAGCTGAATGGCATAAAGGTCATCATCAGTTTGGATGGTATTGGTATCTAAAGGTACAGTGAAAAAGAACACGGCATTGAGATTCAAGTTATGGGATGAAAGGAATATAAAAATATGATACTGCGTAGAGGAGGTGTCTCCAAACATTCCAGTATGAGGGACCACCACATACTTTACAAAATATACATTGACCGTTCATTACATAAATAAAGAAATTCAATTTTAATTAATAATTTGGTTTTACTTGGAGTTTTATTGGAATAACAATAGCAAGTGCAGTTGCTCCAGAGCTTAGTAAATGAGTTTAATAGCCAGATTCAGAAAGACTGGCTTAACTTTGAGGCGGTGTAGCGTATCGCATATACGCTACGCCGCCGTAAGTCATAGAGGCAAGTGCTGTATTCACAAAGCACTTGCCTCCTAAGTTACGGAGGTGTAGCATAAATGGGCTGGCATAAGCGCACCTAATTCAAATGAGGAACAGGGGGGCGTGTTTTATGTAAATGATTAGTGACCTGACGTGATTGACATTTTTAACGAACGGCGCATGCGCCGTCCGTGGACATATCCCAGTGTGCATTGCTCCAAAGTACGCCGCAAGGACGTATTGGCTTCGACGTGAACGTAAAATACATCCAGCCCCATTCACGGACGACTTACGCAAACAACATAAGAATTTAAAAATTCGACGCGGGAACGATGTCCATACTTAACATTGGCTAGGCCAGCTATTTGTTCGACTAACTTTACACCTGAAAACGCCTTACGTAAACGGCGTATCTTTACTGCGACGGGCAAGCGTACGTTCGTGATTTGGCGTATCTCGCTGATTTACGCATTCTAAGGGTAAATCAGCGTTCACGCCCCTAGCGGCCGGCGGAACTAGACAGCTAAGATACGACGGCGCAGGCAGTCGTATCTTAGCTACATTTAAGTGCATCTCAGTTTGAGAATACACTTAAATGTACGACGGCTTAGATTCCGAGTTACGACGGCGTATCTACTGATATGCCGGTGTAACTCTTTGTGAATCCAGCTATAAGCTTCCCTTTGCAAGGAATACCCAATCACATGCTAGGAAAAATAAAAAAAACAGCATTTTTGCTTGCATGCGATTGGATGATGGAAGTCTGCTCATTTACTAAGCTCTGACTTTGCAAAGTGCACAGTCTATTTGCCTTAATCAACCCCAGTGTCTTCATACTGTTCTCACATTGCACATAGAGCGAGCAAAGCAAACGACTGTGGTGACGGATGAAATAGACGGCCAGCGAATGATAGATTGTCATTATAGGGGCTGACCTGCGATTCTACACGGTGTTGTGTGACATGCCCGCCGCTACCTAGATCAGCTTTGTGTGTAAGAAGTACAAGTTCTGTCATCTCGCTGTCACAATGACAGCTCTTCTTAAAGTTTTCAGCAAAGGGAAATCCCGTTGAGTAGGTGGATACAGTACGTATAGCGTGGAATCAGGACGGGTTCCCCGGTGAGTCAGTGAGTGGGTGGCAGCTGTCGATTTAACTCCTTATGTGACATCACAGCCCCGGCTGCCTGTTGCAAGGAATCCACGCAGGAATGCCGCATTTGGATAAAAGAAGCCGACTCGTTTGCTTGGCAGGATGTGAATACAGAATATTGATCAGTTACTGGGTCAGAATGATAATAAAATTATTATACAGGATTTATATTGTGCCAACACCTTACAATATAAACGGGGACAGAAGATTCTTAGAAGGCTGATCTGGAGCTCTGGTCTGAAGTGCCAACAAGATGACTTGGATTTGCAGAAATGGGGCCAGATTCAGAAAGAAGTTACGCTGGCGTATCTATTGATACGCCGCGTAACTTCTAGGATGCTCCGGCGTATCTTTTTTCTGTATTCAGAAAACAAGATACGCGGGAATTGTGCTAAGATCCAACTGGCGTAAGTTTCTTAAGCCGTCGTATCTTAGTTGCATATTTACGCTGGCCGCTAGGTGGCGCTTCCGTCGATTTACGCGAGGAATATGCAAATTAGGTAGATACGCCGATTCAGAAAAGTATGTCCGCCCGGCGCATTTTTTTACGTCGTTTACGTTAGGCTTTTTCCGGCGTAAAGTTACCCCTGCTATATGAGGCGTATCCTATGTTAAGTATGGACGTCGGGCCAGCGTAGAATTTTCCGTCGATTACGTTGTTTGCGTAAGTCGTTCGCGAATAGGGCTGTACGTAAGTTACGTTCACGTCTAAAGCATTGACGATTTGCGGCGTAATTTCGAGCATGCGCACTGGGATTCTTTCACGGACGGCGCATGCGCCGTTCATAAAAAAATGTCAAATACGCGGGGTCACGATTAGTTAGCATAGAACACGCCCCCAACCAGCCTCTTTTGAATTAGGCGGGCACATTATTCAGACAGGACTGCAACCCCTTCAACTCAGGCATGCCTGGGCACACCCTATTCAACCAGTACAGCGTCAATTCTATTGGGTTGCACACACCTATGCTCCCAATCAACCAAGTACCATAGTCACCAAGTGCATAGGCCCTCTCCCTTTGTTCTGCCCCTGAGAAACTGAGTACACTAAGGTAAAGGGAACTCAGATGTAAGGGGTGCTCTATGGACTCTGATGTAAAGGGACGTTTTGGGGACTCTGATTTAAGGAGGAATGCTGGGAATGTAAGGGGAACTCAGATGTAAGGGGTGCTCTATGGACTCTGATGAAAGGGGAAGTTTTGGGAACCCTGATTTAAGGAGGAATGCTGGGAATGTAAGGGGAACTCAGATGTAAGGGGTGCTCTATGGACTCTGATGAAAGGGGAAGTTTTGGGAACCCTGATTTAAGGAGGAATGCTGGGAATGTAAGGGGAACTGAGATGTAAGGGGTGCTCTATGGACTCTGATGTAAAGGGAAGTTTTGGGGACTCTGATTTAAGGAGGAATGCTGGGAATGTAAGGGGAACTCAGATGTAAGGGGTGCCCTATTGACTCTGATGTAAATGGGGCTTTTGGTGAGCGGAAACCCCCTTACATCAGGTTTCCAGTTGTTTATACCACAGTCCACAGTGTTTCCCCTTAAAAAAATAAATTGCTATGTGCCGCTAAAATGTTCGGGTTTGGCCTGAAGAAAAGGTGGCAACCCTAGTGCCCCCCCGTTAGAGAGATTCACTCACTCTGTTTGCCAAATTTCAAATAAAAAAAACGGCATGGGTTCCCCCTACAGGAGTATACCAGGCCCTTGGGTCTGCTATGGATTTTAAGGAGAACCCCCGTACGCCGAAAAAACGGCGTGGGGTTCACCCCAAAATCCATACCAGACCCGTATCCGAGCAGCAGTCCGGCCGGTCAGGAGAGCGGTGGGGACGAGCGAGCGCCCCCCCTCTTTAACCGTGCCAGGCCGCATGCCCTCGACATGGGTTGGTAGGTGCTTTGGGCCAGGGGGGCGCGCTGTGGCCCCCCCACCCCAAAGCACCTATCCCCATGTTGATGAGGACAGGGCCTCTTCCCGACAACCCTGGCCGTTGGTTGTCGGGGTCTGTGGGAGGGGAGCTTATCGGAATCCGGGAGCCTCCTTTAATAGGGGGCCCCCAGATGCCGGCCCCCCACCCTAGCCATTCACCTGACGGGAATTTTTTTTTTTAAAAACACACTACACAGGGTTTTTAAAGTAATTTATTAGTCAGCTCCGGCCCCCCCCCTCTTTTTTAGCTCTTTTTCTCTTCGATGTCTTCTGCGGGGGGGGGGGGGGGGGTCCCGGTCTTCACCGCCGTCTGGTTTTCTTCCGCCGGGGGGGGGGTGCTTTCTTCTTTAGCTTTTTTTACAGCGGCCCCCTCCCGGGCTTCTTTGGCGGGGGAGGGGGGATCTGCCGGTCTTCACTGCCATCCAGGTTTTCTTCCGCCGGGGGGGGGGGGCGCTTTCTTCTTTAGCTCTTTTACAGCGGCCCCCTCCCGGGCTTCTTCAACGTCTTCGGCAGGGGGGGAGGGGGGATGTGCCGGTCTTCACCACCGTCTGGTTTTCTTCCGCCGGGGGGGGGGGGCGATTTCTTCTTTAGCTCTTTTACAGCGGCCCCCCTCCCGGGCTTCTTCGACATCTTCTGCCGGGGGGTGCCCGGGCTTCTGTCACCTTCTTCTCTTCTTCTTCGATGTTGACACATCGCTTGCTCCCGCTGTAATGCAGTGTGCGCGGCTTGCAACGATTTATATAGGCCTCTTATGACGTCACAATCCCATGCTCCGTGCACCCGATACACGATCGGATTTTCCGCCGGAATAAACTTTGACAGGTTTTTCCGATGGAATTCCGCTCAAGCTGTCTTGCATACACACGGACACACGAAGTTCCGACCATTGACAATGCGGTGACGTACAACACTACGACGGACCTAGAATAATGACGTTCAATGCTTCCGAGCATGCGTCAAATTGTTTCCGAGAATGCGTGTTTTTTTTCCGAACAGACGAACAGAACTTCCGATATATTTCTGATATAATTTTTTTCCATGGGAAGAAAAGAGAACATGTTCTCTTTCTAAGAATATCCGATGAATAAATTCTGTCTGACTTTTGCCATCGGAAATTCCGACCGTGTGTAGGTGGCATAAGCTTTACAACCTCTTTGAGGAAACCTATACTATAATGAAAACAGAAGCTTTTATGAAAATAAATAAATCATTAGCATGTTGGTGGTGTGTGAGGAACCAGGGAATGCAAAATATATGTAGATTAAACTAAAAATAAATACATTTAAATATACAAATCTGAAATAAAATGTAATAATATAAACATAGGGTGCGTAATGAAAACAGAAGCTTTTAAAAAGAAAAAAAAATCATTAGTATGTTGGTGGTGTGCGAGGAACCAGGGAATGCAAAATGTATGTAGATTACAATAAAAATAAAATATTATAAAATACAATAAAATTAAAATAAGTGAAGACAATAGAAATCTTTAATTTAGAAATGTCATTTGCAGGGTGATGAGGGGGAGAAGGAGGAACCAGGGAATTCAAAATATATAGAGAGTAAAATAAAATAAAAAAGAAATTAAATAAAAATAAAATATTATAAAATACAATAACATTTAAATAAGTGATGACAACAGAAATCTTTAATTTAGGAATGTAGGGCCAGATTCAGGTACATCTGCAGGGGCGTAACATATCGCATTTATGTTACGCCGCTGCAAGTTTTACGGGCAAGTGCTTGATTCACAAAGCACTTGCCTGTAAAGTTGCGGCGGCGTAGCGTAAATCCCTCCGTCGCAAGCCCGCCTAATTCAAATGATCCGGGTAGGGGGCATGGATCATTTAAATTAGGCGCGTTCCCGCGCCGAACCTACTGCGCATGCTCCGTTTTTAAATTTCCCGCCGTGCTTTGCGCGAAATGACGTCGCACCTACGTCATTTTTTGAACGTAGACGTGAGTTACGTCCTTTCCTATTCACGGACGACTTACGCAAAAAAATAAAAAAATTCTAAATTTGACGCGGGATAGACGGCCATACTTTAACATGGCAAGTCTATCTATACGCCAAGAAATAGCAGCTTTAACTATACGCCGAGAAAAGCCGACTAGCGACGACGTAAGAGAATGCGATGGGCGCGCGTACCTTCGTGAATCGCCGGAAAAAGCTAATTAGCATACCCGAAGCGGAAAACGATGCAAACTCCACCCAGCGGGTGCCGAAGTATTACACCTACGATCTGAAGGCGTACGAAGCCGTACGCCTGTCGGATCGAAGCCAAAAGCCGTCGTATCTTGGTTTGAGGATTCAAACTAAAGATACGACGCGGCAAATTTGAAAGTACGCCGGAGTATCAGTAGATACTCCGGCGTACTTCTTCTGTGAATCTGGCCCGTAATTTGCATGTTGATGAGGGGGGGGGGGGGAGGAGGAACCAGGAAATTCAAAATGTATGTAGATTAAAATAAAAATAAAATATTATAAAATACAATAAAATTAAAAAAAGTGATGACAATAGAAATCTTGAATGTAGAAATGCCATTTGCATGTTGATGAGGGAGAAGGAAGAACCAAGGAATTCAAAATATATGTAGATTAAAATAAAAATAAAATATTATAAAATTTTTAAAAATATTTTTTTTTAAAATATTATAAAATACAATAAAATTAAAATAAGTGATGACAACAGAAATCTTTAATTTAGAAATGTCATTCGCATGTTGATGATGGGGGGGAGGGGGGGAGATGGAACTAGGAAATTCAAAATATTTGTAGATTAAAATAAAAATAAATAAATAAAATAAAAATAAAATATTATAAAATACAATAAAATAAAAAAAAGTGATGACAATAGAAATCTTGAATGTAGAGATGCCATTTGCATGTTGATGAGGGGGAGAGGGAGGAACCAGGAAATTCAAAATGCATGTAGATTAAAATAATAATAAATAAATCAAATAAAATATTATAAAATACAATAAAATTAAAGAAAATGATGACAATAGAAATCTTGAATGTAGAAATGTCATTTGCATGTTGATGAGGGAGAGGGAGGAACCAGGGAATTAAAAATATTTGTAGATTAAAATTAAAATAAATAAATAATATAAAATATTATAAAATACAATAAAATTAAAATAAGTGATGACAATAGAAATCTTTATTTAGAAATGTAATTTGCATGTTGATGAGGGAGAGGGAGGAACCAGGGAATTCAAAATATATGTAGATTAAAATAAAAATAAATAAATAAAATAAAAATAAAATAAAATAAAATATTATAAAATACAATAAAATTAAAATAAGTGATGACAATAGAAATCGTGAATGTAGAAATGTCATTTGCATGTTGATGAGGGAGAAGGAGGAACCAAGGAATTCAAAATATTTGTAGATTAAAATAAAAATAAATAAATAAAATAAAATACAATATTATAAAATACAATAACATTTAAATAAGTGATGACAACAGAAATCTTTTTAATTTAGAAATGTAATTCGCATGTTGATGATGGGGGGGAGGGGGGGAGATGGAACTAGGAAATTCAAAATATTTGTAGATTAAAATAAAAATAAATAAATAAAATAAAAATAAAATATTATAAAATACAATAAAAAAAAAAAAAGTGATGACAATATAAATCTTGAATGTAGAGATGCCATTTGCATGTTGATGAGGGAGAGAAGGAGGAACCAGGAAATTCAAAATGTATGTAGATTAAAATAATAATAAATAAATAAAATAAAATATTATAAAATACAATAAAATTAAAATAAGTGATGACAATAGAAATCTTTACTGTAGAAATGTAATTTGCATGTTGATGAGGGAGAGGGAGGAACCAGGGAATTCAAAATATAAGTAGATAAGTAAACCTATACTATAAAGAAATATGAATTCTGCTATTGCTGATCTCTTCTTCTAAAATGCTAATTCCCTGGCTTCTTTAACTAATTCAGTTGATTGGGTAGTTCAGCACCCTTCATTGGTCCTGCCTTCACTGCTTGCATGCTTGTTCCATCTACTGCAGGTAAAGGCAGCATTGTCAGAAGAAGGTCGGCTCCGGCAGCTTCCCGCAGCTCTCTGGCTCCAGGTTTTCCTTTTCCTAGCTGCGGACATTTCGGGAAAGCCACATACGGGTTAATTGCGAGGCAGCGAAGAGGTTACCCAATCCGGGGTAGGGAGTGAGTGGCGGCGCTGCGGCTCGTCCTGCTCATTTCAGCACCTCGGAGAGCGCAGAGCGGCTGGGGGGGCTCCGCTGAGCGCAGGGGAGATCGGGCTTCATGTGGGAGGTGTGCAGCCGGGGCTGATGGGGTGGGGGGTACGGGGGGAGTGATTGGGGTGGATGGCACTGGCAGGGGCATCTCTTCCCTTCTACTGATGCAATAGCAGCTGAGCTGGATTCTACTCAGGACCATGAGGACCTCACTTGAAAGAACTGGAGCTCTGGATCTCCTTCTCCCACCACTATCCTGAAACCCCCCCACTGCCCTCCCCAGCTCTGGACTGCAGCTACCTTGATCATGGCAGGGGGTCGCAGAGGTCTGGTGGCCCCCCAAAACACCTTTTTGGAGAACATTGTCCGGAGATCTAATGGTAAGGACCAGGAAAAGCCATCTCACTCCTCGCCATTGCCCAGCATTGAGGAATAAGGATGTTGCGCTTATTGAATACTTTGCATGGGAGTCTTCACTTTGCCATTTAACCCCCTTTCAGCCACCAGGGATTACACTAGGCACGGCTGAAGCATGTGGCAGCGAAGTGGTTAAGGCATCAGTGCACAGCATGGGTAATCAAAGGGAATCAGCCCATTAGAAGGTAATACAGATATAACATTGTTCATGGCAAGGTTTGTATGGGATGGATTGTTGGAGGTCTCTTTGGGTTGACTTGGCACCCAGGAGAAGTGCAACTGTCATCAAAAAAAATATATACGTGGTATCAGCAAGGGTAATCAAAGTGAATCAGTCCTTTAGAAGGTAATGCAAATTTAACATTATGATGGCACTGTTTGTATTGAATGGTTGGGAGGGATCTTTGAATGCCTCTTTGGATTGACTTGGCACCCAGAAGTGGTCACAAAATATAATTGGTATCAGCAAGGGAAATCAAAGCGAATCAGCCCTTTAGAAGGTAACATTGTAAATGGCACTGTTTGACTTGAATGGTTGGGAGGTATTGTTGGAGGTCTCTTTGGGTTGACTTGGCACCCAGAAGTGCAACTGTCATCAAAAAATATACATGGTATCAGAAAGGGTAATCAAGTGAATCAGTCCTTTAGGAGGTAATACACATTTAACACTGTCAATGGCCATGTTGGTATTGAATGATTGGAAGGGATTGTTGGAGGTCTCTTTGGGTTGACTTGGCACCCAGGAGAAGTGCAACTGTCATAAAAAAAATATATACATGGTATCAGCAAGGGTAATCAAAGTGAATCAGTCCTTTAGAAGGTAATACAAATTTAACATTATGATGGCACTGTTTGTATTGAATGGTTGGGAGGGATCTTTGGATGCCTCTTTGGGTTGACTTGGCATTCTGAAGTGTAACTGTGGTAACAAAATATAAATGGTATCAGCAAGGGTAATCAAAGTGAATCAGTCCTTTAGAAGGTAATACAAATTTAACATTATTAATGGCACTGTTTGTATTGAATGGTTGGGAGGGATCTTTGGGTGCCTCTTTGGGTTGACTTGGCACCCAGAAGTGTAACTGTGGTCACAAAATATAAATGGTATCAGCAAGGGAAATCAAAGTGAATCAGCCCTTTAGAAGGTAACATTGTAAATGGCACTGTTTGACTTGAATGGTGGGAAAGGTATTGTTGAAGGTCTCTTTGGGTTGACTTGGCACCCAGAAGTGCAACTGTCATCAAAAAAATATACATGATATCAGAAAGGATAATCAAGTGAATCAGTCCTTTAGGAGGTAATACACATTTAACACTGTCAATGGCCATGTTTGTAGTAAATGATTGGAAGGGATTGTTGGAGGTCTCATTGGGTTGACTTGGCACCCAGAAGTGTAACTGTGGTCACAAAATATTCATGGTACCAGCAACGCAAACCAAAGTGAATCAAATGGCACTGTTTGATTTGAATGGTTGGGAGGTATTGTTGGAGGTCTCTTTGGGTTGACTTGGCATCAAAAAATATACATGGTATCAGAAAGGGTAATCAAGTGAATCAGTCCTTTAGGAGGTAATACACATTTAACATGGTCAATGGCCATGTTTGTATTGAATGGTTGGAAGGGATTGTTGGAGGTCTCATTGGGTTGACTTGGCACCCAGAAGTGCAACTGTCATCAAAATATATACATGGTACCAGCAAGGGCTAATTGACTTGGCACCCAGGAGAAGTGTAACTGTGGTCACAAAATATATATCAAGGGTGATCAAAGTGAATCAGTCCTTTAGAAGGCAATACAAATATAACATTTGTTCATAGCACTGTTTGTATTGGATGGCTGGGAGGGATTTGAGGTCTCTTTGGTTTTACTGGGAAATGTAAGGGGTTAAATAAAAATTTGACATTATCCATATTGGTAATTACAATGAATCAACGCATAGAAGTTAATACAGCTATATTGTTCATGGCAAGGTTTACATTGGAGGGATTGTTGGAGGTCTCTTTGGGTTTACTTGGCACCCAGCAGAAAGAAGTGTAGCTGTGGTCAGTAAAAGTATACATATTATTATCATGGGTAATCAAAGCGAATCAGCCCATTAGAAGGTACTACAGATATAATATTGTTCATGGCAAGATTTGTATTGAATGTCTGGCGGGGGGTGGGGGGGGGGGTTGAAGTTTTTTGGGGGGTTTACTGGGCCCCCAGAAGTGTAACTGTGGTCAATAAAAAATATACATAGATTTTACATTTGATCTATAGCTCCTTGTATGGTTGGCAGAATTTCCTCACATTAAATCATGGCAAGGTTTATATTAGATGGCTGGAAGGAATTGTAGGAGGTTTTATTGGGTTAACTGGGCACCCAGGAGACGTGTCACCGACCAATAAAACAATACACAGTACATGTTATCAGAAAGGGTCATCAAAGTGGATTATAGGGTAATACAGATATATAACATTGTTTGTGGTAAGGTTAGTGATGAATGGCTTGTTGGAGGTCTCTTTGGATTTACTAGACACCCAGAAAAAGTCTAACTGGGTTTAATTAAAAAAATAGACATGTTATCAGAAAGGGCAATCAAAGTGGATCCGACCATTAGGAGTTAATGCAGATTTAACATTGTTCATGGCAAGGTTAGTATTGGATGGCGGGGAGGGATTGTTGGCAGTCTGCTTGGGTTCACTTAGTGATCTGGAGAAGAATAACTGCAAAAAATAAATACAAAATATATACATCTTATCCATGTAGAAATTGCACTTGATCTGCAGTTCCTTGTTTCGTTTGCAGAATTTGCTCAAACTGGATACTGAGTCATCACTGGTCCTCTGTGACATGTGATGAGTGATACGATGTCATACATTTACTCATGTTCTTGCAGCTGAATATACTATATATATCTATATATAGATAGATCTCTATATATAATTCTATCAATATCAATATATATATATATATATATATATATATATATATATATATATATAGATAGATAGATCTATCTATATATATATATATATATATATATATATATATATAAATATAGATAAATCTATATCTATATAGATAAATCTAGATCTATATATCTATCTATCTATATATATATATATATGTATATATGTGTGTGTGTATATATATATATATATATATATATATATATAGATATAGATCTATATATATATATATATATATATAGATTTATATAGATCTATATGTATATATATATATATATATATATATATATATATATATATATATATATATATATATATAGATAGATAGATAGATCTATATATATATATATATATATATATATATATATATATATAGATAGATAGATCTATCTATATATATATATATATATATAGATAGATCTATATATATATATATATATATATATATAGATCTATATATAGAGACAGATATATAGATCTATATACACAGAATAGCTCACTTATATATTGCTATAGAAGGGGGAAATTACACCTGGAGCTCATTTATGGCTATTCTTTGTGATATAGGAAGGGAAATCACACCTGGAGAATATATATATATATATATATATATATAGCTATTATATATGATATAGAAAGGGAAATGGAGCAGACTCTAATCAACTTGCAATACTTTTACACTGCGAAGTAATACAAGAAAGCCTTTATAATAGATTGCACACAGTAAATTTGCAGATGGCAGTAACCCAAAGCAACTGAGTCCAGTCTCCTAACATCTCTGTATAAGATCATTTCTGATTGGTTGCTGGGGGCTCCTGCACATTGCATAACATAGGTGCTGTTTTATCTGGCTTTATTAAATCATTCTATAAAGTCAAAGCTATTAATATAGCCTTCGTTTGCTCAGCCATGTAAGTTGACTATTGCAAATAAAGTGGTTTTGATGATTTGAAGCAGGGGTCTCAAACTCAAATTACCTGAGGGCCACAAGACAAGTTTTCATATGCCATGGGGGGCCGCATGCAAACTTTCAAACTTCAAAAACAACAGTACTGGTGTCAGCGAACACATTATTAACCCCCAGCACTGGTATCAGCGAGCGCATTATTACCACCAGCACTGGTGTCAGCGAGCGCATTATTACCACCAGCACTGGTGTCAGCGAGCGCATTATTACCACCAGCACTGGTGTAAGTCAGGGTTTGACAAATTTGCTTGGAATCTAGGAGCCAGCTAAAAAAGTTAGGAGCCAGAAAACGCACCCCGTCCCGACGAGCTTGCGCGCAGAAGCGAACACATACGTGAGCAGCGCCCACATATGTAAACGGTGTTCAAACCACACATGTGAGGTATCGCCGCGATTGGTAGAGCGAGAGCAATAATTCTAGCTCCTCTGTAACTTAAAACATGCAACCTGTAGATTTTTTTAAACGTCGCCTATGAAGATTTTAAAGGGTAAAAAAGTTTGTCGGCATTCCACAAGCGGACACAATTTTGAAGCGTGACATGTTGGGTATGAATTTACTCGGCGTAACATTATCTTTCATAATATTAAAAAAAATGGGGATAACTTTACTGTTGTCTTATTTTTTAATTTAAAAAAGTGTAATTTTTTCCCAAAAAAGTGCGCTTGTAAGACCGCTGCGCAAATACGGCGTAACAGAAAGTATTGCAACGATCGCTATTTTATTCTCTAGGGTGTTAGGATAAAAAATATATATAATGTTTGGGGGTTCTAATTATAGGGAAGAATATGGCAGTGAAAATAGTGTAAAATGACATTAGAATTGCTGTTTAACTTGTAATGCTTAACTTGTAATACCAACGGCCACCACCAGATGGCGCCAGCTCACATCTGGTGGTAATTACTTGTAATACCAACGGCTCACCACCAGATGGCTCCAGCTCCAAAAAAAAAAAAAAAAAAAAAAAAAATTTTTTTTTTTGCTCCCCTCACTTCCACCCTGCCTGCGGGCCATTTATAACTGGTCCGCGGGCCGCAAATGGCCCGCGGGCCGGTACTTTGAGACCACTGATTTGAAGCCTTTACATAGCCTTTTAATGAAGAGCCCAGTTAGCTCTTTTGAAATGCAAATACTTTCTTCACCATTACTTTGGTGCTGAGTAGGTGATATGAGACTTAACAACCTAGATGTCATATCAACTGTTAGAAAATAGCAGACAGGTACAGTAAAACCTTGGTTTGCGAGCATAATCCGTTCCAGAAACATGCTTGTAATCCAAAGCACTTGTATATCAAAGCATTTTTTTTACAGGGTATAAAAGAGAAGAGAGGCACCTCTAAGTGTAGCAATAAGTTGCCAAATGTTGTATCCTCATTAACCACTTAAGCCCCGGACCTTTAGGCAGCTAAATGCCCTGGCCAGGTTTTGCGATTCGGCACTGCGTTGCTTTAACAGACAATTGCGCGGTCGTGCGACGTGGCTCCCAAACAAAATTGGCGTCCTTTTTTCCCCACAAATAGAGCTTTTCACCTCTGTGGTTTTTATTTTTTGCGCTATAAACAAAAATAGAGCGCCAATTTTGAAAAAAATGCAATATTTTTTACTTTTTGCTATAAAAAAATTTCCCCCAAAAACATATATAAAAAAAATGTTTCCCTCAGTTTAGGCCGATACGTATTCTTCTACCTATTTTTGGTAAAAAAAATCGCAATAAGCGTTTATCAATTGGTTTGCGCAAAATTTATAGCGTTTACAAAATAGGGGATAGTTTTATTGCATTTTTCGAAAGAAACATTTTTTTACTACTATTGGCGGCGATCAGCGATTTTTTTCGTGACTGCGACATTATGGCGGACACTTCGGACAATTTTGACACATTTTTGGAACCATTGTCATTTTCACAGCAAAAAATGCATTTAAATTGCATTGTTTATTGTGAAAATTACAGTTGCAGTTTGGGAGTTAACCACAGGGGGCGGTGTAGGAGTTAGGGTTCACCTAGTGTGTGTTTACAACTGTAGGGGGGTGTGGCTGTAGGACTGACGTCATCGATCGAGTCTCCCTTATAAAAAGGATCACTCGATCGATACGCCGCCACAGTGAAGCACGGGGGAAGCCGGATCGCTCCCTGAGGGAATCCACCCACCACACGCAGTGGGGGGGGGCTCCGATCGGACCCCCCACCCGCTAGAAGGCAGGGCCCATCTGCCTGTCCGTGCCATTTTGCGGACGTATATAATCGTGCGGCGGGCGTTAAGGGGTTAAATGTAACCATTAGAGGCTCCTCTCTTCTTTTTTAAACTCAGTTGTGACATGACGCTACTCTTATATCAAGACATCGCTTGTATATCAAGGCAAAATGTATTAAAACACTTTGCTCATCTTGCAAAACGCTCTCAATACAAGTTACTCTCAAACCAAGGTTTTACTGTATTTTATTTCATAATAATTTGTGCCTCATCCTATTATGAATACCAATGGAATAGGAGCAATAAGTCATCTAGACAACGAGTCCCCACGTTGTGCATGTATGTGATAAGATCAGTTGCCTAGGTATCTCTTCCTTCCATCACCTTTCGGGGATCTTTTAGTAGACATATGTTTTTATGATTACATTTTTTAAAGCTAGCTTTTAACGGTTATCATTGCCTGTCAACTCATTAATTTATGAGCCAAAGCTGGTTTCGGGTTTGGTAAGCCCCATTGCTCTTTGCCTGTTTTCACTTTGTACAAGAGAAAATGAAATTTTGATGAAGAGGCTCTTGTGTTAAACGTCCAGAGGAGTGACGGAGCAATGCTTCGCCAAATTCTCAGGAGGATGGAATCTTCATTTAGATTTGTGGATCTGTGCCTATTGCAGCCAGGACACCGAGAGGTCATCTAGTAAGGGGCAAGAGCAATTCTGGGCAGTTGTGAATAGCAACCAGTTCAATGTGGGCAAGCAAGTGAAAGATTCCTGGTTGGTTGTTACGGGTTTTGTATTTCCACATTGCTTTTTTTTTGTCTTATTACAGAGTCATTTCTATTTTACATTTTGGTAGATGGTGGTTAAACCACCTGACAGTTTCCTTATGTCTGTCAGACACTGTGGGTGAGATCTCTGCTCTTTAATGCCTACCTGCATACCTACCGTGCCCATTATGAGGGGTTCCCACTCTCCCTGCTGAATTTTTTAAAATTCATTTTATGTTACAGAGAATGTGAGAGGAGGTTATGGAGCGTGCAAAGGTGGGTGGGAAAGCCCAAAAACTCCCAGGTGGTTAGAAACGCAGTCGTGAATTATAGTATGAGGATCTTGCTGTTAAATTATGCAAAAACGAATAAGCCAGGGGCTGACTCAGCCTATCAGGCTTTGCCAACTGCTAAGTCATCACTTTTTGAGGGAAAGTCCCTTTAATTTAAAGATTTAAATATTGGTTGAGGACTTCAGCTGTAGGTTTACTTATATTGTTCTGTAATCTAAAAAGCAGGAGATATATCTAAATGATATATCTTTTATATGCTGTATATATATATTGTATATCTATTACAATATATATATATATATGGGTATATATCGGCAGATGGATGTACTTTTATTTACAGAACTGCAATAATATATTTTTCACAATCTATATACAAATACATTAATGTACATTTGTTTATTTTTAGTTTAGTGACATATTCCATGTACACACCTTTCAACAAACTATGTGCCAGATTCACAAAAGAGATACGACGGCGTATCTCCTGATACGCCGTCGTATCTCTGAGATACGATTGTCGTATCTATGCGGCTGATTCATAGAATCAGTTACGCATAGATAGCCCTAAGATCCGACAGGTGTAACTGTGTTACACCGTCGGATCTTAGGCTGCAATTCTAGGCCGGCCGCCAGGTGGCGATTCCATTGCGGTCGGCGTAGAATATGCAAATGACTAGTTACGCCGATTCACGAACGTCCGCTTTGCCCGTCGATCTAAATTTACGTTGTTTCCGTAGAGATGCGTCGCGCAAAACTAAGGCTGCCCTCTAGGTGGTGTAACCAATGTTAAGTATGGCCGTCGTTCCCGCGTCGAAATTTTTAATTTCACGTCGTTTGCGTAAGTCATCCGTGAATGGCGCATCACTTTGTAATATTGATATACCCTAGAACTTTACTCTCTATATATACAGTATCTATATATAAATATATATTGTAAAAAGTATTGGGACACACACATGAACTTTAATGCAATCCCAGTCTTTTTTTTTAACAGAGATTGCAATCCCAGTCTTAGTCCGTGGGGTTCAATATTCATTTGGCCCACCCTTTGCAGCTATAACAGCTTCAACTCTTCTGGTAAGTTTGTCCACAAGGGTTAGGAGTGTGTCTATGGGAATGATTGACTATTCTTCCAGAAGCACATCTGTAAGGTCAGGCACTAATGTTGGACAAGAAAGCCTGTTCACAGTCTAACTCATCCCAAAGGCGTTCTATCGGGTTGAGGTCAGTACTCTGTGCAGGCCAGTCAAGTTCCTCCACCCCAAACGCGCTCATCCATTTCTTTATGGACCTTGCTTTGTGCACTGGTGTGCAGTCATGTTGGAACAGGAAGGGGCCATCCCCAAACTCTTCCCACAGATTTGGGAGCATGAAATTGTCCAAAATGTCTTGGTGTGCTGACGTCTTAAGTGTTCCCTTCACTGGAACTAAGGAGCCAAGCCCAACCCCTGAAAAGCAACATCACGCCATAATCCCCTCTCCACCAAATAATTTGGACCAGTGCACTATGCAAGGCCCATAAAGACGTGGATGAGCGAGTTTGGGGTGGAGGAACTTGACTGGTGTGCACAGAGTCTTGACCTCAACCTGATAGAACACCTTTGGGATGAATTACAGCAAAGACTGCAAGCCAGGAATTCTTGTCCAACATCAGTGCCTGACCTCACAAATGCTCTTCTGGAAGAGTGGTCAAACACTCCCATAGACAAACTCCTAAACCTTGTGGACAGCCTTCCCAGAAGAGTTAAAGCTGTTATAGCAGCAAAGAGTGGGCCAACTCAATATTGAACCCTACGGACTAAGACTGGGATAACATTAAAGTTATCTGAGGAAGGAAGTGCACCCCCGAAACACGTTAGGTGTACCCCGTGTTCTGTGCATGACCATGCACTGTTTTTGTGGCCTTTTGTCAGTTGCATTTTGTGAGTATCCATTTTTATACAAAAATGTCTTATTATTAAATTATCTCTGGTAATGCACTAGGTGTGCGCCTAGGGGTATGAATACTTTTTCAAGACACTGTAGAATGCATTAAGGTAAAAAAAAAACTTATGCCTTTAGAAACACTTTAATTAAATCCCAACTTTGTGAAAAGTAGGAGTCCTCCCTTGTAGTGGGGCTGCATCCAAGGGTTAACTACTTGTTTGTGTCCAGAGGAGCTGGGTAAGGCAGTTTTAGTTACCCGATGCTCTGCTCCTGCAGGATCCTCTATGCTCCTAGACTGGTCCTTGCAGCAACTTCTCCCATGCATTCCATAACCCTGTACTGGATAGAAGGACTCTGGGGGGAGACAGAACAACACAGAGAATATGCTCTACCACAAATAACCTGGGGGACTGGAAACTGGTACTCTGGCCCAGATTCTTTTAAAGTATAGCAATAATCCTCTAATACAATTTAGTTAAGGCTTTGACCGAAACGCAGTAGCATGCTGCGGCTCTATCCTACCTTGTAGCCAATAAAGAATTGTTGCAATGGATGATACTGAGTAGCTGACGCAGAGGAACCGCTGACTGTCAGACCGTGGGAGAGGAGAGGATCTGCTAAGTAAAACTGCTTTTACTATCCCCTAGACATAAAGAAGCAGTTAAAGGGGTTGTAAACCTTTGTGCTTTTTCACCTTAATGCATCCTATGCATAACACCTTGCATAAATAACAGAATCTTTAGTGTCACTTTAACCCCTCAGAGGAAAATCACCAGTGTTAAAATCCTGGTGTTACATTTTTAAGAGTAAAGTGTTAATATTATGGGGCCAGATTCTCGTACAATTGCGGCGGCGCAACGTAACCCGTTTACGTTACACCGTCGCAAGTTTTCAGTGTAAGTGCCTGATCCACAAAGCACTTACCTGTAAACTTGCGGCGGTGTATCGTAAACACGTCCGGCGCAAGCCCGCCCAATTCAAATGGGACGTGTACCATTTAAATTAGGCGCGCTCCCGTGCCGGACGTACTGCGCATGCTCAGTTTAGAAATTCCCGCCGTGCTTTGCGCGATGTGACGTCATTTTTTAGAACGGTGACGTGCGTAGCGTCCATTCGTATTCCCGGACGTCTTACGCCAAAACAAAAAAAAATTGAAATTCGACCCGGGAACGACGGCCATACTTTAACGTGGCTCGACTAAAGTTAAGCCATGTTAAAGCAGGTGTAACTTTGCGACGGGAAAAAATTACTAGCGACGACGTAACGAACGCGAAAACCTTCGTGGATCGCCATAAATCCTCATTTGCATACCCGACGCTGGAATACGACGCAAAATCCACCCAGCGGCGGCCGAAGTATTGCATCCTAAGATCCGACGGTGTAAGTCAATTACACCTGTCGGATCTTAGGGCTATCTATGCGGAACTGATTCTATGAATCAGCCGCATAGATAGGACAAGAGATACGACGGTGTATCAGGAGATACGCCGTCGTATCTATTCTGTGAATCTGGCCCATGGTGTCTAATTACAGGGAATTAACACTATTTGGGCCCTTTCAGACGTGCGGACCGTATGTCCCCATTTCATCCATCCGTTTTCAGATGAAATACGGACATACATGTATCCCTATGGGATAGCGGGTGTCAATGGATGAATATCCGCTGACATCCGATCTCATCAGTCCCTGCTATGGTCCGATTTTGCAGACAGAGGAAAATCCTATTTTTCCATCCGTCTGCAGATCGGATCGGATGAACACGGACAGACGGTCCGTGTTCATCCGATCCTCCCATAGAGTAGGGTGACCAGACATCCCCAGTTTCAGGGGACAGTCCCCTGATTGAGGACACTGTCCCTGGACCAAGTCTGTCCCTGGTTTTGTCCCCAGATTGGATTTAATAGGGGGCAGGGGCAATTTCAAAGAAAGTCAGTGCAGAATTAAAATAACAAAAATTAGAATTACACACCCCCGCTCCGCCGTGCCTACTAGCATAGGGGGGTGTATTTTTCCCATGATCTGTGCCCCTTTCTGATGATCATGTGCTGGTCGGAGCGGAGGGAAAATGTCTTCAGTTTCGGGTGCATGCCCATTCAGCTTCGCTCGCATGTTATTCTGCCTTGGCTCAAATCCTGGCCAGCCTCCTTGCCTTCCCTGGCGGAGTGATCTTCCTCCGCTCCCCATCCAGTAGTAGCCGGGGCCCAGAGAGTAAGACTTGAGAGGCTGTGAGGCGCAGCAGCGACGGGCAGAGAGTCGCTGATTGTTGCCATTACTAGTAAAGAAAAAATATGTCCCCGGATTTCATTTTAAAAATCTGGTCACCTTACCATACAGGAAATCGGCAAGCTGACAGGGCGGTTCCTGCACAGTGCAGGAACCGCCCTGTCATCTGCCGGCTCAGCGGTGATCAACGGAGCGATCCCCGCTGAGCAAGCGGATGGTAAAGGTACAGATCCTCACAGGATCCGGACATGTGAAAGGGCCCTTAGTGTAAAAAATCCTCTTTATCCGGTGAAAATACAGAGTTGAACATCTTTATAGAGTGTTAACCACTTCCCAACCGCCGCATGTACATATACGTCGGCAGAATGGCATGTACAGGCACATTGGCGTACCTGTACGTCCCTGCCTAGACGTGGGTCGGGGGTCCAATCGGGACCCCCCCCGCTACACGCGGCGGTCGGGTTCCCTCGGGGAGCGATCCGGGACGACGGCGCGGCTATTTGTTTATAGCCGCTCCGTCGCGATCGCTCCCCGGAGCTGAAGAACGGGGAGAGCCATATGTAAACACGGCTTCCGTGTTCATCTGTCATCATTCTGGCAGTTCTAAAGTGGTGAAAGGTGAAAAGTGATTGGCTGCTCTGGGTTACTGCACTTTGCATGCCAGTATTACACTGCTTTAGTAAATCGGTGAAGACATCTCTTATAATCAGGAATCCCGGCTTTATGGAGTGGGAATGCTACTCTCCGGCTTTTGATCATATACTGAGAGTTGTCTATGGCACTCTTGTTTGTATTTTTTGGTGTATCACTAATGATGACAAGTCTGTGTTAGCACTTATGACAGTTTGAAAGTTGCCATGCATCGCGTGCACTTTATGATGTAACCATTATATTGGTTTCTGTCATAATAACAATGGCACAAATACAATCACAATAGCTGATGAGATACATTTCTCTGAGTGATGGGGAGTGTGCAATTCATTGGATAACAGAAGCTTGTTTACATTTTCTATACTAATGAAATTAATTGCATCTGGAGATGTACACAGTTGCGGGGACAGATACAAAGATATTGTAATAATATTGAAGAATATTGTGTAGATCCCCCCCCCCCCCCCCCCCCCGGCTCCTTCTAAACCTCTGTATTCCTCTGTCCACTTCAGTATCGTATACTGAAGGGCACTCCAATCCACTTCACATCAAATGCCACATGCAGAAAAATGACAGCCTAATGGGGAAAATTAGGCAAACAGTTCCTTAGTGTAGCAAAAAGTCGTGTGCACTGAGGACGTGTGTGCCAGAATGTTCCATCGTCCATAGAAAATGGCAACGTTTTCAGCCGCCAAACAATGGAGAGCTCCATGCTGGAAAAGCCTGCTTGGTGGCTCCAAACATTACAATTTTGTATGGAGGGTTTGCACTGTAACTTGCTGTCTGCTTGTTCTGCACTTTAATTAGAGTAATGGATGGAAATTCTGCTATGCAAGTCCTCAATGCCAACGACTTCTCCCTACACTCCACTTCATTCTCTTCCTGTCACCTTTTCTTTTTTGGTTTCTTTCTTTCTTTCTCTCTCTACTTTTTCTCTTTCCTTTTCCTACCTGACTTTATGCTCTTCTTCTATCCATTTTCTTTCTTTCTTCCCTTTCTCCCACTCTTCCTCCTTATTTCTTTATTTTCGCCCTCCCGCTTACCTTCCTTCCTTCTTTCCTCTTTCCTTTCTCCCTCCCACTTTCCTTTCTTTCTTTCCCTTCTTCCTTCCTCCCACTCTTCCTCTTTATTTTCTTCCTCCCACTTTCCTTCATTCCTTCCTTCCTCTTTCCTTTCTCCCTCCCATTTTCCTTCCTTCCTCCCTTTCTTTCCCTCCTTCCTCCCACTCTTCCACACTATTTCTTTTCTTCCTCCCACTTTTCTTCCTTCCTTCCTGCCACTTTCCTTTCTCCCTACCACTTTCCTTCCTTCTTTCCTTTCTCCCTCCCATTTTCCTTCCTTCCTTTATTTCTTCCCCTCCTTCCTTCCCCCCACTCTTCCTCCTTATTTCTTTCTTTTCTCTCTCCCACTTTCTTTCTTTCTCCCCCTTCCTACCTCCCACTCCTTATTTCTTCCCTTTCTCCCTCCCATTTTCTTCCTTCCTTTCGTTCTTTTCTTTCTTCCTTCCTTCCACTCTTCCTCCTTATTTCTTTATTTTCTTCCTCCCATTTTCCTTCCTTCCTTCGTTTCATTCTTTCCCTTCTTCCTTCCTCCCACTCTTCTTCATTATTTCTTTCTCTTCTTCCTCCCTCCCTCCTTCCTTTCTTTTTCCCCTTTCCTTCCTTTCTCCCACTCTTCCTCCTAATTTCTTTCCTTCCTCCCTCCCTCCTTCCTTCCTTCCCTCCTTTCTCCCCTTCCTTTCTCCCACTCTTCCTCCTAATTTCTTTCCTTCCTTCCTTTCTTTTCTTCCCCCTACTCTTCCTTCTTATTTCTTTATTTTCTCCCTCCCATTTTCCTTCCTTCCCATCACCTTCCTTCCTTTCTTTCATTCTCCCATTCCTTTCTCCCACTCTTCCTCCTAATTTCTTTCCTTCCTTCCTTTCTTTTCTTCCCCCTACTCTTCCTTCTTATTTCTTTATTTTCTCCCTCCCATTTTCCTTCCTTCCCATCACCTTCCTTCCTTTCTTTCATTCTCCCATTCCTTCCTCCCACTCTTCCTCCTTATTTATTTATTTTCTCTCTCCCACTTTCCTTCCTCCCCTAAAGCCTCGTACACACGACCCAGTTTCTCGGCAAAAACCAGCAAGAAACTTGATGGGAGATATTTTTTTGCCAAGGAAACCGGTCGTGTGTACATTTTCGTCGAGGAAACTGTGGAGAAACTCGACGAGCCAAAAAGAGAGCAAGTTCTCTATTTCCTTGACGGGAATGGAGAAAATTGGCTTGTCGAGTTCCTCGACGGCTTCACAAGGAACTCGACAAGCAAAACTATGTGTTTCGCCCGTCGAGTTTCTCGGTCGTGTGTACGAGGCCTTACCCTTTCCTTCACACTTTTATGCCGCGTACACACGGTCGTTTTTTGTGATAAAAAAAAAAAAACGACATTTTTAAAAACGTCATTTAAAATGACCGTGTGTGGGGAAAACGTTGTTTTATGTCTTCTGAAAAACGACAAAAAAAAAAAAATTTGAGCATGCTTCAATTTTTTATGTCGTTTTTCAAAACGTTGTTTTTTGTGTAATTTAAAATGACCGTGTGTAGCTAAAACGACGTTTTTAAACCCGCGCATGCTCAGAAGCAAGTTAGGACGCGAGTTTGAATGGAACAGAGTGCCGCCGTACGTGCTGAACGTAACCGCGCTTTGCTAGAGCTTGTTGAAAAAACGATGGTGTGTATGCTATGTCGTTTTTTAAAATGAAGTTTGAAAAACGTCGTTTTTTTTCATGATAAAAAACAACGTTTTTTTCATCACAAAAAATGACCGTGTGTACACGGCATCATTCCTCCCTCCAATTTCCTTTCCCTTCCATACTCTCTCCTTCCCTCCCCTTTCTTCCTTAAATGCTTGCTGCTTTTCTCCGTTCTTTTTTTTTTCCGCCTGTCCGTCCATCATTCCTCTCTCAACCCTTCCTTCCCTCTTTCATTCCTTTCTTTTTTTCTCTCCTTTCCTTCCCTTCTCTTCCTTTCCTTTCCCTTCCCTCCCCTGACTATAGCTCTCTTCCACCACTACATTGGTATCTAAATCAGATAATGCATGATCAATCAGATAATGCTGGTTATGGGCGAACACTGTACCCGATTGATCATGCAATACTAAATTTCACCTGCAGGTGGAGCTGCAGCTGAAAATTGTTATCCAGTCTCCCAGAAAAAAAAAATACAAACTGGATTTTTCTTTCACCTCAAAGCTGCTTTTTAATTGGTTGCTTTGCATTGCTGCACTTCTTAGCTGTTTGCGCTGTGTTATTAACTAAAGCCCTTGTAATTACTGTTGTACATTTTGCCATTGTGTTACCTGCTAGAACCACCAGGAAAGGCTTTCTGCTGTGTGATGTGGCTTCTGAAGCTTTTGTGAACTCACGCTATGCATTTGTTTAATCTTGCGGATCAGGCCCGCTCGGCGGTCTTTTCCGTAGTCACAGCAGAGGATGAATAGTGCAAAGTGTTTTAGGTCATTTATAAACGCTCGACTTGGAAAGCCGTTTTGTGACTTCTAGGTGCTTAATTGATTACAGCAGCTGCACCCGGGCTTAGCAATAAATAAAACACTCTGCCTTCTATTTCCATCGCCTCCTCCTAAAATATTTGTGCCTACACACACGTTTGCTGGGGGGAAGTGCATTTCCATGTATTGCACAAAAATCACAAACCAGATTTTATACTCCTCTGTCAGATTTTCCAGATTCTGAATAGTAACTTTTCGAAAAGTCAATCATGGAAACCATCCCTGGACTCCCAGAAGACCCTTCCTTCCCTGCCTGGGTAGACGTGCACGTGCCAGGACCCACTGAAGTGAAACACGCAGGGAGGAGGGGTGGGCAGAGAGTGGAGGAAGAGTCTGATACTGACAGTTTTAGGGTGATGTCATCCGGTCTGGCATCCCTCCCTTACAGGCAGATTTAAAAATTTTGATCTCCATCACAGATGACTGTCAAAAGAAATTGTTAAAAAGTTATTAAAGTGTTGCTAAACCCACAACAGTAAAATCAGTGGCCCAGATTCAAGTAGCAATTGCGCCTGTGTAACCATAGGTTACACAGCGCAATTGCTTACTTGCCCCGGCGTTACGAAGGCTCCTGATTCAGGAACATCGTAACGCCGACTGCAGCCTAAAATCTGCGTGGCATTAATCCTCTTATGCCACGCATATCTAGGCTACATTCTTGCGATGACCGCTAGGGGGCGTTCCCATTGTGGTCAGCGTATAGTATGCAAATTGCATACTAACACCGATTCACAATGTTGCGCGAGCCCTGCGTACGCAATTTACGTCGTTTCCGTACGGCGTGTTTAGCGTAAGGCTGCCCCTTCTAATAGCAGGGGCAGCCAATGCTAAAGTATACCCGTCGTTCCCGCGTCGCGACGTTCTAATTTTACGTAATTTGCGTAAGTGATTCGTGAATGGCGCTGGACGCCATTCACGTTCACTTTGAAGCAAATGACGTCCTTGCGACGTCATTTGCCGCAATGCACGTCGGGAAAGTTTCCCGACGGAGCATGCGCTCTACGCTCGGCGCGGGAGCGCGCCTAATTTAAATGATTCCCGCCCCCTACGGGATCATTTACATTAGGCGCCCTTACGCAGGGCAAGTTTACACAGCGCACACGCAATTTACGGAGCTACTGCTCCGTGAATCGCGGGTAGCGCAGTAAATTTGCGGGGGCGCAGGGCAAAAACGCTGCCCTGTGCCTCCGTTAATAAGGGGCAAATCTACCTGAATCCGGGCCAGTCTGTTTATGCAGGAAAGCATGATTGTTATACTCACTGTGGAACCTAAGGTGTAAATCCTCCACGATGTGTAAAAGGACTGTTTGATCCTGTCTTCTCTGATCCTCCCCTTCTTCCACAGTCCCCAATACATCTCCTGATAGTACAGAGCCTTGGGGGCACTCTGCACATGCTCAGTTTGTGTGTATTGCTAGAGAGTTTTTTTTTTTGTATTTATTTTTTGAAGGGTGTGATCAGCACAGGGCCTATCAGCACTGCCCAGACAGAGGGTCAGGGGTTATACAGCCTCATAGGACAGTCAGAGGAGAATGAAAACTCCTCCTACAAGCTTTAACCAAACACTGATAGAAGTCACAAGACTGCTATATACTGCTGATGAGAATGTTCTGTGTACTGTGGGAGACCAGAATTAGTGAATGCAGGCTCCTGGGCTTAGTAACATTTTAATTTGTTTTTGGCATGTGATTTTAGTCCTCGTTCACATTGAACGCGGCTTTGAAATCACGCAACTTCATCTGAAATCGCACAGTTTAAAAAATACACCCCTAGGGGCAGATCCAAAAAGAAATTACGCCGGCGTATCTATTGATACGCCGACGTAATTTCAAAATTCCCGCGTCGTATCTTTGTTTTGAATCCTCAAAACAAGATACGACGGCATCTGGGTTAGATCCGACAGCCGTACGTCTTCGTACGCCGTCGGATCTAAGATTCAATTTTTCGGCGGCCGCTAGGTGGCGTTCCTGTCGTAATCCGCGTCGAGTATGCAAATTAGCTATTTATGATGATCCATGAACGTACGCGCGGCCGTCGCATTCTTTTACGTCGTCTCCGTTCGGCTTTTTCCGGCATATAGTTAAAGCTGCTATACTGAGGCATACTCAATGTTAAGTATGGCCGTCGTTCCCGCGTCTCATTTTGAAAATGTTACGTCGTTTGCGTAAGTCGTCCGTGAATGGTGCTGGATGCCATTTCCGTTCACGTCAAAACCAATGACGTCCTTGCGATGTCATTTAGCGCAATGCACGGCGGGAAATTTTAGGGACGGCGCATGCGCAGTTCGTTCTGCGCGGTGACGCGCTTCATTTAAATGAAACACGCCCCTACCCGCCGCATTTGAATTCCGCGCCCTTACGCCGCAAGAGATACACTACGCCACCGTAACTTATGGCGCAAATTCGTTGAGGATTCAAACCAAAGCCAAGTAAGTTGCGGCGGCGTAGCGTATCTTAGATACGCTGCGCCGGTGCAGATCTTTGTGGATCTGCCCCCTAATGTTTATATTATGGCAATTCTCCATACCTGTTTCCTAGTTGAGCTCCTGTGTTACCTGGTCACAGGGCTTCAGATAGAGACTACAACTGGACACACACACTGGCATGGACCACTGCTGCCACCATCAGGAAACCTGACCTAGGAAACCTGACCTGAGAAATGCCATGCAGCCATAACTGAAGTGCATGCAGGTGAAAAGGGAGCTGCGACAGAAATACAGCAATTGTTTGTGATACACAGTGCTTTAGTAGGCAATATGTCATCCTCATCCAGGTATTATTAATGTCTACCTAACTTAATTAAATGAAATGAGAAAGAAACAACATGTGTGCTTTAACCACTTGCATCGTGGGGGTGCCGATGCTCGTGACCGGTGGTCGCGATGACCGCCAGCCACGAACGATCGCAGGCACAAGAGGCAGAACACGTGTGTATAAACACACACGTCCCTGTTCTGTGAGGAAAGACAGATTGTGAGTTCCTAATAGCTAGGAACCACGATCTATCATTTCCTCTAAGTCAGTCCTATCCCCCTACAGTTAGAAACACACATTAGGGAACACAATTAACCCCTCGACTGCCCCCTAGTGTTAACCCTTTCCCTGCCAGTGACATTTTTACAGTAATCAGTACATTTTTATAGCACTGATCGCTGTGAAAATGCCAATGATCCCAAAAATGTGTCCGATGTGTCCGCCATAATGTCTCAATCCCGATAAAAATCGCAGATTGCCGCCATTACTAGTAAAAAAATAATAATAAAAATGCTATAAATCTATCCCCTACTTTGTAGACGTTATAACTTTTGCGCAAACCAATCAATATACGCTCATTTCGATTTTTATTACCAAAAATATGTAGAAGAATACATATCAGCATAAACTGAGAATAAATTTACTTAAAATTGAGATATTTATTACAGCAACAAGTACAAAATATTGTGTTTTTTTCAAAATTGTCGCTCTTTTTTTGTTTATAGCACAAAAAATAAAAATCGCAGAGATGATCAAATACCGCCAAAAGAAAGCTCTATTTGTGGGAAAAAAAGGGCATCAATTTTGTTTGGGTACAAAGTCGCCCGACCATGCAATTGTCAGTTAAAGCAACGCAGTGCCGAATCGCAAAAAATGGCCCATTCATTGAGCAGCCAATTCTTCCGGGGCTGAAGCGGTTAATACCCCCCTTACCACAACCATATGCACACATCTGCTTCCCACCATTATAAATAATGGAATTTCAGGCAGTCCAGGGTGGCATACATTTTACAGGGTTCTTGGAGAATTGTATACCATAGGGTTTCTGTGAAACCTTCCATATGGCAGGACAGAGAGATCCCACATTTTTAGAGGATAGAGAGCTGTTATAACAGTTTTCACTGGCAGTGCCACCCAATGGTAAAATCTGGCATTGCAGCAGGACCATATAATACAATGACCTTATACAGGAACCACTGTATTCTGTGAGACCTCAGGCCTCGTACACACGTCCGAGGAACTCGACGTGCCAAACACATCGAGTTCCTCGACGAGTTCTGTGTTGAAGCCGCCGAGGATCTCGGCGGGCCAACTTTTCTCATTGAACAACGTGGAAATAGAGAACATGTTCTCTATTTGGCCCAACGAGTTCCTCGTCGGCTTCCTCGCTGAAAAGTGTACACACGATCAAGTTTCTGGCTGAATTCTGCCGAGAAACTCGGTCGTGTGTACGGGGCCATATACACACGACCGAGTTTCTCGGCAAAAACCAGCAAGAAACTTGCTGTTTGTTTTTTTTTGCAGAGGAAACCGGTCGTGTGTACATTTTTCGACAAGGAAACTGTCGAGGAACTCGTCGAGCCAAAAAGAGAGCATGTTCTCTTTTTCCTCGACGGGAATGGAGAAAATTGGCACATCGAGTTCCTCGACAGCCTAACAAGGAACTCGACGAGGAAAACGATGTGTTTCGCCCGTCGAGTTCCTGGGTCGTGTGTACGAGGCTTCAGCCTTACTCCAGGCTTTAAATTATTGTAAGCAAAAGTAAGGTAGGAGGATCTTCTGTTATTTTTCAAATATTTTTTATACTATTACACCGAGGATCCTATTTAAAATCCCTTTTTATGTTGGTAATTAGTTGTTATGTTGAGGTAAAGGGTAATGCAGACATTCCAAGGTGACAGTGATTTTCCTGATCAGTATGATGTCTTTCTGTCTGATAGAATCTTTGTGATTGTCTGAATTCTTTCCTGTAATTGGCTATCATTGATTGCGCATTGAGAGGAGTCATATAGTCTCCTGATTACTTCTGTTTTCCTTCAGTACTTCTGAACAGTAGGGGTTTTCATGGAAGGTCTTAAGGAAAGACAACTGGCATTATAGACAAAGGAAGCTGCCATTGCCGACTTTCATTTTTATTTAACAACCTACAATTTCTAGGGCCTTTATCCCAACTTCTTAGTTCATAAAGGAGTGTATCAACTATCTGGAACATGTATACAGGTTACATTTTCCAAACCACCACATTCTGCTCCCAGTTCTGTGGCTCAAAAAAATGGATTCTGAGGCTAAAGAAGACAGTCCAATTTAAATTTCTTTTCAGGACAGCTAAATACAGGGTGGGCCATTTATATGGAAACACAATGTTTCATTTACGACGAGTTCCTCGGTCGTGTGTACGAGGCCTAAGACATTGCACACCTTCTGGTTTGGTGCACATGGAATATACAGGGTGGGCCATTTATATGGATACACCTTAATAAAATGGGAATGGTTGGTGATATTAACTTCCTGTTTGTGGCACATTAGTATATGTGAGGGGGGAAACTTTTCAAGATGGGTGGTGACCATGGCGGCCATTTTGAAGTCGGCCATTTTGAATCCAACTTTTGTTTTTTCAATAGGAAGAGGGTCATGTGACGCATCAAAGTGGTTTTAACGTAACTTTATTCTTTCATGAGTTATTTACAAGTTTCTGACCACTTATAAAATGTGTTCAATGTGCTCTCCAGTGACATGCGGCGAGTGCTACACTGTGGGCTCTTGCTGAATGAAGCTAGGACAGCCACTGATGTTTCTTCATTAGACCCCTTTCACACTGGATACGCCTATAGCCAGGGCCGGATTCCAGACAAGGCCAACAAGGCCAGGCCTCGGGGCGGCAGTGGGTGCAGGGGCGGCACTGCAGCTGAGAGGAGAGGACACTTTCATTTCCCCCCCTGTCATGTCACGGATGGTGAGAGGTGAGATGGTGAGAGGGAAGAGGAGGTGAGATGGTTTTCAATGCAATTTTTGGCAGCAGCACCCCCCCAATGATCAATGTCATTTTTGGCAGCCACCCCCCCCCCCCCCCCCCCAGTTCTCAATGTCATTTTCAGCAGCAGCATCCCCCTGCTTCCCAGTGTCCTGCCAAAAAAGTCCCCCGACGGATAATGCCCCCCTGTACTACACAGGCAGGGGCGGCATTGATGGACCCGGCCTTGGGGCGGCAAAGGGTGTAAATCCAGGCCTGCCTATAGCGGAGCGTTAAAATCGCAGTAAAATAGCAGTGTTTTACCGCGATTTTAACGCTCCGCTATAGGCGTATCCAGTGTGAAAGGGGTCTAATGAAGAAACATCAGTGGCTGTCCTAGCTTCATTCAGCACGAGCCTACAGCGTAGCACTCGCCGCATGTCACTGGAGAGCACATTGAACAAATTTTATAGGTGGTCAGAAATTTGTAAATAACTCATGAAAGAATAAAGTTACCTTAAAATCAAGCACACCATTGCTTTTCTTGTGAAATTCCCAATAAGTTTGATGTGTCACATGACCCTCTTCCCATTGAAAAAACAAAAATTGGATTCAAAATGGCCTACTTCAAAATGTCCGCCATGGTCACCACCCATCTTGAAAAGTTTCCCCCCTCACATATACTAATGTGCCACAAACATGAAGTTAATATCACCAACCATTCCCATTTTATTAAGGTGTATCCATATAAATGGCCCACCCTGTATATTCCATGTGCACCAAACCAGAAGGTGTGCAATGTCTTAGGCCTCGTACACACGACCGAGGAACTCGACGTAAATGAAACATCGTTTTCCTCGACGAGTTCCTTGTTAGGCTTGTCGAGAAACTTGACAAGCTTTCTTTGCGTACACACTGTCAAGACCAAATCTCGTTGTTCTCAAACGTGGTGACGTACAACACATACAATGGCAGGGGAAGTTCGATTCCACTGGCGCCACCCTTGGGGCTGCTTTTGCTAATCTCATGTTACTGCGTGTTAAGTAAAAGTTTGGTAAGAGACAATTTGCACCTTTCAGTCTGTTACAGCGTGACAAATGTGCTATCTCCATTACAAACGCTACTTTTACCGAAGGTGCGCTCCCGTCTCATACTTAATTCTGAGCATGCGCGGGTTTCTAAGCATACACACGAACGCATTTCTCGTCGAAAACCAGCCCGACGAGGAACACGACGAGGAAATTGAGACTCCAGACGAGGAAAAAGAGAACTTGTTCTCTTTTTTTCTCGTCGAGTTCCTCGACAGTTTTCTCGATGAAAAACATACACACGACCGTTTTCCTCTGCAAAAATGCTCTGCCACCAAGTTTCTTGATGGATTCTGTTGAGGAAAACGGTTGTGTGTACGAGGCCTGTCCTCTGCCATACATGCTGTAGAGAAAGACCATTGATCTCTGTGTGGAAGTAGTGGTCTCTGTGCAGAGGTGGATACTCAATCTGAGTCAGACCTTTATATCTGCTGGACCTCTACATAGAGACCACTGCTTCCACTATTGTGTTTGCCTTTTTAAATCTTTTATTGTGTATCTCAGTGCTGTATGTCATTGCTCAGGGAAGGTTATGACAGCAGTGGAAAATGGTTGTACTTGGAACGTTGGCACTGCTGCTTGTAGTTTCTATAGGAATTGCATGTGAAAGGGTGACAACACGGGAAAAAGGGATGGGGACAAGATAGTGTTGTCAGCCTATAAGAGGAAGTGCCTGGACAAGAATCTTCATGGCCGGATTACTAGGTATTGATTTAATAAAACAGCAGATTTAAAAAGAATGAACATGGCTTTGCAATGCACATAGAGGGGAGTTTGTTAAAATTCCTGCAATGTACATGGAGGGGAGGCTTTTTTCTCAACAAAAATGGAGTTCCTCTTTAAAGTCTATGTAAACCCAATCACTGAATTCTCCTATAGTCTTTAATACATTATTAAAGACTATATGAGATTTCGGTGATTGGGTTTACATAGACTTTAAAGAGGAACTCCATTTTTGTTGAGAAAAAAAGCCTCCCCTCCATGTACATTGCAGGAATTTTAACTAACTTTGTTGCAGATTCCTACCGTTTGCTATTCTGAAGAAACAACTGTTTGTTTCTTTGTGTCCATGTGATTTTATAATTATCAATCAGTTGCTGCATTTGTGGGGCTCCAATGAGGAAAGTGGCAGGGCCTGCATCCCTTTAGACGTGATGTCCCTTTGAGAGTATCTCATCAAAAATGAAAATTTTCTTGCAGGGGATGCCCAAAATATGACTTGTATCTTAGTGCAGACTTCTGGTAAAAGCAGTGAGTCAATCACACAAGTAGGAAATTACATATCTGGGGGGGGGGGGGCATTCTGTATACATTCTCTCTACAGAACACCTCCAGGTTGCCATATTGCATTTTACATAAAACTACAGAGCTAAAGGTCATTTTATTAACATTCAATTGCAATATGACTTGTGTTGCAATTGTATGTACTATGGCCCGGATTCACAAAGCACTTACGCCGACGTATCTCGAGATACGCCGCGTAAGTGTAACTATGCGCCGTTGTATCTGTGCGCCGTGCCCACAAAACTAGATACGCCTGAAAATAGGCTTCCTACGACCGAGGTAACTTGCCTACGCCGTCGTATCGTGGGCGCATATTTACGCTGGACGCATTTGCCGCTCCCATTGATTTTATATGCACATATGCAAATAAGGGAGATACGCCGATTCACGAACGTAGTTGCGCCCGGCGCATAATATACGCGGTTTGCGTAAGTCGTACGTCTGGCGTAAAGTTATTCCCCATATATCAGGCGCAACTCATGCTAAGGTATGGACCAGGGAACACAACCGTCGTATTTTATGTCGTTTACGTTGTACGTGAATAGGGCTGGGCTTAGGTTACGTTCACGTCGTAGGCAGTGATCCGTCATATCATAGGGAGGTGTTCCGATGTGATTCTGAGCATGCGCACAGGGATACGTCCACGGGACGGTGCATGCGCCGTTCATTTTAAGTACTTGTATGGCATTCGGCCCATCATTTGCATGGGGTCACGCCTCATTAGCATGGCTCACGCCCACTTCCACCTACGACGGCTTACGCCGATGGAACCCAGCGCAGTTTGGGAGGCAAGTGCTTTGTGAATTTGGTGCTTGCCTCTCTGCGCTACGTCGGCGTAGCGTATATTGGATACGCTACGCCGGCATAAATATGCGCCATTGTATGTGAATTCGGGCCTATATCATTTTCTTTTTTTACTTGCTATTTTTTTCCCACGAAAGAGATGCTTACATAAAGTTTTCCCATTAGCAGCTACATAAAAGGTTATGAAAGGAGGTAAGAGGATGGTTGGAGGATGTAGTAGAGAAATTGAAACCTTGATGGTTGTCTTTATTGTAAAACAAATATTTTATCTGCCAGTGGTCAATATTGATCACATGTCTTTTGTAAGATCACATATATTTGAAGTGTTTTCACATACATGCTAGCCATGATTAAGCACTAATTGATAGTGTGAAACGCGTAGGCTGCCATCCCCATGTTTTGCTGTGTTTTGTAGTGCTATTTTTTATTTGTTTTACAATAAAGACAACCATGAAGGTTTTTTTGGAGTGCGGCTGTCCATTCAATTTCTCTACTACTTGCTTCGTGCATTGCCGGCACCCTTGATCTCCTGAGAAGACATTGATTGCTTAGCATACCCACCTGGAGCGGTAACTCCCTTTTCCCAGGATGGTTGGAGGAGCTGGGCCAACACAGACAGTTATTAGACACTCTTATGCCACGTACAGACGGTCGGAATTTCCAGCAAGAAAAGTTTGATGTGAGCTTTTGGTCGGAAATTCCGACCGTGTGTATGGCCCATCGGACTTTTTCTGTCGGAGTTTCCGACAGCAAAAATTTGAGAGCTGGTTCCCAAATTTTCCGACGGGAAAAGTTCTTGTCGGGATTTCCGATCGTCTGTATGCAATTCCAATGCACAAAAAAACATGCATGCTCGGAATTAATTCGACGCATGCTTGGGATCACTGAACTTCATTTTTCCCGGCTCGTTGTAGTGTTGTACGTCACCGCGTTCTTGACGGTCGGAATTTTGTGTGACCGTGTGTATGCAACACAAGTTTGAGCCAAAAAAAAATCCACGTTCTTCTTGTTGGAATGTCCGATCGTGTGTACACGGCATTACAAAAGAAAATGGCTATAATGTGGCAGGGAGGAGGGGAAACTTGACCGTGCTTGCAAATTGACTCTTCCTGAAGTAGTCGGTTTATCTAGAAAGTGAATAATTTTTTTTACTGCAAGTAAGCAATTGGGAAATACTTGACTTTCGCTTTTGCCTGCAACTTTTTAAGGTAATGACAGAATCTATTTAAGGACGAGGGCTGGCATGCATTTTAAACACATCTTTTTCACTTTCTCCCCAAATCATACAAAATTATGCAGTATTAGTTTACATTTAGCCCACAATCATTAAGCTCACCACCTGCACATCTGATGACTCCCTCACTAACATAATAATATAAAAAAATATATATATACCGTATATACTCGAGTATAAGCTGAACCGAGTATAAGCCGGGACCTAATTTTACCACAAAAAAACTGGGAAAACTTATTGACTCGAGTATAAGCCTACGGTGAGAATGCAGCAGGTACTGTAAGTGGAAAAGAGGGCCAACAATGCCCATTTGCAGCTTCACTGTGCCCATTTGCAGCCTGACCTCACTGTGCCCATTGCAGCCTGACCTCACTGTGCCCATTGCAGAATCCGATCTGTGTACCCGAGTCTGTGACATAGACGGCGGGCGTGCAGTTTTAAAAACTCGCGCTCCTCCTTGTGCTGTTTTGTGATAAAGCAGGAACAAAGATTGTCTCTGGACAGCCGCACAATGAACACACGACCGTTTTTCGGGTTGGAAAAAATGACGTTTTTATTGGTCTAGAAAAAGCAACGTTTTTTTCAACCCGATCATTAAAACGGCCTTGCCCACACACGATCGTGAAAAAAAAATGCTCTAGCAAAGCGCGGTGACGTACAACACGTACGACGGCACTATAAAGGGGAAGTTTAATGCGGATGGCGCCACCTTTGGGGCTGCTTTTGCTGATTTCGTGTTAGTAAAAGTTTGGTGAGAGACGATTCGCGATTTTCAGTCTGTTACAGCGTGATGAATGTGCTATCTCCATTACGAATGCTAGTTTTACCAGAACGAGTGTTCCCTTCTCATAACTTGCTTCTGAGCATGCACATTTTTTTCACGTCGTTAAAGCCCACACTCGACAATTTTTTAGACGTTAAAAACGACAACGTTAAAAATGTCGTGAAAAATTAGAGCATGTTCGAAATTTTTAATGGCCATTTTTTACATCGTGAAAAATGCTCTGGAGCCCACACACGATTGTTTTTAATGACATTACAACCCGAAAAACGGTCGTGTGTACGCGGCATATGGGCTGAGCATTTGACCGGAAATGTATGATTGCAGCATCGTACAGTTTAGCTGCTCCATCGAATCTTCTTAGAACTATCAAGACACCATGGGCCAGATTCACATATAATTTCGTTGCTCCTGGGCAGCGTAACGTATGTGATTTACGTTACACCGCCGCAGGTTTACAGCGTTAGTGCCTGATTCTCAGAACACTCACCTGTAGACTTACGGCGGTGTATCGTAAATGCGCTCGGCGCAAGCCCGCCCAATTCAAATGGGGCGGGCACCATTTAAATTAGGCGCGTTCCCGCGCCGAGCATACTGCGCATGCTCCGACGTGCATTGCGCTAAATGACGTCGCACCGACGTCATTTGCTTAGAGGTTAACGTAAATGGCGTCCAGCGCCATTCACGGACGTCTTACGCAAACGACGTTGATTTTTAAATTTTGACGCGGGAACGACTGCCATACTTTTTTTTTTTTTTTTTTTTTTTCTTTTCTTTTTTTTTCTTTTTCCACTTCAGACTCTACCTCATAGAGCGTGCATTTTATGCTCACGTTCTGCGCACCAGCCCATTGCATCTCTATTTTCGGTTTCGCATCATTAGTGTTGCTTCTTCTTATGTGATTTTTTCTCTCTTTTTTTTTTTTTTTTGTATTGTTATTCCAATCCTTCTGCTCCCTTTACTTTAGAAAGAGATAAAGAAAGAAAAAGACAAAAAATATACCATTACAATTTTATCCCCTTATCCTCCCCTCCCCCCCTCTCTCACCTTAAACAATCTCTTGTATCTCTAGTTCTCTCTAACTTTTTCTAGGGTAACTTTTTAAATGTCTTCCCTTAACTTTTCCGCGTAACTCCATGATTTCTTAAAGGTTCTCCAGTTGTCCCATTTCGTGCTTTGTAAAATGTTGTTGCCCTCTATTCCCTCTTTCAGTTCTTCCATTTTATAGGTTTCTTCGACCGCATCGATCCATTCACAGATTGGGGGGCACTCCGTCTCTTGCCACCCCCTTGGGATTAATCTCTTTGCTGCGTTTAATAAGTGCGGTACAAGGGTATTCCTATAGTTTTTTATACCTTCTTGCCCTCCGTGGAATAAGACAACCCATGGGTCCATCTCGATCTTTTTCTTTGTGATCTCTTCCACACAGGACAGTATTTTTTCCCAGTACCTCTTAACCTTAGGGCAACCCCACCAAAGGTGGGCCATATTTCCTAGTGATCCACATCCCCTCCAACAATCTCCTGTTTGCCCTTCTTTAAATTTTCTTAATTTATCTGGTGTCATATACCACCCGGTTATACATTTAAAGCACATCTCCGCAGTGCGGCTGTCTACCGCAGAGGAGTGTGTCAGAGCCAACATTTTCTTTATTGTGACCATATCTCGCTGTGTCCCAAGTTCCCTTTCCCATTTTTTAATGAATGGAGGTATACTCTGCTCCTCCATCTTTAGTAGAATCCCGTACAGCTTTGAGGTGGTTCCTTTAGAGCTTTCCATGGTACATATTTTTTCCAGTTCTGATAACTGATCTTCTGACCTCAATGGATGTGGAAGTTCTTGGATGAAATGGTTTAGCTGCCGATACCTCCATTCATTAATTTCCATTAAATTCTTTTGGAGTCCTAACTCCTGTAGTGTTCTAATGTGACCTTCATTCATTATATCCCTTAATTGTGCAGTGTCCTTTTTAATCCAATTTCCCCCTACTTGTGTTTTACCTGGTGTAAAATAATCATTATTTTTCAGTGCTATAAGGGGTGAGTTATATACCTTCTCAGTTTTCCTGTAAACAGTATCCCATATTTTAAGTGCATTTTTTGTTATCTCATGTAAGTTTGTATCTAGTGTCCTAAATTGGGGGGGGTTCCAAATTATCTTATCCAACCTCGCCTGTGATAACTTATTTTCTAATCTAACCCACCTTTTTTCTTTGTTGACTCTGGCCCACTCCACCACTCTTGTTAATACAACTGCGTCATAATATCCCTTAATGTCCGGAACCGCAAGTCCCCCCTTTTTTTTGGGTTGTTTTAACGTCTGGAGTGATATCCTATGTTTCTTATTTCTCCATATGTAATTCATAATTACTTTTCTAAGGGCAGAGAACAGTGTTCTTGGGAGGACTATAGGGATCATCTGAAATTTATATAAAATTTTTGGTAAAATAACCATTTTACAGTAGTTAATTCGTCCTATCCATGATATTACTCTATTTTCCACCCTTTTTGTTTCTGTCTTAATTTCATTTAATAGGGGGATGAAGTTTATCACATAGGTTTTCCTAATTGATTTGGTTAACAATATCCCTAGGTATTTGAGTTCTTTAACCCAAGCAAACTGGTACTTCGCTTTCAGGAGTTGCTCATCTATCTTATTTATGTTTATACTCATAATCTCCGTTTTAGTGACGTTTAATTTAAAGTTTGAAAATTCTCCATAGTCGTTACATAAGTTTAATAGGTTTGGGATTGATGTTTTAGGTTCCTCTAAATAGAAGAGGACGTCGTCTGCAAAAGCAGCGAGTTTGTGTTCCTCCTCTCCTATTTTAACCCCCTTTATTTTTTGACAATTACGGATCCTGGCCAGTAGGGGTTCCAATGATAGCACGAACAGGAGTGGCGACAGGGGGCACCCCTGCCTTGTTCCATTTTTCATTAAGAAGGTTTGAGAGAGGCTACCGTTTATTTTTATTTTGGCCGTGGGGGACCTATAGAGGGTGGCAATCCAATCCATCATCCTCTGTCCAAACCCCATTCCCTTCAAGGTGAGCAGCATAAGTCCCCAGTCTACCCTGTCGAACGCTTTTTCTGCGTCTATCGACAGGAGAAGGCCTGGGGACCCCATTGCCTTCATTCTCTGAATTATCAGGAGTGTTCTTACTCCGTTATCTCTTCCCTCTCTTCCTTGGATAAACCCCGTCTGGTCCGGGTGCACCAGTTTTGTCATTTCTTGTCTAACTCTCCCGGCCAGTACCTTTGCAAACAGTTTTAAATCTGTATTTAGCAGAGATATCGGCCGGTAGCCCGAGCAACTTCCCGTATCTTTGCCCTCCTTCGGAATGATGGTGATAGTTGCCTCTGATGCCTCTTTACTTAGATTATACTCCTTTCCGAGACCATTAAAATACTGACATAGCCTTGGTATGAGTATCTCCTTGCATTTTTTGTAATACATTGCTGTAAAGCCATCTGGGCCCGGGCTTTTACCTGAGGCTGAGCTTGTTAGTGCTACTTTGATTTCATTTTCCGTAATTGGCCTGTCCATCCCTTCTGCGTCTATTTGACTGATTTTTGATAATCCTGATTCTTCTAAAAATGCTATGATCTTTTTTTCTTTCTCACCTTTTAGCCAATTCTTTTGTTCAACCGAGTAGAGTTTTTCGTAGTATAGTCGAAATGTTTCTGCGATATCTTTTGTTGTGTGTAAGACCTCTCCTTTCCCATTTTTGATTTTATCTATATGGTTCCTTGATTTCTTTTTTTGTACCATCCGAGCCAGATGTTTGCTTGTTTTATTTCCCCATTTATATCTTTCTCTTGCTATTGAATTAAATTCCCTTCTTGTTTCCTGATCCATTAATTCTTTAAGTTTGTTCCGCTTGTCAACTAGATTCAAGTATAAATCTCGTTGCTTTCCCATTATCTTATGTTGTTGTTCTAGGTTGAAGATCTCCTCTATTAGTTTTTCCCTTTTACTTTTCTCTTCTTTTTTCCTTCTTGCTCCTTCAGAGATCAGAACCCCTCTTATCACCGCCTTATGGGCATCCCATAATGTTGCTGCCGAAATTTCATCTGTCTCATTTATCTTAAAATACTCTTCTAATTCTTTTTTAACCCTCAATAAGCTTTTCTCTTCAATCAGTAGTTCCTCGTTTAGTCTCCAATTTTGATAGGGTCTTTGATTACCTGAAATATTTATGGATATACTAATAGGTGCGTGGTCGGATATCGTCATGGTCTCTATTCTTGTCTCGACTACCATTTCCAACATTCTATGTTCCACAAGAATGTGATCGATTCGAGAATAGCTCCCATGGGCCTGGGAATAGAATGTAAAATCTCGTTGGCTCGGGTTAAAGATCCTCCATGTGTCTACTAGTTGGCTTCTATGTAGGCTATCTTTTACTTTTTTTAGTTGTTTCTCTTGGGTTTCAGATGTCTGGTGTGTCTTATCAACCTTTGGGTCCATACAGAAGTTTAAATCCCCACCCAGTATTATCTTTCCCCTCCCGAAATCTTTTAATTTCCCTAATATTCCCAGAAGGTATTTCATCGGGGAGGTATTTGGCGCATATATATTTACGAGAGTATATTCCGCCTCTTCCAGTTTTCCTCGTAAAAAGAGGAATCTCCCTTCTGGGTCTGCCAATCTGTCTGTCAGGACAAACCGTGTCCCCTTCGCTATTCCAATCGCTACCCCTCTAGCCCTATTAGAGATAGTATCTCCATAATACCATATGGGAAAGTCGGGGGAGTATAACCTTATGTTTGATCCTAGTGTAAGATGGGTTTCTTGTAGGAAGGCAATGTCTGTCCTGTACCTCTTCAGCTCCTTTAACACCTTATGCCTCTTAGATGGGCTATTGAGGCCTTTTACGTTGTATGATAGACATTTAATTACTGGCATCTTTGGTGTTTTTTATCCTTTTCCTCCCTGCTTTCTTCCCCAAGTCTAGGTCTAACATTTTTCTTTTCTTCAGGTTACGCTTTCTTCTGATTGTTTTGGTGAGATAGGGTATCTTCCCTCCCCCCGCCCCCCCTCTCTTCCCTCCCCCCATCCCCCCTCTCTTCCCTCCCTTCCCTCCCTCTCTCCCCCCTCCTCTCCCTTCCCCTCCCTCCCTCCCACCCTCCCAATTTGGCCTATTTAAGACCTCTGAACCATTTTCCATGTCTTGGTTCAGATTTGCTCTAGGTGGGGTCTGAGATTGCCTCTCCCTCTCCCGGGTTATCTACCCGGGACGGGGGGGGGGGGGTACAGGGGCCCCAGGCCAAAAAGAAAATACAAGTATCGCGAGAAACCGGGGGCCTCAGGAGGGGCCCACAAGGTGACTCCAAGAGAAGAGAAATAATAACAAGGAGAAGGAGAGGGAAAAAAGAAAGTGGGGGGGGGGCTTCCACCTTCCCCTCCCTCCCCTACCCCCAACCCGGTATGTCAGGGACCTGAATTTCTAATTTCCTACAGAATTCACTCAAGTCCTCTGGGAATCTCAGTGTCGCTGATCTCCCCTCTTTTGTTCCAATTAAGCAGGCAGGGAAACCCCAATTATACTTGATATTCGAATCCAACATCTGTTTTAGGAGTGGTTTTAGCAACCATCTCCTTGCCAAAGTTTCTGGGGCCACATCGGTGAATATCTGCAAATCCATCCCTTCAAACACTATCGGGGGTTGTCCCCTCAACTTCTTCCAGATTGCTTCTTTTTCTTCATAGAATCGGAACCTTATTATGACATCTCTTAGTCGCTCAGAGGTCACTCTTTTCGGATTTCCTACTCTATGAACCCTTTCAATCCTGATTGGGTTATCTGCAGTTCTTTCCAGTATTGGATTAAATATCATCTGCGTTATTATCCTGAGGTCCTCACCCCTTTTCTCTGGTATGGACCTTATCCTCAAATTTTGTCTCCGATTTCTGTTTTCCTGATCCTCTAATTTATAGAGAATATGTCTTTGTTGTAATTGAATCTGATCAATCTGGGCTTTTAATGTATTGGCTTCCTGTACTTGTTTCTCTATTTGTTCCTCTGCTGTTTCCAATCTGGAGAGCATATGGCCAAAATCGGTCCGCAGGTTCTGTATTTCGGCTTTTATTACGTTTTCCAGTCTTAACAGCATCTCTGCCATTTCTCCTTTAGAGGGGGATTGAGTGTCTACGCTTCGATCCTCCATCCTGCTGCTTTCCAGTCCACTCCCTGTAGGTCCTTCCTCTATGGATATTTCCCTGGAAGTATCGCTCTGGGGTTTCTTATTTTCGGTCTTCTTTGCTTTATTCATTTGTTGTTGCTTTGTTATTCCCTGGGTACCAGGGGCTCGCGGACTTTCCCCTCTGGTCACAAATGGCCTTATTGAGCTTGTTGCTGTTGTATTACTCGGAGTAGTTGAAGGTCCCTCTTTTGTTGATCTACTCGTCATCCTGCTCATGTTAGACTCCGCGACTGCCATACTTAACATGGCTTAGGACACCTAGGAGGTAGTCGTAATTTTACGCGGCGTAACTCGACGGAAACGACGTACAGTTAGATCGACGGGCCGTTCGGATGTTCGGGGATCGCCGTAAGTATTCATTTGCATATTCTACGCCGGCCGCAATGGCCTCGCCACCTAGCGGCCGGCCTAGAATTGCATCCTTAAAGCGGGGGTTCACCCTATCAACGAAAAAAAAAATTTTTTTTTTCTTTTACCATAAAATCAGGCATTGTAGCGCGAGCTACAGTATGCCTGTCCCGAATTTTTTACCCCCGTACTCACCTTGTACGCGTAGATCGAAGATACCGGGGAATGGGCGTGCCTATGGAGACGGAGGATGATTGACGGCCGGCTCTGGCGCGTCACGCTTCTCCGGAAATAGCCGAAATAGGCTTGGCTTTTCACGACGCGTGCGCATAGCCTGTGCGCAGGCGCCGTAAAGAGCCGAGACCTACTCCGGCTGTCTTCGGGGAGAGTGACGTGCCAGGGCCGGCCGTCAATCATCCTCCCTCTCCATAGGCATGCCCATTCCCCGCGGGAGCCGAAATCTACGATGTCCGATTACAAGGTGAGTCCGGGGTTAAAAAAATCGGGACAGGCATACTGTAGCTCGCGCTACAATGCCTGTCTCGATGGTAAAATCGTGTCGGGGGGGGGGGGGGTGAACTACCGCTTTAAGATCCGACAGTGTAATTCAATTACACCTGTCGGATCTTAGGGCTAGCTATGCGTAACTGATTCTATGAATCAGTCGCATAGTTAGGACGGCCCTAACACAGAGATACGCCGTCGTATCTCTTTTGTGAATCTGGCCCCATGAGCCTTCAATGATAGATTCAAAGTTTTTCGATGCTTTGTCGAATCTTCGTCGTTCATGTTGAATTGTCAAGTTAGTTCTAGCTATTTTACTGCTCCTCCTCTTTGGTTACAATCAGCCAATAACATTCATCATCATCATTATTTTTATTTTACTTCCCCCAACCAATTCCAGCAGCGATCTTTTCTCTCTATAATGTCGAATCTTTTCTCTCTATAATGTCGAATCTTTTCTCTCTATAATGTCGAATCTTTTCTCTCTATGTCGAATCTTTTCTCTCTATAATGTCGAATCTTTTCTCTCTATGTAGAAAAATCTTGGACTAATAGAGTTAAGGTTAGGCACATTCGACCAACGAAAACGAAAATAAAGCATTTGTTTATGTCGGATCTTTCGTTTTTTTCGGATTCTGTGCGTTCGTTTTCGTTTGTTAACGCGATAACGAAAATACCTGAAATTCGGACGAAAATGCATTCGGACGGAAAATGAATGCACATGTCTAATTAATATACAGTATAGTAAGTGAATATATTTTAACCAGAGTATTATAATTATTTAATATTATATATCATATGAAACTGGATATTCAGATTTAGAAAGCCCTGATGAGACTGGTTCTCTTTAAAAGAATACATCACATACCTAGCTGCAGAGTTATGTTATGTACGTTAAACACCCCAGGTAATCAAGCATAATAAAATGGTTTGAACCTTAAACCAGCAAAAATCTGCAAGAAAGGGCATTAGTAAAGAGAGCCACATTAATAGGATAACCAAACCATGGCTCCAACTCGCAATTTACTCCATAATGTATTAAAAGGTCTCACTAATGGATGTTTCATGTAGCGGGTATTGCTATTTATCAGCGCTGAGCATAATGGAGCTTGAAAAGGAGACTTTTTTTCTTCTCCAGAGTGGGGTTTGATTTCAGCGTGGATTGAAACGTGAGCATTGCGGAATCTCTGTCAACCTAATGATATTACAGAGAGTACTTCTGACAGCAGACGAGCTGCTAGAATATTTTTATAGTCAGTAGTTTTTCTCCTCCAAGTAATGTCATGCATAAGTAGGTCTGAATAAGATGGGAAGAACCCCAATATAAATATTCAATGTTAATAGCAACTTTATTTTTTTTATGTAACTACAAAGGCCATCATTTAGAAAAGTGTCTTAAAGACACCCTCTTTGGCAAATTCATTGACCTGTTTGAGGCAATGGGTTTGATTTACTAAAACTGGAGAATGCAAAATCTGGTCGAGATCTGGATAGAAACCAATCAGCTTCCAATTTTTTTTGTCAAAGCTTAACCACTTCAGCCCCGGAAGATTTGGCTGCCCAATGACCGGGCCATTTTTTGCGATACGGCACTGTGCCGCTTTAACTGACAATTGCGCGGTTGTGCGACGCCGTACCCAAATAAAATTGACGTCCTTTTTTTCCCACAAATAGAGCTTTCTTTTGGTGGTATTTGATCACCTCTGTGGTTTTTATTTTTTGCGCTATAAACAAAAGAAGAACGTCAATTTTGAAAAAAACACAATGGGGGTTATTTACGAAAGGCAACTCCACTTTGCACTACAACTTGAAATTGCACTGAAAGCATGGGCGTCTGCTCCATAGGGCAAGGGGGGGTGATTTCCCCCCTTGAATCAAGAAGCAGTGCCACACTGCGGGGGTGTCAGGCCGGCACCCCCGGGAGTGAAGCGGGGGGCGCGGGCGGCTAAGGCAGTGCAGAGGCGCGGTGACAGGGCAGCCAGGGAGTGCCAGGAGAGCCGATCTGTGAGTGTGCGGGGGTGCCCGGGCCGGGTGTGGAACGTACCACTACCCAGAGTGACATCCAGAGCCTCCAGAGCAGGCCGAGCGGTGCAGAAGAAAGAAGACACTGTGTTTCCTCCTATACCGCAGGAGGAGAGAGAGTGAGCAGCGCTGAACAGAGGAAGGAACTGCTGGAGTTAACCAGCAGGTGATAGGTTTCTAGGTGGTCTTAGCAACCAATCATTATCTTTGGTAGTATGAAAAATAACTCCAGCAGTTACTGCGCTGCTGTGTCTATCCCTCTGGCTGCATCATCATCAAGGTAGGAGGGGGCTGTCATAGTCTATTTAACATGCATGGAGTGCAGGATGCTGTGTGAAGGGATCCAGAGGTGCAGGGTGCTGTGTGAAGGGATCCAGAGGTGCAGGGTGCTGTGTGAAGGGATCCAGAGGTGCAGGGTGCTGTGTGAAGGGATCCAGAGGTGCAGGGTGCTGTGTGAAGGGATCCAGAGGTGCAGGGTGCTGTGTAAAGTGATCCAGAGGGGCGGTGCTGTGTAATGTAAAGGGGTCCAGTGATGCAGGGTGCTGTGTAATGTAAAGGGGTCCAGTGTAATGTAAAGTGGGCCAGTGATGCAGGGTGTTGTGTAATGTAAAGGGGTCCAGTGATGCAGGGTGCTGTGTAATTTAAAGTGGGCCAGTGATGCAGGGTGCTGTGTAATGTAAAGGGGGCCAGAGCTGTGGGGTGCTGTGTAATGGAAAGGGGTCCAGAGCTGTGGGGTACTGTGTAATGTAAAGTGGGCCAGTGATGCAGGGTGCTGTGTAATGTATAGGGGGCCAGTGATGCAGGGTTCTGTGTAATGTAAAGGGGGCCAGTGATGCAGGGGGCTGTGTAATGTATAGGGGGCCAGTGATGCAGGGTTCTGTGTAATGTAAAGGGGGCCAGAGATACAGGGTGCTGTGTAATGTATAGGGGGCCAGTGATGCAGGGTGCTGTGTAATGTAAAGGGGGCCAGAGCTGTGGGGTTCTGTGTAATGTAAAGGGGGCCAGAGCTGTGGGGTACTGTGTAATGTAAAGGGGGCCAGTGATGCAGGGTTCTGTGTAATGTAAAGGGGGCCAGTGATGCAGGGTGCTGTGTAATGTAAAGGGGGCCAAAGCTGTGGGGTGCTGTGTAATGTAAAGGGGTCCAGAGGTGCAGTTGTGGAGAGGGGGTACACAGTAGTGACAAAGAGATATTGAAAGATGCAGGGGGCACAGTGGGGTGTTTTTACATTTTAATGTGGGGGGTCACTTTTAACCCCCGCTAGTGGTCGAAGAAAGGGTAAAACGTGTATCGGCGCTGCTGAAGCGCCCCTCCCTGAAAAAATTTCAGCGGACGCCCATAACTAAAAGTGCACTTGGAAGTGCAGCCGCTGTAGATCTGAGGGGGACATGCAAGGAAAATAAATAAAAAACAGCATTTTAGCTTCCACATGATTGGATAATAAAATCAGCAGAGCTTCCCCTCACTTCAGATCTTTAGCTCAGATTTACATGGACTGCACTTTGCACTTGTAGTGCAAAGTGGATTTGCCTTTCGTTAAATAACCCCCAATATCTTTTACTTTTTGCTATAATAAATATCCCACATTTAAAAAAATAAATAAGTGTTTTCCTCAGTTTAGACCGATATGTATTCTTCTACATATTTTTGGTAAAAAATAGCAATAAGCGTATATTGATTGGTTTGCACAAATGTTATAGCGTCTACAAAATGGGGGATAGATTTATAGCAATTTTTTTTATTATTAGTAATGGCGGCGATCTATGATTTTAATTGGGACTGCCACATTATGGCGGAAACATCGGACACTTTTGACACTATTTTGGGACCATTGTCATTTATACAGCGATCAGTGCTATAAAAATGCATTGATTACTGTGTAAATGACACTAGCAGGGAAGGGGTTAAACACTAGGGGGCGAGGGAGTGATTCTAACTGTGGGGGGATGGGCTACCACTGACATGACAGCGATCACTGCTCCCAATGACAGGGAGCAGTCTATCCCTGTCATCATGTCACTAGGCAGAACAGGGAAATGCCTTGTTTACATAGGCATCTCCCTGTTCTGCCTCTCCTCACCGCAATCCCAGACCGCCGCCCAACATCGAGTTTGCAGGACACTCTCGAGGAACGTGGTGCACACCCACTAGGCGACAAATTCAAAGGGACGTACAGGTACGCCCATTTGCCTGCCCATGCCATTCTGCCGACGTATATCGGCATGCGGCAGTCGGGAAGCAGTTAATTGAACAAGCTGAAGTTAGAAGCTGATTGGCTTGCATGCACTGGATTCTGAGAGCTTCAATTTCAGTAAATCTCCCCCAATGTGTGATATATGTTCTTGCATATATTATTTGCATAAAATAAAACTTTCTTCTTTGCTGCCTTGTGAAGGTACATACACAAAAAGCTGAATTTGCTGTAGTACTCACCTTTATTCTAGAGCTGTCCCCCGCAACAACATCTCTTTGCCACGAGATAATGTCAGTCTTCCAGGCGTAATGATGGCCAGCATTATTCAACCCAATTCTCTTGCTGGGCTCACTGTACCTGACGTCATTAAATGAGTGCAGCTCAGTACAGAAGAAAGGACAGCTGAGGAACCCTGATGTCACCACACTGGCCTGAAGACTGCAACAAAATAAAAATAAAATAGATCCTAGGGAGGTTTCAGGAAGAGGGTGGTGAGGCTGGGGTTTTGATTTCAAGCCCAACCCATCCATTTTTTTGTACATTGCTACAGATGACCTCCCTCCACAAATATTGGTTGCCCAGCTGTCTTTTGCCACGTACACACGATCGGTCCATCCGATGAGAACGGTCTGATGGACCGTTTTCATCGGTTAACCGATAAAGCTGACTGATGGTCAGTCGTGCCTAGACACCATCGGTGAAAAAAAACGATCGTGTCATAACGCAGTGACGTAAAACACAATGACGTGCTGAAAAAAACAAAGTTCAATGCTTCCGAGCATGTGTTGACTTGATTCTGAGCATGCATAGATTTTTAACCGATGGTTGTGCCTACTAACGATCGTTTTTTTTCTATCGGTTAGGTATCCATCGGTTACATTTAAAACAAGATTGCTTTTTTTTAACCTATGGATAAATAACCGATGGGGCCCACACACGATCGGTTTGGTCCGATGAAAACGGTCCATCAGACCGTTCTCATCGGTTTGATCGATCGTGTGTACGCGGCATTTGGCTTCAGTACCTTCAGCCAACTTGCTGGAATGAGTATACAGCAAGCAAAGTCAGGGTAAAATCAGAACTCCTGCTATTTAAAATGTATGACTTAGATTAATGGCTTACAAAGTATCACCCACTAGATAGGCAAGACAGCCAGACAATTAGCATTTTTCAGAAGCAGAAGTCAGCATTGGCAGCTAGAAGATACTTTAGTAGGGAGAAAGGAGCGCCCGGTGTTCAGCACTTGATGAAGACTATCATCTTTTATTGGAGGTAAAACATGTACCGTGTTTCCCCGAAAATAAGACCGGGTCTTATATTAATTCTGGCTAAAAAAACCCCACTAGGGCTTATTTTCAGGGGATGTCTTATTTATTTATGGTATGTACAAAAAAAATTCTCCCCCTGTCTGCTCTGGAGTCAGCATTGTGAAATTCTGTAATCCCAAAAATAATTCTTTGTTTAAAGACCTTATAAAATTATGTAATCCGTTCTGTAAAAAGATAATATCATGTGCAGTCTGTCTCCTTGTGTAACATTATTGTGGAAAATACCTTATTTACAGTGCCGCTTGCCGCTCACGTGACCTGCTGGAGCTCAAATACTGCAGAGGGAGGGACCAAGATCCCCAATGATGTCAGCCCCACTCTGAGTAGTGCAGTGGGTAGGGGCTTAAATAAGTTTTATTGAAAAAAAAAACGGCTGACATCAGCCGGGAGGAGAGGAGAAGAGCTCTGGCAGGTCACGTGAGCACCCAGCAGTGCTGTAAATAAGGTATTTTCCACAATAAAGTTACAAAAGGGAGACACACTGCACATTATATAATCTTTTTACAGAACGGATTACATGTTTTTACAAGGACTTTAACTAGGGCTTATTTTTGGGGTAGGGCTTATATTGCAGCCATCCCAGAAACTCACGCTAGGTCTTATTTTCGGGGTAGGGCTTATTTTCGGAGAAACAGGGTATAGATAGAGCCAACGTGTTTCGAGGGAATTACCTCCTCCTTCTTCGGGGTTGTTGGCAAGTTCTAACAGAGATGAGTAGGCTCTGCGGTTGTATCCAAGTTTCTCGTCTTGGCTATCGCATGGTGGTGTCTGTGAAGGCCAAGATGAGAAATGAAGGTACAACCTCAGAGCCTGCCCATCTCTGTTAGAATGTACCAACAGCCCTGAAGAGAGGGGAGGCAATTTCCCGTAAAGTGCATTGGCTCCATCTGTACATGTTTTACCTCCAATAAACGATTATACTCTTCATCAAGAATTTCCTTATGATGGTCACCTGGCTCTCCTCTCTTCCTACTCAAGTATCTTTGCAGCATTGGGGCCCTTGGTTCAAGTCAATCAGGACACCACCTGCATGAAGTTTGCATGTTTTCCATGCTTGTGCGGGTTTCCTTCAGGTACTCCATATTCCTCCCACATGCCAATGACATCCTGGTAGGTTGACTGTAAAGGGAAAGAATAGAGCGCTAAAAGAGATAAACAAGTAATTCAAGTAATTCCTAGACTATGCAGCAGCTAAAAAAATACACACTAATAAACAATGGCAAGAAGTGTAGCCGCGCTAACCCAACCCGTAAAAAAATGTTTGAGTAACCCACAAATAAATAATGTTATTTAAAATACAGTGAAGTGAATATTAATAAACCAATTATATTAAAACATGGTGTGCAGAATTTTCAATATAAAGTCCAATAAAGAGCCCGATATTGGATGAAGATCGGCAAACAAAATCTTGAATAAATTAGTGACATTAACCACTTCCGGACCGCCGCATGTACATATACGTCGGCAGAATGGCGCGTACAGGCACATTGGCGTACCTGTACGTCCCTGCCTAGACGTAGGTTGGGGGTTTCCGATCGGGACCCACCCCGGTACCTGCGGCGGTCCCCGTGGCTGTCCGAGCGATCCGGGATGAGGGGACGGCTGTTTGTTTTTGTCCGCCCCCTCCGGATCGCTCTCAGCCAATCCGCGCGCTCCCCCTGCGTGTCACTTCCTCCTCCTGTGTAAACACAGGAGGAGGAAGTGATGTGATCTCTCCTCTCGGAGGTATTTTCAACCGCCGCTGAGGAGAGATCACATCACACAGTAAGTCGCACCAACACTACACTGACACACACTACACATAGGCACATTAACCCCCCCCCCCCGATCACCCCCCACCCTCTGTCACAGTGTCACTGAATGCAGTGATCATGTACTGATCACTGCATTTAGTGTCAGTGTGACAGGCAGTTAGTGTTAGGTTCAGGGTAGCCCCTGTACCCCCCCTAATAAAGTTTTAACCCCTTGATCACCGCCCTAGTTAACCCTATTGCCAGTGTCACTAAGCGATCATTTTTCTGATCGCTGAATTAGTGTCGCTGTTCCCGCTAGGTAGCTATTTTTTTTTAAGGGCCCTTTCACACGTGCGGACCGTATGTCCGCATTTTCATCCGTCCGTTGCGGATGAAAACGGGACATACATGGGTCCCTATGTGATTACGGGTGTCAGCGGAGGACCATCCTCTGACACACATAATTGTCCGCCTCCGCAAAGATCCGCATTTGCGGATGGAAGAAAATCCTATTTTTCTTCCGTCTGCTGGATCGGATGAACACGGACATACGGTCCGTGTTCATCCGATTCCCCATAGGGGAGAGCGGAGGAAAGACAGGGCGGTCCCTGCACAGTGTGTGGGGACCACCCTGTCAGCTGCCAGCTCAGCAGGGATTTACGGAGGATCCCCGCTGAGCTTTTGCGGACACACAGAGCGGATCATTACTGATCCGCCCGTGTGAAAGGGCCCAAAGGCTTCAAAACATTCTGATAGCCTGCCGAGGAACATATGTGAGAAGAACTGGGAGAATCAAGAGTGAAGTCAAGACTGTCTGAATACTCCTTTTATGTCAGCAACTCGGAAAGTATTGAAGCCAGGGGACCAGCATTACATCTAGTAGACCAGGCTTTCAGGAGGAAATTGTTAATGGTAACCTACATCCATCCTGCCAAGTGTCTTTTATTTCCCTATAAAATGACCCTGAGCAAATATACCCAAAATGCCGACATGACGCCAGTATGCACTTAACATCAAAACCCGTCAAGAGGCTTTTGCTTTATCTTAATTCCCGAGTCATCTCTCTTCCTCCGGATTTCATAAAACACAGCTCACAGCCGTATCGTACAATGAATAAGAAGCTGCCACTTTCGAGGGTTCTGTCTTATTTTTTTTCCCCATGTAAAAGATTTCATTGTGACTTTTACCACGGCAGTTGTAAAGGGCTGGAGATCTGCCAGCACCACTCCACTGTTTAATGATATATTTAGATAAGAAGCCTCCACAGGCTGGGCTATAGTATTCTGTGAATCCCCACTTTGCTGGAAGATGTACAATTCAGAGATGAAGGAGAATTCTCTCAATAACTTCAAAAACGCCAACACCGTTCGCAGACACCGGGCACAGATCCAATGAAATAAATCACTTCTTAACTTTCTGTTAAAATGCAATTGTAGCCAAATACACACGTATAGGAAAAATAATTCTGAAATAATTATGCTGTACAGTCCAGCCGCCAGAGTCCCAGCAACCAATGATGCACAGAGCCTTTGGTTGCTAGGATGCTGGTGGTCGGGGCAGATTTTCATTGGCTGCTGTGCCAGTGTCCTAGCAACAAAAAGGTGGTGGGTATCTAATAAAAACACAAAATTGCTCAGGGAATTCACCAGAAACCATGGTTGATCACCCGGAATTATGTACTGTTGTTACAGGCCTGTTATGTTCCTTTTTAAGTTGACCTAGTAGTTGTTATACACTAGCTATGCCGAAATGTGCCTTTGTATTGTTTTGTAAGTTTTCATCTCCTTTCGAATGGCTATGTAAAATTCTATGACTTCTAAATAAAGGATAAAAAAAAAATTAAAGTTAGAATCACTCCCTAGGTAACACATTTAACCCCTTGATTGCCCCCCTAGTGTTAACCCCTTCCCTGACAATGACATTTATACAGTAATCAGTGCATATTTATAGCTCTGTTTGCTGTAGAAATGTGAATGGTCCCAAAATAGTGTCAAAAGTGTCCGACCTGTCCGCCGCAATATCGCAGCCCTGACAAAAATTGCAGGTAACCGCCATTACTAGTAAAAAAAATAAAACATTTCATAAATCTATCCCCTATTTTGTAGACGCTATAACTTTTACACAAACCAATCAATATATGCTCATTGCAATTTTTTTTACCACAAATATGTAGAAGAATACATATCGGCCTAAACTGAGAAAAAAATATAAAAAAAATTAAAAATTGGGATATTTATTATAGAAAAAATAAAAAAATATAGCTTTTTTTCAAAATTGCCACTCTTTCTTTGTGTATAGCGCAAAAAATAAAAACCGCAGAGGTGATCAAATACCACCAGAAGAAAGCTCTATTCGTGGGAAAAAAATTATCGACATTTCATTAGGGTAGTCATAGGCGTGCGCACGGGGTGTGCTTGGGCACACCCTAATGCCCAGGCACATCCAACACACCCCAGGACTTTTTTTGCCAGCAGAATGTGCAGCAGATTTGCAGGTTCTCTATTTCAGCACCTCGGGTAATAAACATAGGCAGCGCTGCTACTTTGCGAGTGGGACTACTTTTAAGTTTGCTGTGAGTTCAGCCCCTGATCGCGGAGTGAGCAGGGAAGAGGCCGCATTTGCCGATGCTACTTCTATAGTTCCGGCTACAGCACCCCTGACAGCTGAATATCACTCCGCTCCCTGCTTTCAGGGGTGCTGTGGCAGGAACTATAGAAGTAACAACAGGGCTGAATCAACCCCACTGATTTTGTCACCTACCCGCTGCCACCGCGGGGCATCCGCAGCCCACCACTGCCTTTTGTCAGCTGCAGAGAAAACATTGTTTGCCAGGACCAACCCAGGCAGAGGAGGAGGATGTGACTTTCTCCTCTCTGCTCTGCCTCCGAGTGCCCCCCCTTGTAGTGAATACTGACAATGGAATAGACTGAGGTGAAGGAGACCTGCTGGGACTTGGGACTCAGGACTAGGGTGACCACATTTCCAAACGGCCATTCAGGGACACCCCCCTCCTTCACAAAAAATTGCTAATTTTAAATGCTTATATGCAAGTAATTGGCCATAATATGGGTATGGGGGTCCGAGTACTGCCTTGGGGGACATGTATCAATGCAAAAAATGTTTTTACAAATTTTCAGGAGCAGTGATTCTAATCTTGTTTAAAGTGCAACAATAAAAATGAACAATTCCTCTAAATATAGTGCCTGGGGGTCCCCTTAGTCTGCCTGTAAAGTGGTGCATGTGTACCATGTATAGAATATGCTGCAGCAAAAATTGAATTTCTAAAGAAAAAAAAACACAAGTCAAATCACATTTAAATTTTTTTTTTTAATAAACATTTTATTGAATATTTTCAACAATACAGCTTAAGCCAAAACATGGATATGTCATTCATTTTTTCAGATGTAGTCTTGACAGTTTCTTATAGTAACAAATGGACTTAAAAGATAAATATGCCTTCATATGCAACAAATCAACGACATTTGTTGATTATAAATGAATCAAAACCAGAGATCAAGTGTCAAGGTGCAATCCTTAAATCCCAAGTTGGTAGGGGAATGCGAGCATCGTAGCTCTTCACTAAACTTTTGTGTCGGGGACCCCCCCTCTGCCCTACCCACCCCTTAATGGGGACTTTCTGTGGGCAGCGCAGAGAGGGGAGGGGTGAAAGTCGGAGCCAAATAGGCCCGACGTGCATAGTACGAAAAGGCAGAAAAGGCAACAGCGGGTATTTGGCCTACCAGAAATAGCTCTATCTTTTTCTTTTTACCCTATAAGATGAGCAAAGTCGGAATTTGTATCCAAAGAAAGTATATGACCCTGTATGAAAGATAGAGGGGTTGAAAGTATTTAACTATTAGGTTTTTGAGTGAGTGCCTCCCCTAATGTTATGTTAGGATTCCTCTGGGTAACGGGTGTTACTTGTGTAGGGGGGTTTCTGTACAGTGACCAACGTGACCATGTTTGTCTGTAATTCTTGTGCGTGTCCTTGGCCTGATGAATGAGGCGCTCCATTTCCTCCACCTTATCGACGCGTGCATGCCAATCATCAATTGTTGGAATCGTTTTAGACTTCCAATATTTAGGGATACATTGGGTGGCTGCATTTATAAGGTGGAGTGTTAGTGATTTCCGGTATTGCAATCTAGGAATGGGAGTGTGATGTAGCAGGAACTGCGCTGGGTCAAGGCTTATTGGAATTGTTGTTATTTGTACAATACGTTCATGCACCTCCTTCCAAAACCGGACTAAGGGAGGGCAATCCCACCAGATATGTAGAAGCGAACCTTCCGCTCCATCACACCTCCAACAAGACGGGGAGACCGCCGGAAAGATTTTATGCATTTTTTCTGGTGTTCGGTACCACCTAGTACAAAGCTTGTATCGATTTTCTTGTGCTGAGACATTAATAGAACCCTTATGTGTGTGATCCCAGATGAGGTCCCAATCTTCGTCAGTCAAGGACATGGAAAGATCCCTGTCCCAGGCTGAACGTGTATTTGAGGAAGGGGCTAACTCCGGCATCAGCAGTGCATGTAATGTGGATATTAGATGGCGCTTTGGTTCTCCCGCTGTACATATTTGTTCTAGGGGTGAGAGATCTCTACACCATTTCCGGTGTGTCTGAGTAGGGCCGAAAAAGTGTTTGATTTGAAGATATTTGAATACGGACATGGTCACCTGAGGGAGGGATTTGGTTAGTTCTGGGTAGGTTAGTAAGTCTCCATTGTGGAAAAATTGATGAGCTCGAATAGCCTGAGATTTGGGATCCAATACTGGATGCTTAAAGGATATGTTTGGTATAAAATCCGGATTGTGGGATAAAGGTGTCAACGGGCCCGGGGAGGGAGTTATTTTAAGTGATCGACATATCATCTTAAAGTTTTGAAGAGTGGGGCCTATTAAGGGGTGGTTCAGACAATCTGTAGGTATCGAGCGGTATTTTATCCATGGCAAATGGGTAATAGGGAAGGAAAGGAATGCGTTTTCCAAGGCAATCCAATCCTTATTGCAACAGTGGAGATGCCAGTCAACAAGCCTAGTGAGTAGACAGGCTTTATGATAAAGGGCTAGGTCGGGTATACCCAAGCCCCCATTGTGCTTTGGTTGAATCAGTTTAGACCAGCTTAGTCTGGGAGTTTGGCCCGCCCATAGGAATGTTCTGCAATGTTTTTTAAAAGTCGCAAAAAAAGTCTGTGGGATCATGATCGGGACCGCCTGAAGAAGGTATAAGACCCTCGGGAGGATATTCATCTTAAGGATTGCTGTTCTACCGAACCAAGAAAATCTGCCGTTGTTCCAATCTAATAGGTCCGACTTAATGTTTGAAAGAACTGGTAGGAAATTTAAAGCGTATAACTTACTCAGCTCTTTGGGGATCTTAATGCCCAAGTACGTGATATAATCGGATTCCCACTTAAAGGGGAAGTTTTGTTTACATAAATTGACTACTGGGGTTGGTAGAGAGATATTCAGGGCTAACGATTTGTCAAAATTAATTTGCAGATTAGATAAAGTCTTGAAAAGTTTAAAGTCTTTCAAAAGATTGGGGATTGTGGTTATCGGATCTGAGAGGAACAGCAGAACATCATCTGCGTATGCCGCTGTTTTGTAATGCCTTCCCCGGATCTCGACACCCTTGATAGCATCATTCGCCCGAAGCTTTCTGAGAAAGGGTTCCATTGTGAGGACGAAAATAAGGGGGGATAAGGGGCAACCCTGACAGGTACCGTTGGCTATGGAGAAGGCGTTCGATAGGTGGCCATTAACCCTAACCCGGGCAGAGGGATCGGAGTAAAGCACTTGGATCATTTGGGTGAGGCGCAACGGTAAGCCCATTTTACTTAGAACCGCCAGCATAAAATCCCAGGCCACTTTATCGAACGCCTTCTCAGCATCTAGTGACAGAAAAAAAACACATTTTTTTTTTGAGGAGGACAGCCAATAATGTACGTTGAGGGCTTTAATGGTGTTGTCCCTTGCCTCCCTGCCAGGGACAAACCCAACTTGATCGGTTGTAATAAGTTTGGGGAGCAATGGGAGAATACGGTTGGAGATTATTTTGGCATATAATTTAACGTCTACATTTAATAACGATATTGGTCTATAGTTAGAGACAAGTGTGGCATCTTTGCCGGGTTTGGGAATCAGAGATATGTGAGCTTCTAAAAATTCTTTAGTGCGTGAAGGGGATTCCGGAAGGGTGTTAAAGGTTGACAGGAAATTGGGGATTAATATTAGGCATGTGCATTTCGTTTCGTTCCGAATCGAAATTCGGACGAATTTTTCATTATTCGGACATTCGAATGCATACGAATTCCCGAATTGCAATATTAATGAATTTACCGAATCCGAACGAACGTTTTCGATTCCGAATCGAAAACCCGCGGACGAAATTCTATCGGAATTCGAATTTTTTTTTTTTTTTCGAAATTCCGATCGAATTTCGTCCGCGGGTTTTCGATTTGGAATTCGAAAAAAAAATTTTTTTTTTTTTTTTTTTTTTTGGAATTCCGATCGAATTTCGTCCGCGGGTTTTCGATTTGGAATTCGAAAAAAAAAAATTTTTTTTTTTTTTGGGAATTCCGATCGAATTTCGTCCGCGGGTTTTCGATTTGGAATTCGAAAAAAAAAATTTTTTTTTTTTTTTTTTTGGAATTCCGATCGAATTTCGTCCGCGGGTTTTCGATTTGGAATTCGAATTTTTTTTATTTTTTTTCGAATTTCGATCGAATTTCGAAATTATATTCGAAGAGAGAATTTTCGAATTCGACCGGATTTTTCGAAATTCGGTCGAAAACGAACGAGTTCCGAAAACGAATTTAACACATGTAACGAACCTAACTTAACGAAATTAATTAAATAACGAATTAAAACGAAACGAAACGAAACGAAATTTTCCCTTTTGCACATGCCTAATTAATATATTGGAGAAGGTCTTGTAGTAACTAACTGGCAAGCCGTCAGGACCAGGGCTTTTCCCCGGCTTAAGTTGGCTTAGTGCTAAAGTGACTTCCTCAGTGGTGATTGGGGAGCCCAGGTCTACAATGTCTTCAGGGGCGGTGTATGATGGGCAAAATTCTGACAAAAATTCCTCTATCAAGGTTATCCTGTCTGGGGCAATATCTGGCTGACGTGGTGTTTGCAGGTTGTATAGCCCAGAGAGGTATTTTACAAATTGATCAGCAATTCCATTGTTAGTAACAATAGATTCCCCAGTAGTGGCAGTGACATTATTGATGGTGTGGGATGCCTTTTTTTTTTGCAAGGCTGTCGCCAACAGTTTGCCTGACTTATTCCCATATTCATAGAAGAGTTTACTAGTAAGTGTGTGTTTACGGGCAAGCCTTTTCTTAATTTCCCCTAGGAGCTCTTCACGAGCTTTCAATAAATCCTCGTGTGTTTGGGTAGCTAACGTTCGTTTATGTGTTTGTTCCAGGGCCTTAACTTTGTCTGACAACTCTAGAATGCGCGCTTTCCGCATCTTGGCTCGTTTGGCCATTATTGAAATGAATTGTCCCCGAACCACACATTTATGGGCGGCCCATACTAATGGTGCAGAGGTGTCTTCTGATATGTTTTCAGAAAAATAATTCGACAGGACTTTAGAGATATCAGTGGTGTTATTAATGTCCAGCAAAATGGAGTCGTCTAGTCTCCAAATGGACGATCTAGGACGATTTGTGGGGATCGAGAGCCGAATCGTGATCGGGTGATGGTCTGACAGCAGCATTGGGTCTATAGTGGCGTTAACTAGGGAAGTAAGGTCATTTTGTGTAAGGAAGAAGTGGTCTATTCGTGAGTATTTTTTGTGAAGTGGTGAAAAATAGGTGAAATCCTTCACATTTGGATGAAGGGTTCTCCAAGTGTCATGTAAGGTCAAGGTGGAGAGTGAGGACTTGATTGCTTTCAAGGCACTGAATTTCAAACAAGTGGAGCCGTTGGACGTGTCAAGGTCTGGTTGTAGAGGAACGTTAAAGTCCCCTCCTAAAATAAGGGTGCCCCTTTGAAAGGATGTTAATTGATAAAGGGTTGAACGAAAAAAGGGTACTTGTTTTGTATTGGGAGCGTATATATTAGCTATCGTGTACGTCATGTTGTATATAGTGCCGCGTAGGAATATATATCGTCCCAGAGGGTCCCTCTGGACATCCGTGACTTGAAAAGGACAGTGTCTAGAGATTAAAACAGAGACTCCTTTAGACTTTGCTTCGTTATTAGGGGCGTGGAATACTATTGGGAAATTCCGGTCAGTCAATTTGGGAATTCCATCCGCACGGAAATGCGTTTCTTGGATGAAAGCTATGTGTACTTTTTCTTTTTGTAGTGAGAAAAGTAGGCGTGAACGCTTCTCGGGGATATTCAATCCCCTGATGTTTAAAGAATATAATTTGATGTAATTTAGAGGTCCCCTCATCTGTGAGGTGGGTGAGGGGGATGTTACCGGTGTCATGTCTGTTGGGCGCTAATTCGGTAGGGAAGGAAAAGGGTATAGGATAGGAAAGGGGCCGAAATAGGAAGAGTACAAGCCTCAGAATAAATTAATAGGGCAAAGAACAGTGCTATTATTGCAGGCCGACAAAGCTTGATATAACTAATTACCGATTAAGTGATGGAGTATACTCCACTCACTTTCTATGTACAGAGGACAATCGGAAAGGTACAGTGGCCACCAGACCCCCAGGACCTTAAAAGAGTCCCAGAAGTACCAGTACACCACTGTTGGGGGGTTGGCCAAAACCGACACAGGAAAGCCAAGCACTCTTAATTAATTTCTAACTATAAGTCAATAACTAAATTTCTTAAAGAGGAAATAAAATGTGACTGATTTAGCCGTGTCACCCCAGAGTAGATTCAGACTGAGAGGAGACAGAGTGCCTATTGAGGACACACCTGGTGCCAGTTGTGCCATTTGACCGAATGTGGGTCATGAGGAACGGCTACCATTAAGATAATAAAAGATCTCTCAGAATGAATCTCACATTTCTTATTATTACAACTTTCACTACTTATACTGTATATTAAAGCAGGATAAAAAGTAGAACTGTTCAACTATTAACCAGTTAATATCTATTCACTATTAATACTAATATTGTCCCCATTATCTGAGCCTTAAACGGTGATGCATGGGAAAAAAACAAACAAAAAAAAAAAAAAACAAAACCCCAACCACCCCCTACTTACACTACCCAGGTGTAATGTTCAGCAAAACGTTTTCAGACAAACCTAGTACCCGGAGTCTGTTACCATGGACATCAGTCTCTGAGTTCTTCAGGAGCTAAATGATGTGGTTTAACCGGGATTGGTCAAGGGATGGTGGTTGACTGTATATTTGGAGCGAGGTGGTAGTGTATTGCTCTTTGGTCAAAGTGCATCTTTGGTGCTTATAGGACACTCTTTGAGGCCAGAATGTCTCCGCTGTTAGCCACTGAGAGGGACCTATGCGACAAAAAAAAAAAAAAAAAAAAAAAAAAAAACCCCACACTAGTCAGCAGAGGAGCATATGTGGAAAACCACGCAGCTTCGTGACCTGGGGGTGAGAGAGGTAAGTAAGTTTCGGATTCAGGGTCTTGGATGAGAGTTGTTTTTGTTTACGTAACCGGAAAAACTTTTCCATAAGAACTTCAGAAAAACGGAGAAACCTAACCCATCAAACAGGGATTGGTAGAACTTTTGAGATCTGTAGGATACATGTATCTGTGTCACACCGCTCACTCATTGTGGTCTCTTCTGGCCCTTCTGGCCTCCGGTGGGGTGATGTGATCTTGCTCTCTTCTTGCTCCGGGGGAATTCTGAGGAATTCTGGGGTTTGAGGGGGACCTCATCCTGCGGAACCTGGTAGCTTGGGTTTCCATGGGTGTCTCAGGTGGTTTCCCTCTTCTCCCGACGGACCTGCGGTATGGTGCATACCAATCGGGCACTGAGATCGGAGGCAGACCAAGTGTTTCACAAAATTTGGGCAAGTCTTCTGGCACTCTTAAAGATGCATTCCGGCCTTGGTTGGTGGCTGACAAACAGAAGGGAAATTTCCACTTGTACCTGATGTCTCTCGACCGCAAGGCCTCAAGCAGTGGTTTAAGATCACGCCTGTGTTGCAGGGTGATACCTGAAAGATCTTGGTACAATTGAATCGGCGCTTCACCACAGTGCAGTCTCTGACCCCTTGCCCGGCTCAGAATTTCTTCTTTTAGTTTGAAATCTGTCATACAACATATTATGTCCCTAGGGGGGTCTGTATCTCTACCCCTTGGGCGTAGGGCCCGGTGTATTCTCTCAAAATCAATAAAGGTTTGAGGGGGTTTACCCATAATGGAGTTGAATAGGGTAGTGACTTCCTTTTGGATCTGGTCACCCTCGATTATCTCAGGCACTCCCCTCACACGAAGATTTCGGCGTCGGCCTCTGTTGTCCAAGTCCTCCAGCTGCCGGTTGACTTCCCTCAGCTGGAGGGTATGGTCATCTATCTTTCTGGTAGACTTTTGGAGAATTACCTCATGTTCATCTGTTATCTGTTCAGTGGCCGACACCCTGTCGGAAAGGGAGCGCAGGTCTATGCGTAGTTCTGCTATTGCTGCTGCAAGAGTGTCCTTGATGTCTGCGGCCACTGCTCTTAAATCTAATATGCTAAGCTGTGGCAATACAGCACTCCCGGTGTCCGCCATTCCCCTTGTCAGCTGAGGGGATAACTCCGGTTCCGGGGCCGTCAGCACTATGTCTGCAGGGGTTTGTGCGGGCAACTGAGATGCATTCTGAGAAGAGCCCCGGCGGGTGGGTGCCATGTTACCACGGGGGGCACGGGGCTGGTCCATCGTATTATGCCCTGACCCTGTGGTATTTTCTCTGGGGGACCGGGAACGAGAGGCCGAGGAAGAGCGAGATGAAGTTACCATGCTATCCCGCACCTGAGAGAGTTCTCCTGGGCAAACTGTAGGCTGTATACCTCCGTATCTCCTAACTGTAGGCTGTGGGGGGGGAGTGTTGCTGATAGGAAGGAGAATATGCAGAGATAGCCAAATGTACTGTATGTCCCTTTTAGGTGGACCAATATGGCTGCTGAGCCTGGGATTTGGTCAACTTTGCAGGCCTTTCCGCCGTTCCAACCATGTGCAGCATAAAACTATGGTGTCTCCATGCCTTCTGGATGTTACTGCAAAGTGTGGTGGATTATTGGAGAGTCTGGGTGAGCGAGGATAGGGGCAGGGGGCCACCTCAGAGAGGACCAATATGGCCGCCAGTACAGGGCCTAGGATAAATTTGCGGCCTTCCTAACAGGTAGTATAGGGCGTAGTGCTCTCCAGTAATGTCCCCTGGCCGTTCAGTCTCCGCTACAGGAGGAGATAGGATGCTGAGAAGCAAAGGGTAGCCTTTATGTCCGCCTGAAGCCCTCACAGGGAGGACCAAGATGGCCGCCGACGCCCAGTGTAGGCCGAGCTCTCGACCCTTCAGGTAGGTGTTACCTGCTTTGGTGCGCCTCAGTAGTGTCCTCGGGCCGTTCGGTCCCCAGTCCAGGGGGTGATGGAGTATTGTGGGGTGAGGGGGAGCAGATATCTCCGCCGGGAGCCGCCGCTGGGAGGCACAAGATGGCCGCCGACCCGATATCCAGGCTGGGCTTGCGGCCCTTCAGGAGGATGGTGCAGGGTGCGGTATGCCGCGGTGGTGTCCCCAGGCCGTTCGGTCTCCGTTCCGGAAGGTGATGTGGTGTTTAGGAGCAAGGGGGCTCAGTTGTGTCCGCCGGGCGTAGTCGCCGAAAAGGCCAAGATGGCCGCGGCTCCGCAACTAGGCCGAAGCCGCGGTCTTTCCTAGGACACCTCCCCAGGTCCGGGAAATTTGTCCACGGTGGTCACGGGCTGCGTTTTTTTTGATCCGGCGGTGTTGGAGCTCAAGCAGGGAAGGTCTCTCCAGCAAGTGAGGTGATTTCTGGTCTCAATTGCGATGGAGCCTGTCGCACAAGCCACTGTGTTTGTCTGAGGTGACAGGAGCTGTGAGACTAAGCGTCCATCTTCCTTGCCGGCTTGGCCACGCCCCCCAAATCACATTTAAATTGACTCACGGTTGCAATTGCATGCATCCGGCTATTGAAAAAAAAAAAAAAAGCACCAAAAACATAGTGCCCCCTTCCCCTAGTCCATACCAGACCCCTCGGACTCTGCCCCCCAACCCCAAAGCACATTGTCCCCATCTTACCCTGGTTTGTGGTTGTGGTGGCATGCAGGCAGGGGGATTATCAGAATCTGGAAGCCCCAAAGGACCCAAAGGGTCTGGAATGGACTAGGGGAGGGGGACCCCTCGCCGGTTTTTATTGGCAGTTTCTTTTTTTTATTATTCAGCTGTCAGCGGGGAAGCCCATTGACAGCTGATGACTCATCAGTTGTTAAGGATGTCGGCTTCCTAGCTTAAAGCGGTGGTTCACCCTCCTTAACATCAGTCTAGCATTACATTCGGCATAGTAGCGCGAGCTACAGTATGCCTATCTGTATTTTTTTATCCCCGTACTCACTGCGCTATTGCACATTGAAGATTCCGACTCCCGCGGGGAATGGGCGTGCCTATGGAGAGGGAGGATGATTGACGGCCGGCTCTGGCACGTCACGCTCCCCGAAGACAGCCGGAGTAGGTCTCGGCTCTTCACGGCGCCTGCGCACAGGCTATGCGCAGGCGCCGTGAAGAGCCAAGCCTATTTCGGCTATTTCCGGAGAAGCGTGACGTGCCAGGGCCGGCCGTCAATCACCTTCTCTCTCCATAGGAACGCCCATTCCCCGGAATCTTCAATGTACAATAGCGCAGTGAGTACGGGGATAAAAAAATACAGATAGGCATACTGTAGCTCGCGCTACTATGCCGAATTTAATGCTAGAGGGAAAAAAAAAAAAAAAAAATTTTATATAGGGTGAACCCCCGCTTTAACCTTAACAACCAGCTTTTACTGCGTCCTGGTTGGGCACAGTTCATTGCAGGGCATTTGGCCGGGGCGAACACCCTGGGCTGGGAAACAGTCAGTTTCCACCATCGGCTCATCGGGTGGCTGTGTCAGTTTCATTCCGGGACACTGTATTGTCGTGGATTGAAGGTGCCCGGGACAGAACTGCAAAATGCGGGACTGTCCCGGGCAATCCGGGACACGTGGTCACACTACTCAGGACGTGTCACACCAATCTCCTCTCTGATGCAGCATTTGGGGGAAAACTGTCTCTCTCTCCTCGGGTTCCTGTCTGGCTGAGTCAGTCGGGGCTTTCACAGATGAAGGACAGGTGGGAGGAGCAGGAAGAGGAAGAGATCATCACAGTGCACCCTCCATCTCTTTCCTCCTGTCCAGCAGACAGCACAGCTTTCCCTGGGGGTGAATGGAAATTTCAGCCTTTACCTGTGAGTAGGGTTGCCACCTCATCCCTTTAAAACAGAACACATATTAATTACACAGGTTCTGTGGCTTATTAATGTGGTAATTAAACTCTCACTTGTTGCCTTATCTGCATTCAATTGGCCCCAGAACCTGTGTAATTCATATGTGTTCTGTTTTAAAGGGATGAGGTGGCAACCCTAGTTATAACCCCTATCAGTTTTTGTTGTCATCTGTGTTTCATTGGGGAGAATTTCCTTTACTTCCTGTCCCATAGCCAAACAGTAAGTATCATGGGCCAAATCCTCAAAGATCCTGCCTAACTTATCTTTTCCCATTTAAGTTACACTGCCTTAAAATTTCTACCTAAGTGCCCGATCCACAAAGCACTTACCTAGAAATTTCAGGCCGTGTAACTTAAATTCTCCCGGCGCAAGGCGGTCCACTTCTCCAGGGGGCGATGACAATTTAAATGAGGCGCGCTCCCGCGCCGGCCGTACTGCGCATGCTCGTGACGTAATTTTCCCGACGGGCAGCGCGCGAAATTACGTTACGCCGGGCTTTGTGGATTGCGACGGGACAATAAAGTTGCGTCGCGTAAAAAAAAAGTCAAAATTTAAAAAAAATCGCGGCGATATGAAAAAAGGGTCTGTTTTTACAAGGTGTAACTAGTTTACACTTTGTAAAAGCAGAACTAATTTTACGTATGCAAACGTAAACTTACGCAGAAAACACAAAGCTGAAAAGCTTTGTGGATCTCCGTAAGTCCTCATTTGCATACGCCAGGCGGCATTTCGACACAAAATGCCCCCAGCGGCGGATGCGGTACTGCATCCTAAGATCCGACAGTGTAAGTCTCTTACAGATGTCGGATCTTCTGCCTATCTTTGGAAAACTGCTTCTGAGGATCAGTTCCAAAGATAGGCACAGGGATACGCAGGCTGAACAGCAGTTCCGCCAGCGTATCACTTTTGAGGATTTGGCCCTATGTACCTGGTGAAGACTGGAATGTTGTGGAGGCTTGTCTTGCACCTACCACCCAACCCTCCTGAAGGTAGAGACAGAGGGGCAAATCCACGTACCTGCGCGTAATCTTCCGCCAGGCGCAGCGTATCTAAGATACACTACGCCGCCTCAACTTATTTTTTTTATTTCGAATCCACAAAGAATTTGCGCCGTAAGTTACGGCGGCGTAGTGTATCTTTGGCGGCGTAAGGGTGCGGAATTCAAATGGATGTAATGGGGGCGTGTTTTATGTCAATACGTCGTGACCCGACGTAAACAACATTTTTTTTTAACTGCGCATGCGCCGTCCGTGGGGGTATCCCAGTGCGCATGCTCGAAATTAACCCGGAACAAGCCAATGCTCACGACGGTGACGTCATTCTACGCAAATCCCTATTCGCGATAGACGTAAAAAATTCAAAATTGTACGCGGGAACGCCGGCCATACTTAACATTGAGTATGCCTCATAACAGCAGCTTTAACTATACGCCGGAAAAAGCCGAACGCAAACGACGTAAAAAAATTGCGCCGGCCGGACGTACGTTCGTGGATCGCCGTAACTAGCTAATTTACATACTCAACGCGGAATTCGACGGAGATGCCACCTAGCGGCCGCCGAAAAATTGCATCTAAGATCCAATGGCGTACTAAGACGTACGCCTGTCGGATCGATCCCAGATGCCGTTGTATCTTGTTTTGTAGATAAAAAACAAAGATACGACGCGGGACATTTAAAATTACACCGGCGTATCAATAGATATGCCGGCGTAATTCTTTTGTGGATCTGCCCCAGAGAGTATAGGGCTTCTTTCACACAGAGGTTGATGGACTATAGTAATTCCATATGAGCACTATATATTCCTCATTTTTTAATTTTCACAAAATTAGTTTGAAGTTTTATTGTTCCCAACTTTTATCCTTTGTTTATGGTCTATAGAGATATCAATGGGGAGAGCGCTTGATACTATGTTTTTTTTTTTGTGTTTTCACACAGAGGTGCTTTACAGGCATTTTTGCGCTAAAAATAGCGTCTGAAAAGCGCATGTAAACTGCCTCTTCTGCAGCCCCAGTGTGAAAACTCGAGTGCTTTTCACACTGGGGTGGTGCGCTTGAGGGACTGGAAAAAAAGTCATACAAGCAGAATCTGTGAAGCGGTTTAGGAGCGCTGTATACAGCGCTCCCAAAACGCCCCTGCCATTGAAATCAAGGGCCAGCACTGCCTGAGCACCTGCAAAGCGATTCGGCAGCGGCGCTTTGCGGGCGCTGTTAACACTTTTTCGGCCACTAGTAGGGGGTTAAAAGCTCCCAGCTAGCGGCTGAAAAGCGCTGCTAAAACGACAGTAAAACTAGCGGCGCTTTACCGCTAACACGGCCGGCACCTGAGTGTGAAAGTGGCCTATGGGCAAGGAGTGGCACGAGTGCTGTAGCAGCTAGCTGGTGAGACATGTGCACTGCTCGTTTGCTCGTTTCATTGGTTATGATCACAATTCGTAAATTCAAAAGTTCGTAAATTTGTAAATTCGAAAATAAGAAAGAAAATTTGAAAGAATAACCAACTAATTAAATATAAATAACTATTAAATTATAGGTAATTATAGGTATTGAAATTTCCTTTCAAATTTAGCTGTCAGTGAACATAACAAATACGAATTTATCTGAAGTTACAAATTATTTGCAATATCGAACCTCGCATCTAAACGGAACTAATTAATAATAAATAATAATAATAATAATAAAACGTTTTTTTTTTTTTATTATTACTGTTATTATTATTAGTTTGTTGTTTTCCAAATTTGAAAGGAAATTCCAATACCTATAATTTAATAGTTATAGTTAATTTATTATTTCAGATTTTCGATTCCGAATCTACGTATTTTCGAGTATTCAAATTTACAAATATTCGGAAAAATTAGTTAAACAGGTTTTCGCTAATTCGGAAACAAATTGCACATGTCTACTGGGTAGAGCTGGTAGTCACAGTCCTCAGAACAGTATGCAGAAGCAGCTTGGCACCAGAGCGAGCGATGGAAGCTGAACCAGGAGACAAGCAGCAGTCAGCGGCAACCGGGCAGCGAGGCAGCAAATCAGCAGGCAGATCATGTCCAAAGCCAAAGTCGCAGTAGTTAGGTAACAGTAGCTAGTGCAAGTGCAGAAGCGAAGCCCAAAGGCAAGCCGGGTCATACATGAGTAAGCAGGCACAGCAGATCAGGTCTTGGGAACACAGGAACAAGCTGAAGATCATTCAGCAGCTGCTTAGAGTGATAGACCAGTTTAAATAGGCCATTGGGCGCCAAGTACTAATTGGTATGTGTGCACGCTAATCCGCAATGAACTGGCACTGCATAGGTAACATTGGTCTTTGGCCATTAAAATGAAAATTTTACTTTCACTTTTTTATTTAACTCAGGAAAAGGTTTTATTGTGTCATTAGAATAAAATATATAGCACATATCCATAATAAAGACATTTGCCACAGCTGAAACCATACATTGTGTATGAAGAAAGTATACATGAGACAATGGTACTAAAGAAGTGTAGTGCTACCCCCTCAGGAGCCGCTGGTTGTTGTTGGGATCGGCATATTAAGTTATCTCTCAGTGTTGTCTAGGGGTGCAGTTGATGAGTAGAGTAGTAAGCGAAATAGTGAGCGAATGTCCAGTCAGTGAATAAAGGTTTTCAAATGCTTTATTTCCAGGCCCAACATGGCCAACATCAACATGAGGTATAGCAAAAAAGGTTGATGAAGTGATAGAGAACTTTGCGGTATCAAGCCTGGATAAGAACCGAGCAATCCTGCTCTCAACAGCACAGTAGTAGTCGTTACAGTTCGTCGCCACTCTAGCCAGAGTGGTTGAAGTGCCCCTGGACAGACTCCTGCCACAAGCCTGGCAGCCGAAGTGTCACTTTAGGTTGCTGGGAGGAACAGTCCTCTGCCAAAGGCCTGGCTCTAGGGCCTCTGCCACAGGCCTAATACTTTAAGTGAACCGAACGGATTGAGCGAATCCTCCCAGTAGATTAAATAAGGGTCACTGGGTGACAGCTGAAGTGTACCTGTCAATGTCCCGGTCACCAGATCCCCGATGGTTCGTTCAAGCCCTGTTGGACAACCTGCCTCCAGGTTCTCCTCAAGCCGACCCCCCATCGAACGGCATCCAGCCTGGGATCTCCTCAGTAGAGCTGGGAACCCAGTAAGTCACTGGAGCCCCTTTCAGGAACATGGAGCTCCGCGTAGCATGTGACCCCGGCCTGGTAGGCCATCGCCAGGGTCCGTTGGATGCGCACACCCTGAAGGTGGGTGCCGAACCTGGAACCCGCGAAGAACCACACAAAATGGCGTCTGCCCCAGATATACTCTCCCCCAGTATGCCCCGCGAGGGAAAACTCCTCTAATTGGCTGCTGGGGAAAAGTGGCTCTGCCAGAACCCCTCTAGTGCCACCTGTCGCCCAGGGGTGAAATCAGCACCCCTGGAGCGCAGACTGACCTACAGGACAGTTCAGGAATGACAGCAGCCCATAATTTAGCAAATTGTGAATGGGAGCAAAAAAAATCTCCCATTCCCCACTAACTTTAGCGTAGTGCCCATACTGAAAGTAAGGGGGCGCTACATAAGCTATGTCAGGTGGGCAGGAACGAACCCACCCCCGGGGTTTCCAGCCACGCCTGCCATATGGAATAAAAAGGTCTAAGTGCATTTCTGTGCTGATATGTTAAATGCTCCCTGATAAGGACCTGATTGACCTGCTCCACCCACTGTTTTCTGGTCGGGACATGCAGAGACAGCCAGAACCTAGCCACCAGCTTACGAGCCAAGTATAGTAGTCTGATCACAGCTATGTTCATAGGAGGAATATACTTTTCCTCATCTACTGCTCCCAAAATACATATTAGGGCATCCAAAGGGACCCCAACCTGAAAGACTGAGGAAATAGTCTCAGTGACATCCCCCCAGTACCTATGCAATTTGGGGCAGCGCCAGATTAGGTGAATGAGACCCCTCGTCCCCACAGCATTAGAGGAATCCCGTCTTCCCCAGCAATACAGTTGTATAGGGGTACGATAGGCCCTATGTAGCAGAAACAAATGGGACAGTCTATGCGACTGAGAGACAGAGGTTATGGGTCCAGGTTGTAGACACACATCCCATATCTCATCAGTAATCTCTCCCAGATCCTAGGTCCAGCCAGTAAGCTAGAATAGACATGAGATATCAGGCCCTTTTTCTCCTATGCATAAAAAATGTCTTTGATAAGTGAATGACTGGTGAGCAAAAGAGTGAAAGTCCGACCCTGAGCCTGAAGCGCGTGCCTTAATTGGATACTTTCACTTTTAATGATAATGGTAAACAGGACAAATAGAGGATGAATCTCTTTATCAGGGGCACAGACAGCAGTAAAAACATTAGCAAATGGAACTGTGTCTCTAGACACCTGCAACCTGGACCGGATGTTGAAAGGAACCCGACGGCATGGCAAATGCATTTCCTCAGAGCCAAAGCGCTCCATTTGCTGATGTACTGATAAGCGTTTTTTAACACATTTGATTGTGAGTATCACTACTACTGTTACATTTTTTTACTAAAATGTTATCCTGGTAATGTATAAGGTCGGTGCACCCTCCACTTTCTTTGTTTCGGTTCTAAGGACACCCTTTGTTCTGAGGAGGGCAGCAAGACCACAGGCATTCCATATGTTATCCAGAGGGTTGGCTGCACCACTTATCTATAGACTGGCCCCCAAAGCGCAGGAGATTGTGTTAAGCAGTAAAAACCTGACAGGTGTTCTAATCCCTTCTCTGCCTTTTGGCTAAGATCAAGTGTAGTATCTGTTCTTATCAGTTGCCAATAGGTGGTGCTAAGCTGACTGTCCCCGGTACCCTGTGGCAGGGGGAAAGGGATGGCAGTCGGCGGACGCTAAGCCTGTTGGCGTGGAGGTGGAAGCCTTCTGATCGGGACAGAGAGGCATGAGGTCGAAGCCAAGAGGCCGGGTCCCTGGCCGTTGGCCTGGATTTGGTGGTATCTGCCCCAGTCAGTTGTTCTAGAGGGAACCCTTGCTTCTTCTTTAACCGGGAAGGAGCGGGTAGTACTTCCAGAATGTGATTAGGTGGGAGAGATAGGGGTTGTGGGTAGAGCCTGCTTAGGTGGGTTCTCCCCGACCTCTTCTCCCACCTTCCTGGCTGGGAAGGGTGCTGCCGGTCCGGACCGGGGGCTAGGGACCGTTGAAAAGCCCGTGGAGACTGTGCCCCTGGAGTGGCAGTCCAGGGTTGCCATACATTGCACGAGTGTTTGAGGGGCACTCATCGTGTGGCACCTTCAGGTCACTGATCTCCACACACACCTTTTTGACACCTGCCGCTAGGGCCCGGCCTTTTGGCTAGGACCAGTGGAATTTTTGTTTCCTGGCCGGAGGGCCGGCCAATGTATAGCACATTGGTCACTTTCCTCACTCTCCCATCTTCCTTCTCCCCACTTTCTTTTATTATTTTCCCCTGTTTGTCTTGTTTTGTCACTTTTTCTGTTTGGTGCTTGCACTTTTAGTGTGGCGAGTAGGGTGCTGGTCCTCGGGCCTGCCTCTGAAAGTCTTGGGAGTTGGTGGACCCGGCCTTCTGGCTAAGTTCGCCGGCTCTCATGGGGTCTCCCTTCGGGTGAGCCTCACCGAGGAGGGTTCTGTTTCGGCAGTCCCTCCAAGGATGTTGGGTCCTTGTGGCTTCAGCTGCTTGGACCAAGATGGGTCCATATGGCTTCGGCTGTATGGACCACAGTAACTCTTTTCCCTGTCAGGAGCCTAACGCCCCGGGGGATCAGAGACGGGTCCTCTTCGGAGGACCACTGACGTATGCACCCGTCGAGGTTTTTTGTGATTTCACTCTTTATGTGTGTGCACATTTTTCTCTGCACCGGGTGGAGTTTTTGGGTTGTGTTTTGCACGCCACAGGCTTTTCAACAGAAAAAAGGTGTTCTAATCCCTCTCCACTCTATCCAAAAGTAAAAACAAAAGCTTTGCTTTTAGCCCTGGTTCACACTGACTGCTCAGCTGAACTCACATGATTTCATTCCTGCATGTCAGTCCCGACTTCGGAGGCGATTTCAGAGAAATCTGTTTGGTTTTCTACACAGATGTCAATGGAAATCGCACTCCAAAATCTCCGAAAGTAGTACAGAAATGACTTTTGGGAATCAGTGCGATGCCGCAAAAGCCATGTCGCACCGATTCGGACGCTGCCATTTACGGCAATTGCTGCCGATTTGGCATGTAATTCGAAAAGTCAAATCGCATGCCAAATCACATCAATGTGAACCAGGGTTATACTTTTAGACAAATGTTACCTTTATATATGATTAGTTCAAATGATAAACATGCGATGTGCTGAAATATCACCACTGGCAGATCTGAAGGGATGCCTGCTGCTATGGCGGAGCCTTATCTCTCACAATCTGAGTTTATTTCAAGGCGATATTTACAATTTCATTGCAAATGTCAGAAAAAAGAAGTCTAGTCTTTTATTCCAACAAATATTCCTAAATATGTCATTATGATAATCTTCGGTGAAATAACAGATGCAGTCACCACAGCAACACCTTTACAAGTGGAATCAAATCCTAATAACAGTGATGTGGTCACCAGCTGGGATTTGGATTACAATGTGATGGGTTTATAGGTGACAGCAATGTGTGTACTGGTGGGAAACAAATGGAATAATGTTCACTCACAATACACAGATGCAAATATTTCCCGATGCTTCTGAGATCCTCCACACAGTAAATTGAAACACCAATCGGGAGAATCTGATGGTTTCAAATGCGTGATTTTTTGATTCTCCTTGCAGCTCATCGCTGTATCCATTAGGTATCATGCCGCTCACCAATCATTATTATCATGGATCATGTCACTCCTCCTTGATCATCCATCGTCTTTTATAAAGTGAACCTGTTATCCATTTTATACTTCTAAAAATAAACTTTCTGCCTGAAAATACGTTATTAACATCGGTGGAGAGTGACTAGGTGTCCTAGGCAACGCTGTATCCTGGCCTAGGCCAACACTTTGCAGGCGGGCAGCACGGAAAGAGTCCCCACCGGCTTGCACTACACTGTTATTAAGTATTAAAGGGCGGACGTGGCTGAGAAGCAAATTAGTCTAGCGCCCTCATAAAGCGGTCGCACTGCTTCCGGTATGCGGGAAGCTAGCATTCTTGCAACTGTGGGGGAGGCGGGGGGGCACTGCTTCTAATTTTGACTGTCCTATCATCCTGGACCACAAACCTTCCTCACTGTGCTATATGTTTTCTGCTGCACCATTGGCATGGTTATATCTTCTTAGTCCTCTCCATCAAATTATCAGAAATTTGTACTTAAAATAGAACTATAGGAAACACTTTTTTATTTTTGATAGAGTAAGGGAGGGTTTTGTACCATCCCTGTCCCATTGCAGAGATTTTCCTTCACTTCCTGCCCCATAGCCAAACAGGAAGTGAGAGGAAATCTATGCAAATTAAGGGAATTCATTGCCCCCCCTCCAGGTCCTCAGCCGGGACTTGAAAATTTAAGGGCGGATCTTAAACAGCAAGGGGTGTGGTCTTGACAGAAAGGGGTGGGTCATATTTAAATTAGGGGGTGCACGAGTTTAGTCAGGCCTAGGGCAGCACAAAACACTACTGTTCCTAGGAGCCGCATGTCAAGACAAGACCTGCTTTACGATAGTAAATGTCAGTCTCAGCCTGGACCACTGCCAGGCCACACCCCAACACGTTTCACTCTGCCCACCGGAGCTTACTTACACTAAAGTTCCTCCCCGCCATTTAGGAGGCAGGTCTGTAAGACCTGTTTCCCAATTGGCCAAAGCATCAGGCAATCTTATTGGATGCCTAGCGCTTTGGCAGAAGAGGAGACACGCGGCGGAGAAAGCTGGAGGTGCGGACACCGGAGCCGCTGCGGCAGCTGCCCACACTCCAGGAGAGGAGACCACAGCCCTGCCACACGAGCGGGTAAGTGCTGGACCATGGGGGGGGGGTTCTGCTTCATTCATTTGCTGGGGGTGTTGTTTATTTGCCGCCCCCCCCCCCCCCCAAAGAAAAACCCACCAGTCGCCACTGCTTGGTTTGCAGTACAATATTAACATTGTTATCCAGAAAACCCTCTTCTGTGTTCACCTCTGACTCTAGTTTCAACCCTCCTGAAGCTGTGCTTTGTCTGCCCCCTATTGGCCAGTGAGGTACTTTCATTGGTCAGTGAGAAGTGTTTGGGTGGGGTTGATGACATGACATCACTGTGTCTAAAATAATGTGTTGAATAAAACCTCTCCCCGCCCCTTTGGTCCCCGCTGTACTTACCTCCGGGGTTGCTGAGCTGTCAACATCCCAGCAGCCGGTCCAGCAAACAGGATTTGGAATTCACTGCTCTTCTCGTTGTTGTCTATGTAATGCTTCCAGGACGGACCAGATCCATTCTGATTGGCCAGCACCGTCACAGTGAACTGATCTGTACAGTGGGGATCGGGGGATTGGGAGGGAGTCCAGTGTTAGTTCACCTTTTTTTTCTGCAACGGTAAACAAACCCTTTAAAGCTGAACTCCATGCAGATATTAGAAACATCAGTGAATGCAGTTATACTGTATATTAAAACTGAACTTCAGTAATTTTTTCCACTATTCATCTATTAAATCTTCTGCCCTTGCTGTTTTAACTTTTGGATAGTAAAACATTTTTTTCTGCCAGTAAATAACTTATACAGCCCACTTCCTATTTCTTGTCTGATAATACGCCTAGGCTTATGACATTATACACAGCTCTCTCACTCTCGTGGGAGTTTGCCAGGAAGGGAGTGAGTCATAAGAGAGCCAATGAGAGCTGCAGAGCTGGAGGTGTGCCTCTGTGTGTCTGTGTAAATCCAGGAAGTGAACAGACAGCAGCTTCAGCTGCCCACGGTTAAAATGGTTGCAGCCAGACTTAGTGGAGGGAGGTTTCTTCAGCATATTTGGCAAGTACAGAATCATAGTATATATATAAAATAATATGCAAAGTGGTTGGAGGGAAGCTTCAGAATGACAAAGATGTTTTTATTACAAATTATGTGAGCAGACTGCAGTTCCTCTTTAATTAGAAAAAGGGATTTTACATGTAACTTGAGTTAATACTTGAATTTGACTTGATTTCAACCCCTGCAAAGCAGCAATTGGATTGTGATTTTGAGAGAAAGAGGGGGGCAGCATTTGGGGGTTCATTCACATGTGCTGACCAAAACATGCAGACAGCCAGGAGTAGACAGCAAAGAGGTGACCTCATTGGACTTTTGTTATTCCTTTACCGTTCAGTGCCAGGTCGGGGGTGAGAAGGTGACCAGTCTGCATTGCTTAAAGGGGTGTTCCAGTCATTTTTAATGTTTATTAAAAGTCAGCAGCTACAAAAAGTGTAGCTGCTGGCTTTTAATAAACATACACTCACCTGCTCCACGTTCCAGCGACGCGCCGGCCGGGGCTCCGCTCCTCTCCCCCGCTCTCCGACCGGCGTCTTCATTCTAAGTGTGGGCACCCGGCCGTGACAGCTTTCGGCTTCACGGCCGGGCACCCACAGCGCATGCGCGAGCGGCGCTGCGCCATCCGATTGGACAGGCGATCGCCTGGGACCTGTCACATGTCCCAGGCGATCGCCTACAGGGAGGGGCTGCCAAAAGGCGATTAGACTATTCGCCTTAGCAGCTCCGCGGCGGAAGGAGGAAGTGGCACAGGAAGTCCCACTCCTCCGGAAGCCCCCACTCCCCCCCCAAAAAAATGACATGCCAAATGTGGCATGTAAGGGGGCGAGGAGTGGATTAAGCGGAAGTTCCACTTTTGGGTGTAACTCCGCTTTAACTGATAAAGTCAGGTCACCAGGTAGGCTCTTATGTTTGGCAGGGCTGTTTAAATCTCTGGATTGGATGCCCAGAAATACAAATCTTTATGCAGATAAAGTATCCATATATGGCAATTCTTCTGTGTATTTAGGTGTTTGTGTGCAGTAAATTTATATTTAAATTGGGACAAGTTTAAAAAGCAACTGCCATGAAAAATAAAATGATGTCCTTTAGTACAATGTTTCCATACAAGGTGGGGAAAGTGCTGTATAAAACTGGGTGCTCGTGTGCCATCAGCAAAATCCAAATCAGAGAATGAACACCACGCTTACAGCATACGTGTGCTCAGATATTTCATTTTAAATCTCCATTAAGCGTGATGGTGACAGGGTTTCTAAGATGTCTTACATAAATAGGATCCATGACGTGCATTGTGCAGATGTAAGCTCCATGGATGGCATACTGGTGCTGGTTTGACTACCTAGTCGGTCAATGACAAGCATTTGAGTTGAGAATTCACTAACTACTTGCGTTTTCCCAGTGAGTGGCTCATTATTTATTTAAAGTGGAACTAAAGGCAAAACTTTTTTTTTCATTTTGGATAGCGTGTGGGAGGTTTATTTTTGCCATTTTTATCCCATTGGGAAGATCTAACTTCACTTCCTGTCCCATACAGGAAGTGAGAGGAAATCCCTGCAAATGAAGGGAATCTCTTGGGGACCCCCAGGTCACCAGAACTAGTGACCCCAATCGAAGATTTATTCTCTAATACTTTTCTGGGGACAACCCAAAATTTGGAATTTTTTCTTTCACTTTTAATGATAATGGTGAACAAGACGAATAGAGAGGATGATTCTCCTTAACGGGGACACAGAGAGCAATAAGAACCTGACAGGTGTTCTAATCCATCTCCACTCTAGCCAAAAAAAAAAAAGAAAAAATGTTTGCTTTAGTTATATTTTAATACAAGTACTTACTGTATAAAACACTGTCAATTTACGCAGCGCTTTACTAATGACTAAGCGAACCTTATGAATTAGTCAGATTATGACTAAGCGAACCTTGATTCATGAAACTCGTTAATCTTGCCATGCCTGCATAGGGGTCTCATGATGTCTCATGATGAATTTTTATCTTCAATAAAGTAATCATCACTGCTTCATACCTGAGAGTGCGGTCAACCTTTCTTGAATCATTGGCTCTTATTAAGGCTGCAAACTTAACCTGCACCACAAGGTTCAAGAGAGCAATCATTCCCACTTGAATCTGCACAGCTCTGTCTTTGTATCAAGAATAGACCCCTCCCTCAACACTAGATCCCTCCCAGCAACAATTGATACCCCTCACAGCAACAATAGATCCTCCAGCAGCCAGCATTAATAGACTCCGGAGAATACCCCAGCACCCCTTGCCATTACATGCATTCAGTGCTGGAGGTGCCAGAACTGCTTTCCCCCATGTTCCCTGCTTTTTATAGATATGGGGGCAGATCCACGTGCATCTGCGCTGGGCGCAGCGTATCTAACTTATTTATTTTATTTCGAATCCTCAAAGAATTTGCGCCATAAGTTACGGCGGCGTAGTGTATCTCTGGCGGCGTAAGGGCACAAAATTCAAATGGAAGTAATGGGGGCGTGTTTTATGTAAATACGTAGTGACCCGACGTAAACAAAGTTTTTTTTAACTGCACTTGCGCCGTCCGTGGGGGTATCCCAGTGCGCATGCTCGAAATTAAACCGGAACCAGCCAATGCTTACGACGGTGATGTCATTCTACGCAAATTCCTATTCGCGAACGACTTACCCAAACAACGTAAAAAATTCAAAATTGTACGCGGGAACGACGGTCATACTTAACATTGAATACGCCTCAAAATAGCAGCTTTAACTATACGCCGGAAAAAGCCGAACGCAAATGACGTAAAAAAATGCGCCGGTCGGACGTACGTTCGCGGATCGCCGTAACTAGCTAATTTGCATACTCAACGCGGAATTCGACGGAAACGCCACCTAACGGCCGCCGAAAAATTGCACCTAGGATCCGACGGTGTACTAAGACGTACGCCTGTCGGATCCATCCGAGATGCCGTCGTATCTTGTTTTGTGGATACAAAACAAAGATACGACGCGGGAACTTTGAAATTACGCCGGCGTATCAATAGATACGCCGGCGTAATTTCTTTGTGGATCTGCCCCACGGTGTGTAGGGAAACAGTACATTTTCATTGTCTTGCTGTTCTTTTTTTTTTTTGTACAGCAGTCCCAGGGAGAGTTGGACATCCTCTATGCTGTAGAGAAGAGCTGCTGCTTTCTGTGTGGAATTGTGGAAGCAACAACCTTTCTGCAGCCAACATGCATCCTGCTGAGTCACAGCTAGAGCCAGCAACCAGCAGGGAGCATGAGTTTTGCTCATTCCTGGGCTTTCACGCTGTCTCTGCAAAGAGGGCATGGTGGACTCCTGCAGAGAGACCACTGCTTCCACACAGAAAGCAGTGGTCTTTCTTTGCAGCACAATACTAAACACAGTTTGTCTTACTCTCGGGACGGCTATGTATAGAAAAATAATGGTAAGACACTGAAAATCCACACACCCAATTAAAACAAAGCTTTTCACCTTAAACATCAATAGAACGTGTTAAGCCAGTAATGTAGGTGCTATTTTGGCCAAATTGTACATAAAAGGGTAGTCTGGCAGTTTTTGCAATTCACTTCCTAATGAGTCATTAACCTGGAAAAGCACGTAGCTAGTGAAGTCTCAAAAAGTCAGAACTTGTATGTTCAATTGGGCTTTAATTTTACAGACTTTGGTGGAGGACTTTGTAAAGATGAAGCACCTTTTCATTGTATTTTCTTTTGTGATTATTTTGTACTTTAACATGTTTTCTTCTTTAACTTTCAGTCTGGACATTATCCCATAGACAGACAGGTACAACTATAACGTTCTGTAGTGACAACGTATCCATTAATTACTTTCTGACTGCATCCCTCCTGCTGTCTTACTTGTTCTGTACCAATCTCTGTTAATTTACAAAACACCACAGTTTAAAAAAAAGAAAAGAAAAACAAGGGGAATGGTATATCACCAAAAGCCTGTCGCGTTGTCAAAGACTTTGAGGTTTCTGATTTCCCACATCCTGGGTATATTGCGTTTTGTGTTTTCACTTGTAAAATAACAAATGTTGGCATAGAACTAATTTATTAAAGGTCAAATCCATCCAGAACTTTTATTTCGGGCTTGGGTGGGAAACAGTAAGCTGAATCACCGGCCAGCATCTTATATCTTTTTGAGACTCAAATGGTGTGGTTTCCCTTTGCCAGTTTGTGTCTTTGCTCTGCCCATAATGAAGGTGTGTCAACACTTTTTGGAGGAATGTGACACCATCATTTTTCTTTGTAATGGCCACTGCAAAGAAAAATGATACGCCGTCGTATCCCTGTTTCTAACTATGCGGCTGATTCATAGAATCAGTTACGCATAGCTAGTCCTAAGATCCGACAGGTGTAATGGACTTACACTGTCGGATCTTAGGATGCAGTACCGCGGCCGCCGCTGGGGGCATTTCTCGTCCAGCGTCGGGTATGCAAATTAGCACTTACGGAGATCCACGAAGCTTTTTCCCTTCGTGAAGTCGCCGTAAGTGTTAGTTTGCCGTCGCAAAGATAGGGCTGCTTTTACAAAGTGTAAAGTTAGTACACCATGTAAAAGTATACCCGTCTTTCCCGCGTCGCTGTCAAATTTTTTTAAATTTTTTTTTTTTCCCACCGCATCTCTTTTTTACCCGTCGCGATTCACAAAACTCGGCGCAACGTAACGTAACGCAAAGCACGTCGGGAAAATAGCGTCGGGAGCATGCACAGTACGTCCGGCGCGGGAGCGCGCCTAATTTAAATGGGACTCGCCCCATTTGAATTGGCCCGCCTTGCGCCGGACTGATTTAGGATACACCGCCGCAAATTTCCAGGTAAGTGCTTTGTGGATCGGGCACTAACTTGGGCAATTTGCGGCGGTGTAACTTAAATCACAAAAGTTACGTTGCGCCCGCTGGTTGTGGATCTGGCCCTGTATGATTAAAGTGGAACTATAGACAAAATAAAAAAATACATATTGTATATGCTGCAGTATGTCATTGCCATAACTTTTTGGTTTCTCCCTCTTAAATTGCAGCCTTGTAAAAGTGCTTATATACTTTATACAATATCTCTGGCTGTTGTCTCTAAAATAACACATTGCAATTTCCATTTAGAATTTGAAACTTTTTTTATGTATATTATTTTATAAATTATTTTTATTTAGAATTTAATTATGACAATTAACCCTAAAAAGCAGCAATTTTTGTTTTTCTGAGCACTCATTGTAGGATCCTACAGTGCTCTGTAGGATCAACAGGTAATAAAACTGTGTTACTGTGGGGCGCTCTGGCAAACAAAAACTGCTGCGTTAAATCTAGTGACAGACTGCGGCATTTAATGTAATTTTTTATTTTTCCCATAGTCATGTTATTTTGTAGCGATAGGACAGACTAGATATTATTACATACTTAGGTGGCCTTTGTTTAAGGCTAGTGGAGAGGGTCTGGGCAAGTGATATCTGTGAGATGGACCTTATAGCTCTGGCCACTGTGTACTCTTAGATATTTGAAGTCCTCATAAAATGTAAGAAACCAGCATGTGACTCTGCTTACCAGCAATCACTCAAAGCTGAAAGGGGTTCTAGGTGGAGATGACCTTTAAAATGTAGTGTGTGCTTAGCAATGTTTATTTGTGTCTGTGTATATGTTCCAGTTGAAATTCTCTAAAGCCTTTGTTTTTAGCCAAAAGTGTGCCGTCTATTCAGTAGATGATCAAAGCAATAGGGAGTGATACAGAGAATAATGAAGATTAGGGTGACCAAGAGCAGAAATAGTTGAAGTTTTTTGTTACTTTTTTTAGGTAAATATATAAACACACCTTGAAGTTCACTTAAAGCCTAAGGCTCTGCTTTTTTGGGCCATACACCCACACCCACACCCACATGGATATCAAAATGGGCACAGCGGTTGTGTCTGTGCAGCCACTGCACCCCAATTGACATGAGAGGAACTGCCTACATGACAGAATGCCTGTGCATCCCCGTGGGGGTAAAGGTCCTCACGTGGGTATACGGTGAAGTACGTGTGAATGAGGCCTAAATATTCAGTGGAAATTCAGTGAAATAATTTTTCAGTTTTGCTATTCCAAATGACATGATAATTGGATTTGGTCAGGTCCTCCTTCTTTGTATTGCTCACAACAAGCTAGCCTAGAGAGACATCAGACACCAGTTAAAAGACAGCAGGGGGTGCCAAATAAGTGCAGTAAACAGGTACTCCTTTATTAAAAAAGACAAATGACAACTCACTTGTAGAACACAAAGGACTGCTCATCTCAAACAGTATGCTGTCTTATTGTTAATCAGCCTGGTGGTGTCGGCTGGGTAAAAGAACGCAAAAGAGCAAAACCTGGAAGTTCCAGAACCACCTTGGAAGGCACGGAGAGTGCAGGCCCCGAAGTGACATCTCACCTAGGAAGAACAGCAGTATAGTGGTATGGCTACGCATTTTGGAGTGTCACAGCTCCTTTTCCTGACTCCAGCCGTTTTGTCACACACAGCCTGCAGACACTTGGCTACATAATTATACTGAATAAGTTACTATTTAATCATTTGTTATTAAAAAAAAATCTATCTTGATTTGCAGCCAACTGCACTATATTGCCTTTATACGCACATGAACTTTAATGGTATCCCAGTCTTAGTCTGTAGGTTTCAGTATTGAGTTGCCCCCCCCCGGCAGCTATACCCGCTTCAACTCTTCTGGGAAGGCTGTCCACAAGGTTTTGGAGTGTGTCTATGGGAATGTTTGGCCATTCTTCCAAAAGTGCATTTGTGAGGTCAGGCACTGATGTTGGACAAGGAGACCTGGCTCGCAGTCTCCACTCTAATTCATCCCAAAGGTGCTCTATCGGGTTGAGGGGCAGGCAAGTCAAGTTCCTCCACCCCAAACTCGCTCATTTATGTCTTTATGGACCTTGCTTTGTACACTGGTGCGCAATCATGTTGGAACAGGAAGGGGACATCCGTGAGAGCATGAAATTGTCCAAAATGCCTTTGGTATGTTGACACCTTCACTGGAACTAAGGGGCCCAGCCCAACCCCTAAAATAAATCCACATCATAATCTCCCCTCCACCAAATGATTTGAACCAGTGCACAAAGCAAGCTCCATAAAGATATGGATTAAAGTTTGGGGTTGAGGAACTTGACTGGCCTGCGCAGAGTCCTAACCCAATATTACACCTTTAGGATGTATTAGAGCGGAGACTGCGAGCCAGGCCTTCTTATCCACAAATGCACTTCAGGAAGAATAGTCAAACATTCCCATTGACACACTCCTAAACCTTGTGGACAGCCTTCCCAGAAGAGTTGAAGCTGTTATAGCTGCAAAGGGTGGGCCAACTCAATATTGAACCCTACGAACTATTAGCTAGATTCAGGTAGATGGGCGCATCTTTGAGGCGGCGTAGCGTATCGTATTTACGCTACGCCGCCGTAAGTAAGTGAGGCAAGTGCTGTATTCACAAAGCACTTGCCTCCTAAGTTACGGCAGCGTAGCGTCAATGGGCCGGCGTAAGCGCGCCTAATTCAAATGAGGATGAGGGGGGCGTGTTTTATGTAAATTACTCGTGACCCGACGTGATTGACGTTTTTTACGAACGGCGCATGCGCCATCCGTGGACATATCCCAGTGTGCATTGCTCCAAAGTACGCCGCAAGGACGTATTGGGTTCGACGTGAACGTAAATGACGTCCAGCCCCATTCAAGGACGACTTACGCAAACAACGTACATTTTTCAAATTTCGGCGTGGAAACGACGGCCATACTTAACATTGACTGGGCCAGCTATTTGTTCGACTAACTTTACGCCGGGAATCGCCTTACGTAAACGGCATATCTTTACTGCGACGGGCAAGCGTACATTCGTGAATCGGCCTTATCTCGCTGATTTACGCATTCTAGGCGTAAATCAGCGTTCACGCCCCTAGCGGCCGGCGGAACTAGACAGCTAAGATACGACAGCGCAGGCCGTCGTATCTTAGCTAGGTTTAAGTGTATCTCAGTATGAGAATACACTTAAACATACGACGGCTTAGATTCCGAGTTACGACGGTGTATCTACTGATACGCCGGCGTAACTCTTTGTGAATCTGGCTATATGACTGGGATGCCATTAAAGTTCATACGCGTGTAAGGCAGGTGTCCCAATACTTTTGATAATATAGTGTATATTTTTAAACTGGCATGAATATTCAAATATTACTTCCATGCAACCATAGCATCAGTACCTTATGTACATTAACTCTCATAATCAGGGGCGGACTGACAACTCAAGGGGCCCCTGGGGCAATAGGAGATTATGGGGCCCCCGGGCAATATATTATGGGGCCACACAGTATACACACACATACAGTATACATACACAGTATACACATACAGTATACATACACAGTATACACACACAGTATACACACACAGTATATATACATACACAGTATACACTCACAGTATATATACATACACAATATACATACACAATATACATACACAGTATACATACACAGTATACACACACAGACACACAACATATACACACACAGTATACATGCAAAGTATACACACACAGACACACAATATACACACACAGTATACACATACACACACTGAAAATGTACTGGAGAGGCGGGGCAGCTATAATCTTGGGATTTAAAAAAAAAACACAGATTTCTACATACTGTCCCTGGTTTTAATGAGGTTGGCAACCCTGATGGTGCCCCCTAGTGGCATGGGGCCCTCTGGCAGTGCCTGAATGGTCAGTCCGCCCCTGCTCATAATTTTCATCACCCGTGCAAACTCCAGGCACCTGCAGCATTCTGCAGACAACCTTTTATCTTTAGTGCCAGGGGTGCCATATTTCTTATTACAGGACAGAGAATAATCATGTGTCGTGGTGTAGGCAAACCATGTACTCAGTTGTAAGAAATACATTGGCATGTTTCATTATTATTAAGTGACCAGAACACTTGCTAATAAGAGTTTACAGTGACTTCTACTAATAAATTATAGGTATAGTATGGACAATTTACTGAGTGTAAAGGGAGAAAGCTTCTTGCAGGATCTCTACTGAATAGACTCATCCTGAATTGTTTGCATTGTTTGTACCTGTGTCTTAGGCAACTCAGTTTCCTATTGCATTCATTAGGGCTATGCTACACGGGGAACCCCATAGTATAACCATGGGAGAGAAAAAAGGCTCAGGGGGCAGTAGATGTTAGAATGGCCTTATAGGATTATAGGATTAATCGCACAAAGGTGGTTACAAGAACATTTGCCAGCAGTCTCATAAATCCATAGATAACTGACTGCCATTATATTGTAGAAAAGCTTGGAGATCATCTATCAAAAAATATTCGGTTATCACTTTGAAACACTACATGAAGTCTAGGTCTGGGTAATTAAACAATGACGCTCTGCGCGTCAAATAATTATCTTAAAATAGACACAACATGGGAAAATGCTCTAATAAATGGCAGCAGTTAAAATTCTTAAATATTTTTTCATTCCAGAATTTTTTAACTGTGGAAACTGCCGGGCTTAGATTAAATACAAAAATAATGAGGGAGAGAAGTGGAGGCTATAGCCAGACACTGAGGTCTAATGCCGCGTACACACGATCAGGAAATTACGTCAAGAAAACCGGAATTTTGGCTCAAACTTGTGTTGCATACACACGGCCACACAAAATTTCCGACCGTCAAGAACGCGGTGACGTACAACACTACGACGAGCCGAGAAAAATTAAAGCGGAGGTTCACCGCTAAATTGCTATTTTTACCCTTAGATTGATGCTCATTTTGTCTAGGGGAATCGGCTAGTTGTTTTAAAATCGAAGCTGTACTTACCTTTTTAGAGAGCGATCTTCTCCGCCACTTCCGGGTATGGGCTGCGGGAGTGGGCGTTCCTTCTTGATTGACAGTCTTTCGACAGGCTTCCGAAAGGCTTCCGACGGTCGCATCCATCGCGTCACGATTTTCCTGAAAGTAGCCGAACGTCGGTGCACAGGCGCAGTATAGAGCCGCACCGACGTTCGGCTTCTTTCGGCTACTCGTGACACGATGGATGCGACCGTTGGAAGCCTTTCAGAAGCCTGTCGGAAACCTGTCAATCAAGAAGGAACGCCCAGTCCCGAAGACCCATACCCGGAAGTGGCGGAGAAGATCGCCCTCTACAACGGTAAGTACTGCTCGGATTTTAAAACAAATAGCCCATTCCCCTAGACTAAATGAGCATCCATCTAAGGGTAAAAAAACATTTATGGAAGAACCCCCTCTTTAAGTTCAATGATTCCGAGCATGCGTCAAATTGATTCAAGACATGCGTGTTTTTTTGGCGCGTCTAAATTGCATACAGATGATTGGAATTCCTGTCAAGAACTTTTTCCCATCGGAAAAATTGAGGACCAGCTCTCAAATTTTTGCTGTCGAATTTCCGACAGAAAAAGTCAGATGGAGCCTACACACGGTCGGAATTTTCGACCAAAAGCTCAAATCTAACGTAAATTACAACCGTGTGCACGCGGCATTAGAAGAGATGAGTTACACAGAGAGCAAGTAGGAGCATGTTAGCTCAAGGAGGATGAGTTTCCATGCAGCTTGATCATTCTGAGTTTATCCCCCTTTTTTCCAGGGTTCCTTCATTCTATGTTTTTGTCTGAAAATATTCTTTAAAAAAATCACGTAATAAATAAGTTAGCTATACATAAAAGCTATTTGTTTATTGTGACTCAACCAAACATCGCTCGTGTAGCTTAGCCCTTTAAATGCGTTTGTACATGTGTTTTTTTATGTAATGAGACTTTGGAAATGAAATGCATACAGTGAAATAGCATTATACTAGTTGTAAAATGATGTAACTGGTTATATAATCTATTACTTTAAAAAAATCACATAAAGGTAAAAAAAATGCACTAATAATAGATATATATTATAACAAGAATAATGAGTCATTTCATTCCCTGTGAGTGTTAGATGTTAAGTACATGCTATAATCAGTTACTCTGTGGTTACTGTGTGTATTATGGATCAAGTCATAATTGAAGATAATTTCACCATTAATCTGACTTACGTTAGCCAGGTGGCTTTAAATAATATGAATGCCTAAAACGAATAGTGTAAAACGTATTATAGTATTTCATTATTTGCATTGATTTTGCAATGTTGAACTTAACCAATCAAGATGCTAGAAAAGTATCCTCAGGGGGTACCATCCAATAGGGTTTGAGTGTATCATAGAAAAATATATTTTTATCCAATATCAGTATCTTAAAATCATAAAACAAATTTGTTTATGAATGTAAAAAAATGGATTTGTGATGTAATCATGTCTGTTTGTCATTAGTATATGATATTTTTAATCCTATGCTAAATCCACAATACCAATTTTTGTTGGGCCATATGTACCTCAATGTGATGCTGCAGTGTGGAATTAGTGTATATGGTGTTGTTCCTAAAAATATTGGGTTTAAAAGATCAGATTTTAACTTTCGTTGTCACCCTGAACTTGATTTGGAGCCCCTCCCACTCTGATTTTTTTTTTAAAGTGTAACCAACTACAGTATATGCTGACTATTTGACTGTTGTGTTCTGTTAATAAAATGCAAATACTAAGGTGGGAATTTTTAGGTTCTATAAGCAAACATTTTAGCTCTAAAGTATTTGTACTTTATTAATAATTAACTTTTTTTTTTGGGACGTAGTGCTAAGACTAATCCATCAACCCATAGTGTAGGACTGTTTGTTGTGTTCTGCATCATTAATGGTTTATATTTTAACATCTGTGGTTCTGACACCCTACCACAGGCATCCTCAAACTACGGCCCTCCAGCTGTTGCGGAACTACACATCTCATGAGGCATTGTAAAACTCTGACATTCAGGCCGTGTACACACGGTCGATCCATCCGATGAGAATGGTCCGACGGACCGTTTTCATCGGTTCACCGCTGAAGGGGTCTGATGTGCATACACACCATCAGTTCAAAATCCGATCGGGTCAGACGTGCTGAAAAAAACGAAGTTCAATGCTTCCAAGCATGCGTCGACTTGATTCTGAGCATGCGCGGGTTTTGAACCGATGCTTTTGTGTACTAACCATCGGTTTGGACCTATCGGTCAGCGGGCCATCAGTTCGATTTTAAAGCAAGTTCTATCATTTTTGTCCGAAGGACAACAGACTGATGGACCGATGGAACTGGACTTCAGGCCGTTTTCATCGGTTTGGACCGACCGTGTGTACGCGGCCTCACAGACATGACAAGGCATGATGGGAATTCATGTCATGAGTTTTCGGTAGCACCTATATTTGTGAGTAAAGTAAGAGATCTGCTGCTCCACGTGGGAGCATCAAGTTGATTGGACGCCACACATGGGTGCTAGCCCTGGGTCGCTTCCATAGAGTACATATATCCAAAGAAGTGGCTACACACCAAGACAATCAAAGTCCTTTTATTGCAACGTTCCAACAGAAATCCAACATAGATCACACAGGACTGTAGCAGATACAGAGGTTGACATGTTTTACACAAATATGCTGTGCTTATTCACAACCCAGGGATGCTATACTGATACTCTGTAAATAACCCCTCCCTCACCTGCACATGTGTAGGGCGGTGTCATTCACACAAGGCGGATCCATCGCAGCGGAGTCCGCCAGCTCCCGCCAGCTCTGCTGGAGATCTCTCCGTTGATCTCCGCTGAGCTGGCAGATGACAGGTCCCTCTCTGCTCACTGAGCGGGGAGGGGCTTGTTGAGTGTCGCTGTCTCCTATAGAGAGATCGGACGAAAACGGACAGCATGTCCGTTTTCATCAGATCTCACCCGATCTGACATGGACTGATGGCGACATATCGACATATGTCTGATTTTAGCGGATTGGAGCGGGTCGGATGTCAGCGGACATGTCACCGCTGACATTCATCGCTCCATAGGCTTGCATGGAGCGCCCGTTCAGGCGGACGTGAACGGTCTGCCCGTGTGAAAGGGGCCTAAAGCTTCCCCCTGCCTTAGCTGTTTGTTTAAAACCTTCTCTAGAAAAGTGATCAATGTTGGATTTCTGTTAGGACGTTGCAATAAAAGGACTTTGATTGTCATAGTGTGCAGCCACTTCTTTGGACATCTATATTTGTGAGCAACTCTTTCTAAGGATGAAGCACACAAAGAGAAAAATTAGAACCAAAATATCCAATGAGCACCTTAAGAATTCATTGAGAATTTCTGCTACATCCATCCAACCAGATATTGATCCGTTAGTTTATCAAAAACGGTGTCAAGCATCACATTAGCTTTATGTTGCCAATTTTTACAATAAAAAATATTATAAAAAAAATAATACTCAGATAGGTAAATTATCTACCGTATATCAATGATCGTTAACTTGTCATCTGCCCGACTTTTTTCTGCTCATCAACTCTCCTTGTTGTTCGAGTATTTTTGTGTGGCCCCAAGACAATTCCTCTGCTTCCAATGTGGCCTAGGAAAGTCAAAAGGTTGGACACCCCTGTGCTAAAACAAATGTTTTTGTGAAGGGGTTACTCTTTGTAGGTGTGTTTGTGGGAGGGGTCGATGATGTACTATCATGCTACCCCTACTGGGTCAAGGTAGGTGTGACCTAGTAGTAGCAACCTGAAAGAACCACAGTGTGCCATAGCAAGGTTGAACATACTTGCAGGCCATTGGATGGGTGAGTGACACCCTTATGCCTGGTACACACAACAAGATTATCAGACGCATTATCGTCTGTTTTTATTTGCATGCTAATCTCATATCGAAAATTAGGAGGTTACTAAAGTTCAGAAAATTCTCATATGACAGAATAAAGATTTGGAAGTGATGTAATGGATTTTATTGTATTTGAATTGTACTGAAGACTGTGCTGATTCAACAAAAATTGTACGATCTGGTATCGTATGAGAAAAATGTTCGTGTTTGTACCTTCGGATAATTTCGAATGAACTATGGTGATCGGCTTTCAAAAGCTCTATACTAACAATCAGATTATTGTACGATTACTTCGATAGCGGTATTTTCCGTATGATTTTCTGATCGTGTGTACGGGGCTTTAACTGCTCAGCCATTTTGGACCTGGGCTTATAAATCCAAGCCTTGGGGCTCCACACAACAATATCCTCAATTTACAAAGCTAAAACAACAGGACAAGGATAATGATTTTCACAAAGTGACAGTTATTTTGAGCTAAGTCTAATAAAATCTGAAAATTATAGACACAGCTAAAAATAAAGGTACTTATTTTTGTTGATAGCTTCATGAATTGAGCCTAAAGTTTGTTTTTGAAAGTCTTAAAATAGCAGCCTTCTTATCTGTTGTTTTATCACTTGTGGTCATTTTACACCAAGTATTTTCAGTAATCTCTAGCTTAAAATAAAATAGTCTGTCACTTGTATTAATACCAATGTGGATACAATCTATTTATTAAGACAAAGGGTGATATAGAAAAGGTAGTAATATGTGGCAGTCAATCGGAAATCATTGTTTTATAGTTCTCATTAATTTGTCCCAGACAGATGAAAAAACTTCGTAGGTAAAATTACGTATATGCAGGTTGTTGGAAAATCTTATCCAAAAGACTGATACTTTAAATATGGTAATTTTAACAATACAAACATAAAGATATTGTCTATATAACAGGTTCTTCTAGCTGCCAGCATGTTTTTATTTTTTTCTCCAAAGCCTCCAAGAGCCCCAAATCCCAGTGCACTCTATTATGCAAATTACACCTAAAGCTCGGAACATCAAGCCTGCTTCCTTTACCTCCCCAGGGGCCGTTGTGGCTTTCCATTTCAGTTACCATAAATTATGGACGACAGGGGTAGACAAAAGGAAAACCACTGCTTCACCTTCTTGGCTAACCTGCCACTGGGTGCTGGTACATAGAAATGCCATTGACCTAAAAGTCCATTTTTTTATGGAAGAGTTTATTTGCATACAATGGCCCGGATTCAGAAAGACTTATGCCGACGTATCTACTGATACGCCGCGTAAGTGCACGGATGCGCCGTCGTATCTCTGCGCCTGATTCTGCAAGTAAGATACGCCTGAAATTTGGCTTCCTCCGACCGACGTAAGTTTCCTACGCCGTCGCAAGGGGCGCTTCCATTGATTTACGCGTCGAATATGTAAATGACCTAGATACGCCGATTCACGAACGTACTTGCGCCCATCGCAGTAATCTATGCCGTTTACGTAAGGCGAAAGTCAGACGTAAAGTTATTTCACATATAAGGAGGCGCATCCCATGCAAAGGAATGGACGTTGGAACAGCCGTCGTATTTTACGTCGTTTACGTAAGTCGTACGTGAATGAGGCTGGGCGTAGGTTACGTTCACGTCGTAGGCATTGAGCCGCCGTATCTTAGGGAGTAAATTCGATGTGATTTTGAGCATGCGCGCGCATGCGCCGTTCGTTCGGCTCATCATTTGCATGGGGTCAAGCTTCATTTAAATGGATCACGCCCACTTCCTTCCTACTTTGAATTAGGCGGGCTTACGCCGGGCAATTTACGTTACGCCGGCGCAACGTTGGGAGCGAGTGCTTTGTGAATACTGTTCTTGCCTCTCAATGTTAGGTTGGCGTAGCGCATATGAGATGCGCTACGCTTGCACAAATATACGCTGCTCTACGTGAATCCGGGCCATTATATTCATTACAAAATATTTAAATTATTAAAACTGAATTCCTAAGTAGTAGGTCGGTAAGCCATGCCAACAAAGGAAAAGACTAGAGAAGACCTCAAAGGCATTTACTGTCCAATCACAGTCCAGGGACAGGGTGTTGACCAAGTTTTATTGTTTAACTGCAGAAGAGAAAAGTGAGGTCACCAATAGTGTTGAGCAGAATATGCCATATTCGATTTCGCGATATATCACGAATATATAGCCGAACATTCGAGAAATATTCGCTAAATTCGAATATTCGTGATATTTTATCGAAATGAAATTTTTGCGAAATTTCGCTATTGCGAATGCGAAAATAATTGCAAAATTTCGACAACAGCGGAAGGAGCACTCTGATTGGCTCAGAATATTCGTGATATTGTATCGAAATTTCGCAAAATGCGAATGCGATATTGATGGCGAAATTTCGGAAGGAGCATTCTGATTGGCTCAGAATATTCGTGATATTTTACAATACAAAATAATTGCGAATATTCGGCAAATGCGGAAGGAGCACTCTGATTGGCTCAGAATATTCGTGATATTTTACAATAGAAAATAAAAAGTGTTTTGCATTGGTGGTGATTCTTTACTCTATCCATCTGTCACAGCCGTTTGTCAATCAAACACCTTGAAGATTGAACACGTTCATGCTGCATGCTTTGGACTTTTTTTCACTTCACATATCAAAGACATTTTTATTAAAGATTATTTTTCTATTATTGGGACTATATTTCTTTATATATTTGTTTCACTGTGTATTTCACAAGTTATTTGCGCTTGCTTATTTTATAATTTGCCCACATGTCTTGTCACTAGACATATTTTTTATTCTTGTAGAGCGACTCCATTTTCTGTCTTGTATTAATTTATGTTGTATAACATTTTTGAGTTGCTGCTGTATTCTCCCCTTTTTTTAAGGTATGCGCAATTTTTTCCTTCTTACAAAAAAAAATAATATCAAACATACAAATATTCATAACAGAAACATACACAAAGCCCCCCCCCCCTTTTGCATCAGAGACAATCTGAGTTCTCCTACCACAGTTATCGAAAATTCGCAATAATTTTCGCATTCGCATTAGCGAAATTTCGCAATTTTTTTTTTATATTCGGCAACATAAAAGGATCTCCTCAGCTTAGCTACTCGGCCCAGGGTCTCTAATCATAACAGCAATGCTTTTACACGTCGATAGGATGTGATCTGTTTTAAAAATAAAATTGAAAAAATGCGAATATTCGGAATAGCGAATATTGGCCGCGAAATTCGAGATATTCGCGAATACTCGAATATGCCATATTCGAGCCGAATATTCGCAATACGAATATTCGTGAGCAACACTAGTCACCAACCTGGCTCTGCGGTCTGGCAGTGACTGGCTTTACAAAACTACAAGTCATTTGCAGGGTAAAACATTCTCCTTCTATGTATTCTAAATGTATATTTAAGCATTTTTTTAAACGAGGATTATGGGTTTAAAAAAATAAATAAACATGCATGCTCACCACTATGCTGCAGCATCAGAGTGATGCTGCAGCTGTCCCATGTCGGTACTAAGCCCGAGATCTGAGCGATCACATGACCACTCAGTTCTTGGTCTTCTCGGAGCCGAGAGCGGGGTCTATCGGTTTCTCTCTCTGCTTTGTCCCTCCAGCACTCACTGGACAGCCAAACTGGAGGAGGGTTGGGCACAGCTGTTTCTGGCTCTCAGCTGTGCATTGAGAGGAGGAGCCAGCTGTCAATCACACAGCCAGATAAATCCTGACAGTATTGTCAGGATCCTTCCAGAGACTGGAGAGGCTCTGCCAAATTAGCTAATAGCTGGCAATAGCCCGCTATAAGCTGGCTTTGGGTCACAATAGAGAAAAAGTAAGTGTACTCCTCCTACCCACAAGAGATTTATAGCCAAATAAAGATTTGGCCATGCTTCTCTTTTATAGAATAGTCTCCTGTTTACTATCTACTAGCAGATAACACACTTCTAAACCATCCAGGTGTTAGCATAGAAAGCAACTCACATGCGCACTGCTCTTGAGTTGAACCAGGGATAGACTGAAAAAGGACCCTTGGGGTCTTCCTTGTGTTTCTTCCTTACTTCTCCCATTCGTCCTCAAAATAAAAAAAATTATATAGTGTAATATCTTCTACAACACTCTCAAATATTGTGCTTACATATGTGCAGGACACCATGCGTGTATAACCACCAGTGATTTGTGACACCTTCTCCCCTTTTGCCTACATTCTTAGCAAACAATAAACTTTATGCACACATCATTCCAACTCGATTTTCTTCCTATAATCTCCCACCATCTGTATTTCAATCCCGTTCTTCTTAATTTCTCTGATAATAGAAAAAATCTCAATGGTGCAGTATCTCCGAAAATTATATTATTATATAACCTTTTAATATTGTGCTCATACTCATGTGCTTCTTTATGTGGCAAAAACATGATTATGATCATCCATCCACAGTACACCTTCCCCCCTGCACCAAATACCTTACCCCAGCAATCCCTATGTCACAGGGTTGGTTGATCTCGCTTGTAAAGCCACTTCACATTCACTTGCTCTTCCGGTATATAAATTGCTCAAAGCCCCATGAATAAATAAAAAGCAGGACATGGAAAGGAAACCGAGACTAACAGTGCAGAAAATCCCATAAAAATCCCTTTAAAAACGTATTTATTTATTATTATGCAATGCTTAAATTGGCAGACTGTATAGTAATTCCAGCATCCAAGACAGTGGAATCGGCACTTCCGGTTCCAGCGTTAGCACCTTGATGTCACTTTCTTATGCGCCTCATTTAGATGATTTTGTCAAATGATCCTTTGACAAAGTCATCTTGCTGAAATGCATCAGACTGGAGGGAGAAAATTGAGTTTGATTGATGTGCGCACTAAGTTTATTGTTTGCTAAGAATTTAGGCAAAAAGGTAGGAGTTACAAATCACTGGTGGTTATGCATGCATGATATCACGCACATTTATGAGCACAATATTTCAGAGAGTGTAAAGTATTGCAGAAGATATTACACCATATACGTTTTTTGTTTTGGTAAGGTAGAAACACAAAAAAGACACTGAGCCATTGGTATGATTCTTTTTTTTTCAGTGTATTTTGTGCGTGTACTCGAGAGAGGAGCCGGACTGCAGGAGTTGGGAGTAGTAGTCTGCCACCTTTCTCCATGCCCCGGGTGGCAATGGCGGGTGTGTGAGGGGGTCCTCCCACATAGCCCGCCCTACCTGCTCCGCTTTGAAGCCCAACGGGGCAGAGGGACTCCCTATAAGGGAGTGAGAGGATCTAGCCCGCTCAACCAGCCCCGTTAGTCCTTCGCCTCTCTTTTTAGAGACCGCGTGGTCAAAGTGCATGCATGTTAACCCAATTTCGAGTGGGTGTAAGTGTGGTGGTTTTTGTTGGAGGGGGATGGGCATACTAAGCGCAGGCTTACCTCGCATAGCACACCCACCGGGAGCCGGGCTGAGACCACCAAACTCAATTCACATGTAGCCGAGACCGGGATCCGAACCCCTAGCTGCAGAGGTGAATGGCGCAGTGCCAATCGCGTTGAGCCACCGCAGATCGCCATTGGTATGATTCAACTTTATTGGACCCTTTTTTTAGGCATGGGTCAGAAAATTAGGTAAGACATTTGCAGATTGGATTTATTACACACACTTACCTCTTGAGGAATTGAAGAGACTGTTTTGCTTATCTAAAGGGCTGAAATCTTTCACTTGTCTTATTACATTCCTGCTTGAACTATTGAGCTCTGTAAACAGCTGGATTTTTTCAACAGAAGAAGAGAAACTGAGAATTGCACCTGTTGGTTACATTGAAGCTACACAACATGCCTATGCTATATTCTGACTAAAAGAAAAACATTTATTTTTATTTTTTAGAAGTCTTAATTGTGGAAGATGGCAAACAAATCAGGAAGAAGGACATGAAACTAATAATTTCAGTCCTTTATATTTGGGCATCTAAAACATTACAGTCATGTGTAATGCCCCGTACACACGATCGGAATTTCCATCAGTATAAACTCAGATGGATTTTTCTGACGGAATTCCGTTCAAGCTGTCTTGCATACACACTGTCACACCAAATTCCGAAATGTGGTGACGTACAACACTATGATGAGCCGAGAAAAATTAAGTTCAATGCTTCCGAGCATGCGTCGACTTGATTCTAAGCATGCATGTTTTTTTCTCTGTTGGAGTTCCATACAGACGAACGGAATTTGCGATAGAAATTTTTTTAATCGGAAAAAAAGACAACATTTTCTATTTCTAAGTCGGTCAGAATTTCCGATGGGGCACACACACAGTCGGAAATTCCGATCGTGTGTACAAGGCATAAGAATGTGATTGTTTCAGTTGATTTTTTCGATCACTTGGTTTTCTTTTTTTTTCCCTCACAAATTCATCTTCTTAAAGCATGGAAAATAGGGTAAATTCTAAAAATAAATGTAAAAAGGAAAGTATTGATTTCTGTTGGTTCCTGATTGGAATTTTTATCAAATTTCATGAACATTTCTAATGATGTCAGGATTGTATCAAAATAATTGATAAAAAATTATTAGGCTGATTATGTTTAAATAAACATCAAAAGAAAGATTTAATGGGCCTAATTCAGTGTACCCCGAAAGGATCATTTATGAATGAATTATTAGGGTTCAGGTGAAGTACACAGAACAAAGCATCTGTAGGCGTATTTGATTGTCTTTTACATGATTAGATGACAGTCTACTTGGCTTTGGGATGGCCTTCAATCTAAGAGGACTGATCGTCTACAAATATGCATAAACTCATGAAAGTGTGCATGGTGGAAGTGGTAAAATTATTGCTTCAAAGTCAGACATAATGTTACTTGGGGACATCCCTTGTCATTAAATTTCTGTTTTATGCTTTTGTCTTAAAATAATGCTCACTTGCACCTAATTTGTGCCTGAATTATTCATGTGGAGCTTCCATTAAGACTGAATTATTCATAAGAATGAGACATCCTTATTGTTTTTACTAGTTGGGGGAAGTTCAAAATGAGTGCCCCTTTAGGCCCCATACACACGATAGAATTTATCCGCAGATACGGTTCAGCGGACCGTATCCGCGGATAAATCCTCTCTAAGATTTCAGAGGATTTCAATGCGATGGCGTGTACACACCATCGCATTGAAATCCGCGCTGAAATCCTCTGCCGATGACGTGTCGCGCCGTCGCCGCTATTATGACGCGGCGACGGGCGCGACGCTGTCATATAAGGAATTCCACGCATGCGTCTATTCATTACGGCGCGTGCGGGGAATCCCTTTGGACGGATGGATCCGGTAAGTCTGTACAGACGAGCGGATCCATCCGTTGGAATGGATTCCAGCAGATAGATATTCTGTGCATGTCGACAAATATTTATCTGCTGGAAATCCATTCCAGGGGAGATTTATCTGCGGATAAATATCCGTTGGCGTGTACACACCATAGGATCTATCCGCAGAAACCCATTTGATGGGATTTATCTGCGGATAGATTCTATGGTGTGTATGGGGCCTTAGAACTGACGTATTTGCAAAGAGCTTAAAACTTTTCATTAATTTGGCAAAAAGAGTGGAATGTTCCATTAAGACTTTAGGGGGTAATCCACAAAGAAGCGGCGCAACGTAATTTTTCCTATTTAAGTTACCCGATCCACAAAGCACTTACCTAGAAATTTTGAGCGGTGTAACTTAAATCCGGCCGGCGCAAGGCGTTCCTCTTCTCCAGGGGGCGATTCCCATTTAAATGAGGCGCACTCCCGCGCCGGCCGTACTGCGCATGCTCGTGACGTCATTTTCCCAACGTGCATAGCGCGAAATTACGTTACGCCAGGCTTTGTGGATCGCGACGGGACAATAAAGTTGCGTCGGGTAAAAAAAAAAGATACGGCGCCAAAAAAAAAAATTTAAATAAAAAAAAAATCGCGTCGCTAGCAAGAAAGGTCTGTTTTACAAGGTGTAAACAGTTTACACCTTGTAAAAGCAGCCCTAATTTTGCGTTTGCAAAATAAAACTTACGGAGAAAAAACGAAGCTGAAAAGCTTTGTGGATCTCCGTAAGTCCTAATTTGCATACCCGAGGCGGCATTTTGACGCGAAATGCCCCCAGCGGCGGATGCGGTACTGCATCCTAAGATCCGACAGTGTAATTCAATTACACATGTCGGATCTTCGTCCTAACTATGGAAAACTGATTCTGTGGATCAGTTCCATAGTTAGGACCAGGGATACGACGGAGTAACAGCAGTTACTCCGTCGTATCTCTTTTGAGGATTTGGCCCTTAGAAAGAGTACATATAGTCAAAACTTTTTTTTAGTTTTGGATTGAGTGGGGAAGGATTACAAATTCTGTAAGGTTTTTCGGAGGCGCCATTGGAAAGATTCCTTCACTCCTTGCTCGGTAAGGCAGTTCATGAAAGATTGCTATAGAGAGTGCCGGTTACGTAGCCACTGGCAGGCGTTCAGGAGGCGTTCCTGCTGCCTCCTGAATGCCTTTATTTTTTAAAATTTACAATTTGACTAATGAACCTCAACCACCAGCCAAAACAATTGCGGAAAAGTCTGGTTGCTGTCCTCTCCAAGAGGGTCATCTCCTAAAAGGGATTGCTCAGAAGGATTCATTGGCCTTCAATGATGCTGTTGAGCCCAGTTTGCTGCCTATATACTGGGAAGCATTGCTTTCTGGTGAGTGTATTTGGATTGGTGGAAGGACATATTTGTGAAGCTCTGTTGTAGAGTCCGGATAAGACTAAACACATCACTGAGGATTGTTGTCACTATTTGAACTGTTATCACTAAAGATTATCTATGGACTATTTTTGTATAGTTTAACACTTATACACATTGGGACAAGCTGTCCCCGCCAGGAGAAGACAGTGATTATTGCTGGCAGCTATAGCAGCTGCTAGAGATAATCGAAAGAGAAACTGGTACATTCAGCCTGCTCACACATGTTTCAAATCTCGGCCGGTTCCTACTGAACCGGCTGTGATTCAAACTGTCTATGATCGGCCTTCGTTTTTTCCACCACTTACTGTCTGGTAAAGGTTGACCCCAGAACATAATGTGAAAATCTTTCTAAGGCTGGCCATACATGGTCGAATTTCGAAATAATTTTCTTTTGAAAATCAGAACTTTTGTGTGTTTTGTGATCCGATGGTGTCACCATTGATTTCGAAATTTGACCAACCAAACCTTCAATTTCACCTCATGTTGCTACAGAAAATTATTTTCATGGCTGGGAATCTTCTTTTTGGAAATTTTCTTTTCTTGCACTCATGCGCATTTCTTTTTCAATTACATTTCTCGCACGATTCTCCCGTTATTGATTCGAAAATCGTTTGTTTTTCAAAAAATTTCCAACATGTCCGATTACTGAAATTCAATGGCCGCACGAAAATCGGCTGTTGCCGCAGCTCACTAATGTTGCGAAATTCGAACGACAATTCTTAGATAAGATTTTCGAAAGAAAATTCTTTCGAAATTCGACCCACGTATTCGACACAGACCTTGGATAGAATTAAAACATGACGGGTTCTAACTTTCCCCCAATTTATTCAAAACATAACACTTCAAATTTGGAGAAGAAATATATCAGCACTAAGGTCCTCGGTTCAAATCCCAACCACGGAACTACCTGCTAGTTTTCATGTTCTCCCTGTGCCTGTGTGGGTTTCCTCCCACACATCAAAGACATGCTGGTAGGTTAATTGGCTTCTGCCTAAATTATCCCTAGTATGTGTATGTATGAATGTGAGTTGGGCACCTTAGATTGTAAGCTCTTTGAGGGCAGGGACTGATGTGAATGTACAATTTATATGTAAAGTGCCATGTAAATTTTTAGTGCCATTTAAGTACCCGTAATAAGCAAATAAATAAATATATATATATATATATATAGAGAGAGAGAGAGAGAGAGAGAGAGAGAGAGACCGACCCCCACACACACGCACTTAAAGGTAGTGAAAGGGGAGCAATTATTATTATTTATTTTTTTTCCTGCCTTTTCCCCACCTTCAACTCCAGGTAGGCATCCGTGACTCCTAAGAATGTACAAGGACACCAGCCCTGCACATATAGTATAGGCCAGATAGTTTATCACCACAATATCGCAGAAGGATATCACCTATTTTACAATACACCCCTATTTATTGCCTATGCAATTAGAATTAAAAGAACAGTTGTCCCTTACCACCGCAGTGCCAAGAGCAAGAACTATGTGCAATGATCAAGAGTTACTATCCATTACTACCCATTACTACCTTATTATATAAGCATGATAATATTATTATTCAGCTCACAGGGATATCATCGGTGATGACTAGTGGTGATAATAGTTGTGCCAGTAAAATGTTTTTCATGTTTTTTTGGAACAGATACTAATTTTGTCTTGGGTAATGCCCAGATAGTGGATTGGCCAATTGTCTACAGCAATGACGGGTTCTGCAAGCTATCAGGATATCACCGAGCTGAAGTTATGCAAAAAAGTAGCACATGCAGGTAATAATAATTCTGTGGGGCTTTTCTTATGACAAACAATTGATTTCTGGAAATTGCATTAAAAAATGTGCTGTGTTAACTGTACTTATGTAGAACGTAGATGAAGAGCCAAGTTGGGGGCTTGCGTACATAGGGGCTTGTTATTATTATAATTTTTTTTTTGCTTTTTTTTTTGCTGGCATGCATTTGCAAAGCAGTTTGTCTGGGATCTCTCTTCACACTTTTGCTCTGTAAGCCCCATAGAGGCTGTTTCATCTCCTACCTGAGATCCATGCTGATAGCAGTCATTATTGACTGCTGTAGTAGAAGGAACCTGTTTACAAAATTGTCAAACTGCAAAGATTATTTTTTATTTATTTATTAAATTTTCCTGCACTTACGAGAGTCACTTTTTTTCAGTTTTATTTTACAGTAGCTTAAACTGTCTTTTATATGCACTGAACGAAGTAAATACAAAACCTGTGGGGGCTTGTAACTGCAAAATATACGTTTTAAGCCAGACAATTTTGGATCGAAATTCTGTCGGTTCAACAGGGACTTGCAAAAATTTGATTCATGTATGAGCACATGGTTGTACAGAAGTTGATCTACTGATCGACTTCTTAATAACTCTTGTGGCACCGGAGGGGGGAAGGAATCCGATCCGAATCCGATGTGCGGAAGTTCCACTTTAGGGTGGAACTCCGCTTTAAAGCCCCGCTCTGGGATTCAAGGAAAAGGGGAAAAGGGCATAGCGGGATGGGTTAGAGGGGATTGGCAGTGAGGGATGGTAAAAAATTTGCTTTAGCTTGGAGTGGGGATTTAAGTACAGTAACTCCCTGGGAAAGACACTTAAAGTGTTACTTTCATTGTCCCAAGTTTATCTGCTGATAGAACAGAGCCGTGGGGGCAAACTGCACATGCACAGTTTGGTGTGTATTGCTAAAGAGTTTTTCTTTCTTGGGAGGGTGCATGTGATCAGCACAGAGCCAATCAGCGCTGCCCAGACAGAGAGTCAGGGGTCCTGCAACCCCATAGGACAGACAGAGGAGAATGAAAACTCTGATAGAAGTGTCAAAACTGCTATATACTGCTGATGAGAAAAGGTATTTAGTAGTTTATATTTACTAAAATAATTGCATTTCCATGTTCTGTGTACTGTGGGAGACCAGATAAAGTGAATGCAGGGTCCTGGGTTTAGTAACACTTTAGATTCATAAATACAATATAAAAATGCATTTCCCAGAATTTCGGCCACCTTTTGCATAGGTGAGATATTCCAGAAACCCTAAAAGCCACAGAAGATAGTAAGTCACACTCTGTGGAACTCCACTATGATCCATAAAACTGGTTCTCAGTAGGCGCGTGTAAAACCAACATTTCTGGGTCCCTTGCAGTGCTCACTGGCTCCTCCCTCTAACCAGAGAAGAAGTATTGAAACTGAGTTCTGTGATGTTTTAGGTAAGCCATGTACACCACCCTGCTGATCCCTCACTAGTCATGAGCTGCCTCATTGCATAGAGAAATACAAAGACCCAGTCATGATGTCACTGCAGGGCCATCTTTAACACTAGGAAAAAGGGGCAGCTGCCCCAGGCCCAGTCATTGTTGTGAGGGTCAAAGCAGCTGCCCTTTGAGCCCACACTGCCCACAAATAGTTGATAAGGAAATTTGGGAGGGCCCAAGATTTTTTTTACCAAGGGTCCAATCAATACTAAGGACCAACCTTTGTCTTAAAATATATATATAAAAAAAAGAGGAACCAAGGAAGGAAAAATATAAGCAGATTAAACTTCATCCTTAAAGTGGTTGTAAACCTTTGTGTTTTTTCACCTTAATGCATTCTTTGCATTAAGGTGAAAAAACACCTTGCAGTCACCGCCCCCCCGAGCCCTGATTTTACTTACCTGAGCCCCGACTTTCCATGGGCGCGATCCCGCATTGCTTTCCCCAGGTCTTGTTGGCTCTTCATTGGCTAGATTGATAGCAGCGCAGCCATTGGCTCCCGCTGCTGTCAATCAAATCCAATAAAGCGGCCGCCGAAGGGCTATGGACGCCGATTGTATGTCACGAGGAGCGCGCCCGCAAGCTAACCCCCTTGGGAGAGTGCTTCCCAGAGGGGGTTAGCTCTTGAGGGGAGGAGTCGAGACAGCCGCCGTGGGACCCCAGAAGAGGACGATCGGGGCCACTCTGTGCAAATGAACTGCACAGTAGAGGTAAGTATGATATGATTGTTATTTAAAAAAAAAACGAAGCTTTAGTACCACTTTAACTAATATTATTCAAAGTCTTGAATTTTTATTACAGCTTTATGTACGGGGAGTTGACTGACAAAGAGACCATTGAAAAAGTCCGGCAAACGTGTGAAAATTATGACATGAATTCCTTCGAAATTTTAATGTATAAAAAGAACAGTAAGTGCCTTTACTAAGACCAGCTTCCTCTTTATTGAGGTCTATGGTTTTTTTTTTTTTCTCGCTCTTTTGTGTTGTTACACGACAGATAATATAATTGTACTGTTTTCTACTCCAATGCTTTATTCGGTGCTGCAGTGATCATTAAAGAACAATGAGTTCTGCGTGATTGGTAAATTGCCAAATCACCTCTGTTCATTATCGTCTGCTGGTTCAGAGCTCTGCTCCTAGTCATCTATTTGCATTCATGGAATGAGTGTTCAGCTGAGGTGCAGATGTTGTTATAAGCACATGGATCTGTCTATGCTGTGGACTATTTGGTTTTAATAAATTATAAAAAAAATTGTTACGGTATGTGATGCTCTGCTGACAGCCCTTAAATATAACACTTTAAGTGAAGTTCCACTCATCTTGTTACCACCATCTTGGTGCCCCTTCCTTTTATATATTTACTTGTCTCCAATCCGGCAAGATATTTGCAGGCAGCACCAATGTAGTCAAAGTCTTCTGTGACTGCCCCCCTCCCCCACCATGCAAGCCACCTTCCATTCAATGCCATGGTGAATTTGTATTCCAGAGCATGAGCTCTCCATAATATTGAATGGTGATTACTGAATGCATAGGAGTGTTTTGACCCAAGGTTGCATAGCCGATATGTTGCTGGATCTAGGACAGCTGCAGCGCACTGATGAGGTTATCAATCAAATTTTTTGGTAAAAAACAGTAGTGACTGGTGCTCCAGCCAGGGGGGCAGAAAACAAACCCCCGACCCACCCCCAGGGACGGCAAACAGACAACGCGACCCCCCCCCCCCCGGGGGGTGGTACTCACGAGGTTGGGCGGTGATGCAGAGCAGAGAGATGACAGCCGTCATCTTCCAGATCTCCCCGTACATCCCCCCCCACCCCTGGTACCAGCCAATACGATTGCTTGTGTAAAAAGGCCGTGGGAGATCAGATATAGTGAATGTAGGTTCCTGGGTTTAGTAACACTTTATTCTGGCTGTAGATGGATAGAATTTTGAACGAAAATTATTTGGAAAAGTTTTAGGAAAATTTGTATGAAAATTCTCAGAACATTTGTTTGTTGTTCAAAATAATTTTTTTGAGTTAAATATTTGATTTTTGCAGTGAATTGACTTTACCAAACAAAAGACACACACAGTACACTGTTAGAAATTCAGACAGTACAAACAACCTCCTGCTCTCAAGTGTGATGCTCAGACAAGATAGACTTTCACTCGTCCACTTTTCAAGCAAAACCAGTCACCACGCTTTGCTGCTCTCTTAGGACTGGGGAAGCTCCAATAGAAACACTAAAAAAAAAAGTAAAAGAGGGCGCAAAAGCAGTGGCATCCCATCCATATGGGGCGCAGGGGCGTCACCCCCTAATCCATGCGCCCAGCCCCTAATCTACATGTAGGGTGCTGGACGCATGGATTACAATGTGGGGGGGGGGGGGGGGTTGTAGAAGCACACGATTAGAGCCTGGGGCTCTAATTGATTTTAAAAAAAGGGTGGGCTCAGAGCGCCTGTGCCCCAAGCCCACCCAGTTGTGTGACAATGGCAAATTAATAGAGACCCGTCACCGAGAGGAGAAGCGATCCTATTGGCTGCCTAGGAGAAGTAGGGAGGAGATGCATGGTGGAAGCTACCATGATGCCGAGGTGGAGGAGATGCAGGGGAAGCCACCACCTGGAGGAAGCACTGCCCGTGACCTTGATGGGGTACACCCCCCAAAAAAATATACTATGAGCCGCCACTGTGCACCAGCCTAGTGCTTTACCTTTGTAAAAGTTTTACAAAGTAATGCTGTTGTGGAAATTGTATATAGATGTATTTAATGTGTATTGTCTAAAGCCCCATACACACTATCAGTTTTCCTGACAGTTTTCTCTTCAGGTTTACCAAAACCATCTAATATGAGGTAAAACCTCAAGAGTTTCAATTTGTATGCAATCAGGCAGGCCCTTGCACTACATGGTTTTGGTAAACCTGAAGAGAAAACTGACAGGAAAACTGATAGTGTGTATGGGGCTATAGTGTCTCCCAGTGTTAGTACTCCCGCAGTCCGCTCTAAAGAGCTGACCGGGGCAGACTGACGCTGGTTGAGTCCCGTCTGGTAGTGGAAAACTTCCTGAGGTTGGAGAGAGGTGTTTTCAGAGTGGGGATATGTCTGCCAGCGAAAGGGCCCCTGTGCAATGCATAGAACGTTCGTCTGGGGGTTTGTGTTCACTCAAAGACATTATCGGTTATAAGCGGATGTACGCTCCTGTCACCCCTGTGTGCCTGATCAACACATACGTGGGCCGTGGTGTGCCCCTGCAGATAATCTCCCATCCACAGGAATAGTAGTATATTCCGGGTATGCGGTTTTCTCTCAACAACGCAGAATAAGGATTCATGCCAACAGTAAAAATGGGAGCTTTTGGATTGTTATGGTCAGAAAAAGCGACCATGATTCCCCTGCCTTCCTTTGTCTAGTTGAAGATCATGGCTTCCAGGTACAGGGGGCGGGAAATCATACAAGCTGTCCCTGCCCAGACACGCCCATAAGACTCCCCTAGTCATTGTTCATTGGTTGTTGTATATACTCATCCTGTTGGAAGGATTTCCTGTGTTGACATTTATATCCTGTGAGGTCATATCCTGTATTGAGGTCATATCCTGTGATATAATTTCCCATGGAGGAAGCAATTGGCTGTTGGGGCCATGACTTCCTGTTTGTCATTGCTTTTGTTGTGGTTGAATAAAAACCAAGTGCTGTGCTAGGTAGAGGCAGAGGAGCATGGTACTGAAGCCGTAAAGCATGGTGGTCATGTGTGTTGATTTGGGGATATGCAGGAAATAGAGTAAGTAGTAAGGTGCAATATACCATTAGGCTGAATGGGTTCTTATTAGTACAGGAGATATGCATTACGCATAGTGTAGAGCCATATTTTTACACCATAATGCGCTAGCGTGTCCTTTTTTCTGCTTTTTCACTGTTAGAATTTCATTCACTCAAGAAAAATTACCATCCTACTCATTCGAATTTTCTAGTCACTGCAGTCAAAAAACAACGTTGAGTTGATCCTCTAATGATTAGTAAAACCAATCCTTGTGCTGGCCAAACACTATAAGAAAATTTTTCAGAAATTCAACTATTTAGACAGTTCATTCGTTTTTCAGCCAGTTAATGGGCACAAAAATCGATAATTGTTGGGCCATTTTTGAGCCGAGAAAACCAAGGACAAGTTTGGAGATTTTTTGCCGAATGAACTATAAATTGAAAGGGTAATGTGTTTCCCGTCCGAATTGTCTGCACTAGGTATATGTAAAAAAAATTAACAAAAAATGTATTATGGTATTTACCGGGGTAAAGCGCGCACCGGCGTATAGCGCGCACCCCAAACCTAGAAGGGAATTTTAAGGAAAAAAAATAAATACTTACAGTTTGAATGCCCCTCGTCGGTGTCTTGCCCGGCGTCCATTGGCGGCCTTGTCCGGTCCGGCGTCCGTCTGCGGCCTTGGTGGTGTCCTCCCCACTTCTCCCGTGCTGTCTCTGAGCGCCGCCGCTAACATATACCGAGCGCAGTACACTCGGGTACACTCGGCTAGGCTCGGCCACGCTCGGCTCCTCTTGCATAAAGGCTAGGAGGCGGGACAGGGCGTGACAGCGAGCAGAGCCGAGCTTAGCCGAGTGTACCCGAGTGTACTGCGCTCGGTATATGTCGGTGGCGGCGCTCAGACAGCGCAGATCGGCGTATAACGCGCACCCACGATTTTCCCCTTATTTTAAGGGGAAAAAAGTGCGCGTTATACGCCGATAAATACGGTAATTTATGTCCATTGAATGATTTATCGGTCATTACATGATGGCACTTTCGCTTGCGCTCACGGCTGAATGTTTGTTTTTCGAAAATGGGTTCGGCCGAATTTTCGGATAGTGTTTGGCCAGCAGGCAGCTCAGTCCGCCGTTTCTAACATTCACTTTCCTGTTTCAGGGACGCCCGTGTGGTTCTTTGTGAAGATCGCTCCCATCCGGAATGAACAGGACAAAGTGGTATTGTTTCTTTGCACTTTTAGTGACATCACAGCCTTTAAGCAACCAATCGAAGATGATTCAACGAAGGGTTCGTATTACTCATCTTATATCTTTATGTATGTGAGTGAGTGAGTGAGTGAGTGACTTGTATAGCACAGCAAATGCGAACTTAATCGCCTCAAGGCGACCCGTGGAAGGGACTTACGGGGGGGGCTCATCTTTCAGTAGCACTCCAGAAATGATGATTTGGAGTTACATAAGCCCGTAGATCTTTGCTGCCACGTTTTACATTTTTGGAATAGAGGAACTATTTCGGGCTCACCTCACATCACTGCTGTCGTCAGCTTGTGCTGCACCCTGTCTCTCACTGAGATAATCAATTTATGCAAATAAAGAGGTTTTCTCTTGACTTCTATTAACATATTTTACCACTCAGCGTTTTGTTGTAAAGACAGCAACATGACATGATACTGATTTGAAGGTTATTCAGTCTAAAGGTCAGAGGTCAAATGACACTGTCAACTGCAGCTTGCGAAAAAATCTATGAAAAACGCATTATATATTTTGTGGGTTAAGTTAAAAAAAAAAAAAAAAAACACACAAAATCATTTACCATTTATCCACCATCTATTCTAAAGGCTTTGTAAAGATCTAAACATGTTGCTGCTCACGCTCAACCACTTCCATACAAGGCACTTATACCCCAATTTTCAGCGCTGTTGCACTTTGAATGACAATTACGCGGTCATGCTACACTGTACCCAAACTAAATTTTTATCATTTTGTTCCCACAAATAGAGCTTTCTTTTGGTGGTATTTGATCACCTTTGGGATTTTTATTTTCTGCAAAAAATGAAAAAAGACTGAAAATTTAGAAAAACAAATGCTTTTTTTTTTGTTTCCGTTACAAAACTTTGTAAATAAGTACGTTTTTTCCTTCACTGATGGGCACTGATACGGTAACATACAGGAAGAGCTCCACTAAATCAAACGGGAAAAAAAAGTTTTACTCCTTCCTCTAGGATTCAATATAGTTATTACTATAGAGCGAATATCCGTAATCTTTTTCTGGACTTAACCCCCTTGGCGGTAAACCCGAGCGTGACTCGGGGTTGATTTTTTATGCTAGGATCGGTAACCACGAGTCACGCTCGGGCTGGACGTGCAGAGTGTGCAGCGGCGCGGCTTACCTTTCGCTGGATCCACAGGCAAGTTACTTACCTTGTCCCTGGATCCAGCGATGCCACCCCGCTGTGTGAGCGAGCGGGACCTCCTCGCTCGATTCACAGTCTCCCCGTGTGCCGCCGATCTCCGTTCCCTGCGACGTTACGATGCACGGGGACGGAGAACGGCGCCAAATTCAAAAAAGTAAACAAACACATTACATACAGTATACTGTAATCTTATAGATTACAGTACTGTATGTAAAAAATACACACCCCCCTTGTCCCTAGTGGTCTGCCCAGTGTCCTGCATGTTCTTTTATAAAATAAAAACTGTTCTTTCTGCCTAAAAACTGTAGATTGTCCAAAAGTGTCCCTTTATGTCAAAAATGGTTTTAGATCAGCTAGAAAACAGCGATAATAAATTACAATCACTTGCAGAAATGTGCGATAGCGATTTGTGGGAAAATTCGTCATAAAAAAAAAAAAATAATGACAGCGACAATTCTGCAACTGAGCAAAATTCAGTGATTTTGAGTTGATTACATTATTGAATAATTTTTATTATAATTATATTATTATTTGTTATAATTATTTATAATTATTTATTATATTATAATTTATAATTTTGTTTTAAAAAAAAAATCATACCCGGGATGCCTACAAGACTCTTGCTTGGTCAGATTTAAGTGAGTTATTTCTAAAAATTACAGGCCTACAGTATAAAACTCCAAATTTCCTTGCAAAATAATTGTACCGCTTTTGGTACATAATTCCAGACAGAATCATACCGCCAGGGAGGTTAAAGGGATTGTAAAGCTTCCCGTTTTTTCACCTTAATGCATTCTTTGCATTAAGGTGAAAAAACATCTGATGTTTACCGGCCCCTCAGCCCCCCCCATTTACTTACCTGAGCCCTCAAAAGTTCCGCGTCATTAACGTGCTGGCTTCTCGACCTGGTCTTTTCGGCTGTTCTTGGCTCTTCATTAGAGATTGATAGCAGCACAGCCATTGGCTCCTGCTGCTGTCAATCAAATCAATGATGTGGTGCGCCGGGGGGCGTGGCCGAGTGATACACTTGGTGGCTATGGCCACAACTGTATCACACGGGAGCGCGCCCGCAAGCTAACCCCCTTGGGAGAGCGTTTCTCAGAAGGGGGTTAGTTCTTGCGGGTAAAAGCCAAGACGCTGAGACAGTTGCCGAGGGACCCCAGAAGAGGAGGATCAGGGCCACTCTGTGCAAAACGAACTGCACAGTGGAGGTAAGTATGACATGTTTGTTATTTGAAAAAAAAAGAAAGAAAAAGGAACCTTTACAACCCCTTTAAAGCGGAGCTCCACCCTAAAGTGGAACTTCCGCTCATCGGATTCCTCCCCCTCCGGTGCCACGATTGGCACCTTTCAGGGGGGAGGGGGGTGCAGATACCTGTCTAAGACAGGTATTTGCACCCACTTCCGTGCATACAGTCTGCGGGTAGACTGCGGGTAGTGCGTCACTTCCCGGTCCCCCCCATTGTGTTCTGGGAAACACACGGCTCCCAGAACACAACGGTGATCAGTGAAAGACGCGCAGCGCTGCTCGCGCATGCGCAGTAGGGAACCAGGACGTGAAGCCGCAACGCTTCACTTCCTGATTCCCTCAAATAAATTGTGCACTCTACAAGTGCAGTTTGTCCAGACCTTGGAAAATACTGTATGCAGAAGCTCTGCTGACTTTCATCATCCAATCATGTGCAAGCAAAAATGCTGTTTTTTTAACCACTTAAGCCCCGGAAGGATTTGCCCCCTTCCTGACCAGGCTATTTTTTGCGATACGGCACTGCGTTGCTTTAACTGACAATTGTGCAGTTGCGCGACGTTGTACCTAAAACAAATTCATGTCCTTTTTTTTTGTGGTATTTGATCACATCTGCGGCTTTTTTTTGTGTGCTATAAACAAAAAATGACCGACAATTTTGAAAAAATACAATGGCCCAGATTCAGGTAGAGCGGCGCAATATTTGCGTGGGCAAAGGGCAACGATTTTTGCTCTGCGCCCACGCAAATATTTCGATTTGCCCGCGATTCACGGAGCAGTAGCTCCGTAAATTGCGCGGGCGCTATGCTAATTAGCCCTGCGTAAGGGCGCCTAATGTAAATGATCCCGCCGGGGGCGGGAATCATTTAAATTAGGCGCGCTCCCGCGCCGAGCGAACAGCGCATGCTCCGTCGGGAAACTTTCCCGACGTGCATTGCGGCAAATGACGTCATTTGCTTCTAAGTGAACGTGAATGGCGTCCAGCGCCATTCACGAATCACTTACGTAAACGACGTAAAATTTAAATTTCACGAGCGGGAAGGGCGGCTATACTTTAGCATTGGCTGCCCCTGCTATTAGCAGGAGCAACCTTACGCTAAAGTCGCCGTACGGAAACTCCGTACCTTGCGTGCGCAGGGCCCGCGCAACTTTTGTGAATCGGTGGTAGTATGCAATTTGCATACTATACGCCGATCACAATGGCTGCGCCCCCTAGCGGCCAACGCAAGAATGCAGCCTGAGATATGAAGGCATAAGGAGGCTTATGTCTGTCATATCCTAGGCTGCAGTCCGCGTAGCGATGTTCCTGAATCAGGGGCATTCGCTACGCGGGAGCAAAACAGCTATTGCGCCGCGCAACTATGGTTGCGCGGGCGCAATAGCTTCTTGAATCTGGGCCAATATTTTGTACTTTTTGCTATAATAAATATACAAAAAATAAATAAAAAATTCTTCATCAGTTTAGGCCAATATGTATTCTTCTACATATTTTCATGTTTTTGCTAAAGAAAAATCGCAATAAGCGAATATTGATTGGTTTGCGCAAAAGTTATAGGGCCAAATCCTCAGCCAGGCGGCGTAACTTAACTTTCAGCAGTTAAGTTACACTGACTTAAAGTTTTTACCTAAGTGCCTGATCCACAAAGCACTTACGTAAAAATTTCAAGCCGTGTAAGTTAAGTGCCGCCGTCGTAAGGCGGTCCTCCTCTCCGGGGGGCGTTTACAATTTAAATGAGGCGCGCTCCCGCGCCGGCCGTACTGCGCATGCGTGTGACGTCATTTTCCCGACGTGCATCGCGCGAACGTAATTGACGCCGGGCGGCTTTGTGGATTGCGACGGGACACTAAAGTTGCGACGGGTGAAAAAAAAGACGCGCCGGGAAAACAAATAATTAAAAAAAAAAATGACAGCGTCGCTCAGCATGCATTCCTGAGAGGGAGAACTCCATGCCAATTTTCAAAGAAAAAACCGGCATGGGTTCCCCCCCCCAGGAGCATACCAGGCCCTTAGGTCTGTTATGGGTTGTAAGGAGACCCCCCCTCCGCCGAAAAATCGACGTAGGGGGTCCCCCTACAATCCATACCAGACCCGTATCCAAAGCACGCTACCCGGCCGGTCAGGATGGGAGTGGGGACGAGCGAGCGTCCCCCCCCTCCTGAGCCGTGCCAGGCCGCATGCCCTCAACATGGGGGGGTTGGGTGCTCTGGGGCAGGGGGGCGCACTGCGGGCCCCCCCACCCCAGAGCACCCTGTCCCCATGTTGATGAGGACAGGACCTCTTCCCGACAACCCTTGCCGTTGGTTGTCGGGGTATGCAGGCGGGGGCTTATCGGAATCTGGGAGTCCCCTTTAATAAGGGGGCCCCCAGATACCGGCCCCCCACCCCAAGTGAATGGATATGGGGTACATCGTACCCCTATCCATTCACCTGGAGGCAAAAAGTAAAAGTTATTAAACACACAACACAAGGGTTTTTAAAATAATTTATTATTCTGCTCCGGATGCCCCCCCTGTCTTCGTTATTAGCTCAATTACCAGGGGGGGCTTCTTCTTCCACTCTCCGGGGGTCTTCTTCCACTCTCCGGGGGTCTTCTTCCACTCTCCGGGGGTCTTCTCCGCTCTCCGGGGGGGGTTTCTTCTTCCGCTCTCCGGGGGGGGCTTCTCCGGACTCCGGGGGGCTTCTTCCATCTTCTCCCCTCTTCCGCTGTTGACTCGGCGAACCCCGGTTCTTCTGCAGATGTCCGGTGCCTTCTTCTTCAGCGCTGGCTGCCTGCTATGTTTGTGTGTTAGCTCGATTTCAAACAGGCAGCCGGCGCGGTCTTCTGTGACGTCAGGGTCTTCTGTTCTTCTCTTCCGATGTTGCCTCGTCGCCTGTTGTCGCTGTAATGATGGATGCGCGCCTTGCATCCCATTTATATAGGCATCACCGTCCCATCATGCTCCGGTAGGTACCCACGTGGTGGGTGCCTACCCACGTGCACCCACCACGTGGGTACCTACCAGAGCATGATGGGAACTGGTGACGTGCATTATGCGCCGGGAGGAAGCTTTTGTCATCACGTCAATCACTTAGTCTCTGAATAGGAACGCCCACTCCCGCTGGAGCCACAACCCGGAAGTCGGGGGGGAAAATAGCTATACAGCGGTATGTACAGCGAAAAAAAAAAAAAAACCCAGCATACTGTATATGTCGGCAGTATGCTGAATGGTATATACATGTTTTTAGGTTGAACCTCCGATTGCCTGGGGAAGGAGACTGATTGGTGTTCATACTTAGTATGAACACACGATCTGTCTCCTCTCCCCTGAGAGAACCATGATGTGTGTGTGTGTTTACACACACACATCCCGGTTGTCACTCTGTCACGAGCGATCGCGGGTGCACGCGCATCGGCTCTGGAGATTTGCGGCGGGCGAGTGCGCCCGGCTCCAGAGGCGTGCGCGTGCCTGCTGTGATGTCTTAAAGGAGCGGCGTACAGCTACGGCGATTTGCGCAGCTGTGCCAACCTGCCGCAGTATAACTGCGGCGGCTGGTCAACTAGCGGTTAATATTCCTTGCATGTGAGTGCAGCTTCGCCTCATTTACTAAGCTCTGGAGCAACTGCCCTTTGCAAAGTGCACAGTCTATTTGCCTTTAGGAAATCAACTCCATCATGCGGTCCCCTTAAAGATTTAGGGCCAGATCCACAAAGAAGTTACGCTGGCATATCTATTGATACGCCGCGTAACTTCTAGTTTGCTCCGGCGTATCTTTGCTTTGTATCCACAAAACAAGATACGCCTGAAGCTGGGCTAGATCCGACTGGCGTACGTCTTAGTACGCCATCGGATCTAAGGTGTATATTTCCGCTGGCCGCTAGGTGACGTTTCCGTCGATTTCCGCGTTGAGTATGCAAATTAGCTAGATACGGCGATCCACGAACGTACGTCCGGCCAGCGCATTTTTGTACGTTGTTTCCATAAGGCTTTTTTCGGCGTATAGTTACCCCTGCTATATGAGGTGTATCCTATGTTAAGTATGGACGTCGTTCCCGCGTCGAATTTTGAAAATTTGACGTCGTTTGCGTAAGTCATTCGCGAATAGGGCTTTGCGTAGAATGACGTTCACATCGTAAGCATTGGCTTGTTGCGGGTTAATTTCGAGCATGCGCACTGGGATACCCCCACGGACGACGCATGCGCCGTTCAGAAAAAAACTTCATTTACGTTGGGTCAAGACGTATTACCATAAAACACGCCCCCCATCTCATCCATTTGAATCGCGCGCCCTTACGCCGACACAGTTACACTACGCCTCCGTAACTTACGGCGCAAATTCTTTGAGAATACGGGAAATACGCTGTAAGTTACGGCGGCGTAGTGTACCTGAGATACACTACGCCGGTCGTAAAGAAGCGCCGCGCTTCGTGGATCTGGCCCTTAGTCTTCTTAAAGCGGGAGTTCACCCATTTATTTATTTTTTTCTCTTTTCCCCTTAGCTTCATGCTCGTTTTGTCTAGGGGAATCGGCTAGTTGTTTTAAAATATGATCCGTACTTACCCGTTTTCGAGATGCATCTTCTCCGTCGCTTCCGGGTATGGGTCTTCGGGAGCGGGCGTTCCTTCTTGATTGACAGTCTTCCGAGAGGCTTCCGACGGTCGCATCCATCGCGTCACTAGTAGCCGAAAGAAGCCGAACGTCGGTGCGGCTCTATACTGCGCCTGCGCACCGACGTTCGGCTTCTTTCGGAAAATCGTGACGCGATGGATGCGACCGTCGGAAGCCTCTCGGAAGACTGTCAATCAACATAGGAACGCCCACTCCCGCAGGCCATACCCGGAAGCGACGGAGAAGATGCATCTCGTAAACGGTAAGTACAGCTCATATTTTAAAACAACTAGCCGATTCCCCTAGACAAAACGAGCAGGAATCTAAGGGGAAAAAGTGTTATGTGCGGGTGAACCTCCGCTTTAATTTGGTCCACTATTCCATCTGAGTTGGACACTCCTGCCTCACACAGCTCCAAAGACGACTCCTTTTTATGGAGAGGGTCTGTCTACAAGGCTCCTTGCCATTGTGACCTGTGCTGCTGATAAGAAGCCATTTGTGACATTTTATCTCTTCCATTAATGAGATTCAGTCCTGCTGGCAGTAATGGTTTCACTCATAATGTTCTAGGATTTTGTTTTCAGAAAGCAGTGTTTCTTACCTTTAGATAAGGTGGACTTCTTCTAATGGAGTTAATTAGACAGCAGTTTGTTACAGAGACTTATTGGTATCCTCTGTCGCCATTATAAAGTCTTCAGTTCTGAGATACATCTCCTAAGGGAGGCACAAATATCCAATGGGGTTGATTTACTAAAGTCGAATAGACTGTGCACTTTGCAAGTAACGTTGCACTTTGTAAGGGCATTTTCTCCAGGGCTTAGTAAATGAGGGGAAGATTCGCTGATTTCCATTATCCAATCATGTGCAAGCAAAAATTCATTTTTTTTCTTTTCCTTCCATGTGATTCTTTGAAAAATAAAGCTTCATCTCTTTTTCTAAGCTCTGGAGCAACTGCACTTTCAGAGTGCACAGTCTATTTGCCTTTAGTAAATCAACCCCCCCAATGCATAGGCGTGCACACATGGTGTGCTGGGTGTGCCTGGGCACACCCTAATCACCCCATGCAGCGCCTAGTGTCACCCCCCCCTGCAGTGCTGCCAGCTTCTCTCCTCTCCTTTCAGGAGAAAGGAAGGGGCTGGTAAATATTTCATTAACCAGCCCCGTCCTTTTCTGAACGAACACAGTGGGTGATCTGTACCGATCACTCCTGTCTTCATTCTTAAATGAGGCATAGTATACCATGTAAAATGCAGGCTGCAGAGAAAGGACTTGGAAGTCTCTGTTCTCAGTTTATTTCTCTGTCTCAAAAGAGCAACATCAATGGTCTGTTAGACCATTGATATTTCACCAAAGCCCCATAATGGGGGCCCTAAAAAAATTGTAAAATAAAATTGTAAAAATAAAATAATATAAAAAAAAAAAAAAAAACTGACACTGTCCACTGCCCTACTGACGCCAATCTTTGATCTACTGACACCGTCCACTGCTCTGCTGATTTACACGCATAATTGTTTATGCAATAGGCTGCGCACACCAATTCCCCCATGCATCTTGTCTTGCCCAGTTCTACAACTCCCAACATACAGAGATGGAGAAGAGGGACGTCTAAGGCTCGATTCACACCTATGCATGTTGCTTTTGAGTGTTTTTGTGGTGCTTTTTGTGGTGAAAAATGCTGCTTTTTGCAGGAAAAAAAGTCCCCACCCTTTCCAAAAACGTAGAAGCGCAAAAAAGCATTGATGTGAACATGTTCCATAGGAAACCATGTTAAAAAAATTCCCTGCATTTCTGCAAAATGCGAAATGCATGAAAAAACGCATTAGTGTGAATGGAGCCTAAGGCTCCATTCACACAAATGCGTTTTTTCATATATTGATGCATTTTGCCTAAGGCTCCATTCACACTAATGCGTTTTTTGATGCATTTTGCAGAAATGCAGGGAAATGTTTTAAATGGTTTCCTATGGAACATGTTCACATCAATGCTTTTTTGTGCTTCTGCGTTTTTGGAAAGGGTCGGGGACTTTTTTCCCGCAAAAAGCAGCATTTTGCATGTAATAGAATTCAATGGACCCGCATCCAAAACGCAAGTACCACGTTTTTACCGCGATTTTGCCCCGATTTGCATTTTTTTTAACCTGTTTATAGCTGGTTGTTAAAGGAAATGTAAAAAAAAGAACTGCAAAACGTAAATTGCGGTAAAATTTCGATAAAAACGTGTGTCGAAAAACGCAGCAAGCACCGCAAAAAGCACTGCAAAAAACGCTCAAAATCAACATGCATAGATGTAAATCAAAATTATTTTCTATTCTATTTTATTCTCTTTGGAAATTGGAAAACTTCAGAATTTGAAAAGTTTTCGAATTCAAATTTGAAAACGATTCAAATTGGAAAAGTATTCGAAAACGATTTGAAAACTATTTGAATTTGAATTCCGTCCAATTATTTTTTTTTTATTTCAGGTACGTTTAAATTCGGTACTATTCTAATTCGGAAATCCAGATACATCCTAATTTTTTTGAATACCGAAAATTAGTCCGAACCGCACGTGTCTACAAGATTTACGCGGTGTGGTTTCCCGCGATTTCAGCGTGATTTATCCTGTATGGTTAGGGGCAGAGCTCTCTTTCGCAGACACAGCAGCATCTCAGCCAGAGGTCAGGAACAGGAAGTGACATCTTAATGACTTGATGTCACTTCCTGTTCCTGCCCTCTGGCTACAAGCTTAGGTTTTGCTGAGATGCTGCTGTGTCTGTGAGGGAGGACTCTGCACCCTGGCCATACGGGGTGCCTTTTTCAATGCAAGCTACCAATATTAAAGAGGAGACTGTGGAGGCTCTGTAAGGCTGGAATGTTTTATTAGGCTAATATCCTTTGCCATAGTGTTGGAGGATTTTCATAAGTGGATGCACCACGTACTTTACTGCTGCACTGAGAGGCACTACTATTGGAATCCTTCAGTGGATGTAATTTCAGACATTTATTGGACTTTTGATATATATAAGATAAAGTGACTCTAAACTTTGTATAATGTCTATGTTATATATATATATTTTCTCTTTCTTAGGCTGGGGGAAACTAGCACGTTTAACAAGAGCTCTGACAAGCAGCAGAGGGGTCTTACAACAGCTCGCTCCCACCGTCCATAAAGGAGAGAATGTACACAAACACTCCAGGCTTGCTGAGGTAATGCACAGCTTATATTCTACACTGCTCTTTTCTTTCAAGATAGACATGTTGTGGGCCAAGCCAATATTTTGCTGTATGTGTTAATTATGTCTCTAATGTAAAATGTTTGGATAAATATTGGCAGAGCCAAAGGTATAGCTGTATGGGGCAGGACCCCAGTCCAGTCCTTGCACCAGGACCTCCCCTATACTGCACCCCCTAGACCAGGGGTCTGCAACCTTTAAGACATAAAGAGCCACTTGAAATGAAAAAAAAAAACTGGGAGCCGCAAAACCATTGCGACATTTAAAACAAATATAACACTGCTAATTGATATTGTACAGTATTGCATTTGCTGGGCATGTGGAGGTGGAATCTTATCTGATATTGTCAAGATTCCACCTCCACATGCCCAATATCGGATAAGATTCCACCTCCACATGCCCAGCAAATGCAATCATCATCATCATTACAAAATCATCAGCCCCACCATCATTAATTACATCACCATCAGCCCCCCCCCCTCACCATCATCATCATCAGCCCCCCCCCCACCATCATCATAAAAAAATCATCAGCTCCCCTCACCATCGCAAGCCAGCCGCCACCATCATCATCATCATCAAAAAATCATGCCAGCCCCCACCATCATCATCATCATAAAAAAATCATGCCAGCCCCCACCATCATCATCATCATAAAAAAATCATGCCAGCCCCCACCATCATCATAAACAAATCATGCCAGCCCCCACCATCATCATAAACAAATCATGCCAGCCCCCACCATCATCATTAAAAAATCATGCCAGCCCCCACCATCATCATCATCATTAAAAAATCATGCCAGCCCCCACCATCATCATCATCATAAAAAAATCATGCCAGCCCCCACCATCATCATAAACAAATCATGCCAGCCCCCACCATCATCATAAACAAATCATGCCAGCCCCCACCATCATCATTAAAAAATCATGCCAGCCCCCACCATCATCATCATCATTAAAAAATCATGCCAGCCCCCACCATCATCATCATCATAAAAAAATCATGCCAGCCCCCACCATCATCATAAAAAAATCATGCCAGCCCCCACCATCATCATTAAAAAATCATGCCAGCCCCCACCATCATCATCATAAAAAAATCATCAGCTCCCCTCACCATCGCAGGCCAGCCCCCGCCCCCCCCCCCCACCATCATCATCAATGATGATGGTGGGAGGGGGGGGCTGGCTTGCGATGGTGAGGGGAGCTGATGACTTTTTAATGATGATGATGGTGGGAGGGGGGGGGGGGCTGGCTTGCGATGGTGAGGGGAGCTGATGATTTCTTAATAATGATTCATCATTAAAAAATCATCAGCTCCCCTCACCATCGCAAGTCAGCCCCCCCCCCTCCCACCATCATCATCATTAAAAAAATTAGCTCCCGTCACCATCGCAAGGCAGCCCCCCCCATCATTATCATTAAAAAATAAAAAGCTCCGGTCACCATCGCAAGGCAGCCCCCTCATTGTAAGCCCCTCACAGCCTTACTGTTCTGTGCTGTGTCACGATGCTCCCCCACACTGGCGCGCTGATAAATGTCCCGCCCTCCTCCTCTAGACCAGCTTGTGTGACAGACAGCACACTGGCTCTATCACACGAGCTAGTCTTCTAGCAGGAGGAGGGCTGGACATTTGTCACAGCGCGCCCGAACTGTTAACTCCGGGATCGCTGTGTAAAGTCCTCCGCTGGCAGCAAAAGGTGTCCCGGAGCCGCGGCAAAGGTTTAAAAGAGCCGCATGCGGCTCCGGAGCCGCGGGTTGCCGACCCCTGCCCTAGACCATGGGTCTTCAAACTATGGCCCTCCAGTTGTTCAGGAACTACAATTCCCATCATGCCTAGTCATGTCTGTGAATGTCAAAGTTTTACAAAGTCTCATGGGATGTGTAGTTCCGCAACAGCTGGAGGGCTGTCGTTTGAGGATCCCTGCCCTAGACTGTAGTGCAATACATTTACTATATGGCCTGGTTCACACCTATGCATTTTTTAGTTTTGCAGAAACACACTACAGACCATTTAACATGGTTTTCTATGGGTTACGTTCACATCTGTGCATTTTATGGAAAGGGCCAGGGACCAGCAGGTTGTGTCTTTGGCTCCATAGACTTCAATGGATCAAAAACGTATATATAGAAAAATGCAAAATGCACCTGGAATATGCATCAACTGCAACCTGCATAGCTGTGAACCAGGCCTTACACAGAGTTCTGCTGGTAGTGATCGTACTGGGCAGGCTTTCGGGGATGGTATTTTGCGATTTTACAAGGCATTGCCCCCCCCCCCTTTTTTTTATAGGAGTGTCACAAAGTGAAATTCCATTCATTTCTATGCACTGCAGCTGTGTATGGAGACATTAAAGTGGATGTAAACCCACTCTCATCCTTTCTAAACTGTGCTGATCTATAAGTGCTGATCTATAAGGATATAGATGCATTCTGCATGTATCCTTACCTAGCAAATGTCCCCCCTCTGTTAAAAGAACTAAAAAACTGAATATTCTGTGGATGGATATGTTGTCTGGAGCTGGGTGGGTGGAGTCGTGATGTCAGTAGACTCCCCGCCCACCTCTACACTCCCCTTACACTTAATTCTGCTATGATCACTAACATCCAGTCAAAATCCAGAAAAGTAGCCACATGACTTCAGAAAATGAGTGGGGGTGAGAATTAAAAAATAATGCCTATCTCAGGCTAGTGCATGAGATATGTAAATAACCTGTCACTCACAGCAAGAGGGAAGAACGGACAAACGTTTTCTTGTCCTTTATTTCACTGAAAAAAGAAAATAGGATTGCTCAGAGCTGGATTATCTCTTTGTGGCAAGACTGGGCACAGATGATAGGAAATCTTATATGCATTGTGACAGCAGAAAAAATAAATAAATTCGGGTTTACATCCACTTTAAGCCCTTATGCTGAGGGAAAAAGCAGAAAGGTGCCTTTTATGAGTGAGTGAGTGAGTGAAAAAACGTATATAGCGCAGCACATGCAAACTAAATCGCCTCTGGGCGCTCGTTGGTCCATTTCTCCTTTGAACTCAAAAGAGATGGGTTTTGATCTTTCTCCTAAAGGTCAAGTGATTCTCCTCCAACCGAATGCTGGTTGGTAAAGTGTTCCATAGTCTGGGTCCCTGGAGCGCAAATCTTTGTTCCCCCTTAGACTTGTATCTGGCTTTGGGTATTTGGAGTCGATTTTGATTGGTGGATCGCAGAACGCGATTGGAGTTGTGAGCTTTTAGTTTTTCGCATAGGTATTGGGGAGCATTTCCCCGAATACACTTATGCGTCAGACAGAGTGCTTTAAAAGTAATTCTGTCTTTTACTGGTAACCAATGAAGGGATCTCAGTGAAGGTGAGATTGATTCCCATGGTTTTTTCCCAGTCACCAGTCTAGCAGCCGTATTTTGAACGACTTGCAGACGAGTGATTTGGTACTCAGAGATACAGGGCATTTGCATAGTCCAGTCTGGAGTTAACAATTGTTCCCACCACGACTGCTATGTCCTCTTTGGGTATAAATGGAATAAGTCTGAGTAGTAGGCGCAGCAGATGGTGAGATCCGCTGACTACTGACCCTATTTGTGCATCCATTGTCATGTGGGTGTCGAAGATGACTCAGAGACTTTTGACTTTGGTGCTAGGGGTGATGATTTGGCCCAAAATGGGCGGGGGCGTCCATGTTGTTGCAAGTTGATTCTTTCGATTGGCGTGAAACAGGAGAAGTTCTGTTTTCGATCCGTTGAGTTTAAGTAGCCAGACTATCTAGAAGTGATGCTTATACAGGTTTCACCTGTGGCTTGCATTATTGCACAGGGCCGAGACAAGGGGTGGCGGAAGAGGAAGCTGCCCTGGGCAAAATGGTGTACTGTAGGGATGGGGGCGCTTTCCTTCTGGTACAAGGCTGGGCAGTTTGGCATCATTGCCCTTGGTGCTTGGATGACCTTGTCCCAGCACTGTTTTTTTTTTTTTGTAAAATTATTTTTTATTGAGTTTTCAAAACACGTATACAATAACAGGCCACATATGTGACCAACATTGACCGGTTAAAACACAGAGACCGGTGTACAAAACCCGAACATGACAAAACTAAAGGGAAGGAAGAAAAAAAAAAAAGGGGGGGGGGAGAAGGAATGGGGAGACAGAAATGCTCGCATTAAACCCCGTCAGCGTTCGCTGAACAGGCTAGGATGAATAGAAATGAGATATGGGTCAGAGCACAACCGACCCCCCCCCACATAATATACATAAGACTCTTCCGCCTACACCCAGCTCCAGTGCCAAATCAAATGATGTATGGCCCCATTCCCTCCTAAGGAGCCCATCCATAGCAATAGCTTACCCCAAGATCCTCCACAAACCTGAACTGTCACCCCTATGCGTGTGGATCATATTTCTCCACAATTCCCTCCTTCAGGATTCCCCGACCACTGTAGCTGCTAGACACTAAACTTCTCCATCAAAGTAGCTTAGTCTGACACCGTATCTGTGGAGGCCATCCAACCCCCCCACACCTTATCGAACTTGGTCAATGCCCCTCTACTCAAGTATGTGGCTTTGTAAAATGGGATGGCTTTGTTGACTAATACCTTCCAGGCTGTCACCGTCGGAGCAGAGGAACTTTTCCAAGAAAGAATAATTTGTTTCTTAGCATAGAAGAGCACAAGAATGAGAAGAGTCCTTATAGCCCTAGTCGTAGCTAGGGGTTCAACCAAAGTAGCAAACACACCTCCACAGTCATGGGGATCGAAATAGTAGTGACCGACCGGATGCAATCCACCACTGCCTGCCAGTATGCCTGAATCTGGGGGCATTCCCAAAAAACATGCATAAAATCGGCAGTAGGCATGGAGCACCGCCAGCAAGCCGATCCCTGACCCCTGAACATTCTAGCCAGTCTGGCAGGAGTCAGGTACACCCTATGTAGGAACTTGTAGTGTATAAGTCTGTCTCTTGTAGAGACTAAGGCCTGGAAAGCCGCCCCCCAGACATCATCCCAGTCGTCCCTGTCCAATCCCGGTCCCAGCACTGTTACCGCATGTTATGGTAGCATGTAGTAAGGGCCGGGACAATGGGTGGAGAGGAGGGCAGGATGGGCGGTTTGCCCTGCTGCAATGGTTTATTGCAGGGATGGGAGGCACCTCCCTGACCCTAACCCTAACCCTAAGGGAAAGGGGGCGCAGTTTGGCATCTTTGCCCTGGGCGCTGGATGACCTTGTCCCGGCACTGCTGGCAGCCTCGGAGGGAACAGGGAAGGGGGCGGGACGAATGCCGTCAATTTATATACAGGAGAAATCTCCTGTTTACTCAGTGGCCTCTTTAATAGGAAATCCCCTCTCCTGGGCTGGTATTGGACGACTGTTCTGTCTATCATAGGAGGGCGGGACTTTGTATTAAAGAGGCCACCAAGTAAACAGGAGATTCTCCTGTATGTAATCTGTTGGCGCTCGTCCCGCCTCCCTCCCTGTCCCCTCTGAGGCTGCAGATGGCCATTGATCAGGCTGCACTGATGGCAATGGTGAGGCTGCATTCATGGCAATGGTGAGGCTGCATTCATGGCAATGGTGGGGCTGCATTCATGGCAATGGTGAGGCTGCATTCATGGCAATGGTAAGGATGCATTCATGGCAATGGTGGGGCTGCATTCATGGCAATGTTGGGGCTGCACTCATGGCAATGGTGGGGCTGCACTCATGGCAATGGTGGGGCTGCATTCATGGCAATGGTGGGGCTGCATTCATGGCAATGGTGAGGCTGCATTCATGGCAATGGTAAGGATGCATTCATGGCAATGGTGGGGCTGCATTCATGGCAATGTTGGGGCTGCACTCATGGCAATGGTGGGGCTGCACTCATGGCAATGGTGGGGCTGCATTCATGGCAATGGTGGGGCTGCATTCATGGCAATGGTGGGGTTGCACTCATGGCAATGGTGAGGCTGCATTCATGGCAATGGTGAGGCTGCATTCATGGCAATGGTAAGGCTGCTTTCATGGAAATGGTGGGGGTGCATTCATGACAATGGTGGGGGTGCATTCATGGCAATGGTGGGGGTGCATTCATGGAAATGGTGGGGCTGCTCTCATGGCAATGGTGAGGCTGCATTTATGGCAATGGTGGGGCTGCACTCATGGCAATGGTGAGGCTGCACTCATGGCAATGGTGGGACTGCACTCATGGCAATGGTGGGGCTGCATTCATGGCAATGTTGGGGCTGCACTCATGGCAATGGTGGGGCTGCACTCATGGCAATGGTGGGGCTGCATTCATGGCAATGGTGGGGCTGCATTCATGGCAATGGTGAGGCTGCATTCATGGCAATGGTAAGGATGCATTCATGGCAATGGTGGGGCTGCATTCATGGCAATGTTGGGGCTGCACTCATGGCAATGGTGGGGCTGCACTCATGGCAATGGTGGGGCTGCATTCATGGCAATGGTGGGGCTGCATTCATGGCAATGGTGGGGTTGCACTCATGGCAATGGTGAGGCTGCATTCATGGCAATGGTAAGGCTGCTTTCATGGAAATGGTGGGGGTGCATTCATGACAATGGTGGGGGTGCATTCATGGCAATGGTGGGGGTGCATTCATGGAAATGGTGGGGCTGCTCTCATGGCAATGGTGAGGCTGCATTTATGGCAATGTTGAGGCTGCACTTATGGCAATGGTGGGGCTGCACTCATGGCAATGGTGAGGCTGCACTCATGGCAATGGTGGGACTGCACTCATGGCAATGGTGGGGCTGCACTCATGGCAATGGTGGGGCTGCACTCATGGCAATGGTGGGGCTGCACTCATGGCAATGGTGGAGCTGCACTCATGGCAATGGTGGGGCTGAATTCATGGCAATGATGAGGCTGCATTCATGGCAATGGTGAGGCTGCAGATGGGAACTGGCCTTTATTTTGCTTCACAGTTTTTTTTTATTAAAAATGTATTTTTTTTCCAAAAACTTCCTTCTTAAAGTCAAGGTGTGTTATACGCAGATAAATACGGTATATCCAAATAACACACCCGAGATCATCTCTTCATCACACACAGCCACAAAGGCAAGAGAATTCCTGCGTATTAGATAATTTGCATTTAATTTTAATGGTTCAAAGAATGTCAAGCAAAATGGTCGGCCCCTCACGCATGTTCACTTCATCAAATCTGGCCCTCTTCGAAAAAAGTTTGGACACCCCTGGTCTAAGTGGACTGGGAGTGGGCCTTTTAGGCCAGGCTATTCTCTGTCATGAGTGCTAATCCACCTAGAGGTCCTAGGAGAAATGTACAGAAACTAGAGGAAGAGCTGCCACAGTCCTGTCTCTGGGAACCACGTGCAGAGAGTCATGAGCTGGATGCATGAAGTCTCTGAGTGAGTACTAATGACCTCGGGGAGTGGCGGAGAGAGACACTAAAATGAGATGCCTTATCAGTGATGTGCAATGTGCGACTTTCACATATTGATTGCTAGGGTCTATCCACTATATATGATTGGCGAATTGACTCCAGATAGTATCTGTGCGATGTGATTTGTCACTGCCATCTTTGATAATTAACAGTAAAGTGCAGAAACTATACCTTTTGTGTGGACATTCATTTCGTGTGAATATAAAGGCTAATGGCCGGGAATGTCATGGGAAGGCCTCTGGCCTTGGGCACATTTTGGCAAAGGCTAACAACTACCAGCAGGTCACTCCTTGTCCTATCCAAGAAGGGGGGGGGTTAACTTGTTCACCGCACTTTAAATTGTTTTTAAGCTATTTTCTCTATACTCCACATCAGTAGTGTATTTAGGCTTTGTGCTGCCCTAGGCCTGCCTAAACTCCTGCACCCCCTAATTTAACTATGACCCACCCCTTCCTGTCAAGGCCACACCCCTTGCTGTTTAAGACCCGCTCTGAAAATTTAAAGTGGGGAGGGCCTGGGGGGGCAATGAATTCCCTTAATTTGCATAGATTTCCTCTCACTTCCTGTTTGGCTATGGGGCAGGAAGTAAAGGGAAATCTCTGCAATGGAGTAGGGATGATAAAAAATAAACTGACAGGGGCTCTAACCCTCCCTTACTCTATCCAGAATGAAAAAAAAAGTGTTGCCTATAGTTCTACTTTAAGCACAAATTTCTGATAATTTGATGGAGAGGACTAAGAAGATATAACCATGCCAATGGTGCAGCAGAAAACACATAGCACAGTGAGGAAGGTTTGTGGTCCAGGATGATAAAACATTTAAAATTAGAAGCACCGCCCCCCCCCCCCCCCCCACAGTTGCAAAATGCTGGACTCCTGCATACCGGAAGCAGTGCGGCCGCTTTATGGTGGGCACTAGACTAAATTGAATCTCAGCCCAGCCCGCCCCATAAGACTGGCACTAGCACTACACTAACAGTATAGCGCAAGCAAGCGGGGACTCTTTCCGTGCTGCCCCCCTGCAAAGTGCTGCCCTAGGCCTGGGCCTTGTTGGCCTAGGCCAGGATACAGCATTGCTCCACATTATCTATTAGTCATTTTGATGCTCCTGAAGAAGCGCAAGGTGCGTAACATGTGGAGCGAGCCTAGAACATTCTTTCATTGCTTCCCTGTAATATAACCACACTCCTGGATCCATCACTATAATGGAATGATTTCATTCATCTCTAAGTTTCCATGCAGTTGTTAATCCCCCCTCTTAGTGCAGACACCCCACCTTTAGTGAAGACCCCCCATCAGTATAGATTTCCCCCCTTTAGTGCAGACCCCCCATCAGTATAGACACCCCCCCCATAGTGCAGACTCCCCCATCAATATAGACACCCCCATCAGTATAGACATCCCCCCTAAGTACAGACCCTGCAGTATAGACACCCCTCTTAGTTCAGACCCACCATCAGCATAGGCACCCCTCTCCCCTCCCATAGCGCCCCCCCACATGTCCAACTACTTATAATAGAGTAATAAAGTGTACAGTACAGACCTCAGAACAGCGCGGCAGCAGACGTATACACACAGCGGTGTGTGTCCCTCGGCTCCTCCTCCTCATTGTATGTAAAGAGCGAGGAGGAGGTGCCGGCGGCTTCAGTCCACTCCACCAAAACAGAGTGAGTTCAGATCAACAGGGCAGCGGGCGGTGATAGCGGTGCCGCTATCCACGGGTGTCACCCCTCTGGCGGGTGTCACCCGGGTGCGGTCCGCCCCCCCCCGCACCCACCTAGCAACACCTGTGTCGGGCAGGCGACTGTCCAGGTCAATTTTCCGCCCTGGGCAGCGCTGGCGCCGTAAGGCAAGTGCCCATGGTTGCCTTGCGCTAGTGCCGGCCCTGGCTGGGGGGGCCCGAGAGTGCAAGGTGTTTTTTCATCTTAATGCATAGGATAACACAAAGCCTTACAACCCCTTTAAATAGCGTTTTCGGTTTCTGGTGCTCAGATACAGTTTACTTTCAATTTAGGTGTGAATTTCAGGCTCTAATTGTTGGTGTCAATTTCTTTTTCTTTTTTTTTTACAGATTTATTTTAATAGCAACTTCAGTAAATAAAGAAAAAAATGATCTATTAAAATTGATATTGAAAAAGAAATAGAACACAGAGAAATACAGGATACAAACATATCTCATATAATAACAATCACCATACCAGCGCCATATACTGAATCAATCACTATTTTCCTTGGAATGCAACCTTGAGTTCACACGCATCTATCTCGTCTGCATGCACTTTATTCATAACGATGCAAAGCATACGACTGTCAAAAATAAGTGGGTAATATAGATATATTGCCGGACGGTGGGGATGTGGGCAGCGGCTGAAGTGATTTTTCTGAACAGCAGCGCTAGGTGCCTTATTTAATATTCTACCCCACTCTTGTTTAAGACAGTAGTGATTATAAGACATTTGCATTCATGGAGGCAGCAAGCTCCCACACAGCTGACTGAGCTGCGGTTCATACTCGGCACACACAGTGATAGAAATAAGGAGGGATATGAATGACTTTACATCCCGAAGATCTTACAGTTTCCTGTAGATATGGCCCAGGAGTGTGCGTTAACACAGGAGAAGTTCATTGTCTTGTTTCTGTAGGAGATAAATCCGCTTATGATTAATCACCCTCGCTGCTATTGTTAGAGAAGAGAAAACTACGGTATATTAGACTTGGAGCCTCGGTATATTTAGGGCCAGTTCATATCTGGGCATTTGCCTGTAGCATTGTCAACTTTCTTATGCCGCGTACAGACGATCGGAAATTCTGACAACAAAACCGTGGATTTTTTTCCGACGGATGTTGGCTCAAACTTGTCTTGCATGCACACGGTCGCACAAATGTTGTCGGAAATTCCGAACGCCAAGAACACGGTGACACACAACACGTACGACGGCACTATTAAAGGGAAATTCAATACCAGTCGTGTAAGTAGAAGTTTGGTAAGAGACGAATGTGATTCAGCCTCGTGCTTTTTAGTCCTTTTCAGCGTGACGAATGTGCTATCTCAATTACGAACGCTAGTTTTACCAGACCGATCGCTTCCGTTTCGCACTTGATTCAGTGCATGCGTGGAATTTTGTGCATCGGGATTGTCCACACACGATCGGAATTTACGAGAACGGACTTTGTTGTCGGAAAATTTGAGAACCAGCTCTCAAGTTTTTGTTGTCGGAAATTCCGACAGCAAATGTCCGATGGAGCCTACACACAGTCGGAATGTCCGACAAAAAGCTCACATCGAACATTTGTTGTCGGAAATTCCGACCGTGTGTATGTGGCATAACAGTAAGTAAATGCTAGGGACTGTTGGGCCTCATGCATACTGGGCGCTTGAGATCCCAACATTTTAGTATGGGCTTAAGGCACAGGAGTGTACGAGGGGCTTCGTGGTTGACTGAATTTGGTGCCAAAAGCAAAAGTTTCTACCCCTGCTCCTGCTCTACTAGAACACTGTCCCTCCTGCTGAGGCCAAACCCTCCGCCATCTTGTGCCCTGCTCCTTGCCATAAACCTCTACATAACATTCACAGCCATAGACCTTTGTATCCCCAAGGATGGAATGTCCACAAAAGAAGTAGTTTTGCTGCACTTTACTGGTGGTATTCAGGAAACAGCATTACAGTCACATACTGCACATTCTGGAGTCACTGGACATTACACTAGGGGTGCTCAACCTGTGCCCCGTGGAGCCCTCTCATGGGGCCAGTGACCTCAAACCAGGGAAGCCCATGCCTATGCATTGGGATGGCGGGTGAGCAAGCCCAGATTGTGATCAACGGGTTCCCTAACCACCATCTCAGAGCATCAGAGAGTATGGTGCCAGTGCTCTGTCGATATGTGCCCACTGCCGAAAAAGTGCCCATGCATGCGCAGAATGGAGCGGCGCTCCAGACGATTTCCCGATCAGCTGAAGTGATGTCACCATAGCGCATGCGCACATCGTAGGAGCCTTCTTTCGATGGGAGATAAAAAAATTCAGTAACAATTTAATGCGCAGGGCACTATTCGACAGAGGGCACAAATCGATAGAACACCGGCAGCTGAGGAGGCAGGCGACCACAGAGGGAGCAGGGCCACATAAGCGATGCTTCCTCTGTAACGCTGACTTTTGTCCCAATAAATCTATCTTTGGTAATGCACTAAGTCGGTGCGCCCTCCTTTCCATAAATATTTTAGCTGTTTGCAGGCTGCCATAAACGTTGGTACCACTGTGTCCACCCCTTTCCAGCCACAGCAGCTTTAAGCCTCCCAAAGGCGTGGGTCTGGACAGTGCGCATGTGCCTTCCACCAGCACCAGATGCCAGGATCTTATGCACCAAGAGTAAACACCCAGTGTGCATGAGACCCGAAACAGAATTTTTGTGTTTGTACAGAAGATGTAAAACAACAAAAGATTGCTGCGCTAGATAATGTATAATAAATGGATAATACATAGGGCTGTTACTGATTAAAATTTGCGTGTTCGATTAATCGATTTTTTTTAATCGACAAATTTCGATTAACTATAACGCACATACATTTTTATTTTTTCACTTTGTGACAAAAAAGCGAGAACTGCAAAATACTCACCATACCTCTCAGCAAATAGCTTGGGGTGTCTACTTACCAAAATGGTGTCATTTGTTTTTTTTTGTGCCATCTGGGCATTCCATGGCCTCCGAAACTGTTATAGGTAGTGAGGAGTGAAATCAAAAATTTACACCCATGAATGCCTGAAGGTGCTGATTGTTTTTTGGGGTCTCGTACACGGCTAGGCACCCAAAAAGTCTCACACATGTGGTATCCCCGTACTCAGGAGAAGCAGCAGAATGTATTTTGGGGTGTAATTCCACATATGCCCATGGCATGTTTGAGCAATATATCATTTAGTGACAACTTTGCGCAAAAAAAAAAAAAAAAAATTGTCTTTTTCCTGCAACTTGTGTCAAAATATAAAATATTCCATGTACTCGACATGCCTCTCAGCAAATAGCTTGGGGTGTCTACTTTCCAAAATGGGGTCATTTGGGGGGGTTTTGAACTGTCCTGGCATTTTATGCACAACATTTAGAAGCTTATGTCACACATCACACACTCTTCTAACCACTTGAAGACAAAGCCCTTTTTGACACTTTTTGTTTACATGAAAACATATTTTTTTTTTTTTGCAAGAAAGTTAAGCTGAACCCCCAAACATTATATATTGTTTTAAATCAAATGCCCTACAGATTAAAATGGTGGGTGTTGCATTTTTTTCCCCCACACAGTATTTGCACAGCGATTTTTCAAATGCATTTTTATTTTAATGCACTAAAACACACTATATTGCCCAAATTATTGATGAAATTAAAAAGATGATCATGGATACCAAACACGACATACTTTAAAATTGCGCACAAACGCGCAGTGGCTAAAACTACATACATTTTTAAAAGCCTTTACAGGTTTCCGCATTAGATTTACAGAGGAGGTCTACTACTAAAATTACTGCCCTCGATCTGACCTTCGCGGGGATACCTCACATGCTTGGTGCAATTGCTGTTTACATATAATTCCAGACCGACGCTTGCGTTCGCCTTTGCGCAAGAGCAGGGGGGGACATGGATGCTTTTTTTTTTCTTTTTATTATTATTTATTTAGCTTTTTTATTTTATTTGTAAACTGTTCCTTCCATTTTTTTAATTTTTACAATTTTTATTGTTATCTCGTGATAGCATAGATAGTTAGTGACAGGTACTCTTTTATTTTTTTAAATGGGGTCTATTAGACCCTAGATCTTTCCTCTGCCCCAAAGCATCTGACCACACCAAGATCAGTGTGATAAAATGCTTTCCCAATGGCGCTGTTTATATCCGGGGGGGGGGGGACATTCCCTCCCACTGCTTGTAAAAGCAGTCTAGAGGCTAATTAGCTGCTAGAATTGCTTTTACATGAAAGCCGACCGATGATACCTAAACCTGCAGGCATCATTCTGGTATAACAATGTCCAGCAACATACCAGTATGTTGATGGTTCTTGTTGGACATGTACTGTATTGTAATCTTTTTTTTTTTTCATGCAGCCTGTTGGCTGAACGAAAAAAATAGATTAATCGGTGGGTATTCCCACTATTAGAATACCTTCCTTCATCCACCCACTTCTAATGATGGGCATACATGCACCATTTATATATGCCGAAGCATGGGGGCATCCTCCTGCAAAAAAGTTATGCTGCGTACACACGGTCAGACTTTTCCACGGGCAAGCCTCCGTCGGAATGTCGACCGTATGTATGCGGCATAAAAAGTTATGCCGGGTACACACGGTCGAACTTTTCCACGGGCAAGCCTCCGTCAGAATGTCGACCGTATGTACGTGGCATTAGGAGCAAAATCGCTCCTCCGCCCCTGCTGCCCCCATGCTTCGGCATATATGCTCCTTTTTAACTGTGGTGGTGAAATCACCTCCTACAGCATTGGAGTAGTGGCTTTATGTATCGTGGGAGCAAACGCTGTTGCTGTCTAAATAAATCAGCGCTGCAACTGAATGGCGTACCTGCTAAGCAAATGATGGTTAACATTAAAACAAAGTAACATTACAGTATAACACTTTTTTTTGTAACTGCAACTGTTCAACTTTTCGGTTCCAGGTTTGGGTCTCTCAAAATGCGATGGCATCTTGGGAGACCCTGTTTAAGTGTGTCCTAGCCTGTGAAATGCTTTACCCTACGCTAAAACTTCACTCGTGTGTGGTAGCGTTCAAAACATTTACCAATGCAAAGACCAGGATTGTCAGGACAGGAGGGACAATAATAACGGGTGTCACGCCTATATCCCTGCTTGCTACAGACACGACATGTTTTTTGGGGGGCTCGTTGGGTAGGGGTACTCTCGAGCACAAAAGGAAAATGCCTCTCATGCAGTCGGCTTACTGCATTTGGTTGGGAATGGTGAGGTGTAGAACCGCCTGGATACAGGAGTTCTAAGATGATCTCATCCTGGAATTGGATCCAGTCCATCCTGAAGCTTTGTATATGACATGAGCATTCAGTAAAGCCAATTGGAATAAATACAGAGACACTTTTTTGTACCAGCGTCTCGCCTGACAGGCAATATGATACGGTGCCAACAAATGGTCGTTGAGGTCCACCCCTCCCATATTTTTGTTATATTGGTGGACACAGAGGGGTTTCTCCACAACACCAGCCGCCGTACGAATTTGTACTGTCGTGTCTGCGTGAAGGGTGGTAAGAACGAAAACATTCTTATTGTCCCGCCACTTCACAGCGAGCAAATTATTACACCTTGAGCAGGCTCTCTCCCCCAGCCTAAGACGGGAATCTACAAGCCGCTGGGGAAAGCCCCAGCGATTAGGTCGCACGGTGCTACATGCTCCAATCTGACGATCAAACAAGTGACTAAAAAGTGGCACGCTTGTGTAATAATAGTCCACATACAAGTGGTACCCCTTTCCGAATAAGGGTGACACCAAGTCCCACACAATCTTGCCAGTGCTCCCTATGTAATCTGAGCAGTCCTCCGGCTCAACCTGACTATCTTTTCCCTCATAAACCATAAAGCTCCATGTATAGCCTGTTGCCCTGTCCAGGGCCGCTGTTAGAAATCATGGGGCCCCGTACAGCCTACCTGACAGGGCCCCTCCCAATCCCGCACTCGACCTCACCCCTGATCCCATGCTGTCACGAGGGGGGGGGGGGGGGCCGGGGAAACTGGTGGCAGGAGCATGTTACATATTTCACCCTAAAAACAGGTGAAACATGCAACATGTTCCAAAAGGTGAACTTATTCTTTAGTAACCATTAATATTCTAAATATATTACACATTTTATAAAGCAGCACAGATGTCTTATTTTATAACATTTTTCACAACTAATTTGATGGGATGAGCTTGGGTGTGTTCGGACTCTAGTCTGAAACCACCATGGCTATCCTGCTAGGAAGCTGTCACAGTGCCCCACCAATCAAAATTGAATCTGAATGGGACAGATGTCAGTGTTTTGATGTCCATGCCCATTCAGTGTGTGTCCACATACATCACAGACTTGTGGTGGCTATATGGGTGGCCAGATGTAAATGGACTTGGGTCCATTTACTGTACATCAGGCTAACTCTGATCTGCCACATTTGAGATACAGTCCTTTTCCATTTTGTTTTGGACCTGAATGGACATGGAGGTAGGTGGGTGTAAACGGACACAAGGCAATTTACATCTGGACTCCCTATTAGTACATGGAGCTATCAAGCAGGTTCGAAGGAAAAACTAACAGGCGGATCTAATTGGAAACCTGGGGTAAAAGGTTCTTAAAGGGGAGTGGTTTGGGGGGTGGCAAACATGCAGGTCAGCTGTGTGTTTTTACTGCCCCCCCCCCAATCAAAAGTGTAGAGTAGCATCTATCTGTGCATTTATGATGATGAGGATAATGATAGAGATTACACCACAGCAGGTTCTCTGTGGCTCTCTCAGTGTCACATGGCTGTTGGGTGCTGACATTGTTAACTTATGGCTGTACTGTGGGACTATAACACAGCACATAGCAATGCAGCATCCAATAGCCATGTGACACTGAGAGAACCACAGAGAACCTGCTGTGCTGTGATCTCTATCATTATCATTAGCACACAGCAGGGAGTCTGAGGACTGCACTTGCCTGAGTAGCCTGTGTGTCATCTGAAGGGGACTGCTTGCCTGTGTATCACTGCCACAAGTTCTCCTGCTGAACTCTGAGCCTCCTCTGTCACAGTGATTGCTCTCTCCCTCGGGCTTCAGCAACGGACTCTGATGCAGGAGAGCCACTTCACAATAGAATCCATCCGCCGGGGAAGGCACACAGTGAATGGCCGGGACTATAATCTGTGTAGGTGCACAGGTTAAGAACAGCATGTAGTGGGATTCTGTGCCTGCGCCCGAAAATGGAGAAATAGTCCCTCCTCTGCTCTCACCTCCTGGGCCCCTCTGTTGACCTGAGGGGGCCCGGGAAATTACTATATTTCCTGGCAATAAAGTGGGTGTGGGGCTGTGGGTTATAAAGTCCTATTTTTTTTTTTGCTAGAAATAAATTTTAGCATTAACCGGGCCCCCCTCTGGAGTTTATAAGGCCGGGGCCCGGTACAACAGGGCTGGCTGTACTGCCTTATCAGCGGCCCTGGCCCTGTCACAGAGCTTATAGAGCTTGACCCCGTATCTGGCACGCTTGCTGGGAAGGTACTGCTTGAAAGACAAGCAGGCAGAAAATGTAATTAGGGACTCATCAACGCGGACAACTTGATGGGGGGTATACAAGGCTGCAAAACATTTGTTGAAGTGGTTTATGAGGGGCTGAATTTTGTAGAGCCGGTCGTATTCAGGGTCTCCACGTGGACGACAAAGTTCATTGTCATTGAAATGCAAGAACCACAAGATCGCCTCGTATCGTTTCCTGGCCATGGAAGAAGAGAACACGGGCATATGGTCATGTGGACTTGTGGACCAATAAGTCCGCAACATAGGAAATTGATGTATACCCATGTTGAGGCAAAGGCCCAGAAAGGTTTTAAATTTGTAAATCGTAAGTGGTTTCCATTCTCTGGCAAGGACAGACTGGGGATTAGTGGCGATGAAATTACCAGAATATAAATTACTCTGATCCACAATAGATCTATAGAGATCTTCCCTGAAAAACAGCGAATAAAAATCAAGTGACGTAAAATCAGCTGTTTCCACCTGAATACCGGGTTGGCCAGTAAATGGGGGAAGTACGGGTTCTGCAGAAGTAGTGGGGACCCAATCAGGATAGGTGGATTCTGCAGGAAGGGCACTATGGGCACGACAGGCCTGTCCTTGTCTTCTTCTTGGTGGCAGCGGGACACTACTTGTGCTTGCCACCTCGCCAGCTTGAACTGCACTTATGGGACTCGTTACGTCACCACGTGATACTGCAGTGCTGGATGAACGACCAGGGTGTACTAGGCCGCTGGTGCTTGCCAGTTCACCAGAAGGAATAGCGGCGCTAGTACTGGCTCTTTGCTCCATACGAGGGTCCTGCGGTTCTTGCACCTCAACAACATCAGAATGGGGTCAGGTATGCCTGCCCTTAGCAGGGACCTCACCTTTGTCAACAGAGCTATCTGACATGGAGCCAATGTCTTCTACGGGGATGTATTCTGAGTCTATCTGTCATGCTCAGAAACTCGTAGGCCTCTTTACTAGTGTACATTCGCTTTGCCATTTTGGGCTCTAAATTTAGTGGTACACTAGTAAGGATTCACAGGTAAAAAAGCACCTGATCTGCAGCAAATGTAGAAAATGCTTAAAAAAAAAAAACTGTTAGCGATCGCAGGGATCAGGCCTGTCTCTGCGAATGCTGCAGTTATGTATGTTGTGTTTTGTGACAGTGATCGATCGATACTGCACTTGGGTGGGCTTGGCGGAGGGGAAAAATGCAGGTGCTAGCGGGTATCTGGGCTGATCCCGCTAACAATGCGTTTTTGGGAACCCTGAACTGCTGGGTACGCTAGTATAGATCTGATCAGATCAGATATTGATCTGTTCAGATACTATACCACTAAGGGGGGGTGTATGCTTTGCGCGTGGGTGTAAGCTTTACTGGGACTAACCCAATGCTGCCTGGGGCGACGAAGACCCCGACGGATGCTAAAATGTAATTGATATCACCCGCCGGGCAATCAGGGGGTTAAACCTTTATTGGGTTATATACGGCGGGTGTCCTGATGCTATAAACAGCAAACTAACTAACCAGCGTCACCCGTAAAACGTATACGGTGATCACTGGTGAAAGGGTTAACTAGGGGGCAATCAGGGGGTTAAAACCTTTATTAGGTAATATATGGGGGTACCTGACGCTATATAAAAACCTGGCGACGAACCTAAATAACGAAATGACTAACCAGCGTCACCAGTGACACTTATACGGTAATCACTGGTGAAAGGGTTAACTCTAGGGGCAATCAGGGGGTTAAAACCTTTATTAGAAAATATATGGGGGTACCTGACACTATAAAAACCTAGCGGCGAACCTAAAAAAATTACTGGCTACCTAGCGGCACCAGCGACACTAATACAGCAAAAAGAAAAACGATTGCTTAGTGACACTGGCGATAGGAGTTGAACGGGTTAACTGGGGGCGATCAAGGGGTTAAACCTTTATTAGGGGGGGGTAGGGGGATACCCTGGACCTAAAGGGGCCTAAAACTAAAGTCCCTAACACTTTTTACAGTCACAAATGACCCTAAATGCAGTTATCAGTAAATAAATGATCACTGCAATCAGTGACACTGTGACTGGGGGCTAGGGGGGTGACTGGGGGGTGAAAAGTGTGCCTATGTGTACTAGTGTTAGTGTAGTGTTGGTGCAACTCACGTTAGATGTCTTCACTCCACGAGCTCCGGTCAAAAAGACCGCCTCGTGGAGCGTGACATGACTTCCTCCTGCCTGTGTTTAAATTACACAGGCAGAGGAAGCATCTGATTCGCTGGGAGCGATCGCGAGATGGTGGCCAGAAACCAATGGCCGCCCCCTCATCCCGGATCGCTCCCACAGCAAAACGGAACCCCGACCCGCAGGAAGGCAGACGCGTACAGGTACGTGAATGTGCCTGTACGTGCCATTCTGGCGACGTATATGTACATTCGGTGGTCCTTAAAGCGGGGGTTCACCCATACATAACACTTTTTCCCCTTAGATGGATGCTCGTTTTGTCTAGGGGAATCGGCTAGTTGTTTTAAAATATGAGCTGTACTTACCGTTTACGAGATGCATCTTCTCCGCCGCTTCCGGGTATGGGCTGCGGGACTGGGCGTTCCTATTTTGATTGACAGTCTTCCGAGAGGCTTCTGACGGTCGCATCCATCGCGTCACGATTTTCCGAAAGAAGCCGAACGTCGGTGCGCAGGCGCAGTATAGAGCCGCACCGACGTTCGGCTTCTTTCGGCTACTAGTGACGCGATGGATGCGACTGTCGGAAGCCTCTCGGAAGACTGTCAATCAAGAAGGAACGCCCGCTCCCGAAGACCCATACCCGGAAGCGACGGAGAAGATGCATCTCGAAAACGGTAAGTACGGCTCATATTTTAAAACAAATAGCCGATTCCCCTAGACCGAACGAGCAGGAAGCTAAAGGGAAAATGTGTTCTCTATGGGTGAACTCCCGCTTTAAGTGGTTAATACTAAAACATTATTTGATCGCTGTTCATGGACACTGGGGGTTGACCCCTGCTTAGACCCAGAAAGTTGTATGTAGGAGCCCAAAAAAGCTACAACTTAGGAAATTGACATCTGCACGTTACCATTACCCAAAACTTTGGCAATTTACAGCTTTGGAATGAACCTATTACCCAGATGCCACATCTATTTAACCTCCTGTCTGGTGTTGTGCTCTGGATGGTTTACATTGCCTTTTTTTCCTTAAGATAAATCTTGTATTTTAAGCTGCAATGATCTGGCCTCGCACTGAAGACCCGTCCAGCGTAGTTTAACATCTGAAATGTCACTTCTTTTGAATCATATGCGTTATCTGGTGAATTCCCAGGGTCCTCCCTGTGGCATATCTGATAGACCCTGTCTTCTCATAGACATTCTATTAATGCAGAAGAGTGCGGGGAGATGACAAGTGTTCAGGCCTCTAAGGAGCTCCACGTTGCAGCTTCTGTCTGTCTTACATTCTCTGTGTTTTTTTGTTTTATTATTATTTAATGCTACAAAAGCTGTATCGGGATTAAAGGTTTATAAACAGTATCTCACAAAAGTGAGTACACCCCTCACATTTTTGTAAAATATTTTGGGGGTAATCCACAAAAGGGATTTGCCAGCGTATCTACTGATACGCCGTCGTATCCCTGTTTCTATCTATGGAACTGATCCACAGAATCAGTTTACCATAGATAGGCAGAAGATCCGACATGTGTAATTGAATTACACTGTCAGATCTTAAGGATGCAATTCTAGGCCGGCCGCTAGGTGGCGAGGCCATTGCGGCCGACCTAGAATATGCAAATGAACACTTACGGCGATCCACGAATGTTCCGACGGGCCCGTCGCTCTAAATCTACGTTGTTTACGCCGAGTTACACCGCGTAAAACTAGGGCTGAGCCCTAGTTCTCTTAAGCCATGTTAAGTATGGCCGTCGTTCCCGCGTCGAAATTTAAATTCTATGTCGTTTGCGTAAGACGTTCGTGAATGCCGCTGGACGCCATTTACGTTAACGTCTAAGCAAATGACGTCGGAGCGACGTCAGTTAGCGCAATGCACGTCGGGAGCGCGCCTAATTTAAATGGGACTCGCCCCATTAGATTCGGCACGCCTTGCGCCGGACACATTTAAGTTACACCGCCGCAAATTTCAAGGTAAGTGCTTTGTGGATCGGGCACTTAGGGAGAAATTTTGCGCGGTGTAACTTAAATCGGAAGATTTAAGTTGCGCCCGATATTTGTGGATTTGGCCCTTTATTCTATCTTTTCATGTGACAACACTGAAGAAATTACACTTTGCTACAATGTAAAGTAGTGAGTGTACAACTTGTATAACAGTTTAAATTTACTGTCCCCTCAAAATAACTCAACACACAGCTATTAATGTCTAAACCGCTGGCAACAAAAGTGAGTACACCCCTAAGCGAAATTGTTTAATTTGGGACCAATTTGCCATTTTCCCTCCCCAGTGTCATGTGACTTGTTAGTGTTACAAAGTCTCAGGTGTGAATGGGGAGCAGGTGTGTTAAATTTGGTGTTATCGCTCTCACTCTCTCATACTGGTCACTGGAAGTTCAACATGGCACCTCATGGCAAAGGACTCTCTGAGGATCTGAAAAAAATTATTATTGCTCTACATAAAGATGACCTAGGCTGTAAGAAGATTGCCAAGACCCTGAAAAAACGGTGGCCAAGACCATACAGCGGTATAACAGGACAGGTTCCACTCAGAACAGGCCTCGCCATGGTCGACCAAAGAAGTTGAACGCACATGCTCAGCGTCATATCCCGAGGTTGTCTTTGGGAAATAGATGTATGAGTGCTGCCAGCATTGCTGTAGAGGTTGAAGAGTTGGGGGGGGGGGGGGGGGTCAGCCTGTCAGTGCTCAGACCATACGCCGCACACTGTATCAAATTGGTCTGCATGGCTGTCGTCCCAGAACTCGTTGTCCAAGAGGGTTAAGGCAGTGCTGGAAAAAAATGGTGGCCACACAAAATATTGACACTTTGGGCCCAATTTGGAAATTTTTACTTAGGGGTGTACTCACTTTTGTTACACTCACTATTTTACATTGTAGCAAAGTGTAATTTCTTCAGTGTTGTCACATGAAAAGAGATAATAAAATATTTACAAAAATGTGAGGGGTGTACTCACTTTTGTGAGATGCTGTGTGTATATATATATATATATTTTTTTTTTGCGCTATAAACAAAAATAGAGCGGCAATTTTGAAAAAAAAAAACAATATTTTTTACTTACTGCTATAATAAATATCCCCAAAAAATATAAATAAAACATTTTTTTTTTCCTCAGTTTAGGCCGATACGTATTCTTCTACATATTTTTGGTAAAAAAAAATGCAATAAGTGTTTATTGATTGGTTTGCACACAAGTTACAGAGTCTACAAAATAGGGGATAGTTTTATGGCATTTTTTTTTTTTTTTTCACTAGTAATGGCGGCGATCAGCGATTTTTATTGTGACTGCGACATTATGGCGGACACATCGGACACATTTGACACTTTTTTGGGACCATTGTCATTTTTACAGCGATCAGTGCTATAAAAACGCACTGATTATTGTAAAAATGGAACTGGCAGTGAAGGGGTTAACCTGTGGGGGCGCTGAAGGGGTCAAGTGTGACCTAGGGAGTGATTCTAACTGTTAGGGGGCGTGGCTTGCCGTGACACGTCACCGATCGCTGTTCCGGATAACAGGGAACAGACGATCAGTGACATGTCACTAGAAAGAACGGGGAGATGTTGTGTTTACCCGATCGCGGGACACCGGCGGACATCGAGTTTGCAGGTCCCGCGGACACGGTCAAGGAGCGTGCGACCACACGGTGGCAAATTAAAGGGGACGTAAATATATACGCCCATTTGCGCAGCCGGGCCATTCTGTCAATGCAAAAACGTAATACTCACCAAGTGTAGAAGTTTTTTTACACAATCGACAAAGTCAGTGAGGCTCCGGATCGAGCACGCACAAGTGCCCCATAGCAGGCAAGGGGAGGAGCCAGGAGCGCCGACAGGGGACCTGAGAAGAGGGGGATCAGGGCTGCTCTGTGAAAACCATTACGCAGAGCAGATAAGTATAACACGTTTATTATTTTAATTACATTTTTTTTAAAGCTTTACAGTCACTTTAAGAAGCAAGAGATTTTAAAATTGAGAATTTTACAATTATATTGGAGACTAGAGAAAGGCTTAATACTAAAGTATAGATTGTGAGGGCAGAAGAACACGTTTTCTGAATAAAGCAGATCCTCTAGCCCTGGATAACAGAAAATAATTCTCTATGGCCCAGATTCTCAAAAGAGATACGACGGCGCATCTCCAGATACGCCGTTGTATCTCTGCCTAGCGCCGTCGTATCTATGCGACTGATTCTTAGAATCAGTTACGCATAGATATACATTAGATCCGACAGGCGTAAGTCTCTTACGCTGTCGGATCTTAACTGCATTTTTTTTTGGCCCGCTAGGTGGCGCTTCTGTTGAAATCCGCGTCGAGTATGCAAATTAGCGAGATACGCAAATTCCCGAACGTACGCGCGTCCGACGCAGTAAAGTTACGACGTTTACGTTAGGCTTTTCCCGGCGTAAAGTTGCCCCTGGGTCTATGAGGCGCAGTCAATGTTAAGTATGGCCGTCGTTCCCGCGTCGAAAATTTATAAAATTACGTCTTTGCGTAAGTCGTCCGTGAATGGTGCTGGACGTAATTTACGTCCACGTCAAAGCCAATGACGTCCTTGCGACGTCATTTAGAGCAATGCACGCCGGGATATTTTAGGGACACGCCCCCTACCCGCCCAATTTGAATTCCGCCGGGTGATTTACGCTACGCCGCCGCAACTTTACAGGCAAGTGCTTTGTGAATAAAGCACTTGCCTGAAAAACTTGCGGCGGCGTAACGTAAATGACATACGTTCCGCCCGCTTAAGTTTGCGCCCATCTATGTGAATCTGGGCCTATATATTTTGTGAGGAGAATGTGTAAGAATATAACATTTATTAAAAATGTATATAAAATTCCCTGAGAACTTGATATCTTTTCCTAGTTAAGGGGAATGTTTCATTACAGGATTTAATTGTAGATCCTGTTCTTGGGGTGAAGCTAGAAGACATCTGATGTCTCCATTGAGAGGACATTGTTGTCACTACTGTCACATAAGGGGCTTGTCAGTACATACCGTGTTTCCCCGAAAATAAGACGTACTCCGAAAATAAGCCGTAGCGGGATTTCGACGCAAGATCGAAATATAAGACTTCCCCCTGAAAATAAGACATAGCGATGGCGTGTCGAATCCCCGAAAATAAGACGTAGCGATGGCCTGTCGTATGCGTAGCGGTGTGGGCGGGAAAACAAGACGTGATAGGCGTAATGTACTGGTGCGGAGCTCAGGAGCTGTAAAGAAGTCGTGCAGCCCTTCTTATCTGCTCCACAGTATCTCTAAGTGACCGGAGAGGTGTCGGCAGCCCCATAAATACGGTAAGGACGGCTCCATACTGTTGTACCATACTTGCCGGTAAAAAAAATAAGACATCCCCGAAAATAAGCCATAGTGTGATTTCTGGAGGAAAAATAAATATAAGACGGTGTCTTATTTTCGGGGAAACACGGTAGATGCATGGTTAGGACACATGTTAATACATAAACACCTATTACACATCCCTACACACACCAGAAGAGGAAGAAGTAGCCATAGAGCCCCTTCCAGCTCAGTGACCCATGACTAAGTCAAGTGACCATTGACGTAACGCGTGGGGGAGGAGTTACGAGCGGGACGGATAGTGGATCCGAATGAGGAGAGGAAACATCAGCTGAGCGGCTCTATGAAGGATCGGTGCACTGTGGATTTATGCATTGTTTGATCGGCGGTATCGTGAGTGTGTTATTGCTAGAGATCAGTGTCTCTTGTATATCTGGTGCTCTACCATCTGCGCAATGAGTTGTCTCTCTTTTTTTCCATGAGCGGTGTCTGTGGAGGAGATTCCTTTACCTGTGAAGCAGGAGTTTGTCTGTGATCACATCGCATTTCCTATCACTACACTGAACTGGGTGTTGTTCCCATTTGAACCACTGGTGTACATCTTAAGCACAATTGGACATTTATTGTGGATTTGTTTCACTTATTGTTTTTTACTGTGTTATTATACTCAGAGCTTAAATCACTTATAAGCACGGTTGGCATTATTTAAGTTAGTATTCAGCGCAAATATTATATTTATACTTTTCACTCTGTTTGACCCACAACACTATTTTTGCTGCGTTTACTATTTGGTGATTTTTTAATGGTATAATTTTGATTATTTAATTTAGCGCGGTAGTATCATTTTTTCAAATTCAAATGTAAATATACCAATTTTTTATTGTGTGTTTTATGAAAGTAGAATTATGGATCTATACACATTTTTTATTTTTCCAACTATATCTACTCTGAATAAACCAAGAGTCCTTTGGTAAAATCAGTTGGCCAGAAGTGAAGATCTAGTGATCCTCTCGCCCATTCGCTGACACACTTTTGACCAAGAGATTCCAAGCCTGCCCACCACGGCAAGGTAGACTCTTCTAGGGCAGGACCTACACTAACTACACTAAGCTACCCTACTGGATGCTAGTCATCCTTTTTCTAATGTTGGGTGTATGTTTGTAGTAGGCCTCATCCTATAATCTGTGTGTGCGATCTACTCTCTCCTAATTTGGTTGTCTGTCTGTGTGCATCTCTCTAAAGCATGGAGCGGTCAGTTTATGTACATCTGGACGTCCTCTGTTAGTGTAGGTCAGTGCATGCCAGTCCATTGTGTGTCAGTAAATAAACGTTCATCAGTAATCAACAGAATTTTTTTTAATTAAGATTCCTTAATATGTACAACTGACACAAGCAAAGGATTGCAGGAGAGTCGTACTACCTACCTGCCAGATATAGGTGACCATGTCAGTGTCCCTTGTGTCTGCACCATCATACCGGCAGTAGTGCGGCCGCTTTATGGGGGCACCAGACCGATTTTTCTTATGGCCCAGTCCACCTAATAAGCCGACGGGGACTCTTTTCATGCTGCCCCTCTGCAAAGTGCTGCCCTAGGCCTGGGCCTTGTTGGCCTAGGCCAAGCTACAGCGTTGCCATGGCCTCTGAAACTGTGATAGGCAGTGAGGAGTGAAATCAAAGATTAACACCCTGAGGCCCCGTACACACGTCCGAGGAACTCGACGTGCCAAACACATCGAGTTCCTCGGCGAGTTCAGTGTGGAAGCCGCTGAGGATCTCGGCGGGCCAACTTTCCTCATTGAACAACGAGGAAATAGATAACATGTTCTCTATTCGGCCCGACGAGTTCCTCGTCGGCTTCCTTGCTGAAAAGTGTACACACGACAGAGTTTCTCGGCAGAATTCAGCTCCGACCGAGTTTCTGGCTGAATTCTGCCGAGAAACTCTGTCGTGTGTATGGGGCCTTAAAAGGCCTGAAGGCGGTGCTTGGTTTTCGGGGTCCCGTACTCGGCTAGGCTCCCAAAAAGTCTCACACATGTGCTATCCCCGTACTCAGGAGAAGCAACGGCATGTATTTTGGGGTGTAATTTCACATATTAAGTAAACAGAAAAACTAAAACATTTAAAACTCAAAAAGTCCAAAAGTCTTATGTAGAACTGTAGCAGCGCTACTTTCAAACAGGCGTTTGAAACTCTTCTATATACCAGGTGAATATAGGAATTCGATAATAGTGCAGATGGAAAACACACAAAATAAGTCCTTAATCAAGTGCTCCTTTCACCAAGGGGGGACGTTCACCACGTGGGGGGATGTTAACTTCCCTTTTGGGGATGCACTCACCACAAGACAGGAAAATAAAGGGCCTGGATTATATATCTGTGTGTATCCTGGAAGATGCACTCTCCACCGGCAGGGATGTTATATGTTCAATCAAACGGTCAGTCACATATGATGGAAAAAGACTCATATAGTGTGATATCATTTTAAAAACATTTATTGAGCCCCAAACATCCCCTTTATATATTATGCGTACCAAAATATAAAAACTTTCAAGCAAAAAACATGTCAGTACTGTGCCTGCAAGCCTCTCCTTGCGAGCCTGTGAAGATGCAGATGTAAATCCTATCTCCTGTTCCTGCTCCTGGGGGCTGTACAGTGTTTGTGGTCAGTGAATAAGCGTCACGCCCTGACGTGTTTCGTCATTGGTTAGACTTCATCTGAGGGCGTGACTATGCTTATCCATGACCAATATATATACAGGGACAACAAGCGCCTATTTGCGCGCTCATTAGTTAATCCCGGTCACATGTGCGCCTATTCTCACACAGGCGCACTGTGAACAAAGAGTTACTTGCCAGATTGAGGGCGGAAGAGAGACGGAACCCTTTTTTTCTAATTTATATATACCAGTTATCAGCGTATTAATTTTAATTTTTTTTTAAAAGAAACAAAATTATTCAATACTGGCGACCCAGTTCAATACACATGGTTTTATAATGTATTAGTAGAGTTGTGGTGATTGTGCAATTTTTTGCTGATCATAGAACAATACACAGAGCGCCTGTCAGGAATGTTCAGTATATCTGCATAACACTAACCAGCACAACGGACTATTTGCCCTCAGACTAACAGTGATTTTTCTCTAGTCACTGTGTCTGTATGGGACGCGAGTCACTTCCGCCCATAGTGGATCCGATTTCAGTAAGTGCGCATTTGCAAGATGGAGCGCACACGTGATCGGCTCTATCCAATGGGCGGCTGTCTTGCGTTCCAAGGCACGTCTTCCCTGCGAGGCGGACGCACGTCCAGTTAACAACAGGTCTCGGTCTCAGATGAGTCACGGCGCCCGTGCGGGAGAAGGGTTCCGCCTCTCTTCCGCCCTCAATCTGGCAAGTAACTCTTTGTTCACAGTGCGCCTGTGTGACCGGGATTAACCAATGAGCGCGCAAATAGGCGCTCGTTGTCCCTGTATATATATTGGTCATGGATAAGCATAGTCACGCCCTCAGATGAAGTCTAACCAATGACGAAACGCGTCAGGGCGTGACGCTTATTCACTGACCAGAAACACTGTACAGCCCCCAGGAGCAGGAACAGGAGATAGGATTTACATCTGCATCTTCACAGGCTCGCAAGGAGAGGCTTACAGGCACAGTACTGACATGTTTTTTGCTTGAAAGTTTTTATATTTTGGTACGCATAATATATAAAGGGGATGTTTGAAGCTCAATAAATGTTTTTAAAATGATATCACACTATATGAGTCTTTTTCCATCATATGTGACTGACCGTTTGATTGAACATATAACATCCCTGCCGGTGGAGAGTGCATCTTCCAGGATACACACAGATATATAATCCAGGCCCTTTATTTCCTGTCTTGTGGTGAGTGCATCACCAAAAGGGGAGTTAACATCCCCCCCACGTGGTGAACGTCCCCCCTTGGTGAAAGGAGCACTTGATTAAGGACTTATTTTGTTTTCCATCTGCACTTTTATCGAATTCCTATATTCACCTGGTATATAGAAGAGTTTCAAACGCCTGTTTGAAAGTAGCGCTGCTACAGTTCTACATAAGACTTTTGGACTTTTTGAGTTTTAAATGTTTTAGTTTTTCTGTTTACTTAATTGTTACTATTTTTAAGCAGCTGCTGCGATACACGCATATCTGGTAGTCTGTTACTGATTTCTCTTGAACATTTGGTCCTGAGCGCTGAGCCGTGCTACACAGAAGGAAGGGCGACATTAGCACTCAATTTTGAGTAATTTCACATATATTCATGGCATGTTTGAAGCAATATATCATATAATGGAAACTTTGTGTAAAATAAATATATAAATAATTTTCCAGAAACTTGTGGCAAAATATAAAATATTCCATGGACTCAACATGCCTCTCAGCAAATAGCTTGAAGTGTCTTCTTTCCAAAATGGGGTCATTTGAGGGGGTTTTGTGCTATCTTGACATTTCATGGCCTCTGTGAGGCCTCGTTTTCCTCTGCAAAATCCATCAAGAAAAATGCTGGCAGAGCATTTTTGCCGAGAAAAACGGTTGTGTGTATGTTTTTCGTTGCGAAAACTGTTGTGAATCTCCACGAGAAAAAAGAGAACGTGCTCTCTTTTTTCTCGTCGGGAGTCTCAATTTCCTCATCGGGCTGGTTTACGACGAGAAACACATTCGTATGTATGCTTAGAAACCCGCGCATGCTCAGAATAAAGTATGAGACGGGAGCGCACCTTTGGTTAAAGTAGCGTTTGTAATGGAGATAGCACATTCGTCACGCTGTAAAGCACGAATCGTCTCTCACCAAACTTTTACTTAACACGCAGTAACATGAGATTAGTAAAAGCAGCCCCAAGGGTGGCGCCAGTGGAATCGAACTTCCCCTTTATAGTGCCGTTGTACACGTAGTACGTCACCGCGTTTGAGAACAACGAGATTTTGTCTTGACAGTGTGTATGCAAAGTAAGCTTGACAAGAACCTCGTCAAGCTTGACAAGAACCTCGTCGGGGAAAACAACGTTTCTTTTACGACGAGATTCTTGGTCGTGTGTACAAGGCCTAACTGTGATAGGTAGTGAGGATTGGGAAGTGAAATCACCATTTTACACCCATAGAAAGCCCTCATCATTTAGTGACAACTTTGGGGTGTCTATTTTCCAAAATTGGGTCATTTGGGGGGGGGGGGGGGGGGTGGGTTGAACTGTCCTGGCATTTTATGCACATCATTTAGAAGCTTATGTCACACATCACTCTTCTGACCACTTGAAGACAAAGCCCTTTCTGACACTTTTTTTTTACATTACATTTTTTATTTTTTTTGCAAGAAAATTTTCGTATTTATCGGCGTATAACACGCACAGGTGTATAACACGCACCCTAATTATAAGAGGGAAGTTTCAGGAAAAAAACTGTCCACAGCCCCCTGCGTATAACTCGCATGCACAGTTTACCCTCTGTTTTCAGGGTAAAAAAGTGAGTGTTATACGCCAATAAATACAAGTACTTTAAAACATTACATAAACATAATATATTTTAAAGCAGAGGCCCTACAGATTAAAATGGTGGGTGATGCATTTTTTTTCACGCAGTATTTGCGCAGCAATTTTTTGGAAAAAACACACTTTTTTTATTTTTATGCACTAAAACACACTATATTGCCCAAATGTTTGATGAAATAAAAAAGATGATCTTAGGCTAAGTACATGGATACCAAACACGATCTTAGGCCAAGTACATGGATGCTAGGGTTGTCCCGATACCACTTTTTTAGGACCGAGTACAAGTACTGATACTGTTTTTCAAGTACTCGCTGATACCGAATACCGATACTTTTTTTTAAATGTATCCCCAAATGCAGCCATGTCCCCCCACAGATGCAGCCATGTCCCTCCCATATGCAGCCATGTCCCCCCCCATATCCAGCCATGTCCCCCCATATGCAGCCATGTCCCCCCCATATGCAGCCATGTCCCCCCCATATGCAGCCATGTCCCCCCATATGCAGCCATGTCCCCCCATATGCAGCCATGTCCCCCCCATATGCAGCCATGTCCCCCCCATATGCAGCCATGTCCCCCCCATATCCAGCCATGTCCCCCCATATGCAGCCATTTCCCCCCCATATATGCAGCCATGTCCCCCTTATAAGCAGCCATGTTCCCCATACCTACATGCTGCCGCACCGCCGCCGATTGGTTAATACGGGTGGGGAACATTACAGCTTTCATTTGAATATTGATTAGCTGTAGTGTTTCCCGCCGCGCTGCGTATAGACACTCCCCCTTGCTCGGGATTGGACAGATCACCCGCGGTGTGGCGGGAAACACTACAGTTATTCAAATGAAAGCTGTAATGTTCCCCGCCCGTATTAACCAAGCGGCGGCAGCGACGGGATGTGGCTTAATGGGCAGGCATTGGGGGCATTTGTGGGAGTGCAAGTACTCCCGCAAATACTCGGAATCGGTCCCGATACCGATACTAGTATCGGTATCGGGACAACCCTAATGGATACCAAACACGACATGCTTTTTTAATGATTATTTATTATTTATTTTGCTTTTTTATTTTATTATTAAACTGTTCCTTAAATGTTTTTTAAACATTTTTATTGTTATCTCGGAATGTAAATATCCCCTATGATAGCAGGTACTCTTTTTAGGTACTCTTCTTTTTAAAAAATTGGGGTCTATTAGACCCTAGATCTCTCCTCTGCCCTCAAAGCATCTGACCACACCAATATCGGTGTGATAAAATGCTTTCCCAATTTCCCAGTGGCGCTGTTTATATCTGGCGAAATCTAAGTCATGAAATGCTCATTGCTTCCGGTTTCTTAGGCCATAGAGATGATTGGAACCATTCTGGTCAGCTAGCGGAACCACTGGCTGCATTCTCAGGTTCCCTGTTGGGACAGGAGAGCCAGAGAAAACCATGGAAGACAGTGGGAGGGGGGGACATTCCTTCCCACTGCTTGAAAAAGCAGTCTAGAGGCTAATTAGCCAATAGGATTGCTTTTACATTAAAGCCGACTGCTGGCTGAAAAGAATGATACCAAGATGATACCTAAACCCGCAGGTATCATTCTGGCATAACCACTCAAAGTCCAGCAACATACCAGCATGTTGCTGGTCCTTGTTAGGCATATATTGTAATCTTTTTTTTCATGCAGCCTGTGGGCTGAACGGTGGGTATGCCCACCATTAGAATACCTCCCTTCATCCACCCACTTCTAATGATGTGCATACATGCACCATTTATATATGCCGAAGGATGGGGGCATCCTCCCCAAAAGTTAGGAGCAAATCGCTCCTCCTCCCCTGCTGCCCCCATGCTTCGAAATATATGCTCTTTTTTTTAACTGTGGTGGGGAAATCACCTCCTACAGTCCTCCCATCTCCACCCACCCCTCCCTCTCTTCCACCCCTCTCTCTCTCCCATCCCCCCTCTCTCATCCCCCTCTCTCTCATCTCCCCCTCTCTCTCTCTTTCAATAAATTTTTATTAAGTTTCAAAATAAGGTTACAACAGTCACAAATGTCATCCGAAATATTAAAAACTCTAATAATCAATGCACATCTTTTTGCTTTAATCCATGCGCAAATTGTAACCTTGCAAAAGCACATATATTAAAAGATAATAACCCTACAACTGATAGAGATAGGAAGAAAAGAATAGAGAAAAAGGAAACAGAGAGAGAAGGGAGGGAAGGGGAGAAGGGGTAAGGAGGGGAAGCTCAGTGCCTATCCACCCATTAGATTCCAGTTAAACAAGTGCAGGAACCTGGGTAAGGGGGATATCAATAAAAACAGCCCAAGGAGTCCAAATCTCATGGAACTTAGCAACGGAGTCATTTAATATACTGGATAATTTTTCTTGAACCATGATCCATGAGATTTTTTGTTTAGCAACTGACATGAGTGGCCTAGGCTGTTTCCAGGATTTGGCTATGGAAATTTTGGAGCCGAGTAAGATGAAATGAACTAGGTGTTGTGTAGATTTAGAAAGCGAGGGGATAAGGGCATTTAACAAGGCTACGTCAGGGGTCCTAGGGATCTGAAATCCGGTCACTCTGTGAATCATATTGAAGATGAGTCTCCAGAATGAGCGGATCCTAGGGCATTCCCACCAGATGTGGGCCATGGAGCCCCGAAGCTGGCAACCCCTAAAACAAAGAGGATCCGCATCCGAAAACATAGCAGCCAATCTGGAGGGAGTAAGATACCATCTGGTAATGACCTTTACATTCGCCTCTACCAAGGAAATATTCTGAATGCCCTTGAACGATCTAGAGACAGCTTTATGCCAAGACTCCAAGCTAATGGATTTCTGAAAATCAGACTCCCAAGCCGTCATATAAGTTGTTTTATCAATTGGGTGAGTGAGGGCTGAATAGATCACCGAAATGCCTCCCCTCCGCCCCATGGCTTGTCCACACCAAATCTCATAAGCAGTAAAATCTGGGGGTAGGGGTTTGGTTCTCCAGATACTATGCAGGAAATTGGATATTTGTTTAAAGTGGACCATCTCTTCATCGGGTAGCTTCAGTGTGTGGATACAGTAGCTCAGGGAAATGGGACCGCTAGAGGTGAAATATTGGCCTATCCGATATAGCCCCTTATCCATCCACCACTTAAAGTTAGAAGTTTGCAGACCATATGGAAAATCGGGATTATTGAAAATATGTGCCAAAGGACGGGAAGTGGACGTTAGGCAGGGATTTCCTTTGAGGCGGTCCCATAAAGCAAAAGATTGTGAGAGTACTGGAGAAAGAATGGAAGGGCGGGACTTGGCAGGGGACCAAAGCAACAAATCCAGGGGAATAGACGGGACTGCTTGTTGTTCAATATCGACCCAATCTGGTCTCTCAAATTTGGAGTAAAGGGTGGAAAATTGAGCCAGTCTAGCTGAGAGGTAGTATTTGTGAAGCTCTGGGCATCCCATACCACCCTTGTGTCTGTGACGGAAGAGTGTATCCTGTGGTATACGATACCCTGAAGAACCCCAGATAAATTTAAGCAGTTTGCCTTGGAAAGATTTTAAATGATTTCTCCTGATCGGGATTGGAAGAGAGCGAAATAGATAAAGCAACCTTGGGAGCAGCGTCATTTTAAGTGAGTTGATCCTCCCCAACCAGGAGAGGTAGAGTTTGGACCACCTGGCCAGATCAGCTTCCAGCTTTTTAAAGATAGGGGGGTAATTAAGGTCGTATAAGGTTTCAGTCTTAGCGGAAAGGGCGATACCCAGATATTGAATCGAGGTATCACTCCACTTAAATTTAAAAGATAGTTTCAGTTCCGAAACCACCTCAGGGGGAAGGGATACATTCAGAGCCTCTGACTTAGAAAAATTGACGGATAGGCCCGCTAACGAAGAGAAATCATCAAGAGTGCGGTTCAAGTTGGGAAGAGTGGATAGGGGGAAGGTTAAAAAAAGCAGAATGTCATCCGCAAAGAGGGCGCATTTGTGGTTCCGGCCTCCACACTGAACCCCGGATATATTAGGGTTCTGTCGTATAGCAATCGCCAGGGTCTCAATTGCAATGGCAAAAATAAGTGGGGACAACGGACATCCTTGTCGAGTACCTCGTTTGATTCCGAAAGGGGAGGAGTAATGTCCTTTGATCCTAACTAGAGCTCTAGGGTTTGAGTACAGGGCCTTAATAATACCCATGAATCTTGTACCAAAACCCCACTTCTCTAGAATATTAAAGATATAGGGCCAGGACACGTAGTCAAAGGCCTTCTGAAGGTCCAGAGATAGCAGAAATCCTTTTTGGTGGCTCCCTCCCGCCCAATTGGTTTGCAGAATTGATACCAGATCAATTGCACGTCTAATTTGGTCAGGGCCTTGCCTGCCGGGTATAAATCCCACTTGGTCTTTATGCACATAGTGCCCAATGAATCCAGCCAACCTATTGGCTAAAATTTTAGTTAGGATCTTGAGGTCATTGTTAATAAGGGAAATTGGCCGATAATTAGAGACATCCTCAGGATTCTTGTCTGGCTTTGGTATCACCGTGATAAATGCTGTATTAATTTGGGAGTCAAAGGGGTCTCCTTTGGCTTTAAAATTAAAAAATTTTGTTAATTGAGGCGTCAAAACGTCTATAAATTTTTTGTAATAGGGGACAGAAAGACCATCAGGGCCAGGGGCCGAACCGCTTCGGAGACTCTTAACCACACCCCTTACTTCCTCCTCCGTTATTGGAGAGTCCATTATATCCCTGTGGGTGTCAGACAAGGAAGGGATAGGAAGTCCCTCAAGGAATCGTGAGGATAAGTCAGAGGAGGGAAGGGTAGGAGCTTCATAAAGTTTCGAGTAGAAACCCTGAAAAGCATCTAAGATTTTGGTCGGATTGGTTGTAGGAGGAAGACCACCTATTTTAATCTTGGGCATTGAAAGTAATTTAGGCTTAGGGGTCAATTTGGACGCAAGAAGGGGGCCGAATTTGTCTGCCTGAGTATAAAATTTATGTTTATTCCACCTAATTGCTTTCTCAGCCCGGGTAGTGAGAGCGAGATTAAGAGCCAACCTGGCGTTATCCAGTTGACTTATGGGTGTTCCGGAGGGATCTTGTTTATGCAAAGCTTTAAGGGAAAGAAAATCAGATTCTAATCTTTCAATTTCAGCTTTTCTTCCCTTTTTTACTTGCGAGGAGATCTGTATGAGCCTACCCCTAATGAAAGCTTTGTGAGCAGCCCAAAGTGTTTCAACTGAAACTTCTCCTGTGTCATTAAATGAAAAGTACTCTGTCAGGGCCTTTTCAATCTCCGCGACTCTGACGGGGTCTGAGAGCAAAGATTCATTCAGCCTCCAAAACAAGCGCGACCCTTCCGGAGGACCCAGTGCAAGGGATATAATTACCAAGGAATGGTCGGATAGAGCAGAATCTCTGATCGAGGCGGATAGTACTGTCGGTAGACTGGTAGAAGGAATGAGAATATGGTCTATGCGAGCATACGTAAGGTGAGGGTGGGAAAAATGAGTGTAATCCCTTTTGGAGGGATTAAGTTCTCTCCATGTGTCAGCTAAACCAAATTCGTGAAGGATTTTAGCGATTTTAAGGCTTTCTTTTGTGGGACGTAATACCCTGGACCCTGGCGGTTTTGATTTGTCCAAACCCTGGTCTAGAGCTGTATTGGAATCTCCCCCAAAGACTATGGTGCCCTCCAATTCGGGGGATAGTGTGTCTAATAACGATTTGAAAAATTTAGCCTGACCTCTATTAGGTGCATAATACGAGACCAAAGAGAAGAGTTGATCTCCTATTTTGCCTTTCACCAGGATAAACCTCCCTTCTGGGTCAACAGTATCAGATATTTTAACAAAAGTGCATTTCTTAGAGATCAGGATTGCAACCCCTTTGGTTTTGTTTTCAGCACTGGCTAGATAAAATTGAGGAAAGTATGAGTGAATAAAAGTGGGGCTATACCGGACAGGAAAGTGAGTTTCCTGAAGCATGATGATGTCTAGATGTAGAGATTTATAGTGGTCCATTACCTTTCTTCGTTTAATTGGAGAGTTAATGCCTTGCACATTATGAGAGGCAATGCGGAGCCTAACATCTAGTGAATCAGCCATGGATCTCAGAATCTGGACCACGTCCAAGGCAGCCCTCACTCACCAGTAGCGGACCCAGGTCCCAAACGAGACCAAGAACAGCAGCTTCCATAACCGCAAAGGTTGAGTCCCTGAGGATAGAGTGTAGGAGTGCATAACCTGTAAATAAAGCATATTTTAGGCACAATCGAGTGTAGCTAGGAATCACTGGGTAAGGTAAGGAAAGACAGAAAAGAAAAGAGAAAAGTAGGTCTCCCTGAAAAGAAAAGTGGAGCTCCGGGTGGGAGAAACCCCGGAAGCTCTGAGAAGTGAAAGTAGAATCAGCTTCCCCTAAACAAGGGAGAGCTGTCCATCCCTCGGAGACCATCAGGTGTCCCAAGGAAGGATTGAGGCGCATTGGAACCAAGCTGGAACCGGGCGCCCAAAATCACACAAATATATTCTAATAAGCATAAGTAAGGTACACAGCATAGAAATAAAAATTCTATTTGCGTAAACTAACCACCCCAACCGATCGCCCCGAGCCCCCGCCCTCCCACCTAGTGAGAAGACGGGGGCCCCAAGGGACCGAATCAGCGCGACAGCGACACAAAAGGCGTCACTCCTCCTAGCCGAAAAACGAAAAATGCGCTGATCAGTGGGAAGAAAAAAGGATAGCCCCAAATACTTAACAGGAGCAACAGGAAGGGAGCCCTCCCATTGCCCCAACACAGCTGCTAGGTTTAACAGATAATGAAAAATTCTAACCACACAGCACTAAAGCCATCTAGGATGATCAGATGAGGAAAAATAAGAAATAAAAATAAAAGTCAAAACAGCCAAAAAAGTCAAGAACCAGTATGGGAAGGAACCCCCAAAAGCAGCCAAGTCAAAAGGAGGAGAGAATCACATTGGAATGATCCTCAGATCCATGACCATCCGGCAAGACATTTCCCTGCTGGGAGAGCAGGAAAGATTAATCTTCAGGTTGTTCCATTTTCCCTTGCTTTTTTAGAGTTGCCCCTCTGCCAAAGGGGAGATTGAGGACTGGTAGGGACAGCTCGTTTGTTGGATCCCTGCCCCACAGATGTAGTCTCCATATCAGCTTCTTGTGCGATGAGCTTCAAACGTAGAAGTAAATTTTCTCCTTCATGAAAGGTGGAAAAAGCAAACGGTTTACCATTGACTGCAAATTTGACCGCAAAGGGAAAGGCCCATTTGTACTTGATGGCTTTTTGGGACAAGGCCTGAAGCAGTGGCTTAAGAGATCTTCTTCTTTGGATCGTGGACGGAGAAAGGTCTGCAAAAAGTTGTACCTGATGTCCCTGGCACATTACCGCCTGAGCAGCCCTCGCTTGTCTCATGACCTCCTCCTTAGTGTAGTAATGATGGGGTTTGGCGATGATGTCTCTCGGGGAACCGTCTTTCCTAGGGGGCCCCAATGCTCTATGAGCCCTATCCAGTTCTAAATGCTGTGGAGATATACTAGGGAGGAGATTTTTAATCAGGTCCTGTACTGCCTCAGGCACATTAAGGATAGTTTCTGGGAGACCGCGAATTCTAATATTAGACCTCCTAGATCTGTTCTCGAGGTCGTCAATACGGGACATCGCTACGTCCAATTGATCTTGAAGCGAATGAATGTGGTGAAAATTCTGGGTTGTGGCAGCTATAGTTTCCTCCATTTTGTTCTCAATGGTTTCAATCCTAGTGCCCAGGGATTGGAAATCTGCTTTTAAATCATTTGTTATCTTAGCTGCCGTTTGGGCCAGACCCTTATCCAGCAAAACTGAAAATTTAATAAACAGGTCCTCCATGAGGAGAGCAGGATCCATGGGACGTGCGTCACTGATAAGGACACCTTGCTGTAATGGTACAGTTATTCCCCTATATGAAGGGGTTAATTCAGATCCCAACAGATTATTAGTTAGGGAATCCCCTGGGGCAGAGGACAGAGAGGATACCTGCAGATGAGATCCCACCGAATCAGGTATGATGTGTGGTTGAAATAAGGCTGGTTCTGACCTGCATAGCTGCCCTTGTTCAGTCAGGCTATGTGCTAGTGCCTGAAGCAGCGGTGCGGCGGCCATCTTGGATTTACCTCACAGATCTTCAGAGGTCTAAAATGGCTTAAAATCCTCGGTTAAACTCGGGGCAAGCCGTGTAGATATGTGCCCGCTACTCTGAGGAGCTAGTCCGTGCTGTTTTCAGCAATCCAGGACAGCTGTGTACCGGAAAACGGGCGCCGCGGTGACAGCCTGGAGCGGAGCTGACGGCTCAGGCGTCCATCCCCGCAGCCCGCGCATGCGCACCTCTCACCCCCTCTCTCTCAAACACCCTCTCTCTCTCATCCCCCTGTGCCCTCAAAGCATCTGACCACACCAATATCGGTGTGATAAAATGCTTTCCCAATTTCCCAATGGCGCTGTTTATATCCGGCAAAATCGAAGTCATAAAATGCTCATAGCTTCCGGTTTCTTATGCCATAGAGATGATTGGAGCCATTCTGGTCTCTGATCAGCTCTATGGTCAGCTGGTGGAACCACTGGCTGCATTCTCAGGTTCCCTGTTGGGACAGGAGAGCCAGAAAAAAACATGGAAGACAGTGGGAGGGGGGGACATTCCCTCCCACTGCTTGTAAAAGCAGTCTAGAGGCTAATTAGCCGATAGGGTTGCTTTTACATGAAAGCCGACCACTGGCTGAAAAGAATGATACCAAGATGATACCTAAACCCACAGGCATCATTCTGCTATAACCACTCAAAGTCCAGCAACATATCAGCATGTTGCTGGTCCTTGTTAGGCATATATTGTAATTTTTTTTTCTTGCAGCCTGTGGGCTGAACAGTGGCTATGCCCACCATTAGAATACCTCCCTTCATCCACCCACTTCTAATGATGTGCATACATGCACAATTTATATATGCCGAAGCATGGGGGCATCCGCCCCAAAAGTTAGGAGCAAATCGCTCCTCCACCCCTGCTGCCCCCATGCTTCGGCATATATGCTCTTTTTTTTAACTGTGGTGGAGAAATCACCTCCTACAGTCCTCATATCCCTACCCACCCCCTCCCTCTCTTCCACCCCTCTCTCTCTCCCACCCCCCTCTCTCTCTCCCACCCCCCTCTCTCTCTCCCACCCCCCCTCTCTCTCTCCCACCCCCCTCTCTCTCTCTCCAATTCTCTCTCTCACCCCCTCTGTCACTCTCTCTTCCCCCTCACTCTCTCTCACTTCCCCCTCTCTCAAACAATCTCTCTCTCGTATCCGCCCCAAAAGTTAGGAGCAAATCGCTCCTCCACCCCTGCTGCCCCCATGCTTCGGCATATATGCGCTTTTTTTTAACTGTGGTGGGGAAATCATCTCCTACAGTACTCCCACCCACCCCTCCCTCTCTTCCACCCCTCTCTCTCTCCCACCCCCCCTCTCTCTCATCCCCCCTCTCTCTCAAACACCTTCTCTCGCTCCTCCACCCCTGCTGCCCCCATGCTTAGGCATATATGCTCTTTTTTTTTAACTGTGGTGGGGAAATCACCTCCTACAGTCCTCCCATCCCCAACCACCCCTCTCTCTCTCCCATTCTCTCTCTCATCCCCCTCTGTCACGCTCTCTCTCCCCCCCCCCTCTCTCTCTCTCCCCCCCTCTCTCTTAAACACCCTCTCACCCCCCACCCAATTTAAACATTAAGAGATATATATTAGATATCTGGGAATTCAGGTGACTTCAACCCAATATCTCTCTTTGAACCTAACACCACTACTTCATAGATTCAGAGCAAAGTGTTTGGCTTGGACGAAACTCCCTCGCTCCGTAACAGGGAGAGCTAATCTTATTAAGATGGTGTGGGCCCCACAGCTCCTCTACATTTTTCACAACACCCCAATCTGGATACCACATAAATGGTTTGCGCAGATTGATGCTCAGTTCAGAGACCTGATTTGGGGTGGCAAGGTGGCGCGGATAAGCCTCTCCACGTTACAGTTAGCTAAAGATCATGGGGGTATGGCAGTTCCGCATGCCCGGTATTACTGTGTGGCCTCACAGATCCAACATCTGGGTAACTGGGGGGTTGCAGATGAGAGTGATCCAATTAGGGCACTGCTGATCCCATCTGGGTCTGAGCTTCTGGTCATATCACACTTGGAGGCAGGATTTACACATTTGTCACAGTCACTCCCTACTATTGTCCTACTAAACACTTTATGGAAATATATTCGGTCTATCCTAAACATTAAAGGGGTGTGTTCTTTTACTCCTATTTGGAAAAATTCTTACTATAAAGAGCTTTTTAAGCTCATGGGTTTCCACTCCTGGGAGACAGCGGGGGTCCACTACATATCTCAGTTGTTTGTGGGGCCAGTCCTTAAATCGTTCACTGACCTGGGGGATGAGTTTGCTCTTGACAGGACTCAATTCTACAAATACTTACAGTTGAGACATGCCATACAGAGTGAGGGTAGACTGTCCCCAATTTCGGTGATAAGACATCCCTTATACAATGATGTTCTGAAAGCTGAGGAAAAGAAGGGTATGATTTCACAAATCTACGCCAGGCTGCTCAATGCCACTCATGATGCGTCCACCCTTGCATGTAGGAAAGGTTGGGAAAAAGATTTGGGCCCCATCGATGGTGAAACTTGGGAATTGTGCTTATCCTCTGCTCCATTGGTGTCGGTTTTTGTGACACATAGACTTTCACATTTGTTTCTACTACACAGGGTTTATAGGACCCTTTCCCGGTTACACAAATGGGGATTAAGGGATTCCCCGTTATGCCCAAAATGCAGTGCACATAATGGTGATTTATTACATATGATGTGGAAATGTCCAAAGCTTTTTAGGTACTGCCAGTTTGTTATTGCCACTATATTCCAGGCTTATGGCTTTCCGGTGCTGTATGAACCCGTAGTGTGCTTACTTGGTGCCCTGGAGGTGCCATCACTTTCGCCTAATGGCCATACGGCTGTTTTGCGGCTGTTGTATGTTGCCCAGAAGGCTATAGCGAGATTGTGGATTACACCTAAGCCTTGTTTCCACTGCACGGAACGGTTCGGGTCAGTAAGAATGGAGCGGTTTAGAACGGACCGGTCTATTCTCGTGAGCGTTTCCACTGCAAATCGGACCGTCGGGGACCATTCAGGATTTAGAAAAAATGCCTAGCACGTCCACCAATCAGTGGAATGTATTGCATCTCCTCCCCTAATGGAACCGTTCCATTTCCTATGGCCCCACATCTGAAGCAGGACCCAGAATGGTCCGGTACGGTTCGGTTTAATGGCACACTTTCGTAGTGGAAACACCCAAAATAGCGTACCGAACCGAACCGTACCGAACCGATCCGCTCAGTGGAAACGAGGCACTAGAGTACCGAAAGAGGGTCAATGGGTGGAGATGGTAAATAGATTGTTAATACGTGAGAAACTCACTTACCAACACAGAAATGTCCTTAAAAAGTTTTATTCCTTATGGCAGCCCTGGCTTGATACTCCTGAGCTGGGACCAGCTCAATTGGTTATGGATAGGCTGTTGCAAATGTAATATGCTGATGTCTGGGGTGGGATGGAGAACGTAATATTACTCTGGGGCTTATCTTTATATAAAGATGGCGAGAGAGGGGTCATGGTGGAATAGCTTCATAAGATTAGTGAAATGTTTGTGATTTTACGCTACATGCTACCAACAAGAGGATGTCAGGTTGTTTGATTATGCTATCTGCACTATGGTAATAATGTCTCTCTCTTATGTTTGGTCGTTGATTCAGATTTTATGGTCATGATTGTAGCACTTGATTACCTTTGTTTCATCTACGTTATAATATAGAAAGTTTACCGCTCAGATGTCCCAGAGAACTGCAAGGTGAAGTCCAAACACCTGGGTGCAGGCACTGCAATAATATGCAAAAATGTGTAGAGAAAAACCGGGAAGGCCGCACTCCAAAAATAAAAATGTGTTCCTTTTAATAAAAACTGGTCACAACATAAATATGTCACAGCAAAAAATCATACAGTGCTTATTCATAGCTCATGAATAAGCACTGTATGATAGTGTGAAACGCGTTAGCTCTTTTCCTGATTATTTGCTGTGACATATTTAAGTTGTGACCAGTTTTTATTAAAAGGAACACATTTTAATTTTTGGAGTGCGGCCGTCCCGGTTTTTCTCTACACATTTTTACGTTATAATATAGTAAAGATCTCAGGTTCTAAGTTGCTTCCACGCAGGTGGGAGTTACTTTGTTTTTTGCACGGATGTGTAATGTTTTAAGCATTATGGGCCTAATCCACAAAAACCGTCTGTAACTTAACTTTTGCCATTTAAGTTACACCGCCGCAAAATCTCTACCTAAGTGCCCGATCCACAAAGCACTTACCTAGAAATTTTGAGCGGTGTAACTTAAATCCGTCCGGCGCAAGGCGTTCCTAATCTAATGGGGCGAGTCCCATTTAAATTAGGCTCGCTCCCGCGCCGGACGTACTGCGCATGCTCCCGACGCTATTTTCCCGACGTGCTTTGCGCGGTTTTACGTTACGCCGAGTTTTGTGAATCGCGCCGGGTAAAAAAAGTTGCGTCGGGGAAAAAAAAAAGATGCGGCGGGAATTTTTTTTTTTTAAAAAGAAGTTTGACAGCGTCGCGGGAAAGAAGGGTCTACTTTTACATGGTGTACTAACTTTACACTTTGTAAAAGCAGCCCTAATTTTGCGACGGAGAAAAAACGAAGCGTAAAAGCTTTGTGGATCTCCGTAAGTGCTAATTTGCATACCCGAATCGGCATTTCGACGAGAAATGCCCCCAGCGGCGGCCGAGGTACTACATCCTAAGATCCGACAGTGTAAAACTATGCCGGATCTTAGGAATATCTATGCATAACTGATTCTGTGAATCAGTCGCATAGATAGAAACAGGGATACTACGGCGTATCAGTAGATACGCCGGCGTATCCCTTTTGTGGATTAGGCCCTCTATTTATATTCCTTGCTACATGTAAAATTGTGCCAATTAACATGTAAGTTGTCTTTTTCAATAAAACTTTATTCTAAAAAAATAAAAAAAAATAAGAGATATTATGTTGAACATCACAAACACATCACTGTCAGTATACAAATACAAAGGCTCAGTAGGGTAGACACTTGGGATGGGAGGATCAGGTCACAGTACAGGTCTTCTTTGGCTGTTTAGTCCCACATTCCTTGTGAGTTCCTAGAAAAGAGAGAGAGAGAGGTTAGTTTTAGTAAATACCTCTTACAATAAATAAAATGGTGTTAGCCATGGTAACTACACTATCCATAATTAACAATACAGACAGGGGTCACTCACAGCTCTACGAACAAAATGTATACTTACAAAAACTGCTTTGCCACAGTTTTAGGATGGAAGCATTTCTTGATGGCGAGGATGAGGATTGGGATTGAAATCACAGCAATGACTAAAAAAGGAAAGAAAATATATTAATACAATTGTAATATATTTATTCTAGATTGACTTTATTACTCTCTGACTGTACTGTGTTTTGTAACAGCATTGGTATGTATTGCAGTAGGTATATTTGTATGGTGTTGGTCTCACAGAAAACTGGTTTCAGTTTAAACCTGAGAAAATGTCCCTTTTCCTTGTTTACTTATGTTTTTTTTTTGTTTTTTGTTTTTTCAGTGTATTTTTGTGCGTGTACTCGAGAGAGGAGCCGGACTGCAGGAGTTGGGAGTAGGCAGGCCTCCCCCAGAGGCAATCTGCCACCTTTCTCCATGTCCCGGGTGGCAATGGTGGGTGTGTGAGGGGGTCCTCCCACACAGCCCGCCCTACCTGCTCCGCTTTGAAGCCCAACGGGGCAGAGGGACTCCCTATAAGGGAGTGAGAGGATTAGCCCGCTCAACCAGCCCCGTTAGTCGTTCGCCTCTCTTTTTAGAGACCGCGTGGTCAAAGTGCGTGATGTTAACCCAATTTCGAGTGCGTGTGGTGGTTTTTGTGGGAGGGGGGTGGGCGTACTAAGCGCAGGCTTACCTCGCATAGCACACCCACCGGGAGCCGGGCTGAGACCACCAAACTCAATTCACATGTAGCCGAGACCGGGATCCGAACCCCTAGCTGCAGAGGTGAATGGCTTGTCAGCGCAGTGCCAATCGCGTTGAGCCACCGCAGCTCCACTGTGTTTACTTATGTTTAACTCTAAAGCCTCGTACACACGATACACACTGCCATAAGAGCTTTTGGCTGGGAAAACCGGCCGTGTGTATGCTCCATCGCAGTTTTCCCAACAGGAAAACTGACAAAAAAAAACAGCTCTCTTTTTTCTTGCTGAGATTCCTAGCAGTTTTCCTATTGGAAACACTGCGATGGAGCATATACACGGCCAGGGTTCCCGACCAAAGCTCTCATGGCAGTTTTCCTGTCGGGAAACCCGGTCGTGTGTAGGGGGAAAAAGTTACAGAGCAGGTTCTCAGTTTTCCCCTTGGGTTTCCCAGCGGACTTTTTACCGCCGGGAATCCCGTACGTGTGTACGAGGCTTGACATCAATTTCCTATGGCTGCACTGGCTTTAGAATCCATTGGCTTGCAATGGAAGGAAGCTCAGTGTTTTTCAAATGGTAGGAAATCACTTTTTGTATGGATCCATGTGAATGTAATGTCAAGGCTTCCTTGCCACAGCTGATCACACACACCCCTGATCCCAGGCACATATAACCCTATTTGGCGGTGTATGGCCCAAATCAGCCTTGTGAATGAGGCGATCAGAAGATGTTCTTTGCTTCTACAAACTTTGTCACTTTGCTCTTGCTTGTAGTGAGTGAATGTGGCTGGGAAAATACCAGACGTACATTATGTAAAAGGAGTACAACTTACCAATTCCAAGCCAGTGTTTCCAGCTTTTGAGGATTGATTTTTTTGGGGCCTGCGTTGTTGTCGGAGGCGGTGTTGTCGGATCCTTCTTATCTGTGGAAAAAAAGGAGAAAGAATGCAAAATGAGAACAATGATGGGTAAACGGCATTGCCAGTGGCCCAGATTCAGCATAGATTGCGCTTTATTTGCGCGGGCACAGGGCAACGATTTTGCCCTGCGCCCACGCAAATATTTTGCGCTGCCCTCGATTCACGGAGCAGTAGCTCCGTGAACTGCGAGGGCGCGCCGGGGGCGGGAATCATTTAAATTAGGCGCGCTCCCGCGCCGAGCGTACAGCGCATGCTCCGTCGGGAAACTTTCCCGACGTGCATTGCGGCAAATGACGTCGCAAGGACGTCATTTGCTTCAAAGTGAACGTGAATGGCGTCCAGCGCCATTCACGAATCACTTACGCAAACGCCGTGAAATTCAAATTTCACGGCGCGGGAGCGGCGGCTATACTTTAGCATTGGCTGCCCCTACTATTAGAAGGGGCAGCCTTGCGCTAAAGTAGCCATACGGAAACTCCGTACCTGGCTTGCGCGGGGCCCGCGCAAGCTTGTGAATCAGTGGTAGTATGCAATTTGCATACTACACGCTGATACACAATGGGAGCGCCCCCTAGCGGCCCCCGCAAGAATGCAGCCTAAAATCTGCGAGGCATAAGAGCCTTATGCCGCGCAAATTTTAGGCTGCAGCCGGTGTAACGAGGTTCCTGAATCAGGAGCACTCGTTACACCGGAGCAAGTCAGCAATTGCGCCGTGTAACCTATGGTTACACGGGCGCAATTGCTTTCTGAATCTGGGCCAATGTTTTCACAGTTTTAACTTTGTCAGTACTGTCCTATATTTTGAGCATGTATTTGTTATCAGCCAATGTCTTGTTTTCCTTGTAACTTGAGGATTATGTTCCTTCTTAGGAAGTTATAGGCCTAAATTACTAAATTATAGTGTGCTGAAACAAAGTCCACAAATGTTCAGTTTAATCATCCAACCAATTCAAAACCATTCTATTTTTTATTTTTTTATTTTTATGAAACATGGTTGTATGTTTGAAGCGTACACATGTGAATCTCACTTCACTTGGTACTTGTGTTACGGGCTCATTTACATTACCAGCATTGTGGTGCTGCAGCATAGCACACCATTTGCACGTAGATCTGTTGCGGTGCCATTCATTTTAAATGACACAGCAACGCAAGTCTATAAAACTTCTATGCAGTGTCTGCCAGACATTCACAGCGCATGCGCCTCTGACGTTAGGGAATATCTCCTAAACTGTACAGGTTTAGGAGATACCTGTATTCACTTTACCTACAGGTAAGCCTTATTATAGACTTACCTGTAGGTAAAAATCTAAAAAAAGGGTATACAACCACTTTAATGAGCCTCGACGTAGTAAATGCATGCACTGTGGCACACTGCGTCACAAAATGTATGTATGTTTTATAATGTAATGAAATGTGACATTGTCACCTTCATCTTCATGCAGGACAAAGTGACATTGTCTCTGGAAAGGGCCCACAGACCCCTCTATATTCATTATTCCTGCACTTCCTTGTCATTCCTTACACTCCCCCAGGTTGCCAACACTGCTGATTTCAGTGCTGGCTGTGATGGAGGATCAATAAATTCTGCATACAAAAAAAACCAAACCTACAGTTGATACAAGGGAAGGCAAACAAATCCCTATTATGTATGCTTGCCCTGCTTTGAGAAGGTGAAATGTCTCTTTGAAGCATACGTATAGCCAAAACTGTTTTGGATGGAGTAGGCAAAGATAAAAAGCTCTATCACGTTTTTTATTAAAGGGGTTGTAAAGGTTCGTTTTTAATTTTTAACTACTAGCCGACCAGCCGCCGTCATTCTACGGCGGCAGGTCGGCTCTCCTGGGCGAGAGCCCGTAGCTGTACGGCGGCTCTTCGAGCGTGTGCCCGGCAGGCTCGATCGCCGCCGGGCACCCGCGATCGCTCGTTACAGAGCGGGGACCGGGAGCTGTGTGTGTAAACACACAGCTCTCGGTCCTGTCAGCGGGGGAAATGCTGATCTTCTGTTCATACAATGTATGAACAGAGGATCAGTGTTTCCCCTAGTGAGGCCACCCCCCCCCCACAGTAATAACACACAGAGGGAACATACTTAACCCCTTCCCCGCCCCCTAGTGTTAACCCCTTCACTGCCAGTGGCATTTTTATAGTAATCCAATGCATTTTTATAGCACTGATCGCTATAAAAATGCCAATGGTCCCAAAAATGTGTCAAAAGTGTCCGAAGTGTCCGCCATAATGTCGCAGTACCGAAAAAAAATCGCTGATCGCCGCCATTACTAGTAAAAAAAAAAATGATAATTAAAAATAACATAAAAATACCCCCTATTTTGTAAACGCTATAACTTTTGCGCAAACCAATCAATAAACGCTTATTGCGTTTTTTTTTTAGGAAAAATATGTAGAAGAATACGTATCGTCCTAAACTGAGGAAAAAAAATGTTTTTTTTATATATTTTTGGGGGATATTTATTACAGCAAAAAGTAAAAAATATTCTTTTTTTTTTCAAAATTGTCGCTGTATTTTTGTTTATAGCGCAAAAACTAAAAACCGCAGAGGTGATCAAATACCACCAAAAGAAAGCTCTATTTGTGGGGAAAAAAGGACACCAATTTTGTTTGGGAGCCACGTCGCACGACCGCGCAATTGTCAGTTAAAGCGGCGCAGTCCCGAATCGCAAAAAGTGCTCTGGTCTTTGGGCAGCAATATGGTCCGGGGGTTAAGTGGTTAAATAGGTTCCTTTAAGCTAGTGCATTGTTGGTTCACTTACCTTTTCCTTCGATTTCGCTTCTAAATGTTTTTTTTCCTTGTCTGAATTTCTCATTTCGTGTTTCTCCTGAGTAAGCTTGCCCCCATCATCTGGCTGGGGGTTAGTCAGCCAAAACAGCTTACTGAGGAGGAACAGAAAGTGAGAAATTCAGACAAAGAAAACAAAGAAAAAAAAAACATTTAGAAGGAAATCGAAGGAAAAGGTAAGTGAACCAACAATGCACTAGCTTAAAGGAACCTATTTAGAAAATAAAAAACAAACCTTTACAACCCCTTTAATTTTAAAGCTGTCACCAAAACAGGAGGTGATGGTAAATCTTTGGTAAATTGGGGATATCTGTTCTGGTGATAACCGTCTTGTTCAGTTCTCATTTATTTTAAAGTCATCTGTCCAAATCTACTATCAAAAACATCTTCTACGTTCTTGTGATACTCCTAGGTATTTAGGATAATGGTTATTTATTACTATACCTTTTCCTTGCTTCCAGAATAATCGCTGCTTCCTGAGTCGTAGTGGTATCCGCTTCTTTGTTGTTGGCAAATCTAAAAGACATAAATGAAACATTAGAAAAACAAACATAGTACATTTCTTTTAGTACCTAAGATAAATATTAAAGCGGGGTTCACCCTAAAAAAAATTCTAATAATTGCATCCAGCATACTAAGCATACTAAAGACATTTACTGTATGCAGGAATTTTTTTTTTTTAATCCGTACATACCGTTATATTGTCAGTTTGTCCAGGGCTTCCGGGTTCTGATGTCTGCGGGACTGGGCGTCCCTATCCTTCGGTTAGATGATTGACGGCTTGTGAAACAGTTCCCCTGTCGCACAACGCGCGTCACCAGATTTCCGGAAATAGCCGAGCTGCGAGTCGGCACTATACAGCGCCTGCGCAGTCAGCTCTACACGGCGGGCGCAGGCGCCGTATAGTGCCGACTCGCAGCTCGGCTATTTCCGGAAATCTGGTGACGCGCGTTGTGCGACAGGGGAACTGTTTCACAAGCCGTCAATCATCTACCCCAAGGATAGGAACGCCCAGCCCCGCAGACATCAGAACCCTAAGGCAGGGATAGGAACGCCCAGTCCCGCAGTCATCAGAACGCGGAAGCCCTGGACAAAATAAGAATATTTCGGTATGTACGGATAAAAAAAGACCTGCATACAGTAAATGTCCTTAGTATGCTGGCTCTAATGTTAGACATTTGTTTTTAGGGTGAACCCCCGCTTTAAGCAAGTGGGGATTTTATTATTATCTGGTAAATATCTGATGTACAGGGGCAGACTGACCATTCGGGCACTGCCCGAGGGCCCCATGCCACTAGATTATAGCTGCCCCGCCTCTCCAGTACCTTTTCAATGTGTGTATGTGTATTCTGTGTGTATGTATACTGTGTGTGTATATTGTGTGTCTGTGTGTGTATACTGTGTATGTATACTGTATGTGTGTGTTTACTGTGTGGCCCCATAATCTATTGCCTGGGGGCCCCATAATCTCCTATTGCCTGGGGCCCCATAATCTCCTATTGCCCGCGGGCCCTATGAGTTGTCAGTCAGCCCCTGCTAATGTATATCTGGTATATGTGAAGTTGCTGCCCTAGTAACTGCTGTGCTATCCGTACTCTAATACAGAAATATGGTATGTCATAAATAGGCCACACACTATGGGAAGGTGGAGATTTACGTTAAAGTGACCCTGAAAAAAGAGCGTTGTTTCCTCCCAATAAAGGGAATTTCAATAATGTGTATTCCTTGTGTTTGAAATACTATACTTACCCTTTTCCACATCCTCCTTGGTGGATGGCACTGGGTGATCCTCGCCAGAATCAGCTCTTTTCGTGGACTCCCGTATGAGATCCTCCAAACGAATGTAGTCTGTACATGAAAAAAAATAGGAAATTGTGATTAAAATGATCAATTTAGTGTAAGTAGAAAAGTTTCATCCCTATAAAAGGAATTTTAATAATGTGTATTTCTTGTGTTTGAAATACTATACTTACCCTTTTCCACATCCTCCTCGGTGGATGGCACTGGGTGATCCTTATCAGAATCAGCTACCGTGGTGCTTTCCTGGATCAGATCCTCAATGCTTGTCCCGTCGTTGTCCACATTCTTTACTGGCAAGTCCTTGCCAGAATCAGCTCTTTTCTTGGCCTCCCGAATGAGATCTTCAAAACGAATGTAGTCTGTACATGGAAAAAAGAGGAAATTGTGATTAAATTCATTCATTTAGTGTAAGTAGAAGAGTTTCATCCCTATAAAAGGAATTTCAATAATGTGTATTTCTTGTGTTTGAAATACTATACTTACCCTTTTCCACATCCTCCTCGGTGGATGGCACTGGGTGATCCTTATCAGAATCAGCTACCGTGGTGCTTTCCTGGATCAGATCCTCAATGCTTGTCCCGTCGTTGTCCACATTCTTTACTGGCAAGTCCTTGCCAGAATCAGCTCTTTTCTTGGCCTCCCGAATGAGATCTTCAAAACGAATGTAGTCTGTACATGGAAAAAAGAGGAAATTGTGATTAAATTCATTCATTTAGTGTAAGTAGAAGAGTTTCATCCCTATAAAAGGAATTTCAATAATGTGTATTTCTTGTGTTTGAAATACTATACTTACCCTTTTCCACATCCTCCTCGGTGGATGGCACTGGGTGATCCTTATCAGAATCAGCTACCGTGGTGCTTTCCTGGATCAGATCCTCAATGCTTTTCCCGTCGTTGTTCACTATCTTTACTGGCTGATCCTCGCCAGAATCAGCTCTTTTCGTGGACTCCCGGATGAGATCCTCCAAACTAATGTACTCTGTACATGAAAAAAAAGAGGAAATTGTAATTAAATTCATTCATTTAGTGTAAGTAGAAGAGTTTCATCCCTATAAAAGGAATTTTAATAATGTGTATTTCTTGTGTTCGAAATACTATACTTACCCTTTTCCACATCCTCCATGGTGGATGGCACTGGGTGATCCTTATCAGAATCAGCTACCATGGTGCTTTCCTGGATCAGATCCTCAATGCTTTTCCCGTCGTTGTCCACTATCTTTACTGGCTGATCCTTGCCAGAATCAGCTCTTTTCGTGGACTCCCGGATGAGATCCACCAAACTAATGTACTCTGTACATGAAAAAAAAGAGGAAATTGTAATTAAATTCATTCATTTAGTGTAAGTAGAAGAGTTTCATCCCTATAAAAGGAATTTTAATAATGTGTATTTCTTGTGTTCGAAATACTATACAGTACTTACCCTTTTCCACATCCTCCATGGTGGATGGCACTGGGTGATCCTTTTTAGAATCAGCTACCATGGTGCTTTCCTGGATCAGATCCTCAATGCTTTTCCCGTCGTTGGCCACATTCTTTACTGGCTGATCCTCGCCAGAATCAGCTCTTTTCGTGGACTCCCGGATGAGATCCTCCAAACGAATGTAGTCTGTACATGGAAAAAAAGAGGAAATTGTGATTAAAATTATCAATTTAGTGTAAATAAGCAGTTAATGAGATGATTCTATACAATGGAAAAAATAATGTTTTATAGGAGAATACTAGAGCTGTTTTTCTCTCTATAAAGGGAAGTTTTATCCAGAATAATTATATTGGTGATTAGTAAACAATTGGGGACCCCGAAAAATGTATCTTTCTGGGTATTTTATAAAAGGTACTATAAAGTATATCTAAACCCAACTTTTTTAATATTTTGTAAGCCCCTCTGAGTTTTTTCCATCTGTGTCCCATATATATGCGATACAAGTGTTGCTGGCGCAAGTGGAAACCAAATTTATTCTATAATGGTGGGTGTGCTGCAATCAGAAAAGAAGGGGCAAAACATCCAATGGTGTCTCGTCCTTAAAAAAATAAATGTGACATGTGGATTGCGCTCCCCTGGTGGTTAATCTATCGCCACCTACTTCTGGGTAATATTTTTGATTATTAACCCCAATACATATTACCTCCGTTGACAATACACCAGATATGTATAAATGTGTATGAAAAGTGCTCATATACAAATATTCTTCTCAGAAAAATTGCAAAAAAACATACAAAAAAACGTACATATATATGTATGTGCTCTACACGTATTAAATAGTGCTCTTAGAAAGCATGCACTCCCCTATATCAGATTCAAAGAATCGCTACCATAGAAACAAGCAAATATTATAATAGCCACACAATTTTTTTTTAATATGTATGTGAAAAATATGCATGTGACAATTAGATAGAGGATTTCTAAATTAGTCCTCTTCTCATTAGAGTCCCAATGATTGTCCAAGTGCTTATAAACCGATCAATATTTATCCCGTGAGGTGTTAAACCACAACGTAATTTCACCACTTCAGTGATATTCCCGTCACCGATAAAAATGGCCACTCACCAGATTTCATTTAATAAATGCCTTTGGTTCATTCCCAGGATAACCACTCCCTTGATACGTATTTCCACCAACAGCCAGGTGCCTTAGATGTACTAGTGGGGTCTCTTTTTTTTCTCCTACAAAGGCTCACAAACAAGAGGAATGCCCCTCATGGTGTAGTACGTAAAAAATGTATTGGTTTCTTAAATAAAAGTAAGTATTACACTCACATTTGGTTGTGCCCGTATGCCGGCACCAAGCTTCTCCAGCCGTGTATGCAAAAACAGTTGAAGGATAAAGCCGTTCCTTTCGTGTTCCCCCTACGCCTATTTCGCGATCAGCGCGTGGTTCAGATAGGCGTGTTCCCCCTACGCCTATCTCTGGTTCAGTAGATGTCAGCAGCCTCTACGCGTTTCGCAAGTAATATTGTGTCCTCAGGAAGCTCCTGAGGACGCAATATTACTTGCGAAACGCGCAGAGGCTGCTGACATCTACTGAACCAGAGATAGGCGTAGGGAGAACATGAAAGGAACGGCTTTATCCTTCAACTGTTTTTGCATACACGGCTGGAGAAGCTTGGTGCCGGCATACGGGCACAACCAAATGTGAGTGTAATACTTACTTTTATTTAAGAAACCAATACATTTTTTACGTACTACACCATGAGGGGCATTCCTCTTTTTTGTGAGCCTTTGTAGGAGAAAAAAAGAGATTCCACTAGTACATCTAAGGCACCTGGCTGTTGGTGGAAATATGTATCAAGGGAGTGGTTATCCTGGGAATGAACCAAAGGCATTTATTAAATGAAATCTGGTGAGTGGCCATTTTTATCGGTGACAGGAATATCACTGAAGTGGTGAAATTACGTTGTGGTTTAACACCTCACGGGATAAATATTGATCGGTTTATAAGCACTTGGACAGTCATTGGGACTCTAATGAGAAGAGGACTAATTTAGAAATCCTCTATCTAATTGTCACATGCATATTTTTCACATATATATAAAAATTGTGTGGCTATTATAATATTTGTTTGTTTCTATGGTAGCGATTCTTTGAATCTGATATAGGGGAGTGCATGCTTTCTAAGAGCACTATTTAATACGTGTAGAGCACATACATATATATGTACGTTTTTTTGTATGTTTTTTTGCAATTTTTCGGAGAAGAATATTTGTGTCCTATGTAAGAGATTTCCTCTTACTCCCTATCCTAAAAGCACAACAGGAAGTTAGAGAAAATCCAAGAGTTGCCACAGGAACAGAAGTGTTCCTTTAGGTAGATCTCCCCTCTATACCTGTTCTGTGACAATGGAAAATACATTTTTCTGACCTACAGTGACAATGGTCATCAGGACAAAGAGAGAAAATAAATCTCCATATTGTGGATTCAGGCAGAAATTTAAAATCTGACAGAGGTTCCTCTCTTTCTCTACTCCAGAAGGTGGTTTTGACTTTATATACAGAAAGGGACCAATTTAAATTGAAGAGTGGGTATTTTTCCACTTGGGTATTGACCTATACTACACTGAAGTATGCACATTGCAGCCCACATTTTATGGCCTGTTTGTAAAATGCAGACTGCAGTGTGGAGCCTGCTTTGCCATATGGAGTTCTCTATGCTTAAAGGATGAGTTCACCTCTTGGGAAAAAAAAATATTAAATGCACATTTTGCAGGAAAATAAAATTGTACATTTATAATTTTTTTCCTAAGGAGCCTGGAAAGCATTTCACTTGTGATCAGTGGATCCGAGGAGGTGCAATGCCAGACACCTGCAGACAAGCCCTGTAGCTTTCAGCCTATATCTTCATATGAGTTGGCTGTTTACAGCCTGCAGGGCTTGTGAATGAATTATAAGGCCTCTCATCAGCAACCTTGCAGTCCATTCAGAACTCCAGACTGTCAGCTGCAAAGGCTGATGGTACATGTAGTTGAAGGCATTCACAGGAAATGTCATCCGGTTGAGCAGGGCCAGCCGAGATTCAAACCATGTATTATGGGCGGCCGAAATGTACAACCAGATTTTCCATGAGATTATTGCTAGCGGCTGTAATAGCCGCTAGCAATAATAACTGTATTCTCCCATCGGTTACAGCCCCCCCCCCCCATGTCTCCACGGAAGGGATACCCCTGTAAACACTGTCTGTGTTGATGGGGGAATTGGGTGATTTTCTTCCCTGTAACCCGTGGTTGCAGGAAAGAAAATTGCTCCATCTATGGCCGGCCTTAGTGTAATGTGTATGATAGTCAGAATTTGTAATCCTTACCATTGCTTGGTGTCTCCACTACACCTACTGGTGTAGATTGTTCAGACCGCATGTCTCCAACTATAACAGAAAATAAACAGCGTTAGTACAACAAAGAATTTACTATTTTATTTACAACCCTAGAAACAATTATAAAAACAAATACATTTGGACAAAGCAAACTGAACTCCCTTATTGGTCAGTGGTTCTGTCTATCACAATAAGGGACCAACCGAAAGGATTGGCAAAAAAAGAAGTGTGGGCCAGAGTTTAACCGCTTGACGACCGTGTCACGACGATATACGTCGGCAGAATGGCACGGCTGCACAAAGTGACGTATATATACACGTCACTTTGAATTTCACGCCGTGCGGGCGCGCAAGCTGCAGAACAGGGAGAGACCAATGTAAACAAGGCATCTCTTTGTCCTGCCTAGTGACACAACACTGATTGTCTGCTCCCTCTCATCGGGAGCAGCGATCAGTGACGTGTCACAGTAAGCCACGCCCCCTAACAGAATCACTCCCCAGGACACACTTAACCCCTTCCTGGCCCCCTAGTGTTTTACCCCTTCACCGCCAGTCACATTTGCATTTTTATAGCACTGGTCGCTGTATAAATGTGAATGGTCCCAAAATAGCATCAAAAGTGTCTGATATGTCCGCCATAATGTCGCAGTTACGATAAAAATTGATGATCGCCGCCATTACTAGTAAAAAAAAAATTATAAATAAAAATGCCAGAAAACTATCCCCTATTTTGCAGACTCTATAACTTTTGCGCAAACCAATCAATATACGCTTATTGCGATTTTTTTTTTTTTTACCAAAAATATGTAGAAGAATACGTATCGGCCAAAACATTTTTTTATATATATTTTTTGGGGGGGTATCTATTATAGCAAAAAGTAAAAAATATTGCTTTTTTTTTTCAAAATTGTCGCACTATTTTTGTTTATAGCGCAAAAAATAAAAACCGCAGAAGTGATCAAATACCACCAAAAGAAATCTCTATTTGTGGGAAAAAAGGACGTCAGTTTTGTTTGGGAGCCACGTCGCACGACCATGCAATTGTCAGTTAAAGCGACGCAGTGCCGAATCGCAAAAAGTAGAGCAGTAAACGAATGTCCAATCAGCGAATAAGGTTTTCTGAATGCTTTATTTCTCGGCCCAACACGACCAACATCAACATGAGGTAGACAGAAAAGGTTGATGAAGTAAAGGAACTTTGCAGTATCAGGTTTTGGATAGGAAGAAAGCAAGCCTGCTTTGAATAGTAGTACAGTTCGTCGCCACTCTAGCCAGAGTGGGTGAAGTGCCCCCGGACAGACTCCTGCCACGAGTCTGGCAGCCGGAGTGCTGGAAGGAACAAGTCCCTGCCACGGACTTGGCTCTGATTAAATTAGATTAAGATGCCAGATGAGGCCTCTGCCACAGGCTCAATGCTGACAATGTGAACAGCAGAGCGAATCCTCCCAGTAAATTGCGTTAAGGTCACCGGTTGACAGTTGAAGTGTACCGGTCAGTGTCCTGGTCACCAGATCCCCGATGGTTCGTTCAAGTCTCTCAGATAACCTGCCTCCGGGTTCTCCTAGAGCCAATCCCCCACCGCACAGCACGTAGCTTAGGATCTCTTCAGTAGAGCTGGGGACCCAGTAAGTCACTGGGGCCCCTTGGTAGCATCGGTCGCTCCAGGCCAGGAGGACCCAGAGTCAGGAACTCTGCGTTGCGCGGGAACCCAGGCCAGGTAGGTCATAGTGGTGGGGCCCGCGATGTGCGCACACCCTAAAGGTGGGTGCCACACCAGGAACCCGCGAAGAACCAAGAAATATGGTGTCTGCCACAGATATACCCTCCCCCAGCATGCCCCGCGAGGGAAACACTCCTCCAATTGTCCACTGGGGAAAAGTGACTCTGCCCGAACCCCTCTAGCGCCAACTGCCGCCCAGGGATGGAATCGCATCCCTGGAGCGCAGACTGACCCACAGGACAGTTCAGGAATGACAGCAGCCCAAATTTAACACAATTCGGAATGAGAGCAACTTATATCTCTCTCTCTTTAGCGTAGTACCTCTACTGAAAGTAAGGGGGCGCTACATACTAATCTAAAAAAAAAATAACTTACTTGGTCTTGCCGTTGATGGCTGCAATGTCACCAATAATGCAGCCAGAAGAAAAAAGGCGATAATAAAATATTTGTAAAGGCTCTTCATTGTAAGTGAATCGCAAAAGGTCAGTTATTCACAGAGCAACTGTCTGCACAGCACGTCTGCACACAACAGCTGATAATACTGTTGAAAGGCTTCTGCCACTGTGACATCACAATTACCAACAAGTATGTAATAGAAGGGCTGTTTGTATTGTTATGTATGGATTGTTTTGATAAACTCTTATATTACATACTTGTTGGTAGAGATTTCTGTTTGTAGCCTGCAGTTTCCAACTGACACAGAGGCCTGGATTCATATACCTCGGCGCATATTTCTGCCGGCGTAGCGCATCTCATATGCGCTACGCCGACGTAACATAGAGAGGCAAGCACAGTATTCACAAAGCACTTGCTCCCAACTAGGGTTGTCCCGATACCAGTATCGGTATCGGGACCGATACCGAGTATTTGCGGGAGTACTTGTACTCCCGCAAATACCCCCGATACCTAAATAGAATACTTGCAAGTAGCACCCACCCCCCCCCGGCGCCGGCGCCGCAACGAATGCCGCCGCCGACCCCGTCGCATACCGCAACGCCGCATGGGTTAAACAGCGTGCGGGGAATATCACAGCTTTCATTTGAATAGCTGTAGTATTTCCCGCCGCCCCGCGTATAGACACTCCCCCTTGCTCGGGATCTGTCCAATCCCGAGCAAGGGGGAGTGTCTATACGCGGCGCAGCGGGGAAAACTACAGCTATTCAAATGAAAGCTGTGATGTTCCCCGCACGCTGTTTAACCAATGCAGCGGCATCTAGGTATGGGGGGACATGGCTGGATATAGGGGGGACATGGCTGGATATGGGGGGGACATGGCTGCATTTATGGGGGACATGGCTGCATATAGGGTGAACATGGCTGCATATAGGGGGGACATGGCTGCATATAGGGGGGACATGGCTGCATTTATGGGGGACATGGCTGCATATAGGGGAGACATGGCTGCATATAGGGGGGACATGGCTGCATATAGGGGTGACATGGCTGCATATGTGGGGGGACATGGCTGCATATGTGGGGGACATTGCTGCATATGTGGGGGGACATGGCTGCATATGTGGGGGGACATGGCTGCATATGTGGGGGGACATGGCTGCATTTGGGGACACATTTAAAAAAAAGTATCGGTATTCGGTATCGGCGAGTACTTGAAAAAAAGTATCGGTACTTGTACTCGGTCCTAAAAAAGTGGTATCGGGACAACCCTACTCCCAACGTTGCGCCGGCGTAACGTAAATTCGTAGGCGTAAGCCGGCCTAATTCAAAGTAGGTGGAAGTGGGCGTGATCCATTCAAATGAAGCGTGACCTCATGCAAATGATGGGCCGAAGGAACGGGGCATGCGCCGTCCCGTGGACGTATCCCAGTGCGCATGCTCAGAATTAGGTCAAATATACTCCCTAAGATACGACGGCTCAATGCATACGACGTGAACGTAACCTACGCCCAGCCCTATTCACGTACTACTATGTAAACGACGTAAAATAGGACGGCTGTTCCCTGGTCTTTGCATGAGTTGCGCCTCATAGATGGGGATTAACTATACGCCGGACGTAAGCCTTACGCAAACCGCGTACATTATGCGCCGGGCGCAACTACGTTTGTGAATCGCCGTTTCTCCCTCATTTGCATATTTGCAATGAGGTGGCCAGCGTAAATATGCGCCCAAGATACGCCGGCGTAGGGAAGTTACGTCGGTCGGAGGAAGCCTATTTTCAGGCGTATCTAGTTCTATGGGCACGGCGCATAGATACGACGGCGCACATTTACACTTACGCGGCGTATCTCGAGATACGTCGCCGTAAGTGCTAGGTGAATCCGGGCTAGAGTTTTTTTTTTTTTTTTTTTTCAAATGACCGGACAGCAGTTTGTCTCGTCTCATCTGATCTATTTTTAGTCTTATGTGACAAATGATTATACAGTTCAAGGAAGGGGGAGGGGTGCACTGCATTATTGTAGAAAATAAAAGTAATGAGTGTGGCACTCATTATTTTTTATAATTGTATATTAATACAGTAGCTCCTTACATTAGTTCCTATTGCATTTTTTAAGCTTTTATTTTTTTTTCACTTGATCCTGCCAGTATGCATGTCCTTATAAGGGCTTGTTTACATTGTATGCAGTCAAATACGTGTTTAACTGCTTGCCAACCAGCGCACGACTATTTACGTCAGCAGCATGGCATGGACAGACAGAAGGACGTATATACTGTATACATCTGGGAGCTCCGTGACTCCGACCGCGGCCCCTGTGGATTCGATGTCCGCGGGCATACCCACGATCGTGTCACGGTGAGGAAGAAGGGGGGAAATGCTTATGTAAACAAGCATTTCCCCAGTCTTCCTAGTGACAGGACAGTGTACACAGCTTCCTGTAATCGGAAGCGGTGATCACTGTCGTGTCACAGTAAGCCCATCCCCCCTACAGTTAGAGCACAGCCCTATGCACACTTAACCCCTTCAGCGCCACCTAGTGGTTAACCCCATTCACTGCCAGTGTAATTTTCACAGTAATTAGTGCATTTTTATAGCACTGATCGCTGTAAAAATGACAATGGTCCCAAAAATGTGTCAAAAGCGTCCGATGTGTCCGCCATAAGGTCGTAGTCACGATAAAAATCGCAGATCGCCACCGTTACTAGTAAAAAATAAAAATAATAATAAAAATGCCATAATTTTAAGCCTGTCTACATAATGGTATACTTTGGGGGGATTTACTAAAACTGGTGTACACAGAATCTGGTGCAGCCGTGTATAGTAACCAATCAGCTTCTAACTTACTCAATTACGTTTTGACAATAAGACCCAGTTCACATCGGTGTGAACTGAGATGCGATTTGACAGGTCAAATCGCATGTCAAATTGGAGCCTATGGCCCCGGCAATAGGAGCATCCCAATTGGTGTGAGACCGACTTTACAGCTCTGCACCGATTTCCAAAAGTATTTCCTGCACTACTTTTGGCGACTTGGGGGGCGATTTCAATGGACATCTGTGCATGAACCCGCACAGATGTCTTTCAAGTCATCCCTGAAGTGGGACTGAAATGCGGCTTTGAAATCGTACGATTTCACGTGAACACACGTGATTTTAAAGCCGTGTTTAGTGTGAACAGGAGCTAAAACCTAGAAGCTGATTGGCTACCATTCACAGCTGCATCAGATTCTGTGTGCTCCAGTTGTAGTAAATCTCCCCCTGTATGTTGTATTGGCTTGGCAAAGTGTCTGAAACATTGCTTACAAAAACATCTTTCTTTACTTATGTTTTGGTGCAGATTTGCTTCATTATAGAACACAGCAGGTTGCATAATGTATTCTTTATTTTTGTGCAAGCAGTGTGAGTACCTCAATTGGACCTGATGTCAGCCTCTAATGCCGCGTACACACCATCACTTTATGTGATGAAAAAAAACGACACTTTCTGTGAAGTAAAAAATTACGTTTTTGAAACTTCAATTTTCAAAGACGAAGTTGCCTACACACCATCGTTTTCTCACAATGATCTTGCAAAGTGAGGTTACGTTCCACCACGTTTTTCCATTGAAGCTCGCTTCATAAGTAGCTTCTGGGCATGCGTGGATGAAAAAACGTCTTAGAAAACGACGTTTTTTACTACACACGGTCAATTTCTGTGAAGTAAAAAGTGCACTTTTGAAAAACGACACATAAAATTGAAGCATGCTTCAATTTTTTTTGGTCGTTTTTTACAAGACATAAAACAACGTTTTCCCCCACACACAGTCAATTAAAGTGACGTTTTTAAAAACGTCATTTTTTTTCATCACATAAAGTGATGGTGTGTACGCGGCATAAGCCTCAAGCTGTCTGCCAAAAGTGGTGTTTGGAGGGGTTGCAATAAACCATAAGGGCTCTTTCAGACTTGCTGTGCCCTGTGTTACCCTCTGAAGATCGATCCACGTTTGAGTTGCCTTTCAGAGGGCATTTGACAGGTAGTGAAGTGTCGTTTTATTGGTTATAATACCTCTTCACCTCCTGATTTAACCCTCCAATGTTACAATACTGTGCCACAATCATATACATTGCACGCGGTTGCAGTGCAGACCCATTAAACTCAATGGGTGAGTGCTGCCTGTCAATCTCTAAAGTTAAAAATGCCTTTGCTTTGCAGCATCTGTGCAGCCCTGTACAGCTCCATTGGCTGTTTTTTCCCACAAATAGAGCTTTCTTTTGGTGGTATTTTATCACCTCTGCGGTTTTAATGTTTTGTAAAAAAAAAAAAAAAAGACTGAATAATAATAAAAAAAAAAAATACAAAACCGTTTTATATTTTGTTCTAAAAAAATTCCAAACAGGTAATTCTTCTTCATTGATGTACGGTGATGAGGCTGCACTGATGGGCACCGATAGGCACGATAAGGCGGCACTGATCGGCGACACTGGTGGGCCCTGATAGCACTGAGAGGCGGCGTTGGTGGGCACTGAGAGGTGACACTGAGAGGTGGCACTGATGGGTGGCACTGAAGGACATTAATAGGTGGCACTGGTGGGCACTGATAATTGGCACTAATAGGTGGCACCAATAGCTGGCAGCGATGGGCACTGATAGGTGGCAGTGATGGGAACTGATAGGTGGCAGTGATGGGTGGCAATGATGGGCACTGATAGGCGAGACTGAAATGCAGCACTGCTAGGTGACACTGATGAGGAACTGACTGGCACCACTGGTGGGCATTGATAGGTGGCAGTGATGGGCACTGATAGGTGGTACTGATTGGCACTGGTGGTCACTGTGGGCACTGGCAGGCGGTACTGGTGGGCACTAATGAGGCTGATGTGCCTCTTCCACTGGGGACCGATGTCCCTCATACAGGAGCCGGTGATCGGCTTTCTTTTCTCCTGACGCTGCCAGCGTGAGGAGAAAAAACAAAAACGATTATTGAGCTTTGTTTACATCGCCTGATCAGCTGTCACGTGGTAAGGGACCGGCCCCTTACTCGGATCTGGGCAGGGCGTGTGCAAAGGGGAGGACGTCTATTGACGAACCTGTGGTCGAATGTACCTAACCTAACTCTATTAGTCCAAGATTATTTTACATAGAGAGGAAAGATTCGACATAGAGAGAAAAGATTTGACATTTGAGAGGCAATGTTGGGGTAGACCATTCGACATGAACGACGAAGATTCGACGAAGCAGAGAAAAACATACAAACGTTGAATCTGTCATTGAAGGCTTATGCTGTCTGTCGAATGTTCTAAGAAGATTTGACGGAGCAGCTAAACTGTACGACGCCGCAATCGTACATTTCCGGTCAAATGCTCCGCCCATAGGCTATATTAAATTCGATTGTTGGTTGACCAGTAATAATAATTTATAAATATAATTATTAGTAGTGTCATACAACATTAAAATTCTTCTATAGCTTGTAGGCGGAACATTCGACCGGAAATGTACGATTGCGGCGCCGTACAGTTTAGCTGCTCCGTCAAATCTTCTAAGAACATTCGAAAGACACCATAAGCCTTAGACATGTGCACACTGAAATATTTTTTTTTAGAATTTCGTTTTCGTCCGAAAAACACATTTATTTAGTTACTCCTGAAATTTGTTTTTATTTATTTTGTTTCGTTAAAAAATGCATTTGTCCGAAAATCTGAATGAATTAAGGTCGAATCTGTCATTGAAGTCTTATGGTGTCCGTTGAATGTTCTAAGAAGATTCGACGGAGCAGCTAAACTGTACAACGCCGCAATTGTACATTTCCTGTCGAATGTTCCGCCTACAAGCTATAGAAGAATTCTAATGTTGTATGACACTAGTAATATATTTATAATTTATAAATTATTTTTACTAGTCAACCAACATTCAAATTCTTCTATAGCCTATGGGCCGAGCATTTGACAAGAAATGTACGATTGCGGGCGTCGTACAGTTTAGCTGCTCCGTCAAATCTTCTTAGAACATTCGACAGACAGCATAAGCCTTCAATGACAGATTCGATGTTTGTATGTTTTTCTCTGCTTCATCGAATCTTTGTCGTTCATGTTGAATAGTCTACCAGAACACTGTGGCCCAGATTCTCAAAGGCGTTACGACGGTGCAACACCATTTGCGCCGTCGTAACTCCTCATCTGGCCCCGGGTATCTATGCGACTGATTCTTAGAATCAGTTACGCATAGATACCCATTAGATCTGACAGGCGTAAGGCTGTTACGCTGTCAGATCTTAAAAGTAATTTTTTTTCCCGCCGCTAGGCGTTTTCCCCGTCGTCTATGCAAATGAGGTAATTACGCGAGATTCCCGAACATACGCGAGGTCGACGCTGAGAATTTACGTCGTTTCCGTAGCGTACGCGACGCGTAAGGTTGCCCCTGCTATTAGGAGGGGCAACCAATGTTAAGTATGGCCGTCATTCCCGCGTCGAATTTGAAAAAAATTACGTCGTTTGCGTAAGACGTCCGTGAATTGCGCTGGATGCCATTTACGTAAACGTCTAAGCAAATGACGTCGGGGCGACGTCGTTTAGCGCAATGCATGTCGGGTAATTTACCCAATGGAGCATGCGCAGTACGCTCGGCGCGGGAGCGCGCCTAATTTAAATGGTGCCCGCCCCATTTGAATTGGGCGGGCTTGCGCCGAGCGATTTAACGATACACCGCCGCAAGTTTACAGGTAAGTGTTCTGAGAATCGGGCTGTAAACCTGTAAACCTGCGGCGGTGTAGCGTAAATCACATACGTTACGCTGCCCAGGAGCAACGTAAATGTATGAGAATCTGGGCCTGTCTCTATAATGTCGAATCTTTCCTCTCTATGTAGAATAATCTTGGACTAATAGAGTTAGGTTAGGCACATTCGACCACAGGTTCGATAGACACAGATTGCTATTGTCAGTGTCATGTCGAATCTTCTATCTATATCGAACTGTTGTAGCAACGAAAACGAAAATAAAGCATTTTTTTTTACGTCGGATCTTTCGGATTTCCGATTCTGCACAAGCTTTTTCGTTTGTTAAAACGAAAATGAAAATACCCGAAATTCGGAACAAAACAAATGCACATGTCTAATAAGCCTTCAATGACAGATTCAACCTTAATTAATTCGGATATTTGGACGAATGCATTTTTTAACTAAACAAAACGAATAAAAACGAATTTCGGGAATAACTAAATAAATGTATTTTTCGGACGAAAACTAAATTCCAAAAACTAATATTTGGGTGTGTACATGTCTACTATTCAATTTTGTCGGGCATGACACCTACTCTGTTTCTCTTGGCTCTAACTATTATTCACCATGACCTAACAAAAATGAGCATGCATATTACTAAGATACCCACCTATAAACCTGAAAAATGTCAGATCCTTAGCACATCTATCTCTAGATCAATGTGAGAGTAAGGCCTTGTACACACGTCCGAGGAACTCGACGGGCAAAACACATTGTTTTGCTCGTCGAGTTCCTTGTGAAGCCGTCGAGGATCTCGGCGAGCCAAAGTTCCCCATTGACTAACGAGGAAATAGAGAACATGTTCTCTATTTGGCTCGACGAGATCCTTGTCGGTTTCCTCGGCGAAAAGTGTACACACGACCGGGTTTCTCGGCAGAATACGGCTCCCATCGAGTTTCTTGCTGAATTCTGACGAGAAACTCGGTCGTGTGTACAGGGCCTAAGAACTTATTGGCCTCCTCTCGTACTCCATGCAGATAGTGTCCTTGGTTGAAATTAATCCTAGCTAGGTTTCCAATGGCTCACCTTGATAAGCATTTGTGTCAAACTCAGCATTTGACCTGCTTTTGCCTGCAATTCAAAAACCTCAATAGGACTTGTTGCATTCGACAAAATGCAAAGCAAGTCATACTCAGCCTTTGAACTGATTTGTATCAGTGGCGGAACTACCGCCATAGCGACCCACGCGGGCGCTATGGGGCCCGCAGCTGAGTGAGGATCAGGGGGGCCCGGTAAGGATAAGAGCATCGCCGGCATGCAGGCCACCGGCGCCGACTCACTGGCTGCCGAGTGCGCTCCTGGCTCCCTTTCCTCTGTCCTCAGTGTCATGTGCGTTTCCTCGCGCCCCCCCCCCCCCACGGAGGAGAGTTGGTTCATTCCCCTGCGTGTGACGTCACGCCGGCGGCCGGTCTCCTGTTTAATCGCATCTCTCCCCCCTTTCTCCCCCTCCCCACACCTTATTCACAGCTTCACACAAGCCTGTCAGCGCTGCAGGTCCGGGCAAAGTTTGTGACTTCAAGTTACAAAGCAGGTGATTGGTTGCTAAAGACAATGGGGCAGTCCCAGCAACCAATCACCCGCCTTTAAAAAGTCACGCCCTTTGTCTGGACCTGCCATGCGGTGCTTCCTGGCTGTGAATAAGGTAGGACAGTGTGGAGAGGGGGGGGGGGGGGGAATGCTGCGTTAATGAAAGGGACAGGCTGACTCCGCAAAGGACTGTGATGGAGGGAGTCTGTAATGGTGGGGGATGTCTGAGATGGAGTGGGATCTGTGGTGGAGTGGGGTCTGATAGGGGGATCTGTAATGGAGTGGGGTCTGATGGGGGGGAGATCTGTGGTAGAAGGAGAATCTGTGGTGGAGTGGGGTCTGGTGGGGGGATCTGTGGTGGAGTGGGGTCTAATGGGGAAGATCTGTGGTGAAGGGGGGGTCTAATGGGGAAGATCTGTGGTGAAGGGGGGTCTGATGGGGAAGATCTGTGATGGAGTGGGGTCTGATGGGAGGGATCTGTGGTAAAGCGGGGTCTGTAATGGGGTGGATATTTGATGGAGTGGGGTCTTATGGGGGGGGGATCTGTGGTGGAATGGGGGTGGGTCTGTGATGGAGTAGTGTCTGATGGGGGGGGGGGGATCTGTGGCGGAGTGGGGTCTGTAATGGGGGTGGGTCTGTGATGGAGTGGGGTCTGATGGGGGGAATCTGTGGTGGAGTGGGGTCTGTAATGGGGATGGATCTGTGATGGAGTGGAGTCTGTAACAATGCTGTATGGGGCACAGGTCACGCTGTATGACGCACAGGTCACGTTGTATGACGCACAGGTCACGCTGTATGACGCACAGATCACGCTGCATTGGGCACAGGTCATGCTGCATTGGGCACAGGTCACGTTGTATGACGCACAGGTCACGCTGTATGACGCACAGATCACGCTGCATTGGGCACAGGTCATGCTGCATTGGGCACAGGTCACGCTGCATTGGGCACAGGTCACGCTGCATTGGGCACAGGTCACGCTGTATGACGCACAGGTCACGCTGCATAGGGCACAGGTCACGCTGCATAGGGCACAGGTCACGCTGCATAGGGCACAGGTCACGCTGTATGACGCACAGGTCAGGCTGCATTGGGCACAGGTCACACTGCATAGGGCACAGGTCACGCTGTATGACGCACAGGTCACGCTGTATGACGCACAGGTCACGCTGCATTGGGCACAGGTCACGCTGCATTGGGCACAGGTCACGCTGCATTGGGCACAGGTCACGCTGCATAGGGCACAGGTCACGCTGCATTGGGCACAGGTCACGCTGCATAGGGCACAGGTCACGCTGTATGACGCACAGGTCACGCTGTATGACGCACAGGTCACGCTGCATTGGGCACAGGTCACGCTGTATGGGGAACCGGTCACGCTGTATAGGGCACAGGTCACGCTGCATTGACACTAGGGCGGCTCTGGGGGGCCCCATACAACATTTTGCTATGGGGCCCTGTGATTTCTAGTTACGCCCCTGATTTGTATCCTACAGTATTCTACTCTTTTGAAGTCAGTGGGGTTTTGCTGACCTGTGTTTGATGTGCGTTTCAAACACACATCAAATAAAAGATAACAACGTCCCTCTGCATGAGTCTTAATGTTGCCAGTCATCTCTATCTATCTATCTATCTAACCACTTGGGATCCGCAAAAGACGTCCACAGCGCGGCTCTCAAGTGCCGGGTGGACGTCCCTGGACGTCCTGTTGTTTACATTCCCCATGCACGCCGCTGGGGGCGCGCAGCGGGGAAACACTGTGCCCGGCGCATCGCTGGGAAGCCGATGCGCGTGCCTGGTGGCCGCGATGTCCGCCAGGTACCCGCGATCGGCGGTGACAGCAGGGACGTGGAGCTCTGTGTGTAAACACAGAGCTCCACGTCCTGTCAGGGAGAGAGGAGACCGATGCTGTGTCCCTTGTACATAGGGACACAGCATCAGTCCCCTCCCCCACACAGTAAGAACACACCCAGGGAATACATTTAACCCCTTCCTCACCCCCTAGTGTTAACCCCTTCCCTGCCAGTCACATTTATACAGTAATTAGTGCATTTTTATAGCACTGATCGCTGTATAAATGTGAATGGTCCCAAAATTTGGTCAAAAGTGTCCGATATGTCCGTCGTAATATCGCAGGCCTGACAAAAAAAAATCGCAGATTGCCGCCATTACTAGTAAAAAATAAATAAAAATCATAAATCTATCCCCTACTTTGTAGACGCTATAACTTTTGCGCAAACCAATCAATATACGCTTATTGCGATTTTTTTTAACAAAAATATGTAGAAGAATACGTATCGACCTAAACCGAGGGAATTTTATTTTTTATTTTTTTTATTGGGATATTATTATAACAAAAAGTAAAAAATATTGTGTTTTTTTCCCCAAATTTTCTGTCTTTTTTTGTTTATAGCGCAAAAAATAAAAATCGCAGAGATGATCAAATACCACCAAAAGAAAGCTCTATTTGTGGGAAAAAAATGATACAAATATAATTTGGGTACAGTGTTGTATGACCGCGCAATTGTCATTCAAAATGCGTCAGCGCTGAAAGCTGAAAATTGGTCTGGGCACGAAGGGGGTTTAAGTGCCCAGTAATGAAGTGGTTAATTATCCCCTAAAGGGGAAGATGTGGGGGGCGTTTTACCACTCTTGCTTTGGGCACCCTAATATCTCATTCCAGCCAGGGGCGGATCCAGAGTCTAGTCTCGGAAGGGGCACTACCAGAAAATTTTGCATGCAATTTGTCGGGGCAATGGCTGGTGTTGGCGCTTCAATCATCACGGCACCATGGTTGATATGGTGTCAGGATGATTTAAACGCATTATTACTATTATTACATTGTAATATAAAATTAATTAGTTCAACTCACCATAATGCAGAATCAGTGAGAGCCCTGAGCGTGTCACTTGCCACATCCCCTGCCACCAGATGTGGATTGTCATTTGCCAATGTCGCCTGCCACAAGATGTGGATAGTCACTTGCCATGTCACTTGCCATATCCCCTGCCACCAAATGTGGATTGTCACTTGCCAGTGGCTGTGTCCCAGAGTGAGGGCGGGCAGGGAGAGATGATGTCAGAAAGCCACTACCCATCAGAATATGCAACCAAAGTGATGTTGCATTGCGGCCATCTTGGTACACCCACACTTGTCCACAGTAAGGGTTAGAAGTCGGCAAGCGGACATCTTTATAAACCCACCCATCTTTATAAACCCTCTTGCTTTCCAAAGTTATTTTTTTTATCAAATAACTTTTTATTGAAAATAAGAAAGAGAAGGAGTACATTTCTTACAGAATACAGAGCCACATGTCGCAGCATGAGGAGACACAAGTAGACAAGGCACAGGTCAACTATCCTTTGGTTTCCTACTGCTGCAGTGCGGATAACAACAAGTATGAACCGTCTACACGATCCTATACAATAACAGGTACATAACTGAGTTAAGAATGTCGCTGCACAGCGACCTATGTTTTCATGTTGCGTGACTGCGCACACATAAGGGTAGAGATGGATAAAGAAAGTGAGAAAAGAAAAAAGAAAAGAAAAGGAACAGAGAGAAGATAGGAGGGGAGGGGTGGGAAGAGGGGGAATCGATCATCGGAATAGCACAGCTACCTGGTCAAGATGCATCCTCCCGGAGGCGCCATGGTTCCCAGACAGTGTCGTGGGTCTCCAGTCTATCCTGTATCCTGGCAGTCATTCTCTCCATCAGCTCCACATCCTTAATCCTGGCATGCAGGGCCTCAGGGGGAGCCCGTTTTTTCCAGTTCAGGGCAACAAGACAGCGGGCAGCCGTGAGAATGTGGCGTAACAGTTTTTTGTAAGGTGTGGGAATCTTCAAGGGGGATAGACCCAGAAGAAAAAATTTGGGGGACATGGGGATCTGAGTATCTAGGAGGCGGCTAAGCAATTGCTGAACTTCAGACCAGTAGGGGGCAATCAAGGGGCAGCTCCAGTAGATATGGAAGAGGGAGCCCCTGTCCCCTTGGCATCGCCAGCAGCGATCGGAACTAGCGGGATATATAGCATGGAGCACATCGGGAGTCATATACCAAAATAGAAGTATTTTATATGTGTTTTCCTTGTATAAGGTGCAGAGGGAGCTCTTAGCTGCTTGGGACCAAATAGTCCGCCATTGCTCCAGGGGTATTCCAAAGTTATTTTTAACAGTAAACTCAGCTTATATAGTGAAATATAAGTTGAGTTTACTGTTAAAAATAACTGTGAAAAGCAAGATTTCGGTGGGTGTATAAAGATCTCTGCTTGCCGACTTCTAACTCTAGGCTTACTGTGGACAAGTGCGGGTGTACCAAGATGGCCGTGACGCAGTGTCGCTTCAGTTGCATATTCAGATGCATAGAAGCGGTTTCCTGACAGTACACCTGCCTGCTCACTCAGTAACACGCCAGCCCGCACACCGGCCTTACCGCCCAGCATGATTGCTCACTCAGCAGCCTGCCCGTCCTCTCGCTCACCCCGCCGGCAATCACTCGCTCATTTTTTCGGGGGGAGCAATTGCCCTGTTGCCCCCCCGGATCCGCCCCTGATTCCAGCTTTGCCTTTGGCCAACTGCAGCTCTGAATACAACAAACACTACACAGAACGCTCTGTATTTTGTGCGGCACAAATCACAAGAACACATTTCAATACACATGTAAAATGTATGCGGCTCTTTATCCAATTGATGATACCATTATTCAGATTAATGAGCTATTGACTGTTTACAGTTTGCAAGATATTTGTTCTCCGTGCAAACTCATAAGAGTGCATGTCTGCTTATAGATCAGTATTAGGTTGGGGTCATTAGTGAGAAAGGCTTTTAGAGCAGTATAAATTGGCATAGATTATTCTAGAGAGAATTTAGAATGTTCTTTATAGACCTGAGTAATCTACATCTGTTTACCTCGCTCAGTAAAATATGAAAAATAGGCATCATTCACAGCTCTTTAAAGAGGACTAAATAATGATTCTGAATGTGTTTTATTGTATTTAAAGCAGTTGTAAACCCACTTAAAATAAAAAAAACTGCAAGACAAAGGCATAATGAGCTAGTATGCATCGCATATTAGCTCATTATGAAATACTTACCTTTACGGCCCATACATACGATTGGATATTCCGACAACAATTGTGTGATGGAAGGGTTTTGTCGGATAATCTGACCGTCTGTACACTCCATCGGACAATTGTTGTCGGAATTTCCGACAACAAATGTTGGATAGCCATGCTCTCAAATTGTCCGACAACAAATGTGTTCTGTCGGATTATCCGATTGTGTGTACAATAGTCCGTTGGACTAAAATCCAAAGTACAAACATTGGCTCAGAACCAATGCTAACCATCAGACAACATTAGCAGAAGTTGCCCAAAGGGTGGCACTAAAGAGCAGAAAAACCCAAGTTTTGTGAATGTTGGCTAAAAAAGTTCTGCCGTCTGTATGCAGAACAAGTTCTACGGTCAACGCCCTCAAAATTCTATAGCTTTGTCCGATGGAAATCCAATTGTGTGTATGAGGCTTAAGATTGACGCTGTTGCAGCGGCCCCCGTACACCGGCTGTGATGGGCAACATGTCTCCCGGAGATATTCCCGGGTTCGCGGGCTCCGGCCCTGTGATTGGCCAGAGCCGCGATGACGTCACTCCTGCTGGTCAAGGCAACAGACCCTTTAGAAACGACACGATCGAGTCGCTTTCAAAGTGCGAATGCGCCGATGACGTTGACGCAAATGTATATGGTGAATATCTCCTAAACGGCGCACGTTTAGGAGATATTCACAGTACCTACAGGTAAGCCTTATTATAGGCTTACCTGTAGGTAAAAGTGGTAGCACAGGGTTTACAACCACTTTAATAACTTTACAAAACATTATTTGCTTGTAAAAAAGTAAGTAAGTAAGTATGAAATGCTAAATATAAAAATGTTATATTTTAATTTTCCACCAGAAGGTGGAATGCAAGTTTTTTTTTTTTTTTTTTTTGCATGTTTTCCTGAGTGACCTTACCTGCTTTACAGAATAAAGCCTGTTGTTCAGAAAGCTCAGTAACTCAAGCTAAACTTTATACACAAAAGTAAATGAGTCAGAGGAGTGGCTCCTCTTCCTTCCGTTGTTTTTCAGAAACTTCCGAGAAAGTTTCAGTAACAGAAATAGAGCCTGCTCTCTGTATTAAATCTGTAGTATGTTAGGTTTCAGCAATATTGGATGTACCTAGGATATTGGATGCCTAATGTATCTTATAGGGTAACTCCACTTTTAGGCAAAAATTTCAGTTTTGGTAAGATGCTCCCTAAGGGTTGAATATTTCTAAAGAGATGCAGACACTGCATCTCACTGGAACACTGAGAGTGCACCAGGTGATTTATAATGGACCAGGTCCTTTCATTCAGGATCAGTCTGCAAAGGACACGGTGAAACAAAAAGTTATTTCTTCAGAGCAACAAAAGGTAGAAATCTGCTACAAAGTTTACTAAACTCATTGCAGTGGGCATTGATAACCCAGAGGGGATTGTTTTCTCAGCAAAATGTGTGGTTACTCTTTAAAGGGGTTGTAAAGCTTCCCGCATTTTCACCTTAATGCATCCTATGCATTAAGGTGAAAAAACATCCGATGCATCGTGAACGCAATGGCTTCTCGGCCCTTCATTGGATGATTGATAGCAGTGCAGCCATTGGCTCCCGCTGCTGTCAATCAAATCTATGATGCGGCATGCCAGGGGGCGGAGCCGAGTGATACACTTGGTGGCTATGGCCGCCACTGTATCACATGAGAGCGCGCCCGCAAGCTATCCCCCTTGGGAGAGCGATTCCCGGGTTAGCTCTTGAGGGTAGGAGCTGAGACAGCCATAGAGGGTCCCCAGAAGATGAGGACCGGGGCCACTCTGTGCAAAATGAACTGCACAGTGGAGGCAAGTATGACATGTTTGTTATTTAAAAAAAAAAAAAACCTTTACTAAACCTTTAAGTAACCATCCATAGCACCTTAGGAGCCTTGTGACCCAAGGTGATTACTGTGAAAAGCCTCGTACACACGACAACTGCCAGGAGAGCATTTGGCTGCGTGTATGCTCCCTAGCAGTTTTCCTGTCAGGAAAACAGCCGAGAATAGAGAACCCTGCTCTCCATTTTCTCGTCGGGTTTCCCGGCAGAGTGTTTCCTGCCAAGAAAACCGGTCGTCTGTATGCTTACCTGTCCGAAGGTAAACCCATGCATGCTCGATAAGCCTTCGACGCATGCGTGGTAGCATACAAGTTTAGTGTGGGGTGTAGCAAGATGGCGGCGACGGCATCGAATGTGACGAGCGCCGACTCGTCGTAGTCGATGACGACACGTGTACTTGCCATTCAAAAGAACATTCTTTTGAATGGCCGTCTGTATAACTAGGACAGATGGTCCCACTGACCAATGCAGGTCCAGGAGGGTGGAGGGGTTGTCCAAGTTGGTATTTGCAAAGTACAGCATACAAGGAATCTGTAGGTTGTGAAAGGCATCTATAGGCAATCTCCAGGTATTTCCGGGTATGGAGGAGGATGTGACTTACTTCCTTTCCTCTTACAGTATATGACAGATTTGGTGATTGGCCCACAAAGTAGATTATATTGGTCTAAATAAGTCCAGTGCAATATTTTATCATTATCCATTTTATCTTCTAGGTGCTGCAGCTCGGTTCAGAGATTCTTCCACAATACAAACAGGAAGCCCCGAAGACCCCTCCTCATATCATTCTTCATTATTGTGTTTTTAAAACCACCTGGGATTGGGTCATCTTGATATTAACGTTTTACACTGCTATCCTCGTCCCTTACAATGTCTCCTTCAAAACCAAACAGAACAACGTGGCCTGGCTGGTGGTGGACAGTATCGTGGATGTCATATTTCTGGTGGATATCGTGCTTAATTTTCACACTACCTTTGTTGGGCCCGCTGGGGAAGTTATTTCGGACCCAAAGTTAATACGAATGAACTACTTGAAGACGTGGTTTGTCATCGATCTCTTGTCCTGTTTGCCGTATGATGTCATCAATGCCTTTGAAAATGTGGATGAGGTCAGTGATGTTTGGTTATTTTGATATATGTATGTTCCATGTTCCAAATGCAGCAACTCAATCATGAAGTGAAACTGTAAAGGAGTTGCCATTCTAAAGCAGAAATGCTAAACAAAATACCATCTTGTTATAAACCCAACATTTCATTTTCCTGATATGTGCCTGCTGTATCATGTACAAGTCTCCTGTTTTCTTTGTATTGCTTCCTTTGTGTGAAATCCCCGGTGTTTAGGGTGACCAGATTTCCAAACTGCCATTCAGGGACACACCCCCTCTCTCACCTTCCCCAAAAAAAGATGAGGGGCGAAATGTAGTCTCGGGGTTGATGGGGAATTTGGCGGTGGGTTATTTGTCAGGTGAATGTGCCACTTGCCACCAGATGCAGTGCCGCTTGCCACCCATAGCCTGCCGCCAGATGCAGTGCTGCTGTCACTCCCTCTGCATGAGCCACGTGCATTACAGGAAAGGAGTGGAGTCACTATCTGGAGAGTGAAGATCACACCAGTCCCTGCTGCTTGCCGCTAGGTGCCGGAGAAGGAGGAGGTGTCGAGGTGGGTGGGGACAGCATTGCTGCACTAGGCGCAGGCCTCGCTCCCGGTCTCACTGTCTGAGAGTAAATTGTCACTGGTTGCAAGATGCCAGGCAGTGCTGGCCCTAGAAACCAGTTCCGGAAATTTAATTATTAGTTAGTAGGGGGTGGCTGTGTCCTCTATTTCATTCCGGGACATTGTATTGTCCTGGAATGAAGGTGCAATCCGGGACAAGTGGACACCCTACCGGTGTTCCTGCTAGTCCCTCTGCTATCAAAAACTGCCCATACTAGGGATGCCAGCACAGCATAGTCATTTTTATGTCTGTGCTGGGAACTCAGCTGGTCTCCTCCTAAGATCAGACTTGTCCTGACATGCCCCCCCCCCCCATTTACAGCCATTCACTGGGAAGACAACTGCTGTTTCTTCTCCCATAGCTTTTTGAGCTCCTTATGCAGCTGAATACAAAGGGTATGTGATAATTGAAAAAAAATTAAATAAAGGTATTTATAATGATTTATATATATATATATATATATATATATATATATATATATATATATATATATATATATATATTGTAAGGGGTTAGCTCGGTAGTGGGGGTGTGTGACCCCCTGGATGGGTTCACTACACACAGAACGATACAGAGAAACAGCCGGAGACGGTTGAAAACAAAGAATTCGGTTTATTCTTCCATCTTGCTGGAAACAAGTGCAAGCATCCAAACAGCATAAACAAAATCAAACATAAAATTAACCCTGGCCACTTGGGGCGTCTACCTTCACCACACAGGAACCTACCTATGGAGTCTGGCACAGCCTACTGCTGAGCAGACACTGCTGGTCATACAGCAGAAAAACAATTAGTCTTTTTGAATTTTATCACACAGAAAAATCAATAGCACCTCACCTCTTCAGAAGTATTTCTGTTCACTGCTCTCCTTCACTCAAAAAGCCTCAGGATGCAGCAATCAGTAGTAATCCTCTGGATTACTTATATAGGCCTTAATTGCCTCATGCTGAACAGCTGAAGTTTTTCAACGCCCTTAAATCTTTCTGGCTGCTTCTGCAGCCGACACCTGATAATAATTGGTATATTGTCTAAACAAGGCAGAAAGTATCTCCCGTCTGTGACAACACCCACAGATTTACCTGACTTCCTGTCACAATATATATTCAAATGTTTTGCCTTTCATTTCTATTTTAAACTGAATGGCTTGCTTTACAAGGTGAGAGGTTACCTATACTTTAAAGCTTAGCTTCAGGGAAAGTTAAAGTGACATTAAAGTCTTGTTTTTTTATATATAAAAAAACAAAAAACAAACATGTTATACTTACCTGCTCTGTGCAGTGGTTTTGCACAGAGCAGCCTGGATCCTCCTCTTCTCAGGTCCTACATTGGCACTCCTAACCCCTCCCTCCTGCCTGGTACTCTCACAGTAAGTAGCTTGCAATGGGGTCACCTGAGCTGAGCCACTGCTCTGTGTGTCCATGCAGACACAGAGCCACGTCTCGGCCCCACCCCCTCCATCTCAAGATTGGCTAACTGGCTGTGATTGACAGCAGCAAGAGCCTTGGGCCCAAAAGCCAATCAGGAGTGTGAGTCCCCAGAGAGGCAAAGCTCTCATGGACATAGCTGGATCGAGAGGGGGCTCAGGTAAGTATTAGGGGGGGGGCTGGGGGCTGGTACACACAGAAGGTTTTTTACCTTCATGCATATAATGTGCCTTTACAACCACTTTAAACATCCAGTTGAGATACATATATGAGAACTGTCTTATCTGTGAAAGGATATTTTTTGATAATTGACTTAAACTTACAAGCTATTAGCCCTTGCAGTATTGGGTGGGCGCTCACTGTAGCTGTAGTTTTTGTCTTGTGCCCGGAGTTGGGCTTTACATTCTTTATAAATACTTGTTGAACCTAAAGCCCTCCAGACTAGTTTTGCTCTGTAAAGTTCACAGAAGTGTTTATAGAAATGTATTCCATTGCTTCCAGGGAATAAAAAAATAGCATTAAACAAAGAGACAATTCACTTTGAAATGTCCCCTGGACGTTCACTTGATTTCTAGCACAGTGTAATAGTCTGCTATCCCGACTCGACACTCACAATTCTCACTTCCAGGGAAATTGATACAAATACACAGAGGAGGGAGCCAACATTTAACACGACGAGCAAAAGAATGAATTCAAATGAAAAAAGCCATTAAGGGAAGTGTCACTTGCAATCTTTGCTGTAATTTTACCATGCAACCAGAAAAAGATGAGAATCAAAATCTATCTTGTTTCTTTTTTTTATATGTGCATTGCAAGCAAATGTCACAAATATGGAACTGTTGTAGAGTAAAACTAGTGTTAAGAAATATATACAAAACATTTTAAGCTGATCACTAAGGACTTGGTCATATGGCCGTACAGCATGAATAGCCTGCGCAATGACATGCCTGGACCCCCTGCCGCTGTGTACAGCCACCGCATGAAGATGCACTAGAAGAGGCAGCTGTAAGCAGTTGTGGACTGGAGGGTTCTGTAAAGCCCCCACATTAGGGTTGCCACCTGTCTGGGATTCACCCGGACAGTCCGGGTTTTGAATCATGTGTCTGGGTTTCTGGAGGACTGAAACCCGGACACATTATTCAGACTAGGCTTTGGCTCCCCAAGCAACCAAAATAGTGCCACACAAATCTGTTCCCATCTGGAAGCCATGGGCAGATGTCTGGGGGCAGGTTTCGACATCAATGGGGTGGCAGGGCAGGGCAATAATGTTGGCCACACCCACATTTTTCTATGGCACGCTATGCTCACTGCATTACTACTCTCCTCGGGGCACCCAAAGGTGTCCCAGGCTTGAAGAAAAGGTGGCAACCCTACCCCACATGCACATTGACGTACAGTATGCTCCAAATGCACACAATCATCTTTCAGAAGATACGTCAGTGCACATTTGGTGCTTTATGCAACCCTCGGCACACAACAGTGTACAGCTGCCTCTTCTAATGCATCTCTCAATGGGTGGCTGTATGCAGTGGGGTCAGGTCCTGGGAATGTCATTATACAGGCTCTGCATGCTGCATGGCCTCTGTACAGCCATGTTCATGTGCCTTAAATTAAATCTAAACACAAAAACAAAAATGTAATATATTGTAGCTTACCAACCCTTAGAGCCCATTCACACAGGGACAACTTTGGATCCGACTTCAAGTCGCCCCTAGTTGCCTCAAGTCGCGCTGCATGAGAAAATGAATGGAAGTGAATGGCAGCTGTCTTAATGTACACTTCTGCAGTCGCTCCGACTTCTGAAAAGGTTCCTGTACTACTTAATCCGACTTCTATGCGACTTGCTGGCAACTTGTACCCATTGATTTCAATGGAAGTCGCCTCAGAAGTCTGATCACTGTCTTAACAGAAGCAACAATACAGGAAGAGACCATACATTTCTCAGGCAAACCCCTCCCTCCCCTTCCCTCCCACAGAGCTGAGTCTTGTTTGATTGGCCACTGGAAAGCCGCCTGTCCTGGAGGCGACTTGAAGTTGCCTTGTAAGTTGCCTCATGTCGCGCTGTGATTCATACTCAAGTCGTGTCCAAGTTGCCTCCCAAAGTCGCGCTGGAAGTCGTGTTGCCCCTGTGTGAATGGGCTCTTAGATGAGGTGGCTGCAATAGTTTTCTTTTTTTCGGACTAAGTACATTTTCTGCAGGTACAGAAAAAGCCCCTTTGATCCTGTCTACAACCCTACCACCTTGTAATTTCCTGGCACTGATCTAAAATCACAGAAAATGGGCACAATTCACTAAGCAATGTTTTACTGCATCCCAGTATGCGGTAAATTAACCCACAACGTTCAGGAAAAAAATAAACTGTTTAATTCTCAAAGAAACTCTCCTTAAAATATTGCATGCGTTATGTTTCTAAAGTATGCCTTAAATGCTGCATGAAACCATGCAGTAAGTTATCACAAGGATCTGATATGATGCTTTTCCAAAAAGGTGTATGGCAGCCAACAATTTGGTCATGGCTGCTATGGCATAGCTTCTCTGTGTTGAGGGCTTAAAGCGGAGGTTCACCCTAATTGACATGTATATCTGACCAGCTTCCTTATATTCGTAACAAGTACAGTCCGGAATTTTTATTTCTTTTTTATCCTTTACGTACCTTGTAATCCATGTTTTCAATGTACTTCTCCCCGTGGGAGTAGGCGTTTCTATGCCTAGGGGGATTGTCATCTGGGAGGTCGGCCAGATGATTGACGGCTGTTCCCCCCGGCAGTTAAGGCCCCGCCCCCCCCCCCCGTATTGCGTAGGCGCGCACGAGTAACGGGGTTTCCGAAAGAAGCCGTTCGGCTTTTTCCGGAAACGCCATGACTTGTGCGCGCCTACGCAATACGGGGGGGCGGGGCCTTAACTGCCGGGGGGAACAGCCGTCAATCATCTGGCCGACCTCCCAGATGACAATCCCCCTAGGCATAGAAACGCCTACTCCCGCAGGGAGAAGCAGATTGAAAAGATTGATTACAAGGTACGTGTGGCATAAAAAAATAAATAAATTGCGGACTGTGCTTCTTACAACTATAAGGAAGTTGGTCAGATGTAAATATATTAGGGTGAACCTCCGCTTTAAGGTACCCTGATGCCGCGTACACACGATCGGAAATTCCGACAACAAAACCGTAGATTTATTTTCCTCCGACTGTTGGCTCAAACTTGTCTTGCATACACATGGTCGCACAAATGTTGTCGGAAATCTCAAATGCCAAGAACGCGGTGACATACAAGACGTACAACGGCACTATAAAAGGGAAGCTCAATACCAGTCGTGTTAGTATCAGTTTGGTGAGAGACGATTTGCGCTCCTCAGCCTCATGCTTTTCAGTCCGTTACATTGTGACGAATGTGCTTTCTCTATTATGAACGCTAGTTTTACCAGACCGAGTGCTTCTGTCTTGTACTTCATTCAGAGCATGCGTGAAATTTTGTGCATCGGAATTGTCCACACACGATCGGAATTTACGAGAACGGATTTTATTGTCGGAAAATTTGAGAACCAGCTCTCAAATCTTTGTTGTCGGAAATTCCGACAGCAAATGTCCGATGGAGCCTACACACGGTCGGAATTTCCGACAAAAGGCTGCCGTCGAACATTTGTTGTCTGAAATTCTGAGCGTGTGTACGTGGCATAAGAGTTGGGTATAAAGCTTCGTGATAAGTTATCGCAAGCTTGGACCAGTACTTAATTACCGCATGCATTTATTTATTTAATTCCTTTTGTGAATTGACTTTAATGCCTTTTTATGAGGTATTTATTAAGTGTTTTTGATGTTGGTGCTAAATACCGCATACGAGCAATAGTGAATTTACATTTTCATTGTCACATGTGTTAAGTAGTCACGTGACTGTCATAACGCATGCGATAACCTTTAGTGAATTGTGCCCTTTTGGAGCGATCCTGCTAGCGCACCGCTTCAGTGTAAAAGCCTTTGGGCTTTCACACTGAAGACTGCAGGGCAGGAGTTTTTCAGGCGGTATTTAGGCGCTATTTTTAGGCGCCTGAAAAACGCCTTGGTGTGAAAGGGACTTGAGAATATCTTGGAAAGGGATACTGGATGAAACCATGTAAAAAAAGGAGATGTCAAGGTACATCTTGAACCTCTTGGGGAGGGCAGCAGGTGAAACTATGCAGGAAAATGCACTACATCTTGTCCCAAGATATCCTAAAGTACCTCATGATACTTGCAAACAGTGGATTCAGACTGGGTTCACACTTATGCCAATTGGATGCGGATTTCCCCACATACAATTTGCATGACAGGAGACTGTGGCCCAGATTCACAAAGCACTTGCGCCGACGTAGAACAAGATATGCCGACGTAAGTACAAATGTGCGCCGTCGTATCTGTGCGCCGTACCCACAAACTAAGATGCGCCTAAAAACAGGCTTATTCCCGCCAACGTAACTTGCCTACACCGGCATAGGGTGGGCGCACATTTAGGCTGGACGCATGGTGGCGCTCCCATTGATCAGCCATTCAAATATGGCGTAAAGTTATGCCCCATAAAGGAGGTGCAACCCAGCAACAGACATGCAAAGGTCTGCACCAAGGAATACAAGCTGGCATATTTTACGTTGGACGTGTGTCTGGCTGGGCGTAGGTTACGTTCACGCCGTAGGCAGTGATCCGGCGTAGTTTAGGCAGTTGTTCTGACGTGGTTGTGAGCATGCGCAGAGGGATGCATCCATGTCCCGGCGCATGCGCAGTTCATGATACGTATCTGTCTGGCGCTCGGCCCATCATTTGCATGGCTCACGCCCATTTCCACCTACGCCGGCGTACGCCTTTGAAACGCAGCGCAGTTTTGGGAGCACTGGCTTTGTGAATTCCATGCTTGCCTCTCTGCGCTGCGTTGGCGTAGCGTACATTATTTGCGCTACGGCGGCATAATGTGCGCCCGCTCTCTGTGAATCTGGGCCTGTGACCGTCTATTTATGGAGCCAGTTCACACATCTCTGGGATGACTGTGGAGTGGATTGCACAGGGGTCCTATGTGTCTTTGGCTCCATTTCAGATCCAAATTCAGGCAGGAAATTCAGGCCTGATTGGTCCCTGAAATGGAGAACAGGGACGCAGCGGACCGTGGCTGCGAGCAGCATCCGGCATAAGTGTGAACCCAGCCTAAACTATGGAAAAGGTATTTTGTCCCAGGATGTCCCCAAGTACCCTAAGCTAATTGGAAACATCCTGGAGAGGAGAGGACAATGGATGAAACCATTGAAGCAATGCACTAAAACTTGTCCCAAGATGTTCCACAGTCCTCTTCAAGATGTCCACGTGATTGCTGGGAAGCGCTGTGAAACATCCATACAGGGGGACACAGGATTAGAACACAGAGGGGGTGGTATGAAGATGTGAAAGTGGCTTAACAAGCACTTTAGTTCTTCCGTAGTCTATCCAAAACTGGAAACAAAGGCCCGGATTCTCGTACGAGTTACGACGGCGTATCTCCAGATACGCCGTCGTAACTCTGGGTCCAAACCGTCGTATCTATGCGCCTGATTCTTAGAATCAGTTACGCATAGATTTGTATTAGATCCGACCGGCGTAAGTCTCTTACGCCGTCGGATCTTAACTGCATATTTACGTTGGCCGCTAGGGGCGTGTACGCTGATTTACGCCTAGAAATATGTAAATCAGCTAGATACGCAAATTCACGAACGTACGCCCGGCCGATGCAGTACAGATACGCCGTTTACGTTAGGCTTTTCCCGGCGTAAAGTTACCCCTGCTATATGAGGCGTACATGAGGGGTACCAATGTTAAGTATGGACGTCGTTCCCGCATCGATTTTTGAAAATTTTACGTCGTTTGCGTAAGTCGTTCGCAAATAGGGCTGGGCGTAATTTACGTTCACGTCGAAAGCATTGGCTTCTTGCGGGTTAATTTGGAGAATGCGCACTGGGATACTTTCACAGACGGCGCATGCACCGTTCGTAAAAAGCGTCATTTACGTGGGGTCACATGAAATTTACATAACACACGCCCACATCTACCACATTTGAATTAGGCGGGCTTACGCCGGCCTATTTACGCTACGCCGCCGCAACTTTGGTTTGAGAATACAGCACTTGCCTGTAAAAGTTGCGGAGGCGTAACGTAAATAGGATACGTTACGCCCGCACAAAGATACGCAATTCTACGTGAATCCGGGCCAAAGATTTTGTCTTGGAATACAATTTTATTGCACTGGGATATAACTTTGCCGTGATAAGTATTTAAATACACAACATAATAAATATCATGTCAAAGAGCACGCCTGCTACATTGTTATATGGACGCTGCGTACATCATGCCTGTCGGGTCTGCATGTAATCACTTGCGTTCCTTTTCCTTTCAGCACCAAGGACAGCGAATGCACTTTGCTACAAGCTGCATACAGCGCTTAATAGAGAATTGTTCCTGCTGATGTAATGTGAGAAATTCGGCTTTCGTTAAAAAAAAACGTTTACACACTCTCAGAGACCCGAGTTGGCTTAAAGTGGAAGTCCACGCAAATCCAGTCCAGGAGCCGCACACCCAAAAAGATATATAGGAAACGTCCTTTCCTAGGGATCTAACACTAACCTCTCTATCCCTGTAAAGAAAAGATGAGTATACATGCCTTTTTGGAAGCCGATCTGACCCGCTCCGACCCGATCTCCAGCGCCGAAAGCTCTGCAGAGGACACGGAGGACAATGGCTGTGAAATTAATGTGAAGTGACGTCACCCATAGAGTTACTATGGGGCTTTCCCGTTGTTCTCCATCACCTCTGCACCCACCTACACAGCTCAGCGTGGGATCCGGACGGAGCGGGTCACATCGGCTTCCAAAATAGTATGTATACCCGTTTTTCTTTACAGGGATAGAGAGGCTAGTGCTAGATCCCCAGTGTCTATAGATGGATTTTAGATTTTGCATGGACTTCCACTTTAAAGAAAATTTATAATAAGACGTAGTGATGACTCAATGGTTTGCAATAATGCCAGGTGACATTGACAATCGGCCTGTTCTACATATATTTATTGAACCTTAATTATCAATACCAATTCATTACAGAACTGAAAAGAGAAAGGTAGAACTATAGGCAAAACTTTTTATTTTTCATTTTGGATAGAGCAAGTGAGGGTTATAACCGCTGCCAGATTTTTTTTCACCATCTGTGTCTTACTGCAGAGATTTCTATTCACTTCCTGTCCCATAGCCAAACAGGAAGTGAGAGGAGATTAAAGGAATTACATGGAGACCCCCAGGTCGCCAGAATTAGTGTCCCCATTGGAAGATTTCTCCTCGATTACTATCTGGGGATTTTCTTTTACTATCACTTTCAATGATAATGGTAAAAAGGACAAATAGAGAGGGTGAATCTCCCTAACACGGGCACAGTTGGCAATGAAAATGGACAGGGGTTCTGATACCTCTCCATTCTATCAAGAACTAAAAGAAAAGTTTTGCCTTTAGTTATACTTTAAGTTACATAGATACATAGGGCCAGATTCACAAAGGACTTACGACGGCGTATCTCCAGATACGCCGTCGTAAGTCCGAATGTGAGGCGTTGTATCTCGGCGCCTGATTCAAAGAATCAGATACGCCAGAATTTGTCCAAGATACGACTGACGTAAGTCTCTTACGCCGTCGTATCTTAGGTGCATATTTATGCTGGCCACTAGGGGCGTTTCCGTATATTTCCGCGTCGAATATGCAAATGAACTAGGTGTCTGTGTGTGTATACTGTGTATGTATACTGTATGTGTGTGTGTGTATACTGTGTGGCCCCATAATCTATTGCCCGGGCGCCCCATAATCTCCTATTGCCCGGGGGTCCCATAATCTCCTATTGCCCAGGGGCCCCATGAGTTGTCAGTCCGCCCCTGATCATATCCCCCTCAGGCGTCTCTTCTCCAGAGAGAATAGGTTCAGTGCTCGCAACCTTTCCTCATAACTAACATCCTCCAGACCCTTTTTTAGCTTTGTTGCCTTTCTTTGTACTCTCTCCAGTTCCAGTACATCCTTCCTGAGGACTGGTGCCCAGAACTGGACAGCATACTCCAGGTGCGGCCGGACCAGAGTCTTGTAGAGTGGGAGAATTATGGTTTTATCTCTGGAGTTAATCCCCCTTTTTATTGCATGCCAATATTCTATTTGCTTTGTTAGCAGCAGCTTGGCATTGCATGCCATTGCTGAGCCTATCATCTACTAGGACCTCCAGGTCCTTTTCCATCCTAGATTCCCCCAGAAGTTCTCCCCCAGTGTATAGATTGCATTGATATTTTTGCCACCCAAATGCATTATTTTACATTTTTCTACATGTTTTTAAATTTTCTACTGTTCTAATCTATCTCTACTCTATCCAAAACTAAAAAAAAAAGTCTTGCGTATAGTTATACTTTAATCTTATAATCTAATTAATCTTAGACCTAAATTGGGCTTATTCTACAATTTAATATAAATAGCCTTCCCAGAAGAGTTGAAGCTGTTATACAGTTGCGGCTGTTTTTTTTTTGGGGGGGGGGGGGGGGTTAAGGAGCCCTGTCTGCCGGTCCGGCACTTACCCCATCTAGGTTGCGGGCATGCAGACCCACTTTCTGATTGTCCGGGAGGAGGATCAGTGTACCAATAGCGAATATTCATTCGCTATTTTAACATACCTGGGTGGGCTTTGAGCGCACTCTCTGTGCTCTGAGCAGGGGCGGACTGACCATTGAGTCACTCAGGCACTGCATGAGGGCCCCATGCCACTAGGGGGCCCCATCAGAGTTGCCAGGCTTAATAAAACCAGGGACGGTATGTAAAAATCTGTGTTTTTTTTACATCTGTCCCTGATATGTCCGAAACCGACATGCTTTTGATGTGAAAATCCTGAGATCCTGCCCCACCTCTGCACTGCCCCCTGGCGTGGTGGCCATCTGTAAGCCCGGGGGCCCCATGAGTTGTCAGTCCGCCCCTGGCTCTAAGCCCACCCTATTTAGGGTTAGGGGTTACGTTTTAGGGTTAGAGTTAGGGGGTTAGGGTTGGGATTTCCCCTTGAAAAATAAGGCTAGGACTCAGGAATTGGAAAAGGGACCTCCCCCAGGGATCAAAGGTCAGAAGGCTGGTTCCCAGAGGTCAAAGGTCACAAGGCGTGGCTGACCCACCCCCACCAAAGTGTACCCCCTATCCCAACTAAGTCGGGGAATGCGTTTCGCGGAAAATATTTTTATAAGGCAGCCAAGCTATGTGAGGCAGCCCGTGCGTCCTAATCAATGCTTCAAAAAAAACATCACCTTCATAGGAATTCATGCATCCCCAGCGTCCTGCAAGGGGCCGGATGCATGATTGGGGGGGGCAGCTCTGGCTGGGGGGGAGGCGCCCGTGCACCCTCAATAGACAGGCCAGGCCCTGCTTTTATAGCTGCAAAGGGTGGGCCAACTCAATATTGAACCCTAAGGACTAAGACTGGGATGCCAATAAAGTAGAGTTGCCACCTCATCCCTTTAAACCCGAACACATATGAATAAAATGTAATTAAAATTGCTTGGTTCCTTACTGTATCTGCATTAAATTAGCCTCAGAACCTGTGTAATTTATATGTGTTTGGGTTTAAAGGAATGAGGTGGCAACCCCACGTTAAAGTTCACGTGCGTGTAAAGGTAGGCGTCCCAATAATAAATGCAAAAAGTGTGCGTGGAGTCAAACTGTATTGTTGTGCAAAATTTACAAAATCTCATTATCACACTTATAAAATAGCCCCTAAATAAATCTCATGACTTTCGCACGGCTACTTTGTTTTCTGGACAGCTTTAGCTCTCTGATTGTTTTCCTGGAATCGCTCTCTAAATGAAAAAGCTAATTGCTGCGTTCCAATTCCACACCGTGATCATCCAGCCAGAAATTCATATAAAGTTGCGTGTTTCAAAACCACTCAACAAGAAGACATTAGCAGCAGCCTGAACAGATCATTTAGCAGCATGCAAACTACGGCATGGGTAGAGACAAACAGCTATTCTTCAAGCTCTGGATGACATGAACTTCCCCTGATCTGAAACTGTTTTCTGAAGAGTCCGCTGAACACAATAATTTGGGGCACTTTAGCTGAATTGGCCATTTGAAAATAACAGTTTCAACTGCTGTAATAGACAATGATAAAGAATGATGAAAAGCAGGCTGACACCCCAACCTTGACATTAAAGTTTGTCTAATGGCCGTGTTCAGTATATTTATACAGGATTAGGACATTGAGATTGCCCGTGGTGTAAACAAGTACTTCTTTTTTTAATACCTCAGGCCTAGTACACACGAGAGGATTTATCCGCGGATACGGTCCACCGGACCGTTTCCGCGGATAAATCCTCTCGAGGATTTCCGCGGATTTGGATCCGATGGAGTGTACTCACCATCGGATCGAAATCCGCGCCGAAATCCCATCGTGATGACGTGTCGCGCCGTCGCCGCGATGATGACGTGGCGACGTGCGCGACGCTGTCATATAAGGAATTCCACGCATGCGTCGAATCATTACGACGCATGCGGGGGATCCATTCGGACGGATTGATCCGGTGAGTCTGTACAGACCAGCGGATCAATCCGTTGGGATGGATTCCAGCGGATAGATTTTAAAGCATGTCTTCAAATTTTTATCCGCTTGAAATCCATCCCAGGGGATAAAAATCCGCGGAAACAGATCCACTGGATTGTACACACCAGGGGATCTATCTGCTGGAGCCGGTCCGCGGATCAATTCCAGCGGATGGATCCTCTCGTGTGTACGGGGCCTTAAAGTGGAGGTTCCACCTGAAAAAAACAATTCCACCAAAAATCTAAAAAAAAATGAAAAAAATAAATAAACGAAAAAAAATATTTTTTTACTCACCCTAAATAGCTGTTGCTATGCGGAAGTGCCGAATCTGCCTCTTCATCCTCCGCGGTGGATTCTCTTCCTCCTCCTACACTGGGTGTCTTCTTGTGAATGGGGCGCGCTGCATTCTGTGTCCCAGAAAGCAGCCGGCCCATTCACAAAGCGCCGCGCTGCTTGCGCATGCGCAGTAGGAAACGGGCAGTGAAGCCGTACCGCTTCACTGCCTGTTTCCCTTACTGTGGATGGCGGCGCTTGGAGCTGCCAGGATCGAGGATCGGCCTCGGCGGGGGCTGACATCGCTGGCGGCTAGGACAGGTAAGTGTCCTTATTAAAAGTCAGCAGCTACAGTGTTAGTAGCTGCTGACTTTTAATATTTTTTTTTTTGTAATGGAACATCCTCTTTAATGCTTGAGTGAAGTTTTGCAACTTTGGCATGTCTTCGTAAAACTTTACATATCTTTACAAATACCTCTTTTAACCACTTAAAGGGGTTGTAAAGGAATTTTTTTTTTTTCATAATAAGCATCCTTTACCTTGTGACATTCCTCTTTTCACTTCCTCATTGTTCGTTTTTGCTCAGAAGTTGCTCTATTTCTTCTCTGTTCTGTTCACTTCCTGCTTGTCTGATTTTACTGACCACCGTGATGGGAGGCTTTACTGCAGTGGTCAGTAACGTGCTCACCCCCTCCTGGGAACTACATCTGTGTGGCAGGACGCTCTCTACGTGTTAGAGACTTCAAGGAGGTGTGAATTACTGGGCGTGCCGCAATGCATACTGGGAAATGTAGTTCTTACATGAACGAGCGATGCAAACCAGGAAGTGAATGAGAGAACAGAAACTAGAATGCCGGAGGTGATATTAATGAAGGAATTTATTAGGTATTTACTCGTTTTTTAACAGAATCATTGCACTATTCTGTCTGTCTACCTTGCAGACATTAATTTTAGGCAAAAAAAAATTTCCTTTACAACTCCTTTAAGCCCCGGACCATTTCGCTGGCCAAAGACCAGAGCACTTTTTGTGATTCGGCACTGCGTCGCTTTGACGGGCGACGTGGCTCCCAAACAAAACGGACGTCCTTTTCCCCCTACAAATTTCTTTTGGTGGTATTTGATCACCTCTGCGGTTTTTATTTTTTGTGCTATAAACAAAAAAAGAGCGACAATTTAAAAAAAAAAAAATCTATGTACATCAGCACATTGTTGCGGCTGGCGTAGCGTATATCTGATACACTACGCCGCCGTAACTTTCAGCGTAATTTCCTTATCCTCAAAGTATTTGCGCCATTAGTTACGGTGGCGTAGTGTATCTTTGGAGGCGTAAGGGCGTGCAATTCAAATCAATGTGATGGGGGCGTGTTTTATGTAAATACATCGTGACCCGACCTAAATTACGTTTTTTTTTTAATGCCGCATGTGCCGTCCGTGGGGGTATCCCAGTGCACATGCTCGAAATTAACCCGGAACAAGCCAATGCTTACGACGGTGACGTCATTCTACGCAAATCCCTATTCGCGAACGACCTACGCAAACAACGTAAAAAATTTAAAATTCGACGCAGGAACGACGGCCATACTTAACATTGAGTCTGCCTCATACAGCAGGGGTAACTATACGCCGGAAAAAGCCGAACGCAAACGACGTAAAAAAAAGCGCCGGCCGGACGTACGTTCGTGGATCGCCGTATCTAGCTATTTTGCATACTCGACGCGGAATTCGACGGAAACGCAACCTAGCGGCCGGCGGAAAAATGCACCTACGATCCGACGGCGTACTAAGATGTACGCCTGTCGGATCGAGCCCAGATGCAGTCGTATCTTGTTTTGTAGATACAAAACAAAGATGCGACGCGGTAACTTTGAAATTACGCGGCGTATCAATAGATACGCCGGGGTAATTCTTCTGTGGATCTGGCCCAATATGTTTTACTTTTTGCTATAATAAATATCCACAAAAAAATCTATAAAAAAAAATATTTTTCCACAGATACGTATTCCTCTACATATTTTTGGTAAAAAAAACGCAATAAGAGAATTTTATCTGCAGGAGACACTGAAGCGTTCTCTGACTGCTCTATTGATTGGGTATAGATTTACTTTGATTAAGCTAATAAAATCAATATAGTATATAAATAAGATTCTCAACTGTCATCCACATATACAGACCTCACCAAAATGACTTACAATTTTTTTCCAGCTGTGATGACACCTATCCTGTCTTTTCTGTATAGCAGACAGCAGCCCTCCCCTAATTATAGCATTGCACATTTATAGTTTATAGGGCAGTCGAGTATTTCGTGACAGCGTCAGCCCCTGGCTCCTTAGTTTAGTAACGGAGCTGGCAATTCTCAGCCTGGCACCGTGCAGTCACGAATCCACACAGCATTAACTCTGGCCTCCTCTTCCATTACATAATCTCTGACATAGATAATCTAAGCTTTAGGCTTCACTTCCCATTCTAAGTGCCTCAACCAGCACTGGATACCCCGAATATGTACGGGATTAGGACAATTTATTACGTCTGCTTGTGTGTTACTAATGCTTTTGCTCAAAAAAATATGGAGAGGAATGTCAACCGAGGCAAAACACAGACGCAGAATTCTCTCTGTAATGAGAAAAAACATCTGTACATTCATATACTATTAGGCTATGTGAAGTCGGTTTGTAAAATGAGTTTAGGGCTAGGAGTTAAATAAGAACAATGTTTGAGTTGCAGAAAAACTCCAGTTTGGTAAAAAATACATAGTCATTATAGAAGCAGTTTTATATTTGAATTGTATTATATTTGACTTCTGGTTTAGGACCCCTTTCACACTGAGGGCGTTTTGCAGGCGCTACAGTGTTACAAATAGCGCCTGCAAACAGCTGCCCTATTGTCTCCAGTGTGAAAGACTTCGGGCTTTTACCCTGGAGCGTTGCGCTGGCAGGACGTCAGAAAAAGTCCTGCCAGCAGCTTCTTTGGAGCGCATTGGGAGCGGTGAACTCACCGCTCCTAATGTGCTCCTTCCCAATGAAATCAATGTGGCAGCACCGTGGTACCGCCCGCAATACGCCACTGTAGCGGCGCATTGCCGGCGGTATTAACCCTTTCTTGTTAAAAGAGCCCCGCTAGCGGCAAAAAATGCGCTGTAAATCCGACGGTAAAATAGCGGCGTTTTGCCACTATTTTACCGCCGACGCAATGGGCGGCAGCAGTGTGAAAGGGCTCTTAAGAAAACCAGTCTCTATTGAGTTTATGGAAGAATCTGAATAGTCCGTATTTTTCATCAGGCTTACATCCGAAACATTTACCGTATATACTCGAGTATAAGCCGACACGAATATAAGCCGAGGCACCTGATTTTACCACAAAAAACTGGGAAAACGTATTGACTCAAGTATAAGCCTAGGGTGTCCATCTGCATGCCTCACTGTGCCTCACTGCGTCCATGTCTCACTGTGTCCATGCCTCACTGTGCCCGTGCCTCACTGTGCCCATGCCTCACTGTGCCCGTGCCTCACTGTGCCCATGCCTCACTGTGCCTCACTGTGTCCATGCCTCACTGTGTCCATCAGGGCTGTGGAGTCGGAGTCGAGGAGTCGGGGGAAATTTTGGGTACCTGGAGTCGGAGTCGGCAAACAATGCACCGACTCCGACTCCGACTAAATTTAGATTGGAATAAAAAATAAAAAAAAGCAAGTTTAAATGTCCCAATTCACAAAAAGTTATAATTAATGACTTCTCTACTGTAAGAATAAAGACCAATGCATGCAGTGCCTCACGTAACCGCAAAACGAACACGTTAAATGACCGTGAAGAAGCATGCTTTTCATGTGCTTCACTATATGGCACGCAACGCACAATTAGGAGCTGCAATACTTATACTTTCCATAGTGTTGTGTTCTGCATTTACAGGGAACGCATGTTAGAGAACCAGTAAGTGTCCAAATAAAAAAATTCCAACAGGAGTTTTATAAAGCACTAAAAGAAGTTGAAAAGTATGATCGCTCATCAAAACTTACTGTTGAAGAAGCCATCCTTGTTTATCCAAAGATCGTTAGTGATGTGGCCAGAATAGTTACTGCAATGCCACCCACCCAAGTCAGTGTCGAAAGATTATTTTCAGCCCTAAAAATAATAAAGTCGGACTTTAGAGCCTCTATGAAAGAGGCAATTCTCTTCCTTAGAACTCTACATTGAATTGATTTGCATTTGCTAAGCCTAGAACTACATTTCAAGATTAATATAAACCATTTCTAGGTTTTACAGATTTTGTTTTTGGTTCATTATAGATAAGCTTTGTTTTTGTTCTAAAACAACCAAATAATGTGGTTTGTATTTTTGAACTGGTAAAGATCCTGTTCCTGATGTTTATGCCTGCTGCTACTATCCAGTCACTTGATTGTTTTCATTGTGTTTGTCTTTTGCTTAAACTGTGCAATACAGTAGACTGTTGGCTTCCCAGCCAGTAGTCCTGTGGTAGGTTGCGTTTCTTTCCCTCAAGGAATGTATAAAATACATTCGCATATTAATACAGAGGAGTCGGAGTCGGGGAGTCGGAGTCGGAAGTACATAAAACTGAGGAGTCGGAGGCGGAACATTTATCTACCGACTCCACAGCCCTGGTGTCCATGCCTCACTGTGCCCATGCCTCACTGTGCCCATGCCTCACTGTGCCCGTGCCTCACTGTGCCCATGCCTCACTGTGTCCATGCCTCACTGTGTCCATGCCTCACTGTGTCCATGCCTCACTGTGTCCATGCCTCACTGTGCCCATGCCTCACTGTGTCCATGCCTCACTGTGCCCATGCCTCACTGTGCCCATGCCTCACTGTGTCCATGACTAGACTTACGTTTAACCTGGGAGTATATAGAAGGGGTGCCCGACTTTGAAATCTGTTCTCCCTGGCCGTAGGTCCCCCGGACAACAAACTTTGCACACTTGTAGCGGAAGAGTGGGGCAATATGTATGCCAAGTCCAGGGGACCTATGGCTGGCCGATACTGGGTCCCCAAAGTCCGGGAGATCAGGAGCAAAAGGTGACTCGAGTATAAGCCTAGGGAGGGGGGCATTTTCAACACAAAAAATGTGCTGAAAAACTCGGCTTATACTTCGAGTATATACGGTATATTTGCTTGATTTTGCCTAAACCAGCATTTTTTACCTTTAAACATTAAAGTAGGACTATAGGCAAAACTTGTTTTTTTTTTTCATTTTGGATTCATTTTGGAGTAAGGGAGGGTTATAATCCCTGTCAGGTTATTTTTTACCATCTGTGTCCCATTGCAAAGATTTCTCTTCACTTCCTGTCCCATAGCCAAACAGGAAGTGAGAGGAAATCCCTGCAAATTAAGGGAATTCCGTGAAGACCCCCAGGTCACCATAACTAGTGTCCCCCATTGGAAGATTTCCCCTTTTTTAGAGTACAAACAAAGTTTGTGATTTTTATTTTCACTTTCAATGATAATGGTAAACAGGACAAATAGGGAGGTTGTATCTCCTTAAAGTGGTTGTAAACTCAGCACAACCACTTTCACCTACAGGTAAACCTAGATTAAGGCTTACCTGTAGGTGCTGGAAATATCTCCTAAACCTACACGGTTTAGGAGATATTTACAATGTACCCGTGCGCCCATGTGTTCGGCGCATGCACACTTTAGAAAATGCACGATCGTGCCGTTTCTAAAGGGGTCATGCCATGACTGGGGGCTCCCGCGCGAGTGACGTCACGCGACTATGGCAAGTCACAGAGCCGAAGTCCGCAGCCCCGGAAGGAAGAGGGGTGAAGATGGTTGCTTGCAGCCAGTGGGGACAGCGGTGACATCGTAGGCTTCGGTTTCAGGTAAGTGACACTTAATGGGCTTGTATGCGATGCATAGTAGCCCATTATGCTTTACCTTTACAGGGAAATAAAGAGGAAGTAAAACCCATCAGGGTTTACTTCCTATTTAACGGGGCGCAGACAGCAATAAAAAACAACTAGTGTTCTATTCCCTCTGTACTCTATCCAAAACTAAAAAAAGTTGCCTTTAGTTATACTTTAACCACTTGCCTACCGGGCACTTTCACCCCCTTCCTGCCCAGGCCAGTTTTCAGCACTGTCACAATTTGAATGACTATTGAACGGTCGAGCAACGCTGTACCCAAATGAAATTGTTATAATTTTTTTGAGACAGATAAAGCTTTCTTTTGGTGATGTTTAATCACCACTGGGTTTTTTATTTTTTGCAAAACAAATAAAAAAGTAAACATTTTTTTTTTTAAACAAACTGTGGGCCAGATTCACAAAGCAGATACGACGGCGTATCTGTTGTTCTATCTATGCGACTGATTCATAGAATCAGTTACGCATAGATATCCCTAAGATCCGACAGGTGTAATTGTTTTACACTGTCGGATCTTAGGATGCAGTACCGCGGCCGCCGCTGGGGGGAGTTTGCGTCGTAAACCAGCGTCGGGTATGCAAATTAGGAGTTACGGCGATTCACGGCGGTTTTTCGCGTTTGCTACGTTGCCGCTAGTCTAGTTTCCCGTCGCAAAGTTACACTTTTTTTTTGGTGCCTTAACTTTAGTCAGCAAGCGTATTGCTGTCTAAAGTATGGCCGTCGTTCCCGCGTCGAAATTTAAAAAATAACGTTGTTTGTGTAAGCCGCCCGGGAATACAGAATTACGCTACGCGCGTCGCCGTTCGTAAAAATGACGTCACGACGCGCAAAGCACGGCGGGAGTTTGGAAACGGAGCATGCGCGGTAGGTCCGGCGCGGGAGCGCGCCTAATTTAAATGGCACACGCCCATTTAAATTGGCCCACCTTGCGCCAGAGGCCGCCGGCGTAGGTTTTCATCGCAAGTGCTTGGTGAATCAGGCACTTGCGATGAAAAGTTGCGGCGGTGTAATGTATCTACGCCGCCGCGTCCCTACGTGAATCTAGCCCTGTTTTCTTAGTTTCAGTTATAAAATGTTGTAAATAAGTCATTTTTCTCCTTCACTGATGGGCCCTGATGAGGCTGCACTGATGGGCACTGATAAGGCTGCACTGATGGGTACTAATTGGCAGCACTTATAAGCACTGATGGACACTGATAGGCAGCACTGATGAGCACTGATAGGCGGCACTGATGGGAACTGATAGGTGGCACTGATAGATGGCACTAATGAAGAGACACTTATAGGGAGCACTGATTAGCAGCAATGATTGGCTCTGAAGGGCAGCACTGATGGGGCTGCACTGATGATCAGTGCCCTGATTGTCAGTGCAGATGTCCCCACTGAGGAAGGCCACTGTTAGTGTGAGGGGACGAATGTCAAAAGCCGGCATTCCCTGTTTACACTGTGATCAGCTGTGAATTGGACTCTCTCTGTGCTGCTTCCCTGATCTTCTAGTCATCACAGTAAAGAGTTAACAGTGGACAGTCCAGTCTGCGGTTACTCTGGGCTGTGTGTTTCTATTGATGCACACAGTATAGGGATACACAGCTCTAGTCTCTGATTGCAAGGGGGACTCCGTAGGATGCTTCAAGAAAAAAGAGCTGTCCTGAAACAGGGAACCTGGGGAAGTGGTCGTGGCACCACTTTAAACACAAACATAGGCAAGGATTAAAAGGATAAAGAAGTTGCATACTCAGTAAGTGAATAAATCAGCTGTTGGAAGTACTTAAAATGAGGCACTACTATCACTTTAAAGTAACTCTGTTAGTTTAATAAAACTTTAAAGAAACACAAGGTCCGCGGGCCGAATCCGGCCCTGACGCTTCCAGCCTCTGGTCATCCAGACCCTAGCTTTCTGCTTTCAAGCAATGCATCCAGCTTCTTCCCAGCAGCAGCATAAGGAACGGGGGGTGCACTGTGATGTAAGGGAGAGTGAGGGACTCGACTTCTGATGGTGGGGGGGCTCCTTGACATCTAATGTAAGGGGGAGGGGATACGCTGGACATCTAATCTTACAGATACAACCGTCCCTTTTGAGGGCAATCATAATGCTGATGCGGCCCACAATGAAATTGAGTTTGACACCCCTGATCGAAGCATCTTTAATATCCGGCAATCTTTTTCATATGTTAGGTCGTCCCCAGAACAGGAATATAGGTGAAATTTTCCAATGGGGACACTAGTTCTGATGACCCTGGTGACAACCAGTGATCCCCTTATGTTGGAGGGATTTTCTCTCACTTCCTGTTTTGCCTATGGGACAGGAAGTGAAGGGAAATCTCCACAATGGGACACCGGTGATAAAATGAAAAAAAAAAGAAAACCTGACAGTTGATATAACCCTCCCATACTCTAATCAAAATGAAAAAAAAAAAAAAAAAGACTTTTCATTTAGTTCTACTTTATTCAGCTCCTTTCCATAAAATAATAATATGGTATAAATACTTTATATCCTTAGAGTGCAAACTTTCATTCTTTTGTTGACGTACCACATACAGTATATACGATCAATAAAATTGGATTTGATTTTAACCGCACAAGACAGTGGTTCTGCATTTCTCTACTATCCATTGGGCTTTCTTTACAAGATATGGAAATAGAGTTCCTAGAAATTTCCGATGTTCATAACATTTACATTATTGACAATTTACTCAGACGCCAATTATCCTGCTAGTGTGCTTGAGAGAATAATGCGGCACTCAGCAGAAACAAGCCGGAAACATGCAAACTCCAAGCAGACGGTGTGCCTAGCGGGAAGCAAACCTCAGACCCCAGCGCTGCAATAGAGGCAACATACTGGCTGGTGGGCTAATTACCTAACCAGCATGCTGTTAGATTAATGCACATACATTGAGGGAAAAAAGTATTTGATTTCCTGTTGATTTTGTACATTTGCCCACTGACAAAGAAATGATCGGTCTATAATTTTAACTACTAGCCGACCAGCCACCGTCATTATACGGCGGCAGGTCGGCTCTCCTGGGCGAGACACCCCGTAGCTATACGTCCTCTCTTCGAGTGGCCACTAGGGGCGCGTGCGCGCCGCCAGAGGCGCGAGCGCCCCCCGCTCGCCCCCGACTCCCGTGCGTGTGCCCGGCGGGCTCGATCGCCGCCGGGCACCCGCGATTGCTCGTTACAGAGCGGGGACCGGGAGCTGTGTGTGTAAACACACAGCTCCCGGTCCTGTCAGCAGGGGAAATGCTGATCTTCGGTTCATACAATGTATGAACAGAGGATCAGTGTTTCCCCTAGTGAGGCCACCCATCCCCCCCCACAGTAAGAACACACCCAGGCATACTTAACCCCTTCCCCGCCCCCTAGTGTTAACCCCTTCACTGCCAGTGGCATTTTTATAGTAATCCAATGCATTTGTATAGCACTGATCGCTATAAAAATGCCAATGGTCCCAAAAATGTGTCAAAAGTGTCCGAAGTGTCCGCCATAATGTCTCAGTACCGAAAACAAATCGCTGATCGCCGCCATTACTAGTAAAAAAATATATTAATAAAAATGCCATAAAAATACCCCCTATTTTGTAAACGCTATAACTTTTGCGCAAACCAATCAATAAACGCTTATTGCGATTTTTTTTTTACGAAAAATATGTAGAAGAATACGTATCACCTAAACTGAGGAAAAAAAATGTTTTTTATATATTTTTGGGGGATATTTATTACAGCAAAAAGTAAAAAATATTTTTTTTTTTCAAAATTGTCGCTCTATTTTTGTTTATAGCGCAAAAAATAAAAACCGCAGAGGTGATCAAATAACACCAAAAGAAAGCTCTATTTGTGGGAAAAAAAGGAGGCCAATTTTGTTTGGGAGCCATGTCGCACGACCACGCAATTGTCAGTTAAAGCGGCGCAGTCCCGAATCGCAAAAAGTGCTCTGGTCTTTGGGCAGCAATATGGTCCGGGGGTTAAGTGGTTAATGGTAGGTTTATATTTACAGTGAGAGACAAAATAACAACAAAAATATCCAGAAAAACGCATTTCAAAAAAGTTATAAATTGATTTGTATTCTAATGAGTGAAATAAGTATTTGACCCCTTCGCAAAACATGACTTAGTACTTGGTGGCAAAACCCTTGTTGTCAATCACAGAGGTCAGAGGTTTCTTGTACTTGGCCACCAGGTTTGCACACATCTCAGGAGGGATTTTGTCCCTCTCCTCTTTGCAGATCCTCTCCAAGTCATTAAGGTTTCAAGGCTGATGTTTGGTAACTCGAGCCTTCAGCACCCTCCACATATTTTCTATGGGATTAAGTTCTGGAAACTGGCTAGACCATTCCACGACCTTAATGTACTTCTTCTTGAGCCACTCCTTTGTTGCCATGGCTGTGTGTTTTGGATCATTGTCATACTGCAATAATCATCCACAACCCATTTTCAATGCCCTGGCTGAAGGAAGTAGGTTCTCACCCAAGATTTGAAGGTACATGGCCCCATCCATCGTCCCTTTGATGTGGTGAAGTTGTCCCCTTAGCAGAAAAACAGCCCCAAAGCATAATGTTTCCACCTCCATGTATGATGGTGGGGATGGTGTTCTTGGGGTCATAGGCAGCACTTCCTTGAGTTGATGCCAAAGAGCTTGATTTTGGTCTCATCTGACCACAACACTTTCACCCAGTTCTCCTCTGAATCATTCAGATGTTCATTAGAAAACTTCAGACAGGACTGTACATGTGATTTCTTGAGCAGGGAGGCCTTGCAGGTGCTGCAGGAATTCAGTCCCTCACGGTGTAGTGTGTTACCAATTGTTCTCTTGGTGACGATGGTCCCAGCTGCCTTGAGATCATTGACAAGATTCTCCCGTGTAGTTCTGGGCTGATTCCTCACCGTTCTCATGATCATTTATACTCCACGAGGTGAGATCTTGTATGGAGCCCCAGACTGAGGGAGATTGACAGAAATTTTGGCCCGGATTCACAGACACTAACGCATATTTATGCTGCCGTAGCGTATCTCCTTTACGCTACGCCGACGCAGCACAGAGGCAAGCACTGAATTCACAAAGCACTTCCTCCCAAATCTGCGCTGGGTTTCCAAGGCGTAAGTCGGCGTAAGTGGATATGGGCGTGAGCCATGCTAATGAGGCGTGACCCCATGCAAATGATGGGCCGAGCGACAGACAGATACGAATCGCCAACTGCGCATGCGCCGTCCCGTGGGCGCATCTCAGTGCGCATGCTCACAATCACGTCGGAACAACTGCCTAGTATACGTCGGATCACTGCCTACGGCGTAGACGTAACCTACGCCTAGTCATATTCACGTCCTACGTAAACTACGTAAAATACGTTGGCTTGTGTTCCCTGGTGCAGCCCTTTGCATGGATGCTGCTGAGTTACACCTCCTTTATGGGGCATAACTTTACGCCGGACGTATGACTTTACGCGCACTGCGTCGGACGGACGGAAGTTCGTGAATCGGCGTATCTCCCTCATTTGCATTTGTGAATAGAAAATCAATGGGAGCGCCAAATACGTCCAGCGTAAATATGCGCCCACTCTACGCCGGCGTAGGCAAGTTACGTCGGTCGGATGAAGCCTATTTTCAGGCGTATCTTAGTTTCTGAGTCCGGCGCATATTTGCACTTACGCGGCGTATCTCGAGATACGTCGGCGCAAGTGCTTTGTGAATCCGAGCCTTTGTGTTTCTTCCATTTGCGAATTATTGCACCAACTGTTCTCACCCTCTCACCAATCTGCTTGTCGATGGTCTTGTAGCCCATTCCAGCCTTGTGTAGGTCTACAATCTTGTCCCTGACACCCTTGGACAGCTCTTTGGTCTTGGCCATGGTGGAGAGATTGGAATCTGATTGATTGATTGATTGCACCTGTGGACAGTTGTCTTTAAGGGCTCTTTCACACGTCAGTTCAGTTTTTTAGATCAGTTTTTTTTTCATCAGTTGATCCGTTTTTCCATCAGTTTTTCGTCCGTTTTTTGTCAGTTTTTCATCAGTTTTTCATCAGTTTTTCCATCAGTTTTTCCATCCGTTTTTTCGTCCGTTTTTTTTTGGGGCTTTTTACATACAGTGCCTGCCGCCGAGAATGTATTTTTAGCACAACGGCATTGCGCTGATTCTCGGCAACAGGGTGCCGACATCTCGCACTCGCTGGAATAGTAAAAGCACATTCCAGCAAGCACGTCATAGAAGCGATGGGAGATCCGACTTGGATTCCCGCCAATTCTACACGTGTGCGGCGTTTGTTATGAATCCCGAGGGGGAAGTCCCTGCTGGATTTTAACTAAAAATCCGGCATGGGTTCCCCCCTCGGGAGCATACCGGGCCCTTAGGTCTGGTATGGGTTGTAAGGAGACCCCCCTACGCCGAAAAAACGGCGTAGGGGGTCCCCCTACAATCCATACCAGACCCGTATCCAAAGCACGCTACCCGGCCGGCCAGGAAAGGAGTGGGGACGAGAGAGCGCCCCCCCCCTCATGAGCCGTACCAGGCTGCATGCCCTCAACATGGGGGGGTTGGGTGCTCTGGGGCAGGGGGGGGCGCACTGTGGCCCCCCCCACCCCAGAGCACCCTGTCCCCATGTTGATGAGGACAGGGCCCCTTCCCGACAACCCTGGCCGTTGGTTGTCGGGGTATGCGGGCGGGAGGCTTATCGGAATCTGGGAGCCCCCTTTAATAAGGGGGCCCCCAGATACCGGCCCCCCACCCTAAGTGAATGAGTATGGGGTACATCGTACCCCTACCCATTCACCTGCATTCATGTGGTATAAACACAAATAAAAAAACACAGGGTATTAAAATATTTTATTAGTCTGCTCCGGAGGCCGCCCCCTGTCTTCTTTAGCTCTTTTCACCAGGGGGGGGCTTCTTCTTTGACGTCTTCGGGTGGGGACCGCTCTTCTTCGCCGCCGTCTGGTTCTCTTCCACCGCCGGGGGGGTCGCTTTTATAAAAGCGCCCACCCCCCGGCGGGTGTCCTCCGACGTCTTCGGCGGGGGGTTGTGTGCTTCTCAGGTGGGGCTTCTTCTTCCGCTATCCGGGGGGGTCTTCTCCGCTATCCGGGGGGTCTTCTCCACTCTCCGGGGGTCTTCTATGTTCGCCGCTCTCCGCTGTTGACTCGGCGCACCCCGGTTCTTCCTCTCGCTGTCCGGTGCCTTCTCCTTCAGCGCTGGACGTCTTCATCTTCTTCTTCTTCCGGGCTGTGGCGTCGTCTTCTTCTTCTCCCGATGTTGACACGCCGGCTCTTCTCGCTGCAATGACAGGTGCGCGGCTTGCATCGGACTTATATAGGCCTCACAGTCCCATCATGCTCTGTACCTACCCATGTGGGTAGGTACCGGAGCATGATGGGACTGTGAGGCCTATATAAGTCCGATGCAAGCCGTGCACCCGTCATTGCAGCGAGAATAGGCAACGTGTCAACATCGGGAGAAGAGAAGAAGAAGAAGACGACGTCACAGCACAGAAGAAGAAGACGTTCAGCGCTGAAGGAGAAGGCACCGGACAGCGGGAGGAAGAACCGGGGTGCGCCGAGTCAACAGCGGAGAGCGGCGAACATAGAAGAAGACCCCCGGAGAGCGGAGAAGACCCCCCGGACCCGGATAGCGGAAGAAGAAGCACACCACCCCCCGCCGAAGACATCGGAGGAAACCCGCCGGGGGGGGGCGCTTTTATAAAAGCGCCCCCCCCCGGCGGTGGAAGAGAACCAGACGGCGGCGAAGAAGAGCGGCCCCCACCCGAAGACATCAAAGAAGAAGCCCCCCTGGTAAAAGAGCTAATAAAGAAGACAGGGGGGGCCTCCGGAGCAGACTAATAAATTATTTTAAAAACCCTTGTGTCGTGTTTATTAACTTTAACTTTTTGCCTCCAGGTGAATGGGTAGGGGTACGATGTACCCCATATCCATTCACTTAGGGTGGGGGGCCGGTATCTGGGGGCCCCCTTATTAAAGGGGGCTCCCAGATTCCGATAATACTCCCGCCCGCATACCCCGACAACCAACGGCCAGGGTTGTCGGGAAGGGGCCCTGTCCTCATCAACATGGGGACAGGGTGCTCTGGGGTGGGGGGGGCCGCAGTGCGCCCCCCCTGCCCCAAAGCACCCAACCCCCCCATGTTGAGGGCATGCAGCCTGGTACGGCTCAGAAGGGGGGGGGGGTTTTCGTCCCCACTCCGTTCCTGGCCGGCCGGGTAGCGTGCTGTGGATAAGGGTCTGGTATGGATTGAAGGGGGACCCCCTACGCCGTTTTTTCGGCGTAGGGGGGTCTCCTTACAACCCATACCAGACCTAAGGGCCCAGTATGCTCCTGAGGGGGGAACCGCTAACGGACGTTACCCCATAGGGAAGCATTGCGGTCCGTTAACGACGAACGGAACGGACGTGTGAAAGAGCCCTTATACAGATAAACTGAGATTAGGAGCACTCCCTTTAAGAGGGTGCTCCTAATCTCAGCTTGTTACCTGTAAAGAAGACACCTGGGAGCCAGAAATGTTGATAATGGATAGGGGATCAAATACTTGTTTCACTCATTAAAAAGCAAGTAAATTTATAACTTTTTTTAAATGCTTTTTTAAAATTATATTATAATGGTCTAATATAAAATTATAGACTGATCATTTCTTTGTCGGTGGACAAACATCCAAAATCAGCAGGGGATCAAATACTTTTTTCCCTCAGTGTAGTGTAAATCATTCACCAGCTTAGTACATTATTCTGAAACTCTGAGGGATGGTTCACACCACAAAAACGCACTCCAGATCCGCTCCAGATGCGTTTCTGCATGTGTGTTTTTAATACGTTTTTTGGCATTCCAGTGTGATTTTGATGCGTTTCCAGATGCTTTTTTTCTTATTTTTTCCTGTTTTTTTTTTTTTTTACTGTACTGGGATCCGGTGCATTTTTTATGTGTTTTGATGTGTTCCAGTGCGTTTTTGATGCAATTTTACCTCATTCCAGTACAGTCCTGTGCAGGAAAAATACAACGGGCTAGATTCAAGTAGACCGCCGTAAGTTTGTGCGGGCGTAGCGCATGTTATTTACGCTGCGCCGCAACTTAGACGGGCAAGTGCAGTATTCACAAAGCACTTTTTCCGTAAGTTACGGCGGAGTAGCGTAAATCAGCCGGCATAAGCGCGCCGAATTAAAATTTGCAAGAGGTGGGCGTGTTTTATGTAAATAAAACACGACCCCACGTAAATGACGTCTTTAACGAACGGCGCATGCGCCGTTCGTGAAAGAATCCCAGTGCGCATGCTCGAAATTCCGCCGCAAATCGTCATTGTTTTCGACGTGAACGTAAATTACGTCCAGCCCTATTCGCGAACGACTTACGCAAACGACGTAAAAAATTCTAAATTCGACCCGGGAACGACGTCCATACTTAACATTGCCACCTAGCGGCCAGCGTAAATATGCACCCTAAGATACGACAGTGTAAGAAACTTACGCCAGTCGGATCTTAGCCTAATTTCGGCGTATCTTGCTTTCTGAATACAGAAAGAAGATACGCCGGCGCACCTTTGAATTTACGCGGTGTAAATTCTTGCTGAATCCGGCCCAACATGTTCTACTTTTTGTTCTGGAACTGGAAAGCCCTGGATCTGACCACACTGGTGTGAATTATGCCGTTGGAAACCATATAACCTACCATATTTATCGGCGTATATCGCGCACTATTTTCCCCTTAAAACAAGGGGAAAATCGTGGGTGCGCGATATACGCCGATAGCCGCTTCCTGCGCTCAGTTTTAAATCCTGCGCCGATATATATCGAGTGCAGTACACTCGGGTACATTCGGCTAGTCTCGGCTTCGCTCGTGCTCACGCATAAACGTCACAGAGCGTGAGCGCGAGCGAAGCCGAGCCTTGCCGAATGTACCCGAGTGTACTGCACTCGGTATATGTCGGCGGAGGCGTTCGAACTGAGCGCGGGAAGCGGGGACTCGACTTGAGGCGCGCGCTGGAGAAGCCGGGAGGACACCATCGAGGCCGCAGACGGACGCCGGACCGGACGATGGACGCTGGGAAGACACCAAAACTGTAAGTAATAAAATCATATAACATTTTTTTTTACAGGAATTTCGGGGGCAACTTTAGGGTTGCGCGGTATACGCGGGAGCGTGTTATACCGCGATAAATACGGTACTTTCCATGCGTTTTTGATGCAGAAAAAAATGCACGGGACAGCATGTGGTGTGAACTGGCCCTGAGGGTGGGAGGGGGGGGCATGGTTGCTTCATGTACAAGCCCAATTTAAAAAAAGTTGTCTGTAAAGTCTACATTTAAATAGGTTTCAATGATACAAAAATGTCATAAATCCATATTTTATTCACAATAGAAAACATATCAAATGTTTAAACGAAGTAAATTATAAATTTTAGGGGAAAAAAGATAATTTTGAAATCGATGGCAGCAGCACGTCTCAAAAAAGTTGGGACAGGGCCATGTTTAGCACGGTGTATCATCCCCTCTTTAAAAACACTCTGTAAATGTCTGGGTACTGAGGAGACCAGTTGCTGGAGTTTTGGGAGAGGAATGTTGCCCCATTATTGCCTGATATAGCATTCTAACTGGATCTTCTTTGTCTATTTCATGTTTCTATTACTATTTCTACTGTATTTTTCTATTGTGAATAAAATATGGGTTTGTTACATTTGCAGATTATTGCATTCTGTGTTTATGTAGATTTTACACTGCATCCCAACTTTTTGGGATTTGGGGTTTTGTTAATATCTGATAGTATATTCCCTACCAATACATATCTATTAGCTGCATTCTCTACTGTACTGATCACAGAATGAACCTACCTCCGCCACCTTGACCGCTGTCCCATGTGATCCCATACTGCTCATTAACTTGATAGATGATCCTTGATAATTATAGGCTGTACATGTATGCTGTGTTCCAATCAGCCACTTCCAGTTAACAGATGTATCTGTGTTCAGCAGGGTAATCAGGCCTCCGTCGGGCATTTAGCTGCCAAATGGGGTGAGAATTGTGCTGACAGGTGTTGCCGTTGGTCGTTTGGCAGTAGCGAGGAAATCATTTTTTATCGCGTTTTCCTTCCCATGAATTGGTTATCATACAGCTCTTCAAACATTGCATTAACTGTGTCTGGGACTATAGATCAGAATAACGATAAATAACGATACATTTGAGGCTAAAGACAGATACATGGCAGAGTATGTTCAGGGCAGACATTTGTGGACTTAGCAATGTCAGACAGCCAATTACATCTCCGTCTGCATTCACTTTTCGGTCCAAAATGTGTTAAATGTGATACATAATATCTTTTTTTTCCCTAAGAGATGATGCCAATGGTATTTCATAATGGAGACGGTGAAAACAGATGTGTGCGTTAATATAGATTGTAGCAGTCTTGGCATGCATGACCACATGCCGACCGCCTAACTGGGAATGTACGTCATGATTTTGACGTTAAATACAGTTGTTATGGCAGCAGCTAGCTGGTACAGTATGACCCCGGTATTGTTTTTTCCCTTAGGCATATGGCTTTCAGATAAAAGTGGTTCCAGCGGCACCGGGAAAGGTGACCCCCTCTCCACCGCTTCCCGGTCGTTTCCGAGCTTACCGGAGCCGTCGGTATGCCCAGAACTGATCCGATGTGGCCGATGGCTAAGCAGGAAGTCAAGTGAGGGCAAGCTAGCCCCCCACTCAGCTCTATGCCCTTGGAGGACCAAAGCGGCCTCCAACATCACTTCCGGTTCTCGGGCAGAAAGACAGGATTTTTTTTCCCCGTAAGGCCCCTTTCACACCTGCGGACCGTTCAGATCCGCCTCTCAGTTTTTTCAGGCGGATCTGAACGGGCTCTCCATGTATCTCTATGTTAGCGTTGAAATGTGGAAATTTCAAAAGGGATGGATAGCCGCACTCCAAAGGAACTTCTAAAGTTGTCTTTATTGGTAAAATTAACAGAAATGCATCACAGGATACAGCCAAAGATCGGGATGTCCCGATTCTTTGGCTGTATCCTGTGATGCATTTCTGTTCATCTTACCAATAAAGACAACTTTAGAAGTTCCTTTGGAGTGCGGCTATCCATCCCTTTTGAAATTTCCACATTTGCCTAGTGCATTGCCAGCACCCTTGGTTTCCTGAGCAGTTCCATTATTGCTTGTTGGACCCACCTGGAGCGGTGACTCCCTTCCCCTGTTCGCTTTGGATTATGTTAGCGGGGACATGTCCGCTGACACCTGATCAGCCCCAATCCAATCCTCTCCGCTAAAATTTGATGGATGCAAACCCTCTTTTGCATCCGTCTGGCGGACCGGATCTCTGCTCTCCTCTATGGGGGATCAGATGAAAACGAACCGTCTGTTCATTTTCATCCGATCCCCCATAGAGGAGAGAAGAGATCTGACAGGTAGGTCCCTGCACAGTGTGTAGAGACAGACTTGTCATCTGCCGGCTCAGCAGGGATCAACGGAGCGATTCCCGCTGAGCAAGCGGATGTTTAAAAACGGAACTTCACGGGATCCGCAGGTGTAAAGGGGCCTAAAAGTTTTTTTTTTTTGTAAGGTAAATTAGAAATCTGGGGTCTTTTTGACCCTGTATCTCTCAATAACGAGAACCTGTTATGCTTATTTCTATTACAAGGGATGTTTATACTCTTTGTAGTAGGAATAAAAGTGATTAAAATAAAAATAAAGGGACAGTGTAAAAAAATAAAAAGTAAAATAAATAACAAAAAAAAAACATACCTGAGTAGCACCCGCATATGTAAACAGTGTTCAAACCACACATGTGAGGTATCACTGCAATCATTAGAGCAAGAGCAATAATTCTAGTACTAGACCTCCTCTGTAAAGCTAAACATGTTAACACTGTACACATCTTTAAAATGTCGCCCATGGAGACTTTTAAGTACTATAGTTTGTTGCCATTCCACGAGCGTGCGCAATTTTAAAACATGACTTGTTAGTTATCTATCTACTCGCTGTAACACCATATTTCAAATTATACATATTTTTTATATTTATTAAAGTATATTTTTTCCAAAATAATTGCGTTTGGAAGATCACTGTCTAAACACAGTCTGACATAAAATATTGCAAAGTCTGCCATTTTATTCTCTAAGGTCTCTGCTAAATATATATATATATATATATATATATATATATATATATATATATATATATATATATATATATATATATATATTGGGAGTTCAAAGTAATGTTTTTGCGAAAAATACAGATTTTTACTGGAGATTAAACAACAAATTCAAAAAAAGGCCTGGTCTTAAAGTGATTGTAAAGGCTTGTTTAAAAAAGCAACAAACAAAACAAAAAACAAACATGTTATACTTACCTCCTCTGTGTGGGTGGTTTTGCACAGACCAGCCCGGATCCTTCTCTTCTTGCGTCCCTCTTGGCTGCCCCTGGCCCCTCCCTTCTATCGAGTGCCCCCACAGTCAGCAGCTTCCAGCGGGGGCACTGGAGCCAAATCACAGCTCTGTGTATCCATGCAGACACGGAGTCCTGCCCCCTCTCTCCCCTGATTGGCTGACTGACTTTGATTGAAAGCCACTGGAGCCGATGGCGCTGCTGCTGTGTCTCAGCCAATCAGGAGTGTCCCGGACATCTCTATTGCTGGATAGAGATGGGGCTCAGGTAAGTAATTGGGGGTGGGGGGGGGGGGTGCTGGGGAGGCTGCTACACGCAGAAGGTTATTTACCTTAATGTATTTAAGCTGGCCATACACTAGTAGAGTTTTGAATACATTTTTGTACGAACATTAGTATGGAAATTTTCAATAGACCTGATGACTTAATAAATATGTCATTCAAAGTACTCAAAATGTTGTGTACTTTGTGTGCTTGGCTATGCTCTGGTGCTCACATAAACATAAATTATAGTTGTAGCGCAACCCCTGAGCCTGGGTTTACACTGTAGTGATGTGGCAACCAGAGTCATTACAGCTCCGGTTCACACTGCCCTTTGCAAACCGCTGCGAGTGTCAATACAATGTTAATGAGACCCCCAGATCATTTCACAGAAAACAGTGCAAACTGCGGATTTGGATAGGAATCGGATTGCATGGGTGAGGACAGCCATGCGATCTGATTCCAGTGCGGCAAAAAAAAAGTCTCTGCACCTTTTTTGTGCGCATTCTATGCGAGTTCAGCGATACAAACTGTGTGGCTGAACACGCATTGCACAGACATCGCATGTGATCGGCACCGCAGCACGGGTGTGAATCACATGCAATGTCTGTGTTCCTTAAACCCGCTTGGTAGATTGGATTGTCTGTTCTTTGAATGACCTCAGTCCCTCTGACACACCTTAAAGCGGTGGTTCACCCTCCTTCACATCATTAGACCATTACATTCGGCATCGTAGCGCGAGCTACGGTATGCCGGTCTTAAATTTTTAATCCCCGTACTCACTGTGCTATCGCTCATTGAAGAATCCGACTCCCGCGGGGAATGGGCGTGCCTATGGAGAGGGAGGATGATTGACGGCCGGCTCTGGCACGTCACGCTCCCCGAAGACAGCCGGAGTAGGTCTCGGTTCTTCACGGCGCCTGCGCACAGGCTATGCGCAGGCGCCGTGAATAGCCAAGCCTATTTCGGCTATTTCCGGAGAAGCGTGACGTGCCAGGGCCGGCCGTCAATCACCTTCTCTCACCATAGGAACGCCCATTCCCCGGAATCTTCAATGAGCCATAGTACAGTGAGTACGGGGGTAAAAAATGTAAGACCGGCATACCGTAGCTCGCGCTACGATGCCGAATGTAATGGTCTAATAAAAAAAAACATTTTTTTTTTTTTAACAGGGTGAACCCCCGCTTTAAGCAAAGAACATATTCCACTACTATTATTAGCACAAGTATAGATACCCTGCACGCATTACAGTTCAGTATCAGGAACCAAACACCAGACTGGTTAGGTAAAGAAGTGTGTTATATTGTAACAAATTAAAGTAGGTGGCAATATGTATTTATAGGAACAGATAGAATGTAAATCGAACACAATGATCTAGACAAAAGAGTTAATATGTGATAGTAGTTTACAAAAAGGATCTATATGATTCGATTGATCCACGCCTGGTGATCTGCAAATCAGCATTATACAGTATGAGGCCCCGTACACACGTCCGAGGAACTCGACGTGCCAAACACATCGAGTTCCTCGTCGAGTTCAGTGTGGAAGCCACCGAGATCTCGGCGGGCCGACTTTCCTCATTGAACAACGAGGAAATAGAGAACATGTTCTCTTTTCGGCCCGACGAGTTCCTCGTCGGCTTCCTCGCTGAAAAGTGTACACACGACCGAGTTTCTCGGCAGAATCCAGCTCCGATCGAGTTTCTGGCTGAATTCTGCCGAGAAACTCGGTCGTGTGTACGGGGCCTCACAGATAACATTAATGGAAATGGTAAATGGTACCCTAATACTTTTATAATACTGTACTATGCTGCTAGAGTGCACTCTAGGGATGACTATACTAAGACCCAGGTCTACCACAATGTTACCTCTTACTTTAAGCAGTCAGTGAAGTCCTTGCAGAACAGCTTGTTTAAAGAGATAGTCCTTTGCCCTAGTATTTCAGCCTGCTAGCGTTGGGGCCCATTCTTTACGGGGGTGCACATAAGTACACTTCAAGTAAAGTCTGTTAGTTTAATGTCCAGTCCCTAAGTGCTCAGTCTCTACTAGCAATGGCAGGGCAATGACATTACTTCCCTCTTACCAATCCCAGCGATATGACAGCAACAATTCCATTCAGATGTTCTCTGAATCTGCCTGCAATGACTCCCACCCATCCTTATCCTTCAGGTATACAGCGCTCCGGTCTCTCTGCAGCAAAGGTCTGCATTCCACCAAAAGCTCTGATCTGCTCTCTCTCTGGTCTGTAGCTCACAGGACCCCCCATCTCTGGCTCAGGTTGTGGACATGTGTCAGGTGGGCACACACCCAGAAAAGCAGTTCTTTGGTCTGCAGCACATGAAATACAGACTTTCCTCCACTCTCACACTGCCTTATCGTGGGTACTGTAGTTGAATGGTCTATAGCAATGATCATCAACTCTGTCCTCAGGCCCACTAACAGGCCAGGTTTTATGTATTACCTTGGGGAGATGCAGACTAGAATACGGCAATCACTGAGCAGAAAATTATATCACCTGTGATGTATTTCATGTTATCCTGGCCCTAAAGACAGGGTTGATGACCACTGGTCTATAGGATTCCACAGCATGGATCCCATTTAGGACTTCAACTCACAGTCCAATGCGGCCAGTGTACCTGTTTATGGAGCTCCGTTGACTTGTCTGCTCCCTCTGCTGGTGGGAGGCAGACAATACTACTGGATCCAACATGCACAGTTCAGTGAAGGCCTAGAGATCGCTGCAGCACAGTGTCCTAACTTGTTACCCCTCTCTAGCAGTGGCGGCTGGTGGGTTCTTCTTTGGGGGGTGGCAAACAAACAACACCCCCCCCCCCCGGCGGCGTGGCACAGCAAAGCCCCCCTGCGGGCGGTCCGGACCAGCCCGTCACTTACCCGATCGTGTGGCACAGCTGTCCTCTTCTGGACTGCAGGCATCGGCCGCGGCGGCTCTGGTGTCCACTCCTCCAGCTTCCTCTGCAAATTAAGAAGTTAATTAAAGTATCCTAAAGGTTCACGCAAAGATAAATCTCATGGTAAATTAGGGAACTCCTTTAGGAAAGACAAATACAAAATAAAGACAAGCATTATAAATACATACATTCATCATAACCCCTTTTTTATATAGGCTTCCAGTGGAACATAAATTAGAAATAAAAAGACAGTATCAGCAAGAGGAAAAATTACTGGAAACATGATATCTTTATTCTGTCCCGAGGCATAATAAAATAACCCATATTTCTATGTGCTGATCAAATAGGTTTATCCTACGTCATCATTCAAATACACATATACATGAAAAAGGTCTATCTCTGACACCAGGCCCACAGAGCTCAAATTCTGCATAAAATATTGAAGATACTATCATGATAAATGTATAGAATATTCAGCATTTATACCAGCTGGGATCCCTGCAGACACTATTCATGTAAAATATACGTATCAAATATTCAATAATTAATCCGGGGAGAGAAAAAAAAATCTACTTTGAAGTCTACTGACCTCAAATGTAGAAAATGTAAAAGATTTAACAGATCAGTCATGATGTTATGTAAACTAAAATCTGCACAGCGTTGTGTAAGGTAGCAAAACGTAGAATTTCAAATAAGACATCTGACACACGTTTTAGGCTGGCTTCACACTTAAAGGATCACTAAAGGAAAATATTTTTTTAGCTAAATAGCTTCCTTTACCTTACTGCAGTACTGGTTTCATGTCCTTATTGTTCGTTTTTGCTTTGAAGTAGCTGTAAATCTGCTCTGATCTTCACACTTCCTGCTTGTCTGGCTCCTTATGAAAAAACTCATGCGAGCTTCTCTCTGTGGTCCAAGCTGTGTGTCTAAAACTCCTCAGAACCAATCAGATTCATTTTAAAAACAAAACACTGCCCTGGATTTTTTTGTTTTTGTTCTGTGTCTCTCTCTACTTCACAGAAACATGAAACCAGTTTAAAAGTGAAAGTGAAACTAGAGGCACATTATATGATTGATTTGTATCTGTTTTTCATCATTTTTAAAAGGAATCAGTTAACTTTTATGTCTCTGTACCCTGTAAACAGTCATTTCAGCAAAAAAAATTCCTTTAGTGACCCTTTAAACTCCCGCCCCCTTATTAAAATTGGCTGTTAGGTTGGGAAAAGTTTCTTTCCCCCCCAAAACTTTTCCCTCCCGTGTTGCTAGAAATTTTTTACTTCTTATGCAAGCTACAGGAGAGCATGCATTGTACCTGATACACAAAGAATAAACGTGGGTGTTGAGAACAAAGTAATTCCTGTGCGCATGCTTTTTTCATCACCATTGGTTGCCCAATGGCCCATAACGAATGTTGCGGGGAAGATGGTGGAAACAGATGGAAAGACAACTTCTTTCTGGACTTGTCACTATGATGACTATGCTAAGACCCACGTCTACCCCTTACATTAATCAGTTAGTGAAGTCCTTGCAGAGCAGCCTGTCTAAAGAGCATTGGTGTGCGCAGCCTATTGCATTAGGGTGTGCACCCCAGGGCACAAACGCACATGCGTGTATATCAGCAGAGCAGTGGAAGGTGTCAGTAGAGCAGAGATTGGTGCCAATAGGGTAGTGGACGGTGTTAGAAGTTTTTTATTTTTATTATTTTTTACAATTTTATTTTTGTAATAATGTTTTTAATTTTTTTTGTTAGTTTATTATTTTTTACAATTTTAGTTTTGTATTTTTTTTTCAATTTTTTAGGAGCCCCATTGGGGGGCTTTGGTAAAATATCAAGGGTCTAAACAAATAAACATAGTTTACTATGCTTCAGTTAGGAATGAACACAGGAGGGATCGGTACAGATCACTCATTGTGTTCATCCAGAAAAGGAAGGGGTAAATTAAATATTTACCAGCCCCTTTCCCCACTCTCCATCCAGAAGCATCTCCTGCAGCAGCTGGCGGGACAGGTGAGGAGGGAAGCTGGCAGCACTTCAGGGAGGAGACAGGGGGCACCAGAAATCAGGGGGAATCAGCTCTGCATGGGGTGATTAGGGTGTGCCCAGGCACTCCCGACACACACCCTGTGCGCACACCCATGCTAAGAGACAGTCCTTTGTCCGGCTAGCATTGGGGCCCAGTCTTTACAATGATGTACATAGGTGCAGTACCTAGTAAACTTTGCATGCAATGGTAAAGGCTGCTAGTCAAATGTCCAGTCTCTAAGGGCCAGATTCTTGTAGATCGCCGCATCTTTGCGGCGGCGTAACGTATCTCATTTACGTTACGCCGCCGCAAGTTTTACTGGCAAGTGCTTGCAGCGCAAGCCCGCCTAATTCAAATGATCCGGGTAGGGGGCGTGGATCATTTAAATTAGGCGCGCCGAACGTACTGCGCATGCGCCGTCCCTAAAATTTCCAGACGTGCATTGCGCTAAATGACGTCGCAAGGACGTCATTGGTATCGACGTGAACGTAAATGGCGTCCAGCCCCATTCACGGACGACTTACGCAAACGACTTAAATTTTTAAATTTCGACGTGGGAACGACGGCCATACTTAACATTGGTTGCCCCTCATATAGCAGGGGCAACTTTACGCGTCGCAAATCTTACGTAAACATTGTATCTTCACTGCGTCGACCGCGCCTACGTTCGGGAATTCGCGTATTTTGGTAATTTGCATACTCGATCAGGAAAACGACGTCGGCGACACCTAGCGACGAAAAAAAAAAATTGCATTTAAGATCCGACACCGTAAGAGCCTTACGCCTGTCGGAATTAATGGTTATCTATGCGTAACTGATTCTAAGAATCAGTCGCATAGATACGACGGCCCAGATTAGGACTTACGACGGCGCACATTGCGTTGCGCCGTCGTAAGCCCTTTGTGAGTCTGGGCCTCAGTGCTCAGTCTTTACTAGCAATGACAGGTCAATAGCAGTACTATTCCCCTCACCAATCCCAGCGATATGGCAGAAACAGTTTAGTTGTTCAAATGTTCTCTGGATCTACCTGCAATATCTCCAATTCTTAGCCCACAGGTAAACAGCACTCTGATCTCTCCACAGCAAAGGTCTGTGACCCATCAATAGCTCAGTTCGCCATTCACACTCCAATCTACTTTCTCTCTGGTGCCCAGCATTTATGAATCCTGGTCTCTGGCTCGGGTCATGGGCTTGTGTCAGGTAGGTACACACCCCCAGAAAGGCAAGTGTGCTCACTCTGGTCTCTGTGCGGCAAAAGAGGAAGTACCTTGGTCTGAAGCCCAGATAATGCAGCTTTTCCTTTTCCCTCACACTGTCTCCCTGTGGATATTGAACACAGTATTTGACCCCAAAATAAAACCACACCTACAGTATACAATCATATACAGTATCTGCAAGTTGGATAAATATGTTAATTTCACTATTTTTACATTTCCAGGGTATCAGCAGCCTCTTCAGTTCATTGAAAGTGGTGAGGCTTTTACGGTTGGGACGGGTGGCGCGAAAACTGGATCACTACATTGAGTATGGAGCCGCAGTCTTGGTCCTTCTGGTCTGCGTGTTTGGCTTGGCTGCCCATTGGTTGGCTTGTATCTGGTACAGCATTGGGGATTATGAAGTCATCAACGAAGACACAAACACCATTAGAAATGAGAGCTGGCTGTCTCAATTGGGAATGACCATTGGAGCCCCTTATCGTTTTAATTTATCAGGTTCTGGGAAGTGGGAAGGTGGACCAAGCAAGGATACTGTCTACATCTCTTCACTCTACTTTACAATGACCAGCCTCACTAGTGTTGGCTTTGGAAATATTGCACCTACAACCGATGGGGAAAAGATCTTCGCTGTGGCCATGATGATGATTGGATGTAAGTAAATAATAATAGAATTAATGATTGATGGATGTGATGTGGATGCTTTAAATGGGGGGGGGGGGGCTTATTTTATTCAGTCCTGGAATGTGGCAACTGGTAAATAGGCTTTGTCATAAGACATGAACTGATGCTAGTTTGTGATGAAAGAAGATTTGCATATTTTTCCTGATCATGATAAATATATGCAGTTTGTTGTGTAATTAGTAGGGTTGTCCCGATACCACTTTTTTAGGACTGAGTACAAGTACCGATACTTTTTTTTATGTACTCGCCGATACCGAATACCGATACTTTTTTTAAATGTGTCCCCAAATGCAGCCATGACCCCACATATTGCAGCCATGTCCCCCACAGATGCAGCCATGTCCCCCACATAATGCAGCCATGTCCCCCACATAATGCAGCCATGTCCCCCACATAATGCAGCCATGTCCTCCACATTCCAGCCATGTCCTCCACATTCCAGCCATGTCCCCCCCCACATTCCAGCCATGTCCCCCACATTCCAGCCATGTCCCCCACATTCCAGCCATGTCCCCCCCCACATTCCAGCCATGTCCCCCACATTCCAGCCATGTCCCCCACATTCCAGCCATGTCCCCCACATTCCAGCCATGTCCCCCACATTCCAGCCATGTCCTCCACATTCCAGCCATGTCCCCCACATTCCAGCCATGTCCCCCCCCCACATTCCAGCCATGCCCCCCCCCACATTCCAGCCATGTCCCCCCCACATTCCAGCCATGTCCCCCCCCACATTCCAGCCATGTCCCCCCCCCACATTCCAGCCATGCCCGTCCCCCACATTCCAGCCATGCCCGTCCCCCACATTCCAGCCATGCCCGTCCCCCACATTCCAGCCATGCCGTCCCCCACATTCCAGCCATGCCGTCCCCCACATTCCAGCCATGCCGTCCCCCACATTCCAGCCATGCCGTCCCCCACATTCCAGCCATGCCGTCCCCCACATTCCAGCCATGCTGTCCCCCATACCTTGATGCCGCCGTTAATCAGCGTGCGGGGAACAGCTTTTGTTTGATTAGCTGTATCCCCGCCGCGTATAGACACTCCCCCTTGCGCGGGATTGGACAGATCATTCGTCCAATCCCGCGCAAAGGGGGACTGTCTATACGCGGCGGGGATACAGCTATTCAAACGAAAGCTGTTCCCCGCACGCTGATTAACGGCGGTGGCGGCTTTGCGGCAACGGGTTTACGTTGGTGGCGGGGGGGGGGGAACAAGTATTCTATTCTAGTGTCGGGGGTATTTGCGGGAGTACGAGTACTCCTGCAAATACTCGGTATCGGTCCCGATACCGATACTGGTATCGGTATCGGGACAACCCTAGTAATTAGTCAGCAATATCAGCAATGTCACTGTTCTTGAATGTATGTAATGAATGTCTACTAAACTCACTGGTCACTATTGAGGCTGAATTCTCAGTAATGTCACCATGATGGAATACTGATCATTAAAGTGGATGTAAACCCCAAATCCTTGCTTGAGTGACAGGTTATTTACATATCTTGTGCACTAGCTTGCAGACATGCACAGCTTCTTGTCTATGTATATTCATATGGCTGTTTACACTGAACTGTGGATCACCCCATATTTTGAAAACATTTAATCAAAACACAGGAAAGATAGCCAATCCTGGGAGAGCTGGATGGGAGAGGAGAGGAGGAGAGGGGAGGGGGGTGTGAATTGTGCACTTTACAGAAGCTGTGCATGTCTGCAAGCTAGTGCACGAGATATGTAAATAACCTGTCACTCAAGCAAGGACTTTGGTCTTTATCTGGAAGTCTGTTTTATTTCACTGAACAATAAAAAGAGGATTGCTCAGCGCTGGATTAACTCTGTGTGGCAAGACTGGGCACAGATGATAGGAAATCTTATTCTCTACATTGTGACATCAATTTTTTTGGGGGGTTTACATCCACTTTAAACCATTGGTTGACTATGTTTGTTCTTGAGGGTGGCACTGGTATCTAGTGAATGACAGGCTGCATTCTTAGTAATGTCACTGATGTCTCATGAAGGGTTGCCTTCTCAGGGAAGTCACTGGTCATTAAACTGTTCATTAAAGGGGTTGTAAATGTTTGTTTTTTATTTTCTAAATAGATTCCTTTAAGCTTGTGCATTGTTGGTTCACTTACCTTTTCCTTCCATTTCCCTTCTAAATGTTTTTTTTCTTTGTCTGAATTTCTCACTTCCTGTTTCACCTCAGTAAGCTTGCCCCCATCATCTGAGCCGTTCTGAATGGGGATTAGTCAGCCAGAACAGCTTACTGAGGAGGAACAGGAAGTGAGAAATTCAGACAAAGAATAAAAACACTTAGAAGGGAAATGGAAGGAAAAGGTAAGTGAACCAACAATGCACTAGCCTAAAGGAACCTATTTAGAAAATAAAAAACAAACCTTTACAACCCCGTTAGCAATGTTCTCAAGGGTGGCACTGGTCTCTGGTGAATGATAGGCTGTATTTTCTGTAATGCCACCTATGTCTCATGATGGGCTGCTGTACCAGGGATGTCACTGGTCATTAAACCATTGGTTGACTATGTTCTCAAGGGTGCAAATGGTCGCTGCATTCTCAGTAATGTCACTTATGTCTCATGATGAGCTGCCTTCCTAGGTATGTCACTGGTCATTAAACCATTGGCTGACTATGTTCTGAAGGGTGGCACTAGTGACAGTTTGCATTTTTAGTAAAGTCACCTATGTGTTCAGATGGGCTGCTGTCCCAGGGATGTCATTTTAAACCACTTTGACTATGTTCTTAAAGGAGTTGTAAAGGAAAAAAAAAATGTTGACTAAAATTAATGTCTGCAAGGTAGACAGACAGAATAGTGTAATGATTCTGTTAAAAAACAAGTAAATACCTATTCAATTCCTTCATCCATATCACCTACGGCGTTCTAGTTTCTGTTCTCTCATTCACTTCCTGGTTTGCGGCGCTCGTTCATGTAAGAACTACATTTCCCAGTATGCATTGCGGCACGCCCAGTAATTCACACCTCCTTGAAGTCTCTAACACGTAGAGAGCGTCCTGCCACACAGATGTAGTTCCCAGGAGAGGGTGAGCACGTTACTGACCACCGCAGTAAAGCCTCCCATCACGGTGGTGAGTAACAATCAGACAAGCGGGAAGTGAACAGAACAGAGAAGAAATAGAGCAACTTCTGAGCAAAAACGAACAATTGGGAAGTGAAAAGAGGAATGTCTGCATGTAAAGGATGCTTATTATGAAAACAATTTTTTTCCTTTACAACCTCTTTATGGATGACACTGGTCTCTAATGATGTCTCAGTGATGTCAGCAGTGTATAGTAAATGTTGGTCTGTATTCTAAGTGATGTTATAAATAATAAATAATACACATGCTGCTTTGGTGTCTAATCTTAGTGATGTCCTGGGTGACCCTGTGAATGACAGGCTACCTTCTTGGCAATGTTATTAGTGTATAATGAATGATGGAATGAGTTATCAGCGATGTCAAAAAGAAAAGATCTCTGCAATGTCTCTGGTTGACTAAATTCTTGGTGATGTCAATGGTCTCTAGTGAATAACTGCATTCTTAGTAATGTCACCTATGTCTCATTATGGACTGCTATCCTAGGGATGTCACTAGTCATTAAACTATTGGCTGAGTATGTTCTCATGCCGCGTACACACGATCGGAATTTCCGACAAGAAAACCGCAGATTTTTTCAGACGGATTGTTGGCTCAGACTTGCATTGCATACACACGGTCACACAAATGTTGTCGGAAATTCCAAATGTCACGAACACGGTGACGTACAACACAACGACGAGTCAAGAAAAATGAATTTCAATGATTCCGAGCATCCCGTAGGATTTTTGTGCGTCGAAATTGCATACAGACGATCAGAATTTCCAAAAATAACTTTTCCCATCGGAAAATTTGAGAACCAGCTCTCAAATTTTTCCTGTGGGAAATTCCGACAGAAAATGTCCAGTGGGGCCTACACAAAAGCTCACGTCAAACTTTTCTTGTCGGAAATTCCGATCGTGTGTACGCGGCACCAGTGAGGGAACTGGGCTCTAGTGAATGGCAGGCTGCATTCTCTGTGATGTCATCGATGTATCCTAAAGGTTAGGCTGCATTCTCTGTGATGTCATCGATGTATCCTAAAGGTTAGGCTGCATTCTCTGTGATGTCATCGATGTATCCTAAAGGTTAGGCTGCATTCTCTGTGATGTCATCGGTGTATCCTAAAGGTTGGGCTGCATTCCCAGTAATGTTATAAAGAATATGTATGCTGCTTTTGTGTCTAGCAAATCTATCTAATTATTTGTGAGTGACGTCCCTGGTCACCCTGTGAATGATAAGCTGCGTTCACAGCAATGTCATTGTTGAATGATGAAATTGGTTCACAAAGTAAACTGCTTTCTCTGTGAGGTCACTGGTCATTAGAACGTCGGCTGACTGCATTCTTAGTGAAGTGAATGGCAGGTTGCATTCTGAGTAATGTCACCTATGTTACATAATGGGCTTACTTCCCAGGGATGTCACAGGTCTTTCAAACATTAGTTGGCTAAATTCTGTATGGAGTGAATTTTCAGATTTCACTGATCTATCTATTTGCTAATTTATTAAATGATACATTTGACAATGATAAATATATGTTGTATGTCATGTGCCAAGTCTACCATGTCAGTGATGTCACTGTTTTCTATTGATTTCATAGGATGGATTCTGAGCGTGTTGATCAATGCAGTCCTAATGAACGAACAAGTCAATTTGTCTATGTGCTACACCTATGCATTGTCTTGGTGTGTTCCTCAAAAGAGAATAGAACAGCCTTTCTGAGCAGGGCACTGTAACCAGGGCCGCTGAAAGGGGGGGGACCACCAGCCCTCCTGTAGGGGGCCCCAGGCACACAGAGGGGCCCAGACAGCAGGAGGGTTGGTGGAGAACAATGCCCTCCATGTCTCTCACCCAGGTTTCTCCCCCTCTCCCTCCCACCGGCTATTAGCTGCTGGGTGAGAGACATGGAGGGATAATGAACCTGGCCAGCCGCCACTGAGCTCCTTCCCCTGCCCCGAGAGGGGGTTGTGCTAGAAGGAGGGGTTTGTGGGAATGTGTTCTAGGAGAGGGATTGAAGAAGGAAGATTTGTGCTAGGAGGGGAGATGCGGGTGATTGTGTAGCAGGAGCCAATGAGGGAATCCGGGGCTAATAGGAGGGATTGGGGGAATTGTGCAGGCAGGGGAGATTTGTACAAGGAGGTGGAATCGGGTGGCATTGTTGTCTATTAATAATGTATTTTTTTGTGAAAATATTGTATAGAATACCGTCAGGTGTGTGTGGGGGGGGGCCCTGTCAGGTAGGCTGTACGGGGCCCCATGATTCCTAACAGCAGCCCTGACTGTAACAGATTGCACCACACTACAGCACAGTGGGTTAAATATGGTGCCATTGAAAAAAAGCATGCACACACAAATGAATGCATTATGGTGTGAACAAGTCATTTATGATACCTAGAGAATGACCAGCTGCCTTCTCAGTAATGCCACCAGTGTATAGTAAATGATGGGCTGCTTTCTGTTTTTTTCCCTGGTGAATGGATGGAATGAATTCTCAGTGATTTGCAGTGTTTTCCTGACCATAATGCATACATGTCGTTTTTCATGGTACGTGGTTTGTGATGCCGTTGTCCTCCACGGAATGGATGCGACGACCAGTAATGTCTAGTAAATGACAGGCTGCATTCTCAGAGGTGTCACCTATGTCCCATAATGGGATGCCTTCTCAGGAATGCTATTGGCCATTAGAGCATTGGTTGACTACTGATCTGTGTTGAATGAATTTAATGAATTCTTGGTGAATGATGGGTTTCATTCTCAGTTATGTCATAAAAAATAGACACACAGCATTCTCAGTGATATCACTGGTCTGGGGTGAATAGAAGTGCTATACTATCAGTAAGTTGTCTTTATTGTAAAATAAATGATAAAATGCACTACAAAAAGCAGCAAAAATAAGGAAAACGGCCAACGCGTTTCACACAAGATCAGTGCTTAGTCATGGCTCATTGCTATCAGTAATGACAATGTCATAGATAAGTTGTATTACATGTTGTATTATTGAAATTTACTGGTGTCCATTGCTAGTATACTATTTTGCCAGATAAATTATCTACCTATTTTTTTTCATATTGACTGATCAATACAGATTATCCAGTTAATGTAATTTCTTCATTCTGTAACTGCATAATTTAGAGCAGGGGTCTCCAAACTGTGGCCCTTTGCTAGCCTTTATCCGGCCCTTTGGGGCACTATTCATCCCACTGATACCAACAAGGGAGCACTATTTCTTCCACCAATACCAATAATGGGATACTATTACTGATACTAATTAGAGGCACGACTCCTCCTCCTATTGACCGCCAACCCTGAGGCCATTTTTATTCTCACTGATGCCAGGCCCACGATATTTTCTGCCCCCACTGGGCACAATCCGGCCCTCCTAGAGTCTGAAAGACAATAAACTGGCTCTTTGTTTGAAAAGTTTGGAGACCCCTGATTTAGACCATGCACTAAGGAACCTGCCAGCCTTTGTAAACTTCTGAAGCCTCCTCTTAAGTCAGGGGTGTCAAACTCCATTTAATCGTGGGCCGCATCAGCATTATGATTTCCCTCAAAAGGGCCGGTTGTATCTGTAAGATTAGATATCCAGCACATCCCCTCCCCTTTACATTAGATGTCAAGAGCCACCCCACCATCAGAAGTTGTGTCCCCCACTTTCCCTCACATCACAGTGCACCCCTTATGCTGCTGCTGGGAAGAAGCTGGATTCAATGCTTGAAAGCAGAAAATAAAGGTCTGGAGGAGGACCAGAGGAGGGCTGGAGCTCTCCTGCAGCGAGGGCCATCTGAAATGGCCTGGAGGACCGGATTCGGCCTGTGGGCCTTGTGTTTGACACCTGAGTCCTAAAAGAAGCTACCTTGTGATGTCTACTATAAACATTGGGCCAGATTCAAGAAGCAATTGCGCCTGTGTAACCATAGGTTACACAGCGCAATTGCTTACTTGCTCCGGCGTAGCGAATGCTCCTGATTCAGGAACATCGCTACGCCGACTGCAGCCTAAAATCTGCGTGGCATAAGGCTCTTATGCCACGCAGATTTTAGGCTGCATTCTTGCGTTGGCCGCTAGGGGGCGCTCCCATTGTGATCTGTGTATAGTACGCAAATTGCATACTAACACCGATTCACGCAAATTACGTAGTTTGCGTACGTCGGGTTTCGCGTAAGGTTACACATCCTAATAGCAGGCGCAGCCAATGCTATAGGATACCCACGTTCCCGCGTCGCGATATTGTGAGGTGCAGATGGGGAAGCTAATAAGCCTTTCACTCATGGAGCTAAGTCTTTTCCACCTGCTACCCCACTATCCAATGAACTTACATCTAGGTAAGTAGATGGCTGTATCAGGTGAGAAATCTGTGGCTGGTGTGGCCCTCTGGCTGGCAGAACCGGGTGTCATGCGTGGATTGCTGAAGCCGCTGAAGAAGTCGGAGGTGATAGCAGTGTCTCCTACAGGCAGGCCCGGATTTACTCCCTTTGCCGCCCCAAGGCCGTGTCCTTCAATGCCGCCCCCGCCTGCGCAGTACAGGGGGGACATTATCCGCCGGTGGACTTTTTCGGCAGGACACTGAGAAGCAGGGGGGGGGGGGGGGTGCTGCTGCCGAATATGACATTGAGAACCATCTCACCTCCTCTTCCCTCTGTTTTCTCTCCTCTCACCATCCATGACATGACAGGGGGGACTCCCGAAATAAAAGTGTCCTCTCCTCTCAGCTGCAATGCTGCCCCTGCACCCACTGCCGCCCTGAGTCCTGGTCTTGTTGGCCTTGTCTGGAATCCGGCCCTGCCTACAGGCAGAGTGACAAGCCACGGGGGTGTAAGGGGACATATACAACGTGTTTCAGAGGTCCACCCAATGATGGATTAGAGGTGTCTTTTTACCAGCGGCTGGAAGCCTGGAGAACAGGTGGGAAAATTAATTAAATTGATGAATTTTCCCGCTTGTTTTACCGGCTTTCAGCCTCTGAAGCGCATTGTATACACCCCATTACATCCCGTGGCTTGTCAGGTTTTCTTCACATGAATCCAGACCCTTAGAGCCGGTTCACACATGGGCGACTCAGCCGACTGACAAGTCACGCTCCGCTCTGTTCAATGGAACCTTTATAATAGGAGCGACTCAAAGGTTCTTGCACGACTTTGGGGGCGACTTGCATTGACTTCAATACAGAAGTCATTTTGCAAGTCACCTCTGAAGTCGTCTTGAGATCGCATTGCAGAGTCGCCCCCAAAGTCGTGCCGCCCCTGTGTGAACCGGGTCTAAGGAAAATCGTGGGCAAATCTCTCCCTACAGACCAAAGTATTTTTTTTTTCTTCTAACATTTCATGAACAATTGAGCGCAGAGAGGCTTGTTTTTCTTTTGGCTCCCCACTATTCAATGAGAATGTTGTAATGACCAATAAGGACCCCTTGACTAGATGGAAGGATGGTGAGATTAATATGGACACTCTATTATCTATTTATTTTTATAGGCTTCTCATCAATATGTCGCTGCTACTGTTTCACGTTTTTTTTTAATTAAGGTTTTTTTTTTTTGGTCCTGTCTGTATCCCCACAGAACAGATTCATTCTCTCTGTTTGTCATGGCGACAGTTGTAACTGAATCTGAAAAATTACAGAAAATACCAAATTTTTTACAAATCTTGCAGTTGGGACACTTTTTGGGGTAACAACTGTCTAAAAGAAGATTTATTTTATTTTGGGGAGATTTCCTTGCTTCCTGTTTTGTCTCTGTGACAGGAAATAAGGGGAAATCTCCCCAGTAAGGCACAAATGGTTCAAAAACCCAAAATTAAAAAAAAGGTTTTGGCTTTATATTTACTTCGAAGCTACTCTTAAGCCGTTTACATACGATCGGTTTGTCTGATGAAAACAGACCGATGGACTGTTTTCATCGGACAAACCGATCGTGTGTGGGCAAGACTGATGAAAGTCAGCTTCATCGGATATCCGACGAAAAAATCTATCGGATCAGATTCCATCAGGTATCCGATCGTGTGTACAGGGCTTTAAAGTCTCATTCAACCTAAAATTGCACATATCTATTATGGGTATGGAGTGGGTTGACCTGGCTTCTAATTCATCTTGGGGACTCCAACACAAAAATACCTACGTAGCTCCAATCCTACCTTGGTGTTTTATGTCTCCTGTATCATTAGGTTGGTTTACATGTAATCATCTTTTAATGCTTTCTTTAAAGCAGCAATCTCTTTTTTTTAACAAAGGGCCAGTTTGGACCAGGCCTATTTCTGACATGTGTTGTTTACAAGTTAAAATCAGTATTTGTTGCTAGAAAATTTACTTAGAATCCCCAAACATTATTTTTTTTTTTTAGCAGATGGAGATCGTTGCAATATTTTATGTCACACCATATTTGAGCAGCAGTCTTACTAACACAATTTTTTGGAAAAAGTACACTTTTTTTAATTAAAAAGAACAGTAAATTTAGCCCAATTATTTTGTATTATGTGAAAGATGATGTTATGCCAAGTAAATAAATACCTAACATATCATGCTTTAAAATTGCGCATGCCCCTGGAATGGCGACAAACTGACTTTTAATAAACAGACATTCACATGTCCCATGGTCCAGCGATGTGGCCGCCTGAAGTCTTGTTCCTCGCCCCCGCCTTTCCGCGGCACTGGCATTGCCTTTGTGGGCACCCGGCTGTGACAGCATGCGGATTCACATCCAGGTGAGCATTGCACATTTCTACTGGCCAGGCAATCTTCTTGGACCTGTGACGTGTTCCAGAAGATTGCCGAGAGGGAGGGGAGAGGAGGAGTCGCCTAGGCGGCAAGGCAACAAGAGCAGGAAGTGGGAGCTGGGTACTTTTCAAAACTACTTTAATACCAAATGGGGCATGTAGGGGGGCGAGGAGTGTTTAAAGCGGAAGTTCCACTTTTGGGTGGAATTTCGCTTTAGGGCCGGAATGCGGAAGTGATGGTGGACGTCGCTCCGTTCCTCCAAGGCCATAGAGCCGAGTGAGGGCTATCTTGCCCTCACTCGGCTTCCTGCCCAGGCACACAGAGGATCGGCTTTGGGCTTTCCGAAAGGTCCGGTAAGTCCAGAGACAACCGAGAAGTGGTGGGAGGGGCACCTTGCCCGCCGCCTATAATAGTGATCCCTTGGCGTATCTGCCATCTGGACCACTTTTATCGAAAAGAGGATCGCCGTTGTATAAAAAAATACCAGGGTATGGTAGCTAGCTGCTGCCAAAACCACGGTATCAAACGAATGACGTATGTATACAGTGGGCGATCCAGAAGTGGTTAAAGCACAGGTCTCTTTTCTAAACAAAGGGACAGTTTGCTGTCCTTCAGACTTGAGGGGGACCAGACTAGTAGAAAATGTTCTGGCATCCAGAGGGATTTAAAAATACCTTATCTTTGGTGTCAGTGGGACCTAATAGTGCACCATCGATGATTTCAGTGCAAGGAATTGTGCCTCCTCGTTGATGTCAATGGGAGGAATTGTGCCCCATCCTTGGTGTCAGTGGGAGGAATTCTGCCCCAATGTTTGTTGTCAGTGGGAGGATTTGTGCCCTACTGATGATGTCAGTGGGAGGAATAGTCCCCCCATTGTTGGTATCAGTGATCGGAATAATACTACATTGTTGGTGTCAGTGGATGGAATAGTGTCCCAAGGGCCAGATACAGGCAAAGAAAGGACCACCAGTTGGAGACTGCTGCGTTACAGTATAAAATAAATAAAAACCCTAAAAGCCCCTTTATAATGGTTACCACATTTGAGAAGAGAGTAATTGAGAATGCAGAGACCTCACCTACAGAGTGAGAGACATGAGGACCTGTCCTTTCACACGGAGCGGACCGTTTTTGTGTCTGCTCCGTGTGTCCGCAAAAGCTCAAACGGACTTGTAATAAACGGACGAACGGTCCGTCAATGTGAAAGGGGCCTAAGGTGACCTACCTTTCCAGAATCTACGAAAAGTCTGAAATATCAGTTTTGTGGAGGACTGACTCTAATCAGCTGTCGTTCATTTAGTTCTCTTAAAGGGGAGTTCCAGCCATTTGTATGTTTATTAAAAGTCAGCAGCAACAAAAAGTGTAGCTGCTGGCTTTTAATAAACAGGCACTTACCTGCTCCAGCGACGCGCCGGCCGGGGCTCCGCTCCTCTCCCCCCCTCCCCGGCCGGCGTCTTCATCTTCAGTGTGGGCACCCGGCCGTGACAGCTTTCGGCTTCACGGCCGGGCACCCACTGCGCATGAGCGGCCCGGCCCGCCGCCGCCCTGTAATTGCCCAGGAGATCGCCTAGGACCTGTGACGTGTCCTAGGCGATCGCCTACAGCAGCCACTTCCTGAAGGCGACTAAGCTTAGTCGCCTACAGGAAGGAGGAAGTGGGACAGGAAGTCCCACTCGTGCTGAAGCCCCCACTCCCCCCCCAAAAAAATTACATGCCAAATGTGGCATGTAAGGGGGAGAGGAGTGGGTTAAGAGGAAGTTCCAAATTTGGGTGGAACTCCTCTTTAATTACTGATTACATCTATCTGCTTCATGTAGCGGTTAGCTGTGTAGTCTGAAGCTGAGCGAATCCTTCCAGCTTATCTACACAAGGGATTCATGTATTGTATCAATAGAAGAGAAGCGTTCTTATATGTTAGTAATCAGTCAGTGGAAGGAGAAGGATAAAACGTACAAAGAACTGAGCTAATTATCACCTCCATACATTTGATCCTGTTGTATCCATACCGTGACTTTGATGTATTTTTAGTGGCAATCATCTACTCACATTTGGTTCTTTGAATTTAGATGCTTTAATGTCTCTCTTCTAAACTATTGGTCAAGAAAGTTAATGCCGCGTACACACGATCATTTTTCGGCTTGCAAAAAAACAACGTTTTTCAGCCTCTAGAAAAAACGACGTTGCCCACACAGGATCATTAAAAAAAAATGCTCTAGCAAAGCGCGGTGACGTACAACATGTAGGACGGCACTCTAAAGGGGAAGTTCCTTTCGGATGACGCCACCCTTGGGGCTGCTTTAGCTGATTTTGTGTTAGTAAAAGACGATTTGCGCCTTTCTGTCTGTTACAGCGTGATGAATGTGCTTACTCCATTACGAACGGTAGTTTTACCAGAAGGTGCGCTCCCATCTCATAACTTGCTTCTGAGCATGCGCAAGTTTTTCACGTCGTTTAAGCCCACACACGATCATTTTTTACAACCCGAAAAACGACATTGTTTAAAACGTTGTTAAAAAATGCAGCATGTTCGATTTTTTTTTTTTGACGGTTTTCAGAACCCGAAAAATGATGTGAAGCCCACACACGGCCGTTTTAAATGACATTTTTTTAAAAACGTGTGTACGCGGCATTGGAATATTAGCAGTGATACCTGTGTATAGTCATAGGCTTGCAGATTGTTACTGCACCGCATCCAAAATTAAATGTGACAATACCCCAAAAAAGAACATTGGGACTTTTCAGGTGCTACCAATGATATATTACATGTACAACAGAAAATGTCGAAAAAATTTCCTTTGTATGATACAAAAATTGTAAAAACACATAAAACATGTGAGGAAGGGTCTGTATGTCTTCACAAACTGTATAAATTCACATTAAATGCTTTTCAAGATTTCAAAATACCCTTGAAGATCCCACCATCTAGCACAATACTTATATTCCAATGTGCTATAATCTTCTTACTTAAATGGGTGGTAAAGGTAAAAAATATATATACGGTATATATTTTTTTAAATAACAAACATGTTATACTTACCTCCACTGTGCAGCTCGTTTTGCACAGAGTGGCCCCAAACCTGGTCTTTTGGGGTCCCTCGTGGCTGTCTCGGCTCCTCCCCGCAAGAACTAACAACCTTCATGCGAGCCCACATGGTGGTTAGTTCTTGCGGGCGTGCTCCCCGTGATACAGCCAGGGGATATAGCCGCTCCACTCGGCCCCACCCCCAGCGTGCCACATCATTGGACGTGATTGACAGCAGTGTGAGCCAATGGCTGCGCTGCTTTCAATCAACCAATGAATGAGCCGAGAAGCCAGCTTTCTATGGGGTCTGGTAAACGGGGGGGGGGGGGGTGGGGGGTTCTGGGAGGCTGCTAATCCTCGGAAGGTGAAAAAACCTGTACCTTTACAGCCCCTTTAAGGAAACTGTGGAAAGCATATACACCATTTATCCTAACATTCTGTGAACTGACAGGTAAAGTGACTCACATTGATTATCTCATGACAGTGGCACCTGAAACTATGGGCTTGTTGTCCATGAAGTTGATGTGTTGAATGTGTTGATGTGTTGAAAGCGGAAAAAAATGGGGAAGCATATGGATTTATGTAGTTGACAGGGACTAAATTATATTTTCTTGATGACTGGATTAGAGCAATTTGAAAACTGCAGCTCTTGTGGGATGTTTCTTGTCTGCAGTGTTTAGGACCGACCAAAAGTGGTCCAAGGAAGGAAAACCAGCGAACCATCAACAGAATCATGGGTGGCCAAGGCTCGTGGGATGCCAAAGATTTTTTCACAAACATTGAAGTTGTTGAGCGGGGGGCTTGGTACTGCCGCGGGATGCCGACATTTTTGGCCTGGGCATTGAAGTTCTTGCAAAGCGGGAGGGGATCCTTACTGCTTCCTCCTCATGGTCACGGCTTTTACTCCTCCCATGCTGCAGTTTAGGAGCGTGGGGAGGGAGGTGGGGGACCTCGGACCTCCTCCTCCTCCTCTTCACTTAGTAATGCGGGAAAATATCCTCTCTTGCGGGAAACAGTGGTCATTGCGGGAAAGTCCCACACAATCCGTGTCAGTTTGGAGGTATAAGAAACACACAGAGCATCACAGTTTGTTGCGTGTGGGGTTCCGTAGCGGCAGGCTGGTGAGGGTGCCCATGTTGACCCGTGTGCACAACCAAAAATGCCTACAATGCCTACAATGGGCACATTAGCATTAGAACTAGACCACAGAGCAAAGGAAGAAGTTGGTCTGGTCTGATAAATGATGTTTTCTTTTAGGTCATGTGGATGGCTGGGTGTGTGTTGATTACATTGGTCACATTCCCCAAAAGTAAACAACTATAAGTCCCAGCATGAACTCCTCCTCTTTGTATGGGTCTCTGCAGTACCCAGTTCCCTCATGACACACATTAGGCATGTGCAAAAGGGAAAAATTTGTTTTGTTTAGTTTCGTTTTAATTCGTTATTTAATTAATTTCGTTAAGTTAGATTCGTTACATGTGTTAAATTTGTTTTCGGAATTCGTTTGTTTTCGACCAAATTCGAAAACAAATTCTATTCGAATCGAATTCGAAAACAATTCGATTCAAAAACAAATTCGAATGAAAATTGAAAGCAAATTTGAATCAAAATCTAAAAAATATAAATCGATTTCTAAAAAAGAATACAATAAAATAGAATATAAAATAATAAAACAATAGAATGAAAATCAAAGAACAGAATGGAATTTAATAGAATGTAATCAAATACAATAGAATATGACCTGGCTTCTTCTATCTATCTTCTATCTATCTTCCATTTTCTGAAATTCGAAATTCATATAGAATGAACTCAAATTCGAATAGAAAAATATTAGAAGAGTAGAATAATAAAATATATATATATATATATATATATATATATATATATATATATATATATATATATATATATATATATATATATAAATATATTTTATTCTGCTCTATTCTAGAATTTTTCATTCTATATGAATTTCGAATTTCAGAAAATGGAAGATAGATAGAAGATAGATAGAAGAAGCCAGGTCATATTCTATTGTATTTGATTACATTCTATTAAATTCCATTCTGTTCTTTGATTTTCATTCTATTGTTTTATTATTTTATATTCTATTTTATTGTAATCTATTCTAGAAATCGATTTATATTTTTTAGATTTTGATTCAAATTTGCTTTCAATTTTCATTCGAATTTGTTTTCGAATCAAATTTTTTTTGAATTCGATTCAAATAGAATTTGTTTTCGAATTCGATCTAATTTCGTCCGTGAGTTTTCGATTCGAAAACGTTTGTTCGGATGCGGTTAAATTCGTTAATATTACAATTCGGGAATCCGTATGCATCCGAATGTCCGAATAATGAAAAATGTGTCCGAATTTCGATTCGGAACTAAACGAAAAGCACATGCCTAACACACATGGCTTCAATCCATCCCTGGCTTCCAGCCTAACCTCAGAGTTCCCTTCCCATGCCATGCCACCAAAGGAGATGGAGGAGGTGGGTGGAGCTAAAGCACTAGAGGGAGTGGCATAGAAAGTTAAATCCTCCTCCGCTTTGAATGCTGGGGCCTTGTTCTGCATTAGGGTGGAATTGTGATGGCACTGGATGCTAGACACCCAGCGCCTTGGCACTAGCAACCAGTGAGCAGTAGAGCCAGCGGTGGAGGTGGCCCAAGCTACGGATCTCGGCTGACCAGGTTAATACTATCAGTTAGTAAAGCGGCACTGCCTGCGGTGGCCTTTATTTGGGACATCAGATCAGCTGCCCAGTCCGCAGTGTCTCTGCAGTCTTCCCTTCTGCCTGGGGGGTGGTGCCGCCCCCCCATAAAATTCTGCCCAAGGCAAACATCTTGCAAATGCCACCCCTGCCTCATGACCATAATTTTCATTTATTTAAAGGCCAAGTCCAGCTTTCAACTTTCACTGATTCTTTCAATTTTGTTGATGAAATAATCCGATAATTCGTTGAAAAATTCTTGTGAATCAGAATTAGGGGCTTCTAGACAGACTGGGTTCATGGTCTTGGTAACTAGATTGAAGAGTTCACAGGGGCGGTTTAGGGCATTGGTGATAATATTGGAAAAATGTTTTTTTTTGGCAATAAAGATTTCTTTATGGTATTTTTTGGTTATTATCTTATAAATGGTGTGGTTTTCCTCTGAAGAGCTTCTTTTCCAGGCTGCTTCTGTTCTTCTGCGCTCTTGCTTTAGCAACGACAGCTGGTCGTTAACCACTTCCCACTTCTTATTGACCCTGCATCTCTCCATAAAGAGTACCTGTCACAAACATTCCTATTACAAGGGATGTTTACATTCCTTGTAATAGGAATAAAAGTGATCAAAAAAAAATGACAAAAAAAGTGTGAAAATAAAAGAAATCGAGTAAAATAAAAAATAATATAATAAAAAAAAATGTTTTAAACGCCTCTATCCCCGGTCCCGCCCACATATGTAAACGCCATTCAAACCACACATGTGAGGTATCGCCGCATGCGTTAGAGCGCTAGCAACAATTCTAGCACTAGACCTACTCTGTAACTCTAAATTTGTAACTTGTAAAAAAATAAATAAGCGACGCCTATGGAGATTTGTAAGTACTGACGTTTGGCGCCATTCCATGAGTGTGCACAGTTTTAAAGCGTGACCTGTTAGGTATCTATTTACTCGGCTTAACATCATCTTTCAGATTATACAAAAAAATTGGGCTAACTTTACTGTTTTGTTATTTTTTAATTCACAAAACTGTTTTTTTCCCCAAAAAAAGGCGTTTGAAAAATTATTGCGCAAATACTGTGCGAGATAAAAAGTTGCAATGGCCGGCATTTTATTCCCTAGGGTGTCTGCTAAAAAAACATATATAGTGTTTGGGGGTTCTGAGTAATTTTCTAACAAAAAATTTATGATTTATGCATGTAGGAGAGAAGTGCCAAAATAGGCCAGGTATGGAAGTGGTTAAACCAGCTGGAGTTGTTTTTCCGGATGCACGTTGTGCGTTTTGGCGCTACTAAGTCGGCTGACTGTAGCAGAGCCTTGTTTATAGCATCAGAGTTTCTGTGGCTGTTTGATGTAGTTGGATTGTTTTTTATTTTGTTCCTTAATGTAGTTTTGAAGAGTTCCGAGTGGAGCTTCTTCTGAGATCTAATCCAGTGTGTTGTCACCGGTTTTACCGTTTTTTTTGAGGGGGCGTTTTGAATGTGCTTACTCCATTATGAACGGTAGTTTTACCAGAACGAGCGTTCCCGTCTCATAACGTGCTTCTGAGAATGCGTGGGTTTTTAACGTCGTTTTAGCCCACACACGATCATTTTTTACAACCCAAAAAACAACATCGTTTAAAACGTCGTTAAAAAATGCAGCATACTCGAAAAAAAAATTTACGCTTTTCAGAACCCGAAAAATGATGTAGCCCACACACAATCATTTTAAATGGAATTTTTTAAAAACTATTTTTTTTTCATGCCGAAAAATGATCGTGTGTACGCGGCATTAAGGCTCTAATTGACTTAAAAAAAAAAGATGGGCTTGGGGCGCAGAGATTGGGCGAGAGTAGAAGCGACTGTATTGGCCAGTGAGGGGGAGACGCAGGGGGATGCCTGCGACCTAGATGGGGTAAGTGCAAACGGGGGGAGGGGGGTAGCATTTGGTTTAATTGCTGCCCCCCCACTAAAAATGGAGCACCAGCCGCCACTGTAAACAAAGGGGCAGTTTATTGTCCTTTAAACTTTAGGGGTGCCTGACTATGGCCAGCGGGAGTAGAAAATGCCCTGGTGTCAGTTGCTGTAAACAATTCCTCATTGTTAGTGTTAGTGGGAAAAATAGTGCCCCATAGTCAATGTCAGTGGCAGAAACTATACCCCGCTGTTATTGACAGTGGGGGGGAATAATTCCCCAAGGGCCAGATAAAAGCAAGTAAAGGGCCGCATCTGGCCACAGGGCTGCAGTCTGGAGACCACTGCTCTATGCTGTGCATGTGTGACATCAGATCCCTGCCTCCTACTTTCTAATGCTCAGAAATGCTGTGTAAAATGTGTGCTTTAGGAGGCTGTAGAGAACAGATAGCTGCAGATAAACAGGAACAACTTACTGTATGTAGGAGGATTTGTTTCATCTCTGTGTATCACTGGAGCATAGTCACTTCAGTATATGTAAGGATTTACTACCACTTTTAGGCGGCTGTTATCCCTTTATATTACCCCTGCTCATGCCATAAAGGTAATGTGCACACAAGCACACATACTATAAACATGTATAGCATAACAAAACATGCGCACACACATTTTCTGTGACCTTCTGTTTCAGCCACTAACAATTTAAAGAGATATCCATCATTGTATTATTGTCTAATGATTAATAATAGGCAATGCCTTCATTTGTAATATATTGCTGTACTTTATGTCTACAGCAGTTATTTATGGGAAGAGATTATTCCGGGGCCAGCACAAGTCAAGGTTGCTTATAACAACTACTTTAATTTACACAGCAAAGATTATACAAGGACCTATTCATCACAGCCGCGCCTGGCTGGATCCATATTTTGTCTGAACGTTGGAGGCTTTTTTTATTAATCCCACACATTCTCCACAATTAACACCAAAATGTGTTCTGTATTTGTTGGAAATGCAAGTTTTTATTTCATTTTTATGTTCAATAAAGTTTTAAATACAATATTTAGTATTTAAATAATTCTTGTTTATTATTTCCAGTAGTTGGAGCACTGGGTATGTTTTCACATGTTTGCAAGGCTAATCTTAAAGCGGCGTGCCACCCAAAACAGGAAGCTCCGCTTATCTGTCTCCCCCCCCCCTTCCGGTGCCATATTTGGCACCTTTCGGGGGGGCATGGGGGGAGTGGGTACCTGTTTTTAACACAACAAGGTACGTTAGAAGTTCGGCCCCCCTCCTCCTTTCCCATTCGTCAGGCCATTCAGAAAGCAAATCGTGGTTTCTCTTACAGGCAATGATGGCGGCAGCACCTGAGAGCGGGTGGAAACATTGGCTGGGGTGCCGTTGACATGTCCTTTATGTTCCCCTAACGGGGAAGTTCCTTGGAAGTCTGCGCAGGCGCAAACTTCCCGACGGAAATCTCCGAACCTCGCCCGGCATCCAGGCTCATTCTTTAACATCCCCGTGGATTGGAGGATGTTAAAAAAAGAGCCAGGAGGCCGAGCGAGCGGAGCGAGCCGTCCGAGCAAAGCGAGGACGTGAGGCGGACTGGCCACTTACTTCGAAATCCACGTCGCCCTGGATGCCGGCCGAGGTTCAGAGATTTCCGTCAGCAAGTTTGCGCCTGCGCAGACTTTCAAGGAACTTCCCCGTTAGCTGGAACCGTCTCAGCACATCAGATTGCGCATGTGATGGAACTTCCAAGATAGTTGGAACCAGCACGGCAGATCACCAGCATCACTGGATTCCAGGACAGGTGAGTGTCCTAATATTAAAAGTCAGCAGCTCTACAGTATGTGTAGCTGCTGATTTTACATTTTTCCATGGGGGGACTGGAGCTCCGCTTTAAAGAGGCGTTCCAGTCTCCTGTCAAAAAAATAAAAGTCAGCATCTTCAAAACCTGCTGACTTACCTGTCCCACGATCTAGTGGTGAGTGAGTGAATAACTTGTATAGCGCTACACATGCGAACTAAATCGCCTCAAGGCACTTTTCCCATCCGGCGTCGTCTTAATCCTTCAGAAGAGATGGGTCTTGAGTTTTTTCCTGAAGGCCCGATAGTTTTCTTCCATGCGGATGTCCGTTGGTCGTTCCATAGCCGTGGTCCTTGGACTACAAATCTTCGTTCTCCCTTTGATTTGAAGTTGTATTTGGGGATATAGAGGAGGTTTTGGTTAGATGATCGGAGAGTGCGATGGGTGGTGTAGTGTTTTATTTTCTCGCATTGAGGCGCCTTTCCTTGTGTGCATTTGTGGGTGAGGCAGAGGGTCTTGAATGTGATCCGATCCTTTACTGTTAGCCAATGAAGGGCCCTCAAGGATGGGGTGATGGATTCCCAGGGTTTCTTTCCTGTTACCGACCTAGCTAATGTGTTCTGAACGATTTGTAGGCGTGAGATCATGTATTTTGGTAGTCCTACGTAGAGGGAGTTTGCATAGTCGAGTCGAGAATTGATGATTGTTTCCGACTACTACCGCTCTGTCCTCTTCCGGGATGAAGGGGATGAGTCTGCGCAGTAGGTGGAGAAGGTAGTGGGATCCAGTGACTACTGATCCTATTTGCGCATCCATCGACATCTCTGCGTCAAAGGTTACCCCAAGGCTTTTGACCTTGGTACTTGAGGTGATGATCTGCCCAAGGATGGTGGGTGGTGTCCATGATGTCCTAGCTTTAGTCTTTCGGTTTGTGTGGAGGAGAAGTAGTTCTGTTTTTGATCTGTTGAGCTTGAGGGAGCTCTCAGTCATCCATTCGTCGATCAATGCCAGGCATTTTTCTAATCCGTGATATCGGTTGTTTTTTTCGGTGATCCGAAAGTAAAATTGAGTGTCATCCGCATAGGAGTGGTAGCACAACTCATGATTTTGAGGAGTGGGCAGAGGTAGATGTTGAAGAGCACGGGTGACAGGGGCGATCCTTGAGGGACTCCGCAAGAAACTTCCCCTTTTTACATAAATTTTAGTTGGGTACAGCGTTGCATGACCGCGCACTTGTCAGTTAAAGAAACGCAGTGCCGTACCGCAAAAAAATGTCATGGTCCTGAAGGGGTGTAAATCTTCCGGGGGGCAAGAGGTTAAAGAGGAAGTAAACCCTGATAGGTTTTACTTCCTCTTTTTTCCCCTGCAAAGTAAAAGCATACTAGCCCATTATGTTGCATTTACCTGCAAACAAAGCCCGCAATGTCCCCTCTGGTGGCCGCATCCATCTTCACCCATCTTCCTTCCGGGGGGCCTTGGACTCCGGCCCTATGACTGGCTGAAGTCTTGTGACGTCACTACGGCACATGCGCCACCGGTCACAGCACGGGCACTATAGGAATGGCACGATCATGCCCTTACTTCAGTGCGTATGCACCAATAATATCGGCGCAAGCGTATATGGCAGGGTTGCCAACTTTCAGTAAATTTACGAACAGTTTGTAAAATCCATAATCGTTGCATCTGTCCATAAATGTCAGTTATGGACATGCAGCCTACATGTCCGTAATGGGCATTCAAGGACAGATGCAAAAAGTACAGATTTTACAAACTGTTTGTAAATTTACTGAAAGTTGGCAACCCTGGTATATGGTCAATTTCTCCTAAACCTTGCAGGTCATGCAGTCATGTTGGAACAGGAAGGGGCCACCCCCAAACTGTTCCCACAAAGTTAGAAGCATGAAATTGTTTAAAATGTCTTGGTATGCTGACGGAGACTGAGGCCTCATACACACGACCGAACATGTCCGCTGAAACTGGTCCGGCGGACCAGTTTTCGCGGACATGTTCGGTCGTGTGTACGGCCGACCAGACAATTTTCCGGCGGATCGGACAGGTTTCCAGCGGACAAATGTTTCTTAGCATGCTAAGAAACATGTCCGCTGGAAGCCTGTCTGTCGGACATGTTCGGTCATCTGTACAACTCACCGGACATGTCCGCTCGGCCGAAAGCCCTCGCATGCGTCGAAGTGATTCGACGCATGCGTGGAAGCATTGACCTTCCAGGGTCGCGCACGTCGCTGCGTCATCGTCGCGGCCACGTCACTGCGTATCCTGTCCACGGGAAATTTGGTCTGATGGTATGTACAGCCATCAGACCAAATGATCCCAGCGGACATGTCTGATGAAAACGGTCCGCAGACCGTTTTCATCGGACAGATCCGGTTGTGTGTACGAGGCCTGAGAGCCAGACCTTCTTGTCCAACATCAGTGTCTGACCTCACAAATGCACTTCTGGAATAATGGTCAAACATTCCCATAGACACACTCCTAAACCTTGTGGACAGCCTTCCCAGAAGAGTTGAAGCTGTTATAGCTGCAAAGGGTGGGCCAACTCAATATTGAACCCTACGGACCAAAGTTGGGATGCCATTAAAGTTCATGTGCGTGTAAAGGCAGGTGTCCCAATACTTTTGGTAATATAGTGTAGGCACATTGGTCTGAGCTGGACGAAAGTAACTGTGTATAAAATATCCATACCTGGAATTGTTCTTTAAAACTTCTATGTCCATCTAACACTACCACGTCCTCAGGTTGACAATGTGATTTCACTGCAGAATGAGCAGCGCTGTCACCTTGTCGGAGAATGTGAAAAAATAATGAATCTCCTGGAAAGATCAACTGATAATCAGTCTATGTTACGGGGGGGGGGGGGGGGGGGTGGTATTATTAGACTGCATTGTATGATTTTGTCCAGAGTTCCACTTTATACAATTACAATAAAAGGACCCAGCTCACAAGAGCTTACAATTCATCAATATCGTTTAGTAACTTAAGCCGGACGTGTGGGGCCCAGCAGGCAGCCAAAGCTTTGCTTCATGTGGGCGTACATGCAAACAGCCTTTTACTTGTTCTAAACACTCTCACCTCTGACTTTTTGTAGTAAGGAAACTGCTTTACAGCCGTTCTCATTACCCATTCAATGGGGCCGCATGGGAGCAGCGCTAAATGCGCTAATCAGCGATTAACTATGTGGGTCACACTGGGCCTAAATGGCACACTAATACAAATTTCAGTGCGCCTTCGTAACCACGAGCGATACAGAGGTGCTGACATTTCGATCGTTGTAGTTGTTTTTATGTATTTTGCGTTGATTGGGCTTATATAAATCTCCCTTTAGCTTAAGATCTGTATTCACAACATGTGTGGGGTGTAAGCTTGTATTGATTGTGAATCACTTTGAAGGTACGCTCCGGTCAAACATGAAAATAGTGCATTTACACCAGCTCAGGGGATATGACCTAACTGCTTTGTGACTTGTATTTTCATCTTGGCATCATTCTTCTGGCTTCCCCAGCCACCTTATCAGGATTCTTCAATTGTTTCAGCACGAGAGCCACATATATTTTACAAATATTTGCAATATTAAAAAAATACCAATCATAGATCCCCTTACAACAGGGTTCCCTCCTTACATTAGAGTGCCCATTAGAGTCCCCCCCCCTTACATCAGGGTCCCAATAATAGTCTCCCTTTCATTAATGTCCCTATCATAGTCCCCCCTTCATCAGGGTCCCCATCAGAGTACCTCATTACATCTGAATCCCCATCCAAGTCCCCCTTTACATCAAGATCCCAATCATTGTGTCTCTCTTTCATCAATGTCCCCATCAGAGTCCCTCCTTATATCTGGGTCCCCATCCAGGTCCCCCTTTACATCAAGGTCCCAATCATTGTGTCTCTCTTTCATCAATGTCCCCATCAGAGTCCCTCCTTATATCTGGGTGCCCATCCAGGTCCCCCTTTACATCAAGGTCCCAATCATTTTCTCCCATTGTCAATCATAGTCTTCCTTTCATCAATGTCCCCACCAGAGGCCCCCCTTTTATCAAGGTCCCAATCATAGTCTCCCTTTCATCAATGTTCCCATCAGAGTCCCCCCTCTATCATGGTCCCCATCAGAGTCCCTCCTTACATCTGGGTCTACATCCGAGTCGCCTTTAACTTCAAGGTCCCCATCATAGTCTCCCTTTCATCAATGTCCCCATGAGAGTCTCCCCTTCATCAGGGTCCCAATCAGAGTCCCTCTTTACGTCTTATCCCCATCTGAGTCCTTCTTTACATCAAGGTCCTGTTCATAGTCTCGCTTTCATCAATGTTCCCATCAGAGTCCCCCCTTCATCAGGGTCCCCATCAGAGCCCCTCCTTACATCTGGGTACGCATCCGAGTCCCCCTGAACATCAAGGTCCCCATCATCCCAAACAAAGTCCCTCTTATTTTGGCTGAGCCTTAAAAAAGCAGGCCCAGGGATTTCAGGATATGAGTGCATTTTTCTGTAGTCCTCAGAAAGGCAGGCTGTACCATTTGGGGGTCATATAACTAGCAGCTATGGTCCTTACTACAAACAAGCACTGAAAAGCCTGCTGTGGTGGAATACATAGAAGTCAGGATTAAGTAAACTCAGTGGACTTTCAGTCAGTTGCCATATTACTGCATAGTGTTAGCATTTCACAGATGCTATTAATGCAGTCATCTCCTTGTTAACTGTGTTGTTGGACAGCCATGGGGGATTAATCCTGTGGCCTCAAACTCCTGGGAATGCTCCTAGTGTGATCACTTTAAACTTGTGGCTCCCCCTAAGGTCTTTAGGACTTCATCAGAGGATAGCTCACCCTCTGATGAGGTCCTAAGGAAGTAATGCGTGAGGCAGAGCCGCAAATATGAGGTGGTCACGCTAGGAGCGTTCCCAGGTATTTGGGGACACAAGATTGATCCAGCTGGCTCTAATCTCTGGTTCCAAACACTTGCCTGAGACAAGTGTCAGCAAGAGGAAGACAGATTGGGGAGAGGTTAGCATCCTGTTCCTCTGCATTTCTCTTACTGACCCTTCTGCAGAATATACTTGGACCTGGAGATAAGCACCAGCTATTAATGCAGCCATCTCCTTGCTAAGTGTGTTGTTGGATGGCCATGGGGCATAGGGGGCATCCTGTCTGACCATGAAAGTTGCCTTCCATGGCATGTAGGAGGATAAGACAAAGTACTATGGGCCAGATTCACATACAAATACGTTACGCTGCGGCGGCGTAACGTATCCCATTTACGTGACACCGCCTCAAGTTTACAGCGTAAGTGCCTGATTCACAAAGCACTTACCCGTAAACTTGCGGCGGCGTAGTGTAAATCCGCTCGGCGCAAGCCCGCCTAATTCAAATGGGGCGGGCACCATTTAAATTAGGCGCGTTCCCGCGCCGAACGTACTGCGCATGCTCCGTCCGTAAAATTACCCGACGCGCATTGCGCTAAATGACGTCGCAAGGACGTCATTGGTTTCGATGTTAATGTAAATGGCGTCCAGCGCCATTCACGGACGACTTACGCAAACGACGTGAAATTTAAAATTTCGACGCGGGAACGACGGCCATACTTAACATTGGCTAGGCCACCTAGAGGGCACCCTTAGTTTTACGTTGCGTATCTCTACGGAAACAACGTAAATTTAGAGCGACGGGCAAAGCAGACGTTCGTGAATCGGCGTAACTAGTCATTTGCATATTCTACGCCGACCTCAATGGAATCGCCACCTAGCGGCCTGCCTAGAATTGCAGCCTAAGATCCGACTGTGTAAGTCAATTAAACCTTTCGGATCTTAGGGCTATCTATGCGTAACTGATTCTATGAATCAGCCGCATAGATACGACAATCGTATCTCAGAGATACGGCGGCGTATCAGGAGATACGCCGTCGTATCTCTTTTGTGAATCTGGCCCTATGTTCTTTGGGTGACAGAACACGGCACTAAGAAAATAAATGAGACTTCTTCTTTAACATGAAATATTTTACAGTTTCATATTTTACCCGATAAAGTTTCCTGCAACGGCAGCTCACATATTTCAAGCCTGACTGATTTCCTTCTAAGCAGAAATTGACTTACTCAGCAGTACGTAGAATTAAACTTTTGCATGAAGTACCTTGACACTACTTGCTACAAGAAAGACAGGTTCACTTTAATAAGCCAGTACATATGACAGCTACAAGATGGCAACAGCTGTTTAAAAGTTTTGGAGAGTCCCTGAAAAAACACTCTCAGGTTTATTACAGGTCTGGAGCATCTTTGAAATGCTACTGTAATGTGACTGCGACACTCAATACAAATCCGCTATGCATCGCTTCCAATCCAATATAGCTGATGTGACATCATTACTGCTTGTTCCAGACTCATTGTGGTGTCACGCTGCTCATTCTTTTATATAGAAACATAACATGAGTCACAGAAATTGATTCACACAATACACTGAGCAGAAATATTGGACAGCTAAATGCACTCGGCATCAAGGGAGCTGCTCATGCTCGTAGGTTGTATCTCTGAATATTAATGTTACAGACTGAATATTTGCCTCCTATATCTCCTGTGTGGAACTCAGCATTTATTACATTTTCAGCACCTCCTGAACACCAGCTGAATTTTGAAATAGAGCTGATAGTAGGAGTGACCACATTCAGGGCCAATGGCTGTGAACCTACAGGTGTATAGCCTATGGCACCTGAAAGTGAACTCTCATTTTTAAAGTCTGGCCTACAAGTAAACTTATAATAAGTCTTCGCTGTAGGTACCTTGGAAAAGGCACAGACTTGTGCTGTTTAGTATTCACATCAGATCCAGCTGATGACATCACTGGCGCATGCGCAGTATGCTCTGCATTCATGGCATACTGAGTGTGCCTTGATCGCAAAAGCGCCCTGCCTGCGATGATAACTTTCGTATGGGAGTGACTTCATCGCAGCCTGGCCTTCCAAATGGATGAAAAGCGCAAGCATGGAAGGAAGACCCAATGCCCACTTAATGCGGAGGTTCACCCTAAAAAACAAGTTTCTACCATGCCATCCAGCATACTAGCGTGAGCTACAGTATGCCTTTATTTTATTTTTTTACACCGTACTCACAGTTTAATCCATTAGTTTCGTTTCAGACTCCCTGCGGGGAGTAGGCGTTCCTATGCAGAGGGGAACATGATTGACGGCCGGCTATGGTGCGTCACGCTTTCCGAATATAGCCGGAGTAGGACTCGGCTCTTCACGGTGCTATACGGCGCCTGCGCACAGACTAGGAACTGACTGCGCAGGCGCCGTGAAGAGCCAAGTCCTATTTTGGCTATTTTTGCGAAGCGTGACGCGCCATAGCCGGCCGTCAATCATGTTCCCCTCTGCATAGGAACGCCTACTCCCCGCGGAGAGTCTGAAACGTAACTAATGGATTAAACTGTGAGTACGGTGCAAAAAAATAAAATAAAGGCATACTGTAGCTCGCGCTAGTATGCTGGATGGCATGATAGAAAAAAAAAATCTTTTTTAGGGTGAACCCCCGCTTTAAGGAAAAACTGCCCTTATCCCAACTGCCTATAGCTTACAGCATTCCTAGTAGGGATGAGCTTTACATTCGGGTCGAACATGATTTCGACTCGAACATTGGCTGTTCGCCCGTTCGCCGAACAGTGATCAATTTGGGGTGTTTGCGGCAAATTTCTAGCCGCAGAACACTGTTTAAAAGTCTATGGGAGATTAACATGAAAAAATCAAGTGCTTATTTTAAAAGCTTATATGCAAGTTATTGTCATAAAAAGTGTTTGGGGACCTGGGTCCTGCCCCGGGGGGACATGTATGTAAAAAAAGTTTTAAAAACTGTAATTTTTTCGGGAGCAGTGATTTTAATAATGCTTAAAGTGAAACAATAAAAGTGAAATATTCCTTTAAATTTCGTACCTGGGGGGTGTCTATAGTATGCTTGTAAAGTAGCACATGTTTCCTGTGTTTTTACAGTCTCTGTACAAAATTAAATTTCTAAAGGAAAAAAATAATCATTTAAAACTACTCTCGGCTATAATGAATTGTTGTGTCCCGTCAATACAGACAAAAGTCATTGAAAGTCATTGAAAAATAAAAAATAAAAAATGCGTGGGGGTCCCCCCAAATTCCACTTTTCAAGTGTCTTGATATTTGTGCAAGCATAGCAAATAATATCTGTAATGTTTGAGTGCCCTAATGCCCTCTCCCCATGTTGAGGACATGTGGCCTGGTATGGTTTGTGGGGTGCCCCCTCTTTTTTGACTAACAAGACTTCATGGCCCGAAAAGGGTCTTGCATGGAGTTTGGAGGGCCTCATACTTTTTTATTCTTGTTTTTTTTTTTTTGTGTGAGGTTCCCCCTTAAAACCTATATCAGACTCAAAAGGGTTGATTTACTAAAACTGGAGAGTGCAAAATCTGGTGCAGTTCAGCACAGAAACCAAGTTTCCAGGTTTTATTGTCAAAAATGAAGTGAACAAGCTGAAGTTAAAAGCTAGAAGTTAGAAGTCTGAAGCGTAAATCATCCCTAAAGGGTGGGATCCAATGCCAAATTTGTTTTCATGGGGTCCCTCTTAAAATCCATACAAACCTAAAAGGCCTGGTATAAATGTTGAGAGGGGGGGACCTCACTCTGTTTTTTTACATTTAGTTGTCAGTTGGGAATCCTTGAGTGACAGCTGATTGTTAGGACGAGTCACTCACTGGTTGTTAGGATACCGGTGGGTGCATTGCCTTACCATAGTGCGTTGGGATGTGATTCAGAATGAATGGCACTGCAACATACGTAATATGCATTGTCATGTGGTACCACCACCATGCACAATTCTAAATGGGGCTTAAATAATGTGAAAGTGCCTTCTGTATTCGCTTGCTCTGCAGTTTCTTAACTTCTTAAATAAGCACTCTGAGTCTAGAGCTCCTGCTAGACTTACAAAGATAAATGTCCTCTCCTGGTACTCTACTTTAGCCTAATCTGATCCTTGTCCATGTGACCACTCTTACTGCAAGGACGCCCTTCACCGGGTCGTCGTAACAGTTACTGTAATGAGTCTAATAATGAAGGTTGCGCCTAGCCATCCGTCACTGCCATTGCCATAAAATAAATGTGAAGCAGCAGCACGCATGTAGTGTATGTAGTGTGATCAGTATTCTGGAGAGGACCTCTGTTCTCAGGGTTCTGGCTGTCGTCAGATCACTTGCCAGCGAACCACAACGACTTGTTTATATTTAATCAGTGTAGAAATCCAATGAAAGCCTTTATTAACAGGCTGATGATGTACAGATCTATGCACGCTCATGTCCTTTGGTATCGGCCATCGAAAGGACTCTCTACTTTGTAAACAAATGTAAACCCAAATTCACTGTGTAGATCAGCTTTTCCTAACCAGGGTTCCGTGGAAAACTAGCGTTCCTCAAGAGGTTGCCAGGGGTTCCTTGATTCCTGCCTCTCAGATAAGCAACCAATGACACTGGTGATCTTTAATCCACCTGTAAGGAAGAGGGGGGGGGGGGTATTCTGAATGCCCACATTGTAAGGAGCATTGGGGGTAATCCACAAAGATCCGGCGTAACTTAATTTTTCCCATTTAAGTTACACTGCCTTAAAATTTCTACCTAAGTGCCCGATCCACAAAGCACTTACCTAGAAATTTTTGGCCGTGTAACTTAAATTCCGCCGGCGCAAGGTGTTCCTATTTTCATGGGGGCGATTCCCATTTAAATTAGGCGCGCTCCCGCACCGGCCGTACTGCGCATGCTCGTGACGTCATTTTCCCGACGTGCATAGCGCGAAATTACGTTACGCCGAATCGCGTCGCTGGACAGAAGGGTCTGCTTTTACATGGTGTAAACAGTTTACACTTTGTAAAAGCAGCCCTAATTTTGCGTTTGCAAACTAAAACTTACCGAGAAAAAACGAAGCTGAAAAGCTTTGTGGATCTCCGTAAGTGCTAATTTGCATACCCGAGGCGGCATTTCGACACAAAATGCCCTCAGCGGCGGATGCGGTACTGCATCCTAAGATCCGGCAGTGTAAGTCCCTTACACATGCCGGATCTTCTGCCTAACTATGGAAAACTGATTCTGTGGATCAGTTCCATAGTTAGAAACAGGGATACAACGGCGTAACAGCAGTTACGCCGGCGTATCCCTTTTGAGGATCTGGCCCATTGCTCCCAGTGACCATCATGCTATTGTACTGTAAGCTGTAGATAGGAAATTTGAGTAAGGTTTCCCAGAGCCTGGAAAGTTATTCCAAAGGTAGCTCTATGTCAAAATGGTTGAGACTGGTGTAATAACACAGAGATTTTCCCACTGGTCACATGACTGACTTCAAGGGCTTGTTCCCATATGGGTTTTGGGCTTGTGATGATGCCATCAATTTGAGGAGCTTCTGAGATCATTCAAAAAACATTGACAGATGCATTTAACCTGCAGTTGGTCTTCTCCTGAACTGCAACTGTCACGTGTCCCAGGCGATCGCCTACAGGGAGGGGCTGCCAAAAGGCAATATGACGTATCGCCTTTGCAGCCCCTCGGTGGAAGGAGGAAGTGGGACAGGGAGTCCCCTTCTCCTGAAGCCCCCACTCCCCCCCCCAAAAAAATTACAAATGTGGCATGTAAGGGGGAGAGGAGTGGGTTAAGAGGAAGTTCCATTTTTGGGTGGAACTCCTCTTTAACCTGTTTCAAGTGGGGTTTGCATTCTCATAAACTTATTTGGGAATTCAAAACCCATCTGAAGCAAACAAAAAACTTGCCAGCACAGGCCCTTAAAGTAGAACTAAAGGCAAAACTCTTTAAAAAAAATTGGTAAGTTTTAGGGGGGATTTTAACCCCTGTCAGTCTTTTTTCATCTATAATACCATTGGGGAGATTTCCCTTCACTTCCTGTCCTTTTCAATTTACTCCTGATGATAACGGTTGTAGTGCTACCCGCATAGGAGCCACTAGAAAGATGCCCAGGGTTCCTTTTCCCAACAGTTGCCTCACAGCCAGGCACATGGTCATAGACACTGAGAGGCGTAGCTTGAGGTTTGTGGGCCCCGATGCAAAAGTTGTCTTGGGGGCCCCCCCCTTCCACTGCACGTCAAGATACTCCAAGTGGCTAAAGAGTTATTTCAGAGATTTATGTACATATTGAGAGGGTAATTCAAAATATTTTGTAGATCCTAGTAATCACATGAACTTGCCCCCCATCCAAGTAATGACATGACCTTGTGCCCCCCCCTCTATCCTATTAATGACACGACCTCACCTCCCCTACCATCCTAGTATTGTCATGACCTCCCCCTCCCATCCTAGTAATGACATGTCCCCAGCCAATGAGAGCAAAGGAAGGGTGTGGACTGGGGAGAAGGTAAACAACTGGAAGCTCATTACTGGATTGTAGGACTTGGCTGGGGCCTTGGGGGACACAAGGCAGACTGGAGCTGGACTCCAGCTCTGGGATTTTGTGGAGGAAATCAAATGTAACATGACAGCAGGGAACAGAGCTGTGGGCCTCCTGGAGCTAGAGGCGGGGTCACAATTGCAGCCCCTGCGACCCCTGATGCTACGCCCATGCAGTCACTCTTCAGCCCTACAAACAGTCCAGAGGTGTTCCTTTTGTTGTTTTCATTTTTGGGTAACTTGAATACTCCAAAAAGAACTATGTACAAAGTGAGGACACTTGCATTTTTTCTGTAGAATTGTACGCAAAGTCCTTGTAAAAGCAGACATCGGACTTGGCTTTGTAGTAGTAGCTAAAAGCACAAAAGCTTCCTTTTTTAAACCATTTTAGTCCCTTCACCAAGAACTAAATGGACTGAGCTCTTCAGAACAGCAGCCAATATCCTCACTCTTTTCACACACACACACGCACACAAAGCGGACTCTCTAGCAACAGAGGGATAGAAGCAGCCCTCAGTCTCTAGGATTTCTCTTACCAGTCTGTACTCACAAATGTTCTTTTGAAAGTTGGTTACTTCCTTCAAACATCCATGTGATACCTTCTCTCTGTGATACCAGACTAGATCTACAGATGACAGTTCCTCAAGCATATGGCAGGATGGCCTTAGGGGGCAAGCAGCCCCCTAAGGCTGTGATCTCCTTCCAAGGAAAAAGACTTGACAGTGCTATGTCTCAGAATATTTATACACATTTCTAGCAGCCACCTGTGCCACTCTCCCAGGGATTGGCCAGGGCTGTTTAAATATTCATGCATGCTGTTAATTTTCCTTGCTCCACACCTATGTTCCAGAACAACATACAGTTCTCCTGAAAACAGAGAGGGCAATCAAACCTTCATCAAGTTAAACAATAAACAGACTAGAATAATCGAAGACAGCCACACTGGATACAGTGAGCCAAAATAAAATTTGCCTAACAATGAACTGCAGCTCCACTGGGTGCAGTGAGCCAGAACTAAATCTACCGAGTCCTAACACCTATCTAGTAGGGTGCTAAACGTTAAACAAAACAAATAGAGAGGGTAAATCTTCCTAACGGGGGCACAGACAGCAATAAGAACCTGACAAATGTCATTCTAGGTGAGAATGGAGAGGTGCTGTTTTGCAGCCCAATAAATAAATAATAAAAAAAAATCTATATACAATTGGATCAAAGGAGGCAAAGCAAGATGTGTTTAGATTCATGGTGAAGGTCCGCTTTAATATCTGTATTCCATAGAGACTATAACTAGCATCCATAAACACCTTACGTTTTCCTTTATTGTCTATAACCCTACTGTAGACTCACCCTCTCTAATTGTCCCGGGGAACATTGTCACCAAGACAGAAAATTATGGGAAATGCAAAATTTTACAATTATCACCAGAACAAAAGAGGGGAAATCTTGAGGACACCTGTTCACAGGGGCAACTTTCTAGAAAATTCCTCTCACTTCTTGAAAAAGAGAAATCACCGCTCTAGGATACTAATCAGAAAGTCTCCTCACCTGATCCAAAGCCACGGGTGCTGGCAATGCATAGAATGATGCAAAATGAAGGAAAAACGTTCTGGACAGCCGCACTCCAAAAATAAATAGCTTTTATTGTAAAATCAAAAGGCACACAAAAAGCATGCCACAGCAGACGGGGAAAAAACTGACACGTTTCACACCAAACTTTAGTGCTTATTCATAGCTTACTTCTTGTTCTGTGTATGGGACAAGAAGTAAAGGGAAGTCACCCAAATAGGACACAGGCAACAAAAAAAATTAACTTACAGATGTTTTAATTTTTCCCTACAATGTCCAAACCCCCGCCCAAAAAAGGGTTAGATCAACTTAATAAAGAAAAAAGGCACTATGCAGTCACACTACATTACTACATCATAGCAGCCCCCTTTGCTAATCAGATCAACCATGCCTCTTCGTACCTGTGGACCATATTTGTGATAACAGAACCCTGCCAGAAAACTGCCACTGCTTTACATGGCTCTGTCTTAGGACAAACACCCTCGAGCATAGCTCCCAACTGTCCCTGATTTTGAGGGACTGTCCCTGATTTGGAGCAATGTCCTCCTGTCCCTCTTTCCTCCTTTATTTGTCCCTCATTTTGGTCTGATCTATATAGTTGCATATAAAATGCACTTTTTATCTTTCAAAAAGTCTCTCTCAGTGCTAAACCTTTCATCCAATTTCTAAATGGCTGCAATTAAAAATTTTAAAAGCCAATAGAAAGGAATAGTAGTGGTGATTTTAATTAACCGTTTTTTTTTGTTAATTCTCCTTTAAGGGGGTGCGGCAGGGGTGTGTCTTATGCTTGCATACATTTTCTAGTAGGTGTCCCTCATTCCCATCTCAAAATGTTAGGAGGTATGCCCTCTAGCGCTACAAGAGAGAGCGCTTCTGTTTTCCTGAGGATTGTGTATGCGCATTGTGCCCTCTCTGCTGTCATTACTGCTGTACTCATCCAAGCCAACAGTAGAAAAAGCACACTGCGCATGCACGGCCCTCAGAAAAAGGACAGCCCTCCCATCTGTAACTCTAGGGGGAACTCATTCTCATGGATGCTTTGTCCCTGTAAAAAGACAGGAAGTAACCATGTAAAGCAATGGCAATTTTCTTTGAAAATTTGGTCTACGGGTAAGTTACCGGAGGAGAGGCATGACTTAAGATCTGATTAACTTAAAGCGGAGGTTCACCCAAAAAATCTATTTTTAACATTACATTCAGCTGAGTTGTCATAATGACAATCGGCGTTTTTTTTTTATTTTATCCCCGTACATACCGTATTTTCACTGCCGCTTCCGTGTATGTCTTCCTCAGGGCTGGGCGTTCCTAATTGATTGACAGGCCGTCGCATACTGCACGTCACGAGTTGCCGAAAGAAGCCGAACATTGGTGCGCAGGCGCCGTATAGAGCCGCACCGACGTTCGGCTTCTTTCGGCAACTCGTGACGCGCTGTATGCGACGGTCGGAATCCTGTCAATCAGATAGGAACGCCCAGTCCCGTAGAAGACATACCCGGAAGCGGCGGTGAAAATACGGTATGTACGGGGATAAAATAAAAAAAAACAGCCGATTGTCATTAGGACAACACGGCTAAATGTAATGTTAAAAAAAATTTTGTTGGGTGAACCCCCGCTTTAAAGCAATTGTAAAGGGAATAATAAAAAATAAAATAAAAATAAAAAAACTTCTGTTCTCGGGTCCCCTGCTGGCGCTCCTGGCTACTCCTCTCCGTCCCGTGCCCCCACAGGAAGCCACTTTCCATGGGGGCACTCGTGCATGCTCGCTCCCGAGGTTTGACCCTGTCCTCTGCTCCTTCATCACTGGAGTTGATTGACAGGAGCGGGAGCTCCTAGCAATCTGCTCAATGAGGAGGAAGGCAGGGGCCGGAGCCGCTGCTCTTGTGCATGTCGCTGGATCATTTCAGGCTCAGTTATACATAAGGGGGGGGGGGGGGCTGGGGGGATCCAATTGTAAAAAAAAACTTTGAGGCTTTAGAACGAATTGAAGGTGCTGCTGTGGTGAAGTGTGACGGCATAATGTTTTATTTTTTTTATTTTGGTGATCTAACCCTTTAAATCACAGTTCTCTTTGATCACTGCACCCTAATATTTGAATAATCTGCTCATACAAAACTGGCTTGTACTGCAGAATTGAAGAATACATTCCCACCACCTTCAATGCAGAGGACATCATGGAAAGCGATATGATATTCTGTACACATTATATTGCTCGCAGGCAGTGGCGATACACAAGGGCAAATCAATTGAATCTATATCATGCATTTACAGTATATGGCATTTCCAGGAACTGGATGCACACAATAAATAAGGGCTGTCATTTGAACGATGTACAGTCCTGGAGGCGATTAAAGAGGAGCGAAATTCTTTAACGCCATTCGTTCGTCTTCCATAGGGGCAGCTTAGCTCCATATCTGTATAGCTTGGCTACTTTTGTAATAAGTGTATTGGTTATCTTGATAGCAGATTTGTCTTTTGCTTTATTATTTGTTTAGCTGATCTTCCTACTGTTTCATCAGCTGAAATGGCTCTTACGTTGTGTAGCTCCCGGCTCTGTGATCTTATAGGGAGCACAGGCAATCATCCTAATATGAATGGTTATCAGCTTGCGTTAGCATTTTCAAAAAGCTGGCATTATATATGTTGTGTATTTAAAGCTAAACTCCACTTTAAGATTTTTTTTTTTAAATTAGTCCCATTGGTAGGGGGATGAGTTGTCCCCAGTATCGGGTACAGTGCCTGTTTTCAGGAGGCAGCCCCAAATTAAAGTGGAGGTTCACCCAAAAACACAATTTTTAACAGTAGATTGAGGCTCATTTTGTCAATGGGAATCGGGTAGTTTTTTTTAAAATCGAAGCTGTACTTACCGTTTTAGAGAGCGATCTTCTCCGCCGCTTTCGGGTATGGGCTGCGGGACTGGGCATTCCTAATTGATTGACAGGCTTCCGACGGTCGCATACATCGCGTCACGATTTTCCGAAAGTAGCCGAACGTCGGTGTGCAGGCGCCGTGTAGAGCGCTCTTTGCTTTGCTTACTTCTGACCTCTGCATTCTATGCATCACTTACTCCTGACCTCTGCACTCTGTGCATCATTTACTTCTGACCTCTGCACTCTGTGCGTCACTTACTTCTGACCTCTGTGTATCACTTACTTCTGACCTCTGCACTCTGTGCATCACTTACTTCTGACCTCTGTACTCTGTGTATCACTTACTTCTGACCTCTGCACTCTGTGCGTCACTTACTTCTGACCTCTGTGTATCACTTACTTCTGACCTCTGCACTCTGTGCATCACTTACTTCTGACCTCTGTACTCTGTGTATCACTTATTTCTGGCCTCTTTACTCTGTGCGTCACTTACTCTTGACCTCTGTACTCTGTGCGTCACTTACTTCTGACCTCTGCACTCTGTGCGTCACTTACTTCTGACCTCTGCACTTTGTGCGTCACTTACTTCTGACCTCTGCACTCTGTGCGTCACTTACTCCTGACCTCTGTACTCTGTGCGTCACTTACTCCTGACCTCTGTACTCTGTGTGTCACTTACTCCTGACCTCTGTACTCTGTGTGTCACTTACTCCTGACCTCTGTACTCTGTGTGCCACTTACTTCTGACCTCTGCACTCTGTGCGTCACTTACTTCTGACCTCTGCACTCTCTGCATCACTTACTTCTGACCTCTGCACTCTGTGTGTCACTTACTTCTGACCTCTGCACTCTGTGCGTTACTTACTTCTGACCTCTGCACTCTGTGCGTCACTTACTCCTGACCTCTGCACTCTGTGTGTCACTTACTCCTGACCTCTGTACTCTGTGTGTCACTTACTTCTGACCTCTGTACTCTGTGTGTCACTTACTCCTGACCTCTGCACTCTGTGTCACTTACTCCTGACCTCTGTACTCTGTGTGTCACTTACTCCTGACCTCTGCACTCTGTGTGCCACTTACTCCTGACCTCTGTACTCTGCATCACCTACATCTGAGCCAAGCATTATGTGCGTCGGTTACTTCTGACCTTTATTTTTTGGGGTTAACAAACACTTTAATATACGCAGGTACAAATGTGTAAAACTATCTTGATGCATTAAAAAAAAAAAAAAGTAGCAATAATTGCTATACAGTCATAAAAGAGCCAAAACATTTCTCAAGAAACAAATACATATTTTACAAGCTGATAAATCAAAAACGAAGCGAGAGAAAACGATTTTTTCTCGGATGAGGACCCGGGAGTGCGGTGAGCACCATGTTGAGATTTCGGGATCGGCCTCCAGCGGTTACCTTACCAGGGAGCAGCAATGCGGAAATAAACTCCAGAGAAGATGAAATGAGATCACAGGGAGCTATAAAGTTCTAATTACACACTTTACGTCACTTCAAGGCAGCATTTCATTTGACATTTTGATGAAACTGTATTTGCTGAGCGCAGAGATATAATAATAATAATGAACCCAACTGAGTAACTGAGAGCCAAGTCCAACTATTACTTCTCTGTATATATGTCATGATGCCAGATTTTAATTCTACGGAATTAAATCTCTAGGTGCAACAGAAATGCAAATAATATACTAATATTAAATCCATTTGTCATTTTAAGGCTTCCTACATGGTGTGCATAGTAATCAATTGGTGTTTTTTCTTCGAATATATTTTTATTATTGCTATACAGCATAAGGCAGTGGGACTTCAAACTGCAATTACAGTCTGATACACGTAGAGCCCATATATTACCGAGAACAATGGGACACAGAAAAAGGCTTCAATGAAACTCATTGTTCTATTTCGGTCTTCTAATTTTAGAATGTCTAAACTAAACAGTAAATACTTTAATGAATATTTTTGTTGGTACTTTTAGGTAAGGCTGTAGGGCTTTTGCACACTGTATGAAAGTGAAGTGATGAGCGCAAATTAAAATCTAAAAGTGAACAATAAGACAGTCAAAACTGATATTAACCCAATCTATGAAGTGAAGTGATCAACCTATCTGAGATCACTTAACTACTAGCCGACCAGCCGCCGTCATTCTACGGTGGCAGGTTGGCTCTCCTGGGCGAGAGCCCGTAGTATAACGTCGGCTCTTAGAGCGGCCACCAGGGGCGCGTGCACGCCGCCGGAGGCGCTCGCGCGCCCCCCCCCCCGACTCCCGTGCGTGTGCCCGGTGGGCGCGATGGCCGCCGGGCACCCGCGATTGCTCGTTACAAAGCGAAAAACGGGAGCTGTGTGTGTAAATGCCAATGGTCCCAAAAATGTGTCAGAAGTGTCCGCCATAATGTCGCAGTACCGGAAAAAATCGCTGATCGCCGCCATTACTAGTAAAAAAAAAACGCTTATTGCGATTTTTTTTACGAAAAATACGTAGAAGAATACGTATCGGCCTAAACTGAGGAAAAAAAATGTTTTTTTATATATTTTTGGGGGATATTTATTACAGCAAAAAGTAAAAAATATTATTTTTTTTCAAAATTGTCGCTCTATTTTTGTTTATAGCGCAAAAAATAAAAACCACAGAGGTGATCAAATACCACCAAAAGAAAGCTCTATTTGTGGGAAAAAAAGGACGCCAATTTTGTTTGGGAGCCACGTCGCACGACCGCGCAATTGTCAGTTAAAGCGACGCAGTCCCGAATCGCAAAAAGTGCTCTGGTCTTTGGCCAGCAATATGGTCCGGGGGTTAAGTGGTTAACAAAAAAAGGGGGGAGGACAGTGTAAAAAGTTCTGCAGTGAATCATAAAACAATTTCAAAAATAGTGAATAAAGTGTGGCATATAATTCGACTCCTGCCCATGGACGACAATGCAAACAGTCTGGATGAATCTTCACAGGAATTGAGCTCACAGAGCGCTTACCTCCAACCAGTAAAAAATGCGTATAAACGAATTCCTCAAAGGCACTGGAGTAGAGTCCGAGGCGTCCTCTGTGTATAGTAGTAATCCAGGTCCAGACACAGTAGAATCAGCTCACCACGACGACCATGAGTATTACCATGAGCAGGATATAAAAATGAAAGCTCTCATCGTGAAATAGGTAAACACTCGAAATGGTTTAATGAAGATAAAAACATGCTTACAGAAAAAACGAATAAAAAAACGCCAAACACAGGCACTTCCGGTCGGACGGGCAGGGTACCACGTCACTTCCGGTCACGTCTGAACCTTACGCGTTGCGTCACGTCACGTGACTTCAGAGCTTTTGCACACTGCTGCCTTAAAATCTAATCGCTGCTTGATTCTGAGCATGCATGTTTTTTTGCGCGTCGGAATTGCATACAGACGAGCGGATTTTCCGTCGGAAAAATAGAGAACCTGCTCTCAATCTTTTGTTGGCCTAAATTCCGACAGCAAAAGTCTGATGGAGCATACACACGGTCAGAATTTTCGACCAAATGCTCACATCGGACTTTTCTTGTTGGAACTTCCGATCGTGTGTACGCGGCATAATTGTATGCAAGTGTCCAAACACTTTACAAATAAATAATTTACAAAAACAAAAATGTAAATCTTTATCTGCCCTAGCCAGTCTTCTATCAGTATGATAGAAGACTGGCTAGGGCAGATAAAGATTTTAATTTTTTTTTTTTGTAAAGATAATATATAAGGATAATATTGGAAACTTCTATGAAAAAACACAAGAAAAATGTGCTTATTCAGTTATTTATTTAGCAAAAATATCAATAGTGTACTATGGAATGTGCACCGATGGGCTCACGGTTTTGCCCCCTTTAGCAGAAATTACTTGTAAGCGTTTTGCACATCTGAATAGAGACCAATTTAAAAGATGGATCTCAGACTACTGTTAATTTTTGGGGCAAAAAAGAGACCGATTTGTCTAGACAAATGGTACGGCTCAGGAGGGGGGGGCGCTCGCTCGTCCCCACTCCCATTCCTGATCGGCCAGGCGGCATGCTCGGATAAGGGTCTGGTATGGATTTTGGGGGAACCCCCAAGCCGTTTTTTTTGGCGTAGGTGTTCCCCTTAAAATCCATACCAGACCGAGGGGTCTGGTATCATCCTGGGGGGGAACCTCACGCAAATTTTATGTTAATTTGCGCGGGGTTCCCCTTCAAGATTCTCTGCACACCAGTCGCCCCGCAAGTCGGATCATCTTGATCCGACTTCTAGTGCGACCTCTATTCAAATTAATGGGCTCCCATAGGGAACCATTGATTTTGGGATAGAGAAAGAAACGCAGGACGAGGCTAACAGCTCTAACGCTGGAGCTTCAGAATGCACTGGTCCTGTTTTTTTTTTTTGCAGCTTAAAAACGGCTCAGCCATTTACAGCTCAAAAGCGTCATGGTGGGCATGAGACCATAGGCTAACACGGAGAGACGTTTTTAAGCTGCAAAAAACGCTCAGAAAAGTGGCTGTAAAAACGTCCATGGAAATGAAGCCTTACTAACACAAAATCAGCAAAAACAGCCCAAAGGGTGGCGCCATCTGAATGGAACTTCCCCTTTATAGTGCCGTTGTACGTGTTGTACGTCACCGCGCTTTGCTCGAGCATTTTTTTCCCCAAGATTGTGTGTATGCAAGGCAGGCTTGACAAGAATCACGTCGAGAAAAACATTGTTTTTTCCATGACATTAAAAACGGTTGTGTGTACGTGGCATAAGCACTATAAAATGGTTATATTTTGCAAACTATAGACTACTCTTTCTTGCAAAATGTCTTCAGTCAATCAACGATTGTGGTTTACCCTGCATGAACTGCCCCTTTTAAATCACCCACAACATTTCAATGGGATTCAATCGGAGCTTTGACTAGTCCAGTCCATAACCCTCCATTTCTTCTTTTTGGGTCATTCCTTTGAGCAGTTATTAAGCCACCCATTTGGCATAATTTGAAGTGTTACTAAACCCACAACAGTAAAATCAGTCTGTATATGCAGTAAAGCATGCTTGTTATACTCACTGTGGAAACTGAATTGTGTAAAAATGCTGTTGGATCCTCCCCTTTATCGTGAGTCCCCAAACCATCTCCGGATAGTACAGAGGCTTGGGGACATACTCAGTTTGGGGTGTATTGCTCTTTTTCCCCTTGAGAGAGTGAATGTGATCAGCAGAGGGCCAATCAGCACTCTCCAGACAGAGGGTCAGGGGTTCTGCATCCTCATAGGAAAATCAGAGTAGAATGAAAACTCCTCCTACAAGCTTTAACCAAACACTGATAGAAGTCACAAGATTGCTCTAACTGCTGACGAGAAAAGGTATTTAGCAGTTTATATTTACTAAAAACAATTGCATTCCCATGTTCTGTGTACTATGGGAGAAGACCACATATAGTGAATGCAGGGTCCTGGGTTTAGTAACACTTTAAAGCGGGGTGAGAGAGTGGGTAACCGCTCAAAGAGAACCAGGTAATCTGATTCCTGTGGTCCGAGCCAAGGGTGCAGGCAGTGCAATCAAAATGCAGGTTAGGATGAAGGAAAAAAGGTGGGACAGCCGCACTCCAAAAAAACTCCTCCTTTAATTAAAAATCACAAAATACATGCCACAGCAAAAAACAGCACAACAAAAGAAAAGCTAATAGCTTTTCTTTTGTTGTGCTGTTTTTTGCTGTGGCATGTATTTTGTGATTTTTAATTAAAGGAGGAGTTTTTTTGGAGTGCGGCTGTCCCACCTTTTTTCCTTCATCCTAACCTGCACTTTAAAGCGGGGGTTCACCTGAAAAACACATTTTTAACATTAGATTGAGGCTAATTGTGGGAAGCACAATCGGGTGTCTTTTTTTAAAATCAATGCAGTACTTACCGGTTTAGAGATAGATGTTCTCCGCGGCTTCCGTGTATGGTCTGCGGGACTGGGCGTTCCTATTTGATTGACAGCCTTCCGACTGTCGCATACAGCGCGTCACGAGTTGCCGAACGTCGGTGCGCAGGCGCCGTATAGAGCCGCACCGACGTTCGGCTTCTTTCGGCAACTCGTGACGCACTGTAAGCGGCGGTCGGAAGGCTATCAATCAAATAGGAACGCCCAGTCCCGCGGACCATACCCGGAAGCCGCGGAGAACATCTATCTCTAAAACGGTATGTACTGCATTCATTTAAAAAAAAACACCCGATTGTGCTTCCCACAATTAGCCTCAATCTAATGTTAAAAATGTGTTTTTCGGGTGAACCCCCGCTTTAAGCACACTCCCTTTTGCAGCGGCGCACAACACACATACACGCTGCAGGTTGCCGTCTTTCAATGTGTCCCACATTCTCAAGTCCAAAAGTTGGGAGGTTTGCATTTACTGGGAGTCAAATTGATATTTGCTAAATTAGCTCCACAAATTTTGGACAGACTGCACTGGTCCCCAGTAGTTGTTATGGACCATGTCACTTTTTTTCATTTCCTCTAATGTTTTATTTAAAATTGTCCCCATTAATTATCAGCCAGTATAAGAGACAGACCCAAAGGTGTAACATTCTGAGGATTGGGGGATATCATTCTTACTGCAGACATAAGTCAGGCCAATTATCTGCTCTATGTACTGAACGTGTGTCGTCTAATTGTTTGTGAATGGAACGTGTTCTATAAACAGCCTACGTGACTTTCCTTGCCCTAGGCGGTGTGGCAGATCTGGAGGCATTGCTGGCGGACCGTACAGCGCAGAACACGGAAAATGTTCAGTCTTACTTTCAGCTGTCCCGGCTCCATGTTTATCAGCTTTTATTGTGTCTCTAAGGAAGGAGCATAAAGGAAAAGTGTACAGAGAGAAGTACTGAGGCGGCTGTTGAGCTCCTTCTGTGAATGTTAACTGCCTTGCTGGTTTCTACACTTTCCAAGTCACTATACCAGCAAACACATGAAGCAAGTGAAGCCAGACCTTTTCATTTTACCACTTGCTGACCAAAGTTTTTCTGGCACTTTCTGACTAAGTCAGTATTTTTTGCTACTTAGAACCCCCAAACATTATAATTTTTTTTTTTTTTAGCAGAGACCCTAGGGAATAAAATGGCGATCATTAATTTTTTTATGTTACACTGTATTTTCACAACAGTTTTGCAAGCACAATCTTTTTGGAAAAAATACCTTTAATTAATAAAAAAAAAACACACACAGGGCCAGATTCACAAAAGAGATACGACGGCGTATCTCCTGATACGCCGTCGTATCTCCTGATACGCCGTCGTATCTCTGAGATACGTTTGTCGTATCTATGCGACTGATTCATAGAATCAGGTTACGCATAGATAGCCCTAAGATCTGACAGGTGTAACTGTGTTACACCGTCGGATCTTAGGCTGCAATTCTAGGCCGGCCGCTAGGTGGCGATTCCATTGCGGTCGGCGTAGAATATGCAAATAACTAGTTACGCCAATTCACGAACATCCGCTTTGCCCGTCGCTCTAAATTTACGTTGTTTCCATAGAGATGCGTCGCGTAAAACTAAGGCTGCCCTCTAGGTGGTGTAACCAATGTTAAGTATGGCCGTCGTTCCCGCGTCAAAATTTTTAATTTCACATCGTTTGCGTAAGTCGTCCGTGAATGGCGCTGGACGCCATTTACGTTAACGTCGAAACCAGTGACGTCCTTGCAACGTCATTTAGCGCAATGAATGCCGGGTAATTTTACGGACGGAGCATGCGCAGTACGCTCGGCGCGGGAACGCGCCTAATTTAAATGATGCCCGCCCCATTTGAATTAGGCGGGCTTGCGCCGAGCGGATTTACGCTACGCCGCCGCAAGTTTACAGGTAAGTGCTTTGTGAATCAGGCACTTACGCTGTAAACCTGCGGCGGTGTAACGTAAATGGGATACGTTACGCCGCCGCGGCGTAACGTAATTCTATGTGAATCTGGCCCACAATGTTTACCCCAATTGTTTGTATAATATGAAAGATGATGTTACGTTGAGTAAATAAATACCTAACATTTTACACTTTAAATCGGGGCTCCGGGCATAATTTTTATATATTTTTTGCAAGCTAAAATTAATCACATTAAATAGTCCCTAAAACATATTGATAGCTCCCCAGTCGTTCCAGAAATCATTGCAAACACTTGCCTTATATCCTCCAGCTCATGTTGTGCCCGTATCCATCATATGTGTGGGCATGTGAAGCCCATTTCCTTTTTCTTCCTGGTTTTGATGCTCGGCAATTTTTAAGCACAGTAATGCCCAGAGACTCCTGGGAAATGAAAAAAAAAAAATCAGCATACTGTAGATGTCGGAAGTATGCTGGATGTAATGGTATATAACTGTTTTAGGGTGAACCTCTGCTTTCAAAAAATCTCAGTCGAGCTTTAGGCTGCATTCACACCTTGGCGTATTTACGCCCGACGCTCGTGCCGCTGGAGGGGCGATTTTACATTGTTGTCTATGAGATGGTTCACATCTCACGCCGAAACGCCGTACGCCTGCCGCCTGAAAACAAGTCCCGGACCCTTTTTTTCAGGCGGCTTTCGGCATTCGGCATAGACAACAATGTGTTGTAAAAAAAAAAAAAAAAAGGTTAAAACGACCCACTTTTATTCCTATTATAAGAATGTAAACATCCCTTCTAATCCCTTCTAATAGAAATAAGAATGACAGGTCATTATGGAGAGAACTGGGGGCCAAAAAGGCCAAAAAAAAATGTTTTTTTTTTTTTTGCCTTAAACAAAAAAATTACTTTCAGCCTGGGCCAGAAGTGACATCATGACGTCACTCGGGTCCTCCAAGGCCATAGAGTCAATCAAGGAGTATTTATTTTTTGATCGCCTATGGGAGTGTTGTGCTTTTTTAAGGTCATTTTTACCCGCACAGTATTTATTTTGAATTTAATGAAGATATTTTTGAATACAAGTCAATCTATATGAAACCTATTCACGGAGACGTATGATCATACAAAATAGCTACATTTATTGGTTGACAAAAATATGAATATTTTCATGAAATTAAAATACCAATTGCGTTACATGAACGACTTGAAAATCAATAAAAATACCCCCAAAATGGGCATGCAGTACACTGGACATTGGTGTCATGATATATTCTCAATGTGGTTCAATAACCTTGTGTAAATGACAATGAAACAGAACGTCTATTTCACACGTCCAACCGTTACTATACTGCAGGTAAGTAAGTGGTTAACAATGTGAAATAAATTGGACATTTGTTTTGTCACTAAAATTGGAACTTATGCAAAAAGAAAAATATAATGAAAAATGTACTCTTTAGAGAAAAATCTACCAGTTATTGATTAATGAGAATAAATCATAATTGCAAAATCTTCAATACTTCAATATTGTAGAGAACAACATCAATACTTCAATATTTGAGAGAGCAACAATAGATTCAAAATAAAATCAAAAAATACATAATTACCCATTCCAAAATGGCTATTTCCTACTGGCAAGTGACCAGAGTTAAAAAATGGCTGCCGTGGCTTTCCAGGAATCTTCATGGGATAAGGATATGTCTTCATGCATAGTGCAAGTGTGCCAGTGTGCCCCTCCCCGTCGGAGTCAGTCCTGAGGCATCCCTCCATGGGTCTCTCCTTACTCTCTTTTTCTTTTTTTTTCTTTTTTTTCTTGCCTTTCACTTAAGTACCCCTCCAGACAATAAGACTATAAAGTTTATACTAATTTCTGCCCAACTGGTATGTGTCCTTATCTCATAGGTTGGTTGCACATATGGGAGTTACTGTCAAGAAGTGTCTGGTTTCTATTGGTTGACAACTTAATGATTAACTGTTCTCTGGACTTTGAGATCCTCAAGTAATATCACTTTAAAACACCAGGTGTCTCACCTTTATTGTGAGGTTATCTCTTTACGTTAATATACATTTTTTCGAATATGTGTAACTTTATATGATGCTAGGTAGACAACGCATATATACACACACTGGTAACTTTGCATTATATAACCTACAATTCGCCTTGAGGCTATTCAGTTCGCAATTTTTGCGCTAAACAAGTTATTCACTCACTATTCACTCACTTATAATTAGTATATTTTTGATTCCTACATAACATGCTTCTATATTCCTGTATAAATGTATATCTTTAAAAACATTTTTTTCTAAACATGCACAAATTATATCTATCAATCTACACAAAATAATTATTAATGTGGATACATGAATCATTTTGATATGCGTTCGTTATGCCGCGTACACACGATCGGTTAAACCGATGAGAATGGTCTGATGGACCGTTTTCATCGGTCTAAACCGATCGTGTGTGGGCGCCATCGGTTAGTGAACCATCGGTTAAAAAAAAGGCAACTTGTTTTAAAATTAACCGATGGATACCTAACCGATAGGACAAAACCGATCGTTAGCAGGCACAACCATCGGTTAAAAATCCACGCATGCTCAGAATCAAGTCGACGCATGCTTGGAAGCATTGAACTTAGTTTTTTCAGCACGTCGTTGTGTTTTACATCACCGTGTTCTGACACGATCGGTTTTTTAACCGATGGTGTGTAGGCGCGACGGACCATCAGTCAGCTTCATCGGTTAACCGATGAAAATGGTCCATCGGTCTGTTCTCATCGGATGGACTGATCGTGTGTACGCGGAATTACTCTAAGTACAGGTTAATTCATATCCTTTTATAATCACAATTTGACATCTTTCATAATGTTGGTTAGCTTCTGTAAAACACTTCTATATAAACTCACATTCATATATATATATTTATATATTTCTTTCTTCTAACAAAGTCTCTAAATCAACAGATGCTATAATCCTATTTTTCCCTCTGACCTAAGATGACATTGATTCTTGAAATGTCTGGGAAATGGCATATGCATCACTTATGATCAGATATCTATATATGCAGATATATGAGTCAAATTGTCTACATGACTTGGTTTGTGAAAATCGGACTTTAGACTGTCTTTTAATGAAGACAGGATACTAGCCCAGCTGTATCAACAAATTCTTCTTAGGGACTCTTCTTGGTCAACATCACCCATTGTTTTTAGGACAGCTAGAGTCAACATTAGTATTTACTAAAAATCTATTCACAATGGGTTTCTCTGCCATAGCTTTCTTGAACAAAAAGTCTCAATAGCCCGAGAGCTCAAGACACCCGTTTGTCCACTCTCAGCTACTTTGGCCCAGATTCACGTAGAAGTGCGGCGGCGTAACGTATCGTAGATACGTTACACCGCCGCAAGTTTTCATCGCAAGTGCCTGATTCACAAAGCACTTGTGAGAAAACTTCCGCCGGCGGCCTCCGGCGTAAGCCCGCATAATTCAAAGGGGCGTGTGCCATTTAAATTAGGCGCGCTCCCGCGCCGGACCTACTGCGCATGCTCCCTTTTGAATTTCCCGCCGTGCTTTGCGCGAAGTGACGTCATTTTTTTCTGCAACGTGCGTAGCGTACTTCCGTATTCCTGGACGTCTTACGCAAGAAGGAAACATTTTAAAATTTCGACGCGGGAACGACGGCCATACTTTATACAGCACATACGTGTGCTGTGTAAAGTTAAGGCACCAAAAACGACGACTAACTTTGCGATGGGAAACTAGACTTAGACATAGCGAACGCGAAAAACCGTTGTGGATCGCCGTAACTCCTAATTTGCATACCCGACGCTGGTTTACGACGCAAACTCCCCCCAGCGGCGGCCGCAGTATTGCATCCTAAGATCCGACAGTGTAAAACAATTACACCTGTCGGATCTTAGGGATATCTATGCGTAACTGATTCTATGAATCAGTCGCATAGATACTCTGAGAGATATGACGGAGTATCTGAGATACTCCATCGTATCTCGGCTGTGAATCTGGGCCTTTGATACCATTGTATAAATCATTCTGAGTACACATCAGGCTTTGTCTTTCGTTTCCACAAAGAGCTCATAAAAATTAGAAGATGGTCAGTTTAGCTATCTGTAGAAATATTCCTATGGCGGGATTGTCTCCTTTAACATCTCTTGTTTGGTTGCGAAATGTATCATTGTTTCTGATTCAACACAAAGCTTGTAAAAGTTAAAAGATGGCTGATGTATTGGAGGCTTTGCACAGCCTGTGAAATCATCTGATTTGCTCTTGAAAGTTTTTCATTTGCAAAAGTTTACTTCAATTTTGAGGCCTACTGGACTTTCATATTTCTGCCAGTAAATATTAAATTATTATTATTATTTTCCTCATAACCCACGACAGGAGCAGCCAGACACACCACCGGATCGTTTCTCAGGCGAACTGGTGGAAACCATAAGCCTGAAAAACGGCGTTTGGTCGGCAAGTGGTTAAATCAGGTCTGGTCTCCACCCAGGGTCTGGCCACAATCAATCACCTTGCAGGTGGACATACAAACAAGTGGAATGCCACTGTCAAAACCAGGATGCTGGAACCAGCAGTTATGATGGAGCCAGAGCGAATACGCTCATGACTGCAGGCTGCCCAGCACTCGGAAGCAGGTGGAGATCATTGGAGTAGTGGTGTCTACTTCAGTGATTTTCAGCTTCTAGAGCAGTGGTTCTCAATCTTTCTAGTGTCGTGACCTCTTGATAAAATTCCCCAATTTGCGGGGACCCTAACGGTAAAATTATTTTCGTAGCGTAGGTTGTCAGCACCCAAGGCAAGTAATTTGTGCCCCTAATCCACGGACATTTAGCGTTCCCTGAGTCCCTTCCACTCATACAGTATTAAAACCCCTTATGGTACATTTAAGGATGTACCCCTCTTTCTCTTTGTTCTCCTTTCTTTCCCCCATCCCTCTCTCTAGCCCCTTTTCTTTGTTCTTTCCCCTCTTTTTCTCTCCCTTCCATGTAGTCTCTATTTTTTATTCCTTCTCTTATTTCTTGATGGGGGTGGGGTTAATAGGATGAGTGGCAGTGCTGGGGGAGTTCTGATCAGTAAACTTAGGTGCTCTAAATCAAGGTCATCTGCTGATCTGAGAACTGTAGTGGGGACTTTAAATGGCAACTATAATGACAGGTAGTGTTACTCCGCATTCACGGTGTCTCAGACTTTGTGGTGTCTCGTAGCAGTGACACCTATGCTGAAATCAGGAGATAGGGTCTCCTCCAGCCCCTCCCACTTCACATTCCTCACGTCAGCTGACTTCTAGTCTCTGCCCCCCAGCCATGCCGTGAACTGAATGGGCAGCTGCGGGCTCCAGGAACAGCCCAGGATTTGGTGACCCCCTGGCAAATCATCATTTGACCCCCAAAGGGGTCCCGACCCCCAGGTTGAGAACCACTGTTCTAGAGGTATTCCACAGGTGTGATATATACATATTTACATTGTAACTATATATAAAATATCCATACCTGGAATACAACTGCATGTATGGAAATTATCATCAGTGGCTGTGACAAAGTGGAGGATAATACAGAATACCACTCTAGAGTCCCTAATATGCAAACGCTGTAAAATAACAGGTTTTATCCAAATGTTTTGCTATTATAATCTTTAAGTACAGTGCAATAAAGTAATAAAAAACTCCATCCTCATGATGTAGCATTGTCTGCTTTAATGAGCTGCAAATGAGATCTAATTACTGCCCTGCTGCTGGTATTGCAACAATTAGGCATGTATAAATTAATGACTCACACAAGCTCGAAAGATCCGTTATAGCTTGATGTTTGTGTAAACATGTCAAGAAGAGAAATAAAGACATTCACTGTACATGTAAAGCTGCAAAATAGAGAACTCTGTCAAGCGCAAATTGGTTCTGATACGACCATTCTATCTGCAAAAAAAAAAAAATCGAAATCTTTAAGGCAAATAAGATACAATTGGAGGCATCTGCTAGTTTTGTAGATAGTGATTTTATATTAGTAATAATCTCTGGGCCAGATCCACATAGAAGTAGATCGGCGCAGCGTATGTGAGATACGCTACGCCGCTGTAACTTACTTTTGGCTGCTTTGAATCCTCAAAGAATTTGCGCCGCAAGTAACTTGCGGCGTAGTGTATCTCTGGCGGCGGAATTCAAATCGGCGATTAGGGGGCGTGTTTCATTTAAATGAAGCGCGTCCCCGCGCCGAATGAACTGCGTATGCGCCGTCCCTAAATTTCCCGCCGTGCATTGCGCTAAATGATGTCGCAAGGACGTTATTATTTTTAACATAGACGTGAATTACGTCCATCCCGATTCACGGACAACTTACGAAAAAAAAAAAAAAAAATTCAAAATAAACGCGGGAACGACGGCCATACTTAACATGGCAAGTCTAACTATACGCCACAAAACACCAGCTTTAACTATACGCTGGAAAAAGCCGACTAGAGACGACGTAAAGGAATGCGCTGGCCGCTCGTACGTTCGTGGATCGTCGAAAATAGCTAATTTGCATACCCGACGTGGAAAACGACGTGAACACCACACAGCGGACGCTGAAGTATTGCATCTTAGATCCGAAGGCGTACGAAGCCGTACGCCTGTCGGATCTAACCCAGATGCCGTTGTATCTTGGTTTGAGGATTCAAACTAAAGATACGACGCGGGTAATTTGAAAGTACGCCGGCGTATCAGTAGATACGCCGGCGTACTCGCTCTGAGGATCTGGCCCTCTGTGTCTAAAAGGCCTAATTGCACTGCTTAGCGCTCAGAAAAAATCGAGTTTCCAAAAAAACATATATATAGAACACACACACACATATCTATCTATCTATCTCTATATCTATCTATCTATCTATCTATCTATCTATCTATCTATCTATCTATCTATCTATCTATCTATCTATCTATCTATCTATCTATCTATCTATATGATGTATATGACACAAGTCTATGTACATAAAAGCAGCCAATAAATAAAACAGTACTATACAGGTAAGTAAAAAAAAGTCCTTAGTCCATATACACAAAGTTTGAGTATTGAAACTTTGTCTATATGGACTAAGGACTTTTGTTTTTACTTAAAGCGGGAGTTCACCCATTTCTAAAAAAAAAATTTTTCTTCCCCTAGATTCCTGCTCGTTCGGTCTAGGGGAATCGGCTATTTGTATTAAAATATGAGCCGTACTTACCCGTTTTCGAGCTGCATCTTCTTCCGTCGCTTCCGGGTATGGGTCTTCGGGAGCGGGCGTTCCTTCTTGATTGACATTCTTCCGAGAGGCTTCCGACGGTCGCATCCATCGCGTCACTCGTAGCCGAAAGAAGCCGAACGTCGGTGCGGCTCTATACTGCGCCTGCGCACCGACGTTCGGCTTCTTTCGGAAAATCGTGACGCGATGGATGCGACCGTCGGAAGCCTCTCGGAAGACTGTCAATCAAGAAGGAACGCCCATTCCCGAAGCCCATACCCGGAAGCGACGGAGAGGATGCATCTCGTAAACGGGTAAGTACTGCACATATTTTAATACAAATAGCCGATTCCCCTAGAGAAAACGAGCAGGAATCTAAGGGGAAAAAGTGCCCTCTAAGGGTGAACCCCCGCTTTAAGTGATTTTTATATTTTTGTTTGATCTTCAGGAAGCAGTTAGTTATACATGCAAAGGTTTTTTTTTTTTTTTTTTTGTTCAACCAGCGGATTTAACAAAATAAACTTACAGATCCTTCTTATGCCCTGTACACACGATCGAAAATTGCGACAGCAAAAGTCTGATGTGAGCTTTTGAACGAAAATTCTGACCGTGTGTATGCTCCATCGGACTTTTGCTTTCGGAATTTCCACCAACAAAAGATTGAGAGCTGGTTCTCAAATTTTCAGATGGAAAAAAAATCCTATCGGAAAATCCAATCGTCTGTAGCAATTCTGACGCGCAAAATTCCGACACATGCTCGGAAACAATAGGACGCATGCTCGGAAGAATTGAACTTAAAGGAGTTGTAAAGAAAACATTTTTTTTTTTGCTGAAATGACTGTTTACAGGGTATAGAGACATAATAGTTAACTGATTCATTTTAAAAATGATTAGAAATAGATAAAAATCAATCATATAATGTACCTGTAGTTTCAGTTTTGTTTATGCATTTAGTTTCATGCTTCTGTGAAGTACAGAGACACAGAGCCAATAGAGGGCAGTGATGGTTTGTAAAACGAAAGTGACTGGTTCTGAGGGGTTTAAGACACACAGTAATCACACCTCCTTGATTAGTGACCACAGAGAGAAAGCTCCCATGACTTTTTTCATAAGGAAACAGACTGTTCAGAACAGAGAAGGATTACAGCAACATCATAGCAAAAACGAACGATGAGGACATGAAAACAGGACTGCAGTAAGGTAAAGGAAGCTATTTAGCTAAAAAAAAAAATTCCTTTAGTGACCCTTTAATTTTCTCGGATTGTCGTAGTGTTGTACGTCACCGCGTTCTTGACGGATGAAAGTTCAGAGAACTTTTGTGTGACCGCGTGTATGCAAGCCAAGCTTGAGCGAAATTCTGTCGGAAAAACCATCCAAGGTTTTTCCGACGGAAAATCCGATCATGTGTACGGGAAGCATGTACCAAAGTTAGGCTGGTTACTGTTAATCCGGACAAATTTCAGTACGTGTATACCCAATTTAAGTGTTCTTCAATTCTAAAGTGTTCAGGTTTATATGGCCTTTGAATATAAAATGGAAAAAGAAACCACGCTAAAGAATAAATGAACAAAAACCTGGTATATATAAAGCCAGCTAATGTACGAAAGCTGCAATTATTATGTATAACATAAATACAAAAATTGAAAATATTGGAAGAAAATAAATCGCACTAACCTTAACACTAAACATAATGACATGTGATATACAACACCAACATTCAATTGATGAGAATTAACCCACACTCTTTGCTTGGCACAGATGGGCACTGATAGGTGGGCACTGGGCATGGATGGGCACTGTGGGGTGGCACTGATGGACACTGTGGGGCGGCACTGATTTACCCATGTTGCCAGTCAGTGCCCATTTGTGGGCACTGATTGGCATCTTTTTTTTTTATGTTTTTTTTTTCCCCAGACTTTTTTTTTTTGCCCTTTCGTTTTTTTGTTTGCCCTTCCCTGGTCCAGGTGGGCTTCCCTGGTGGTCCAGTGTGGCGATCCGAGGGGGGGCTGCGCTGATAAACAATCAGCGCGAACCCCCCCTGTCAGGAGAGCCGCCGATCGGCTCTCCTCTACTCGCGTCTGTCAGACGCGAGTGAGCCATCAACGACTCTTCCTGTTTACATCGTGATCAGCCGAGGTTGAGAGACTGTGAGAGACTCTTTACCGAGATCGGTGTTGCGGGGTGTCAGACTGACACCCTGCAACAACGATCGCCGCGATGCGCGCCCCCGGGGGCGCGCAGCGGCTCAGAATCCTGAGGACGTCATATGACGTCCAGTCAGGATTCTACAACCACTTTGCCGACGTCAATATGTAATTGGCGGGCGGCAAGTGGTTAATGAAGAAATACTGTATTTATTGGAGTATAACATTCACTTTTTTACCCTGAAAATAGAGGGTAAACTGTGCCTGCGTGTTATACGCAGGGGGGCTGTGGAAAGTTTTTTTCCTGAAACTTCCCTAAATTTAGGGTGCGCGTTATACGCCTGTGCGTGTTATACACCGATAAATATGGTAGTTAAAAATAATAAATAGAAATCCTCCATATACAGAACCCTATACTCACAGTTGATCCAGAGGAATGAAATAGAAAATCTATATTGACTCTCTCTAGACCCAGGAGTAAGGATGAGCCAAACACCCCCGGTTCGGTTTGCACCAGAACTTGCCAACAGGCAAAAAATTTGAACATGAAAAATCAAAAGTGCTAATTTTAAAGGCTTATATGCAAGTTATTGCCATCAAATGTGTTTGGGGGCCGGGTCCTGCCCCAGGGGACATGTATCAATGCACAAAAAAGTTTTAAAACTGCCTTTTTTTCGGAAGCTGTGATTTTTATAATGCTCAAAGTGAAACAATAAAAGTGAAATATTCCTTTAAATATCGTGTCTGGGGGGTGTCTATAGTATGCCTGTAAAGTGAAGCATTTTTCTTGTGTTTTAACAGTATCGAAGGAAAATTACATTTATGAATATTAAGGGGAACCCCGAACCAATATGTAAAAAAAAAATTGCGTGGGGGTCCCCCCAAATTCCAAACTAGGCCCTTCAGGTCTGTTATGGATATTAAGGGGAACCCTGCGCCATATTTTTTTTTTAAATGGTGTAGGGGTCCCCCTCGCTCACTGCCAAAGAATTGCCAAGCCCTGTCTGTCTACCCTCTCTGTCTCTCCTCTTTTAGTTTCTTCTTTATTCTCTTTTTCATATGAGCCCAGCAGGCACTTGCCATACTTGCTTGGGTTTGGAGCCACTGGATAAGCATTTTTTTTTTTTTAAGAACTCATTGCATTGATTCCATGCAACCAATTTGCCTGATTCTTCAGTAGTATATGCAATATCTGGCAACAGAACTACAGTATGTAGCAATTTGATTGGCTTTTCTCAGGACTCAAGTGTATTACTCTGTGTATTCTATGATGTTTTGCTTTTGGAATCTTGCATGATTTCCAGTGACTGATATTATTTTCTATTTTTGTATTGAAAAATATAAAACTTTCATAAAAATTGTAAATTCTAAAAAAATAAAAAATAAATCCATATGAGGTCCAATTTGCTCCAGTTGGGAAAACATATTCCTTACTGATCCTCAGAAGGCAATTGGATATTTCCTGGATCAATAACCCCTGGTGTTATAAATGTTAATATCAAGTTATATTTTGATTATTTAGCAATGCACCCAGCTCTTTGTTAAAACAATCTACTTGAGAAAAAGTTGTGAGTGTCTTACGGGATAAACAACCCCTGTTTGAAAAAGTTTGGGGCCCAGCTGAGGGTCTGTTTGTGTCTTACGGAGGCATAGAGCGGGGCCCGGGAGTGAGCACACACCAGTGCCCCAGAACAAGCGGCTTGCTATTGTGAGCACTGACTGAAGAGGAGAAACCAGGAGTGCTGGCGGAGGACCCAAAAAAGAAGAGGATCAGGGCTGCTCTGTGCAAAACAACTGCACAGAGCAGCTAAGTGTAACATGTTTGTTATTAAAAAAAAAAAAAACTTTAATGCCACTTTAAGTGAAGTGAAGGGCATGCATGGAGTCCCTGCTAGGTGCATGTGGGACCTCATACCTTTACTGATAGCAGTGACTCGCTGGACAGGTGGAGAGGGCATTGGCTCTGCATGTCCCTCCTAAATGCACAATTAACTGTGGTGAAGAATATTTCGAGACTTTACTAGAGTTGGTTTATGTTTAGTTATCTGTCCGGGTCGTGAATTTTGGCTCACCATGTCTATGACAGTGACCCTGTACAAGTGCCTAGCATAGGTCAGGAGAACCCACCTCGGGGTAGGCATCTCACGTGACTCTTGCTTGGCGCCCAATGAGGAGGGAAACATGGAGGACGTGAGGACCACCCTACCACCCTGACCTGCCCACAAGTTTAGCCCCATAGCTGGACAGGAAGTGAGAGGAAATCTATGCAAATTAAGGGAATCCAATGCCCCCCCAGACCCTCAGAACTAGTGTCCCCACTTGAAAATTTCAGGGCGTGTCTTAAACAGAAAGGGGTGTGGACTTGACAGGAAGGGGTGGGTCATATTTAAATTAGGGGGTGCATGGGTTTAGTCAGGACTAGGGCAGCACAAAACCTAAATACACTACTGAGACTCTGAATACGCATAATAAAGAGTAACTGGCACCTATATGCTATCACATAGGGGGCTATTGGTCTTCTATGTGATAGCAATAAAAATAGAGGGCCATATTCTGGTATAGTTGAGGCGGGCGTAGCGTAAGCCATTTACACTACGCCGCCCCAACTTACAGGAGCAAGTGCTGTATTCCCCAAACACTTTCTCCGTAGTTTGGGGCGGCGTAGTGTAATTGGCCCGGCGTATCCCCGCGTAATTCCAAGGGGGTGGCTTGTATTTAAATTAAGCGCGCCCCCATTTCGATTGAACTGCGCATGCGCCAGACTAAAAATAGCCCAGTGCGCATGCTCCAGTTCTCGGCGGAAAACGTCAATGACGCCGACATGTGCGTCATTGACGTAAAGTCGTATTCAAGAACGACTTAGGGAAACGACGTACCCGACGGGAAAAGACGACGCGGACCCGACGCCATACTTAACATGGCCTACGTGGGACTGGCGTAAGGTTACCCCTCATATAGCAGGGGTAACCTTACGCTTACGCAAACGACGTAAGCGTCGGTTACGCGACGCAAATTTGTTTGGGAATCGGCGTATCAGGCTCATTTGCATAAACAAATGAGACCTGAACGTAAACGCCAATTAGCGGCCGGCTGGGTAATTACATTTAAGATCCGACAGTGTAAGTGACTTACACATGTCGGATCTTCAGCGTATCTATGCGAAAATGATTCTAAGAATCACTCGCATAAATACGCGGGTCAAAAAAGAGAGATACGACGGAGTATCCTGAGATACTCCGTCGTAACTATACTCAGAATATGGCCGTATGTAAAAAAAAAGAATAAACATAGTAAAAATATATAAAAAAAATTAAACATTTAAAGAGACACATACAAATATTAAAAAAAAAAAAAACCTTACCCACACACACATATACAAAAATGCATGCACTTTGTTATAAATCACTGCCCACGCTGGAGTGAGAGCAATAAGGCACCTTCGCCTGAGTAGCAAAAAATCTGGCCCTGAATTTAGAATTCCAACACGTTTCCATGAAAAGCTTCATCAGGTGTATATAGAGGCATAAAAGTCAGTACAACATTTTGTATAAATGTGCAGGAAGCCAGACCATTGATAGGTCTTGTGGTATCGTTAGAGTCATCACTCACGCCCATAAATGCTAGTATAAGAGCGGTGGGTGCTGTTCTGAAGTCCTCCCTTGCGACAGAGAAAGAGTGGAACAAAGAAGGAAATTATATTTTATTAAATATTTTGTGTTGCTTATTTCGATTTGGCAGCAGGAAAGTCCTGTACACTTTTGGCCAGATTCAGAAAGATTAGCGTATCTTTCTGCGGGCGTAGCGCATCTCATATGCGCTACGCCGCCGTAACTCAGTCAGGCGAGTAGTGTATTCTGAAAGATCTTACGCCCGAAGTTACGGCGACGTAGCGTATATGGGCGGGCGTAAGCCCGCCTAATTCAAATGTGGATGATGTGGGCGTGTTTTATTTAAATTACTTGTGACCCCACGTAATTGACGTTTCTTACGAACGGCGCATGCGCCATCCGTGAACGTTTCCAAGTGCGCATGCTCCAAATTACGCCGCAAACTGTCAATGCTTTCGACGTGAACGTAACTTACGTACAGCCCTATTCGCGAACGACTTACGCAAACAACGTAAAATACGACGCTGTTCGTACGTTTCCGACGTCCATACCTAACATGACTTACCCCTGCTTTATGAGGGGTAACTTTACGCCGGAAAAAGCCTTACGTAAACAACTTAAAAAAATGAGCCGGGCGTACGTACGTTTGTAAAACGGCGTATCTACCTAATTTGCATATTCCTTGCGTAAATCTACGGAAGCGCCACCTAGCGGCCAGCGTAAATATGCAACTAAGATACGACGGCGTAAGAGGCTTACGTCAGTCGGATCTTAGCAAAATTCCGGCGTATCTTGTTTTCTGAATACAGAAAAAAGATACGCCGGCGCATCCTAGAAGTTATGCGGCGTATCAATAGATACGCCAGCGTAACTTCTTTCTGAATCTGGCCCTTTATATTTTTGGTACATCTGGTTTTGTCTACCATGTGCCCTCATAATCCCTGTGTTAGATTAACGCCTAAGAGGAGTCGCGTTATACTTGCGGGAAAGGATATATTGTAGAAATCTAAACAGACACAAGCCACAAAAAAGTCTTCCTCTGTTATCACAGCTGATCTGACTAATTACAGAAATGTAATATTAGACGTTATCAGGGGACATATGCTGTAGCTGGCAGAATGTGGATTGGTTATATGCAGTTCTGTAATATTTATGGGTTTCTTTCAAACATAAAAAAAAAACATTTGTGGGCTGCTGGGTAAATATCAGTCGCAGAATGGAGATTATGCCACCCACCTGTCTCTGGCTGCCGATGAAATAATACGCAGCAGATTGCAGAAGTCAATGTTTTCCCTCTCATAACTGCCTAAGAAAATATGTGCTTTTCTCCTCACTGAGGGGGCTTCAGAGGCATGATATGATATTATTATCCTGCATTTAATCATTAGAGAAGCAGCGGGTATTTGTTGGCTTTTTGGGACAAATGCTGTTAAGGTTTGTACTCATAACCGTCATACAGTGTCGGAGTCTATTCAGAGGAGAGCAGTACTGAGACATCATGGTGCCTCATGTAGATGAATGTATAGACTCCACCCCTTTGTCTCATTACAGTATTCTACCATGACTGAAAAAAGTTTTGTTGGAGCCATCAGCTTAAAGCTGAACTCCTGCCTTCCCTCAGTCTTGCACAGCTGTACAGACTCCTGTCGTGCACTGAAATTGCATTGTGAGCAGTTTACTTCTGTGCTATGAATAGGGGGTGGTAAAATGAATCATATTGGGTGCTGTGCACTAGACTGTATATACTCCTGACCCCTGCATTCTCTGTTATATAATCCTGACCCCTGCAATATGAGTTGTTTACACACTCCTAACCCCTGTGCCAGGGCTGGACTGGGACAAAAATCATTCATCCAGAGTAGCCCACTTTGACAGGTCTCTCCCATGGCTGCCGGAAAATTCAATATTGAGTTGGCCCACCCTTTGCAGCTATAACAGCTTCAACTCTTCTGGGAAGGCCGCCCACAAGGTTTAGGAGTGTGTCTATGGGAATGTTTGATCATTCTTCCAGAAACGCATTTGTGAGGTCAGACACTGATGTTGGATGAGAAGGCCTGGCTAACAGTCTTTGCTCTAATTCATCCCAATGGGCAATAACTTCTCCGCAGGATGTGGAAACCTTGCAAGAAGATCTGAACAAATTAATGGGGTGGGCAACTACGTAGCAAATGAGTTTTAATGTAGAAAAATCATCCGCTGTGATTGACAGCAGCGCTGCTATCAATCCGCCCAGCATAGCCAATCAACGGCCAGACTGGGAACCGAACAGGATGACAAGCACGCGCCCGGAACTTTCGAGGGGTGAGGTAAGTAAAACGGGGGCTCGGGGGGGGGGGGGGGGGGGATGGTGCTGTCAGATGTTTTTTTACCTTAATGCATAGGATGCATTAAGGTAAAAGAACTTTTACCTTTACAACCCCTTTAATAAGATACACGGCCATTCACTAAAATTGGAAGAAAAGCGGTTTAACTTTACGTAGAGGGTTCTTTACTGTAAGAGCGGCAAGGGTGTGGAATTCCCTTCCACAGGCGGTAGTCTCAGCGGGGGCATTAATAATTTCAACAACTATTATGACGACCACAACATACAGGGCAATACAATGTAATACTGACATATAATCACACACATAGGTTGGACTTGATGGACTTGTGTCTTTTTTCAACCTCTCCCACTATGTAACTATGTAACACAATCCTGCAGCTTCAACTTAGGGAGCGCTGAACAACTGGGAACTTTTCTTGTCAGTGCTCCTTCCTCTCCCCTGCAGCAGCTGCTCACTGACAGAGGAGAGCTGGAGCTGCAGGATCACGTGACCGGACCAGAGTGGATTTAAAATAAGTACACACTTTTTTTATACAGGTTAGACAGGATAGGCAGGAGGAGGAGGAGGAACAATGTGCAATGTGGGGGATCCCCACAGAAAGGTGTATTTTTAAGGACAGCTTTAATAAATGTGTCACAACAAATCCGCACCTCTCTCTGGCCTCCTTATAGATGGAATACTTTATAACAAGCTCATACAGCCCAGCCGAGCAGCAAAGTGACCAAGCTAGTTATTTTACAATGATTGCAGCCATGAATTCTGTGTATAGTGGACAGACATGCTCTTTGATTGTAATTCATGGCTTTCCATAAAATGTGGTGTTTGTTTTTTTTGTTCATCATCTTTTATTCTTTTATCTATTGAGAAAATCAGAGTTACTTACTGGTGAATAATAAATTTGCTTTGGGATAATGGTATTCCCTAGTATTATGATGAAGTGGGCAATCAGACAGCTGTCACTTCAGATAATATACTTAGCAGAAGAAAAGGCAATACAAAATGTGAGCCATTGTAACAACATAGTTTGGGTATCAGAGGCCTCCTTTTATTATGGAATTTAGAACACGGTAGTTTACAAAGCGCTTTAGTTGAAAATAAAAATAATACAAGATATCGTGGCGCAAACTGGGGATCTGTAAGGGGTAGGGTTGCCACCTTTTCTACAAGTCAAACTCGAACCCTTTAAAAAAATAATTTATAGCATAAACTATACATATGTTTTGCTATTAAATAAATAACATTTCTAATCATATGAAGTTAATAACAAGAGTCCCCCTTTACATCAGAGTCCACAGAGTCCCCCTTTTACACCTGAATCCACAGAGTTCCCTTTCACTGTATGGGGGGGACTCTGCAGACTCTGATGTAAGGGAGAACTCTGGGGCCTCTACCATAAGGGATGCTCTGGGAACCCTGATGTAAGGGGGAACTGTCCGGGTGAATCACATGAGTAACATGGATATAGCTCATGGTGTAAGCCCTTAAGGCCTCATTCACACGACGGACCGTTTGGGTCCGCCTGTCAGTTTTGACGGCGGACCTGAACGGCTGCTCCATGCAATCCTATGGAGCGTCGGATGTCAGCTGAGACATGTCCGCTGACATCCGACCCTATCCGATCCGCTAAAAACAGACGTATGGGGGCCACGTCCCCATCCGTCCATGGTGGATCGGGTAAGATCTGATGAAAACGGACATGCTGTCCGTTTTCATCAGATCGCTCCATAGGAGACAGCGGTGCCCGACAAGCCCCTCCCCGCTCAGTGAGCAGAGAGGAGCTTGTCATCCATCGGCTCAGTGGAGATCTGCGGACTGATCTCCCGCTGAGCTGGCGGGAGCAGGCGGACTCTTTAGGAACGGAGTCCGCCTCGTGTGAATGGGGCCTTAGGCTGGGTTCACACTACTACACTACTTTCATCCTACTTTGCTCTGTGTTCAATGTTTCCCTATGAGAGCGTCTTGTAGCGTCCTACACAAGTCGGTCCGACTTTGAAAATGCTCCCTGTACTACTTCTGGTCCTACATTGATCCTACTTCAGGCCCATTGAATATCATTGAAGTCGGACCAAAGTAGTATCCTGTTCATGAAAGTAGGATGGATGTAGGACCAATGTAGGATAAATGTAGGACCAATGTAGCAGAGCAAAGTAGGATTAAGGCTGGGTTCACACTACTACACTACTTTCATCCTACTTTGCTCTGTGTTCAATGTTTCCCTATGAGAGCGTCTTGTAGTGTCCTACACAAGTCGGTCCGACTTTGAAAATGCTCCCTGTACTACTTTTGGTCCTACATTGATCCTACTTCAGGCCCATTGAATATCATTGAAGTCGGACCAAAGTAGTATCCTGTTCATGAAAGTAGGATGGATGTAGGACCAATGTAGGATAAATGTAGGACCAATGTAGTAGAGCAAAGTAGGATGAAAGTAGTGTAGTAGTGTGAACCCAGCCGAAAGTAGTGTAGTAGTGTGAACCCAGCCTGAGGGTGGAATACACAAAGGTTGAAGTCCCAGGCATGGGGGCTTCACAGAGACTGTTGGCTTCAAAAATCAGAATCTGTGACATCAGTGGGGTGCAGAGAGTTCCTTGCTTCTTGTCTATGTGTTAGAGCGTAGATAGTCCCATAGTTTACCTGCACCTGCTGCAACAGAGGACAAAGCAGGAGCAAATTAGCAAGGGAACTGCTTTATACCTAGATCATGCTATAACTGCATTCACCAGGCTAAATTTGCAAGGACATCCTAACATTTCACAGGTGTGAATGAACTCTAACCCTCCGTTCACACTTATGCATTTTGATGTGGTTTTTGGATTAATGTGCTCTTTTGATTTTTGTTTGTCATGCATTTTTTGTTTGGCCAATGACAAGCAGTATCTGCTATGACATCATTACACTGTTGTCTTTTTTGTACCTGCTTCATGCTTGTCCTGTGTTGTGGTGTGTAGATGTCCGATCTGTGCATATGTAGGCAGGTGGCCTACTGTATTGTCAGTACCACTACTATTTCTTTATATTGGCTTTTGGAATTTACAAATGCAGCAATTTAGAAATCAGATGAAAGTTTAGTGCTGGGAAACACTTTTTGATAGATAAAAAGTGCATTTTATATACATCTATATAGATCAGACCAAAATAAGGGACACATGAGGAGAATGAGGGACAGAGGGACATTGCTCGAAATCAGGGACTGTCCCTCGAACTCAGGGACAGTTGGGAGGTATGCCTTATCTGTGTAGGTATGCTGGGGCAGCCACAGTTAGGAAAAGGACATTTGTGCATTTTCTACATATTCTGCTGAGCCTTCAGTAAACATTGCTTTAACTGCTTTGAGCTTGGTCTGAAGTTATTCAAGGGGTGCATGCTTACCTTGGCATATTCCTTAAGAACCTGGGTCTGTAATAGCACTATGGGGTACTAGTAACATCACTACAAGAGGTTATCTCGGCAAGGCAAGGAAGAGAAGGTAGTTGCTGTGAGTACCCAAAGGGAAGAACACGCTACAAGCAACCATTTTTTTGAAGTGGTAGCTTGTTAGGTGACAGGTCCTTCAATAGCGAGGCGTCGGTGCTCTGACTCCCTTCCTAGCTGTCCATCTCCTCCGGTCACCGGGAGCAGACTAGCATTACGGAGATCTAAGCCTTGATCACCAGATACGTAAAGGAAAGAGTTAAAGAGCACACATGGGGCCTGCTATTTGACAAGCAGGACTTTATTCTGTTACTGGGAGTGAGGTAACAGAGGTGGCCGGAATGGTGGAGTGGGTGCAGGCTTTGTGCGTCCCTCCTAATGCAAAACATCTCGGTTACAAGTGTGTAGTGACATGGGACAAGATATCTCAAGGAGAAACTCTGTACATTAATGCTGCCCACATGAGCACAGTAGACCCTGCCCACACATCATACCCACTATGACAACCACACGGGCAATATCCTCCCAGGACCTCTGGCGCTTGCAGCATCCTTGTAATATAATTATCATATATTTTCGAGTATAAGCCGAGTATCGGCTTATACTTGAGTCAGCATACCTGAGTCCATTGCCGCCTTGCATACACACGATTGTGATAAAAAATGCTCGAGCATAGTGCGGTGACGTACAACACGTACGACGGCACTACAAAGGGGAAGTTCCATTCGAATGGTGCCACCCTTTGGGCTGATTATGCTAATTTGCCATCTCATAACTTGCTTCTGAGAATGCGCGTTTTTTCCCCGTCGTTAAAGCGTACACACGACCGTTTTTCACATCGAGAAAAATGACGACGTGAAAAATGACGAGAAAAAATAGAGCAGGTTCTACATTTTTAATGCCCATTTTTCTCGACGAGAAAAATGCTCTGGAGCCCACACCCGACCGTTTTTAATGACCAATTAAAAAAATTGCATTTTTCTCATCATGAAAAATTGTCGTGTGTAGGCGGCTTTAGTAGCAGTAACTTCTGTGACACACACAGGTCCCCTCCCAGGGGAGAAGCCCCAGGGGAAGAAAGCTCCAATTAGATCTTTGCAAAAATATATATCTTCCTCCCAGCCAACTGGGTCAACCTCCCAGGGATTGGCTAGGTTCAGGGGAGGGCTGGCAGCCTTAGGCTGGGTTCACACTACTACACTACTTTCATCCTACTTTGCTCTGTGTTCAATGTTTCCCTATGAGAGCGTCTTGTAGTGTCCTACACAAGTCGGTCCGACTTTGAAAATGCACCCTGTACTACTTTTGGTCCTACATTGATCCTACTTCAGGCCCATTGAATATCATTGAAGTCGGACCAAAGTAGTATCCTGTTCATGAAAGTAGGATGGATGTAGGACCAATGTAGGATAAATGTAGGACCAATGTAGCAGAGCAAAGTAGGATGAAAGTAGTGTAGTAGTGTGAACCCAGCCTTAGGCTTGGGGGGCAAGTCCAGTCAAGTGGCCCATAGATCGTGGAAAAGTGATGGTTTGAGGAAAACAGTCTAAGATTTTTCATGATCACAAGAGTCGGCACAGAGGCCCCCCTTACATCAGAGTCGGCACAGAGGCCCCCATATACATCAGATCTGATGTAAGGGGTGTTCTGTGAAACCTGATTTAGGGTGCATGCTGTGGACTATTGTGTAAAGAGGGTCTCTGCTCACCAAAGCCTGCCCCCCTCCCCTTTAACAAAGTCCACAGAGCACCCCTTTTTATACACTAGGAGGCAAGAGAAACTAGAGAGGGTGAGCTTACCAGAATGGAGGCTGAGGCGCAGGCAGGCTGTCTGATGCTTTTTTGGGTTCAAACTTTCTGTCCAGTGCCCACACACGCCCGGGGAGTGTGGGCAGACTCAGGAGGAGGAGCAGATGAGCTCTATCTCTCCTCGTGTCTGTGCAGAGAGAGAAGGGGATGTCAGCTCTGGTGTGCGCTGAGGCTGAGCTATGTGTGGGACGAGACATAGCTCAGCTCTGCAGCCATCTACCTCAGAGCTGACACAGGCACGGTTGCACAGTGGGAGGTAAGCAGTGGCCGTGACCTGTGTTAACAAAGCTCCAGCAGGCATATTCCTGCTCTGCAAAAACAGCATTTGGTAGTGGCGGCCGGTGGCTGTGCATAGTGTCACCAGCCCGGGGGGAGATTTCCACCCTGCCCCCCCTGCCAGCCCTCCCCTGGCTAGGTTCAATAAATATTCATAACTTCAGTGACCGATCCTCCCACACAATTACTGGCATATTCTTCCAGAAGCAGACAGAGCAATCAGCCACCATTTTTAACCACTTCCATACAGGGCACTTATACACCTTCCCGCCCAGACCAATTTTTAGCTTTCAGTGCTGTTGCACTTTGAATGACAATTGCGCGTTCATGCTACACTGTACCCAAACTAAATTTTTATCATTTTGTACCCACAAATAGAGCTTTCTTTTGGTGGTATTTGATTACCTCTGGGATTTTTTTTTCTGCAAAAAAAATAATTAATTAAAATAATGACCGAAAATTTTGAAAACAATTTTTTTTTGTTTCTGTTATAAAACATTGTAAATAAGTATGTTTTCTCATTCACTGATGGGCACTGATGGTACTGCACTGACGGGCGCTGATAAGGTGGCACTGATGTGGTGGCATTGATGGGCACTGATGATGGGCACTAATATGTGGCACTAATAGGCGGCACGGATGGGCACGGATAGGTGGCACGGATGAGCACGGATAGGCGGCATGGATGGGCATGGATAGGCGGCATGGATGGGCACGGATAGGCGGCATGGATGGGCACTGATAGGCAGCATAGATGGGCACTGATAGGTGGCATAGATGGGCACTGATAGGTGGCACTAACGTATGTGTTGTACTAATGGATGCCAATCAGTGCCAAACAATGCCTGCCAATCAGTGATGCCCATTGTGGGCACTGATTGGCATTCATTATTTCTGTCATTGTCATCCCTGGTGGTCTAGGGTGGCATACCTGTGTTTTGCATCCCTGGTGGTCTACTGGCATCCCTGGTGGTCCAGTGTGGGCATCCTCAGGGGGGCTGTGCTGATAATCGATCAGCACAAACCCCCTTGTCAGAGGAGCAGCCGATTGGCAGACGCGAGTGAGGAAAAGCCGATTACCGACTTTTCCTGTTTACATTGTGATCAGCCGTGATTGGACATGGCTAATCACGTGGTAAAGAGTCTCCTTCAGAGACTCTTTACCTAGATCGGTGTAGCGGGGTGTCAGACTGACACCCTGCAACAACGATCGCCGCCATGCGCGCCCCCGGGGGAGCGCAGCGGCTCAATATCCTGAGGACGTCATATGACGTCCACTCAGGATATTGAAACCACTTTGCGGACGTCTTTTTGCATAAGGCGGGCGGCAAGCGGTTAAGGATAAACCTGAATACACCTTAAAAGTAACTCATCACAGCCAAGCCATAAACTAAATTTCGCCAGCCCAAAGTAGTGGCGCTACATGGAGCATCGCATGGGCTAAGGTCGCAAAACATTTATTGCAATATGAGTTCAACTGTGGAATGGCATTTTAATGGTTTGCAAAATCTAGTTTGCATGCATACGACACAGGATTTGCAATGGGTTTCAGGCAGGTTGTCCTTTCTGCTGCTTTTGTCTCTTGACTGTTTGCACTGTAACATACTATACCAGATTAATAGTCACAGCCCCCTTCCACTTCTCAGTCCGGTCACATTTTCCCTCTGATTCTTTCTCCATCCCTGCATCATAAATGATTGAAAGTAAGTTTGTCATATTTTCTATTAGACGCTGGCGACTCTCGTAGAGTAGAAATGAGGATTCAAAGCTCCCTCTGCTGCGTGATATAATGATGTTGAGCGTATCGTTGAAAATTCATTTCTTGCAGGAGAAATAATCATTTAACGCTTTGTGCTCCCAAATCATTATGCTTCAAGCTTAAATCATTATTCTTCAATAATTATCTCAGGCGTTGTTTCCTCCACTGGGCTCGGTTTCCAGTTCCTGTTTTACAAATGTCATATTCTGTGATGTCTAGAGGTGATTATGAATGGTCCAACAATATCAAATTATTCAGCACTGCTTACCATAAACAGACTGTTTAGAGCAATCTAGAAGAACCAAGGGTTCATGGAGGAACCCTTAAAATAGGGTCTCAGGGAACCCATAATAAAAGTGACTACTGTATACAGTTGAACCTTGGATAACGAGCATAATCTGTTCCAGGAGTATGCTCGTAATCCAAAGTACTCGCATATCAAAGGAAGTTTTTCTATTGAAGTCAATGGAAACGAAAAAAATTCCTTCCGCATTGACTTCAATGGGATGCAATACCGAATGTGGCCAGAGGTGGGGGGCTGCCAGAGAGTGCCGGAAACGTCCCAAAAGGCCCGAGGACACATTGGGCTGGATTCAGATACATTGGCGAATCTATCTGAGATACGTTACGCCGCTCTAACTTTGGGCGCGAGTTCTTTTTTCAGAAAGAACTTGCGCCCTTAGTTACGGCGGCGTAACGTACAGTATGTGTTGCGGCGTAAGGCTGCGTAATTCAAATGGGGATGTAGGGGGCATGTTTTATTTAAATGTGTGTTGACCCCGCGTTTTTTGACGTTTTAGTTGAAGGGCGCATGCGCCGTCCGTAAATGATCCCAGTGTGCATTGCTCTAAATGACGTCGCAAGGACGTCATTGGTTTCGACGTGAACGTAAATTACGTCCAGCCGTATTCGCGAACGACTTACGCAAACGACGTAAAAAATTCAAAACTCGGCGCGGGAACGACGGCCATACTTAACATTAGCTACCCCTCATATAGCAGGGGTAACTACACGCCGGAAAAAGCCGAACGCAAACAACGTAATTTGCATATTCATCGCGTAAAACATACGGAAGCGCCACCTAGCGGCCAGCCTGAAATTGCAGCCTAAGATCCGACGGTGTAAAACACTTACACCTGTCAGATCTTAGGGATATCTATGCGTAACTGATTCTCTGAATCAGTCGCATAGATACGACCGGCCGAACTCAGAGATACGACAGCGTATCAGGAGATACGCCGTTGTATCTCTTTCTGAATCCGGCCCTTTGGCTCGTTTCCTGTGCCCCTGTACCTCAGGCCAAATGAGGTACTGCAGGCCAATGTTCGGCTTTTCTCGGCTTCTGCGCTCTTGTACCTCAGGCCAAAAGAGGTACTGCAGGCCTATTTAGCTTACATTCTGCCCGTCTTGCGAGTCAACACTCGCAAACCGAGTCAGAATTATTTTTAAAAAGTTGCTCGCAAATCAAAACACTCTAAAACCAAGTTACTCTAAAACCGAGGTTCCACTGTATTTACAACCAAGGCCATCTTTAATATTGATTGGACCCTGGGCACATTTTTTTTTTTGGGCCCCTGAGCTGAACTTGCCAGGTCCCATGATATTGACATCACACATGTGGGCGTGTATACAGGCTGCATTGGCAATCTCCTCCTACCTGAACTCTCAGCACTGGAGAAACTGTGCAGTTTATCACTGACCATGGTAGACAGATCAGCCAAAAAGGTATATACAGTAGTAGCAATATTTTTATGTAAAAATAAGATTTATAAGCTGTGGGCAGGCAGATTAACTATTTTCATATTACTGGGTTTAGTAAAGGCCACAGTTGCAGGCTGGACTTTCAAATATGCCCCTTTATCTCCCCAGTGGGCAGTATTCAGTATAGGTGATGGTGGAAATTACCTCAGGGGGGCATGATATAGATATGCATACAACACTATTTGCATATCAATGCTGGTATTTACATGTAAACACAGGGGCCCGGACTCACATACAGCGGCGCATATTTATGCCACCGTAGCGTATCTCTATTACGCTACGCCGACGTAGCGCAGAGAGGCAAGCACTGGATTCACAAAGCCAGTGCTGCCAAATCTGCGCTGGGTTTCCTAGGCGTAAGCCGGCGTATGTGGAAGTGGGCGTGAGCCATGCTAATGAGGCTTGACCCCATGCAAATGATGGGCTGAGTCTCAGACAGATACGTATAATGAACAGCGCATGCGCCGTCCCGTGGACACATCCCAGTGCGCATGCTCAGAATCACGTCGGAACTACTCCCTAAGATACGTCGGATCACTCCCTACGGCGTGAACGTAACCTACGCCTAGTCATATTCACGTTCTACGTAAATGACGTAAAATATGACGGCTTGTGTTCCCTTTGCATGGATGCTGCTGAGTTACACCTCCTTTATGGGGCATAACTTTACACCGGACGTATGACTTTACGCGCACTGCGTCGGACGTACGTACGTTCGTGAATCGGCGTATCTCCTTCATTTGCATATGTGAATAGAAAATCCATGGGAGCGCCAAATACGTCCAGCGTAAATATGCGCCCACTCTACGCCGGCGTAGGCAAGTTACGTCGGTCGGATTAAGCCTATTTTTTAGGCGTATCTTCGCTTCTGAGTCCGGCGCATTGATACGACGGCGCATATTTGCACTTACGCTGCGTATCTGGAGATACGTCGGCGTAAGTGCTTTGTGAATCCGGGCCAGGGTCTGCAGGTGAGTCATCTGTACACAACAATGGGGCAGAGCTGGGCAGCATTAGTATCAGAATTTCACACTGAGATATCAGGACACAGCATGGGACTAAAACCTCAAGGGACAAATAATTTAAAGTGGGATAGTTGGCAAGTATGAGGCAGCTACTTTGGGCCCCACAACAATGACAGGGCAGCTGCCCCTTTTGCCCTGCTTTAAAGACGGCCCTGTCTACAACTCATGCTATGGCATGGTTAGTGAGAAGAATGCTTCTTACAATGGTGGTCAATGGGAACGATGTGCCCATATACAGACAAGCTAACATGATCATTCAAGGTCATTGGTTACCTATCCTAAGAAATTAGTAAAAAATCTCAACTATTCTTATGCTGCTGACTCGGAACTAGGCAAGCACCATCATCCAGGAATTCAAACCACCACTAGTTATTGATCAATGAACCCCTAGCAACCGCTGGATAAAACCTAGTTGAGAAAGGCTAGTCTGGGGAGATATATATGTGTAGCGCCTGTGTACTTTTCAGTACAGGTGCTATGATTAAATTTAGTTGGGGAATGAGAGAGTTATTTGCTCTCATTCATTTGATTTGCTAAATTCGGCTGTGCCAATTCTAGATTGTCCTGTAGGTCGTTCTTTGCCCCAGAGATGTAGTTCCACCTCTGGGCGGCAGGTGACGCCAGAGGGGTTCAGGCGGAGCCGCTTCTTCCCAGCAGCCAATTAGAGGAGTTTTCTCTCACTGAGCATGCTGGGGAGGGCTATTTCTGTGGCAACCGCCATTTTGTGGGGTCTTCGCGGGTTCCTGGTTACAGGTGCGGTACCCACCTTTAGGGTGTGCGCACATCGCGTGCCCCGGCGATATGGCCTACCAAGCCAGGGAGCACGTGCTACACGGAGCTCCTGACTTTGGGCCCTTATGGCCCGGAGCATCTGATACTACAAAGGGGCCCCAGTGACTTACTGGGTCCCCCATCTCTATTGAGAAGTTCCCAAGCGAGTTGTGCTGTTCGGTGGGGGATCGGTCTGAGGAGAACCCGGAGGCAGGTGATCCAATAGGGCTTGAACGAACCATCGGGGATCTGGGTGACCAGACATTGACAGGTTGTATACTGCAAACTATACAAAATAAGGAATATACTGCGCAGGTCTATGAGTGAATTAGTGATGACACTATAAGCATATGTAAAAAAATAAAATAAAAAATTGTAAAAATTAAAAAAATAAAAAATTATAATAGGCTGCTGCAACTTATATGTAAGATACACACACAAATACAATATAAAAAGAAAAGCTGCGCTGCAAATTGAATTAACATAAATGTTCAATTATGTATAATAGTGCACAAAATCCCAGTGCAAATCTGAAAGGAAAATAAGTGCAAAAGGTCCATATATGAAGTATCACAGAGGAATGCAGGAAGTGACAGGAAGTTCTCCAAGTAAGTGAAGCTAAATATCCAGGCATATATCTTGTGACTCAGATGACAAATCCACCACCACTTATGTATCAGCTGCTTACCAGAGCAAGACTAAATTCAAGCATGTACAACAAGGGTCAATATGGATCCTGGATAGACTGTCACTCTTTCTCCTGTATCGCCAATCCTCTATGTCAGACCAACTTTCTCCATAGATATTACCCAAGGGAGAAAAACACTCACATGGTGTGATAACGTTTTAAAATTGTTTAATGTAAAAGGTATTGCACTCACATGAAATACGGTTGAAAAGTGCGATCAATAATCGTATAGCCGGCCGGCTCTGCTGTCTGCTCGTCCTTCCGGGTAGACAGCGTGGATCGTGGTGACGTCAGCACGTCGCTCCTCCCTACGCCGTTTCGTCACAAGGATGACTTCTTCCAGGGGATACGGAGGTATCCCCTGGAAGAAGTCATCCTTGTGACGAAACGGCGTAGGGAGGAGCGACGTGCTGACGTCACCACGATCCACGCTGTCTACCCGGAAGGACGAGCAGACAGCAGAGCCGGCCGGCTATACGATTATTGATCGCACTTTTCAACCGTATTTCATGTGAGTGCAATACCTTTTACATTAAACAATTTTAAAACGTTATCACACCATGTGAGTGTTTTTCTCCCTTGGGTAATATCTATGGAGAAAGTTGGTCTGACATAGAGGATTGGCGATACAGGAGAAAGAGTGACAGTCTATCCAGGATCCATATTGACCCTTGTTGTACATGCTTGAATTTAGTCTTGCTCTGGTAAGCAGCTGATACATAAGTGGTGGTGGATTTGTCATCTGAGTCACAAGATATATGCCTGGATATTTAGCTTCACTTACTTGGAGAACTTCCTGTCACTTCCTGCATTCCTCTGTGATACTTCATATATGGACCTTTTGCACTTATTTTCCTTTCAGATTTGCACTGGGATTTTGTGCACTATTATACATAATTGAACATTTATGTTAATTCAATTTGCAGCGCAGCTTTTCTTTTTATATTGTATACTGCAAACTGTCAGTCGGTAACCCCCAAATAAGAAGTTCACCTGAGAAAGATTCAGGCGAGTTAAAGTTTGGGAGGATTCGCTCTACTATTTCATGTTCCTGAGTACTGGGCCTGTGGCAGAGGTCTCACTACCCATCCAAATTCTATTAGAGCCAAGTCGGCGGCAGAGACATGTTCCCTCCCAGAGGTTCTAAGTGACGCTCTGGCTGCCAGGTCTGTGAGAGAGGCCTGTCCAGGGGCACTTTACCCACTCCGGCTGGAGTGGCGACATGAAAGGTGTAATTATTGGAGGCAGGACTGCTTCTCTATCCATGGCCTGAATCTGCAATGTTTATTCTCTTTTCACCAACCTATACTGTCTACCTCAAGTTGACTGTTGGTCGTGTTGGACCAGAAATAAAAGCATTGAAGACGTCAACCAACTGTCTGGACATTCCGTCACTGCTCTCATTACCACCACCACCACCCCTAGACACATCATAAAGGTAACTTAAATACGCCGATCCCAAATCTAACCAGTGGCTCCTCCGGGGGTAGCGCTACATATCCAATGTTCAAAACTGGTTTAATGTACCCTATAATTGTTATTTTCTGTAAGGTACATTAAATTTGAATTAACAATTTTGGTCCTAGTCAATACTGGTAATATCATACCTCCCAACTTTTTGAGCTGGGGATGAGGGAAACCTATTAGCAAAAGCATAGGACACACCCCCTGCCATGTCCCCCTAAAAGGAGAATTGTACAAAAAATTATTGGTTAAACCCACAAGCAGGATGGATATATATCAATTAAAAAAAATAAACAATTTTTTTACAATTCGGCACTGCGTCGCTTTAACAGACAATTGCGTGGTCGTGCGACGTGGCTCCCAAACAAAATTGGCGTCCTTTTTTCCCCACAAATAGAGCTTTCTTTTGGTGGTATTTGATCACCTCTGCGGTTTTTATTTTTTGTGCTATAAACAAAAATAGAGCGACAATTTTGAAAAAAATGCAATATTTTTTACTTTTTGCTGTAATAAATATCCCCCAAAAACATATATAAAAAAAAAATGTCCTCAGTTTAGGCCGATACGTATTCTTCTACCTATTTTTGGTAAAAAAAATCGCAATAAGTGTTTATCGATTGGTTTGCGCAAAATTTATAGCGTTTACAAAATAGGGGATAGTTTTATTATTATTATTTTTTTTACTACTAATGGCGGCGATCAGATATTTTTTTCGTGACTGCGACATTATGTCGGACACTTTTGGACAATTTGGACACATTTTTGGGACCATTGTCATTTTCACAACAAAAAATACATTTAAATTGCATTGTTTATTGTGAAAATGACAGTTGCAGTTTGGGAGTTAACCACAGGGGGCGCTGTAGGAGTTAGGGTTCACCTAGTGTGTGTTTACAACTGTAGGGGGGTGTGGCTGTAGGACTGACGTCATCGATCTAGTCTCCCTATAAAAGGGATCACTCGATCGATGCAGCCGCCACAGTGAAGCACGGGGAAGCCGTGTTTACATACGGCTCTCCCCGTTCTTCAGCTCCGGGGAGCGATCGCGACGGAGCGGCTATAAACGAATAGCCGCGCCGTCGTCCCGGATCACTCCCCACGGGAATCCGACCGCCGACCCACGTCTAGGCAGGAACGTACAGGTACGCCAATGTGCCTGTACGTGCCATTCTGCCGACGTATATCTACATGCGGCGGTCGGGAAGTGGTTAAATGGATTTGTTTGATTTTTATCAAATGTATTTTAATAATATGCTTTTGGAGTAAAAATCTATCTAAAGATAGTTTTCTATTTAGGATGCATTCAGAATTTAGTTTATTCAGCATGAAATGGAGCTTAGTTATGTAGCATGAGGCTGTATATTCTGCAATATTTACATTTTTTGTACACTCATTTAATGAATCCAAGATCTGCAAGCTGAGATAACATGCACTGCATTGATACATTCACACAATTTCACAGTAACCATGAGATAAAACATACTGTAGTTCAGGAATATTCCTTTATCCTATTGTTTTGCAAATCTATGTACGCTACAAACTGTATGATTGAATCGGTTCTGATATTGATGTTTTACTAACCGGACAGCTTATTATTCTAAACAGGAAACCTTCATTTTGTTTGCAAATGTTAAAAATTCTAACTTACAGCAAGAATGAGTCCTTCCATTTAAAGAGCACCTGTCATTTTAGATCCTTAGCGCCTGTTAGCGGGCATCCACTCACCTGCTGCCACCGCGTCCCTCACCTTGTTGTGTCACTGCCACATCACCAGCCCCCCCATTAAAGTGAATGGGACTGTCGGTGAGTCAACAGCGGGTCAGAGGAGGAGCCGCTGTGGGGCAGCGATAACAGTTGTTCTTTAAAAATTCTGATTTAAATCAAATCCACCCTGCCCACAAGTGCATTTTTTTTACAACTATTCCTATATATTGGCTTTTGGAATTTACAAATGCAGCCATTTAGAAATTGGGTGAAAGGTTTAGCACTGAGTAACACTTTTTGATATATCAGTACAGTAGTGCATTTTATATAATACTATATAAATCAGACCAAATGAGGGACAACTGAAGAGGAAAGAGGGACAGAGGGACTTTGTTCTGAATGAGGGACAGTTCCCTGAAATCAGGGACAGTTGAGAGTTATGGTAATATGTGTGTGGCATATCCCTGATCCTTGGAGGCATGGTGGCACCTTCAGAGGCAGGGGTGGGGCAGCATTTCACCCCAGAGTCCACGGCAAAAGTGGGGGACCGAGAAAAAACATTGGGCACCGGTTACTTTTGCATTTTTTTAAGATTTATTGTTGAGCAGTCAAGGGGGTAAGGATTTAGGTCCCCAGATACCCTTATAGAGCACTTACAGACATCCCCCAGTTTAATCCAGCAGCACCCTCCCATGCCTAGGGGAAGAGCATGATCACAAGATCACAAATATTTATACCCCCCCAATCGCTGGTTGCTAAGGAGCGAGCCAGGAAGCTGGCTGCCACGTCCTTGACAGCGGATGGCTCATGTTGAGGGCATGTCGCCTGGTAGGGTTCATGAAGGGGGGTGCTCGCTCGTCCCCCCCTTTCCTGACCTGCCAGGCTGCATGCTTAGATAAAGGTCTGATATGGATTTGGGAGGGGGACCCCATGCTGTTTTTTTTTTTTATTTTGCCATGGGGTTCCCCTTAAAATCCATACCAGATCCCAAGTGCCTGGTATGCATTGGGGGGGCCCTATGCTGTTTTTGTTCCCCATTAAATGTTTCCATGTTTTTTTTACATTCAGCTGTCAGCGGGTAACCCGCTGACAGCTGATGAGTCATCCATTGTTAAGGACATGACGGCCGGCCCGCTCCTTTGCAACCAGCTTAATGCGATAAATTACAGTATGAAAAAATGCGGTAATTAACGCTCAATCGTACAAACACCGAATTCGTTATTTAACACAAAATTCTTAGTAAATTGCACTTCCTAAACGGATTTAACTCAAGAGCTATTTTACTGCATTTTATTTTCCGTTAATTAACTCTTAAGCCTCGTACACACGATCAGTCCATCCGATGAGAACGGTCGGAAGGACCATTTTCATCGGTTCACCGCTGAAGCTGACTGATGGTCTGATGTGCCTACACACCATCAGTTCAAAAAGCGATCGAGTCCAACGCGGTGACGTAAAACACAACAACGTGCAGAGAAAAATAAAGTTCAATGCTTCCAAGCATGCGTCGACTTGATTCTGAGCATGCCTGGGTTTGGAACCGATGCTTTTGCGCACTAACCATCGGTTTGGACCTATCGGTCAGGCGTCCATCGGACAAATTTTAAAGCAAGTTCTCATTTTTTGGACCGAAGGACAACTGTCCCATGGGGCCTACACACGGTCGGTTTGGACTGATGAAACGGTCCTTCAGTCCGTTTTCATCAGATTGGACTGATCGTGTGTACGAGGCTTCAGTGAATTGACCCCAAAGTCTCCTGCAGTTTGCATAGTCAAAATAAGGCCCATGTATCCCTAGCAGTAAGCTCCCCAGGCAATTAACTTCTTCAGACCCACGCTTTAGCCGAATGACGGCTACAGCGCGGACCTGAAAATCCAACTGGACGTCAATTGACGTCCGCCCCTTAGGGCGTTCCCCGCGCGCGCTCCAGAGCGCGCAGCGGGGAGACTCTGTGTTGGCCGTGTCTCTTGGACACAGCCAATCACCGATCGCTGCGAACGGCCAATCAGAGTGGCCCTTTGCTATACGATCTGTGCGGCCAATGAGAGATGATCTCATATGTAAACATATGAGATCATCTCTCATTGCCGTTTTACACAGAGACAGCGTCCTGTCTCTGGAGAGGAGACCGATCTGTGTCCCTTCTACATAGGGACATAGATCGGTCACCCCCCCAGTCACCCCCCCTCCACCTACAGTTAGAACACAATGCAGGGAATACATTTAACCCCTCCCTCACCCCCTAGTGTTAACCCCTTCAATGCCAGTCACATTTATACTGTAATTAGTGCATATTTATCGCATGTGAATGGCGCCAAAAATGTGTCAAAAGTGTCCGATGTGTCCGCCATAACGTCGCAGTCCCAATAAAAATCGCAGATCGCCGCAGATCGCCGCCATTTCTAGTAAAAAAAAAAATAATAAAAAATAATAATTCTGTCCCCTATTTTGTAGGCGCTATAACTTTTGCGCAAACCAGTCGCTTATTGTGATTTTTTTTTTTACCAAAAATATGTAGAAGAATACGTATCAGCCTAAACTGAGAAAAAAAAATGTGTTTTTTTTTTTAAAATTGGGATATTTATTATAGCAACAAGTAAAAAATATTGTATTTTTTTCAAAATTGTCGCTTTTTTTGTTTATAGCACAAAAAATAAAAACCGCACAGGCGATCAAATACCACCAAAAGAAAGCTCTATTTGTGGGGAAAAAAGGACGTCAATTTTGTTTGGGAGCCATGTCACACGACTGCGCAATTGTTAGTTAAAGCGACGCAGTGCCGAAAGCTGAAATTTCACCTGGGCAGGAGGGGGGTATATGTGCCCAGTAAGCAAGTGGTTAAACCTCTCTGTTGCTAAGAGCCTTAAACCCCATGTAGCCCTAGCATTACTAATCTTACATGAGACGTTCCTATACCCCAGCATTGTTGAATGAGTGGGCTATTATCTGAACCTTACTATTACAGTATATATTTTTTTTCAGCCGTACTAAACTGTCATGCTATAAACTGCTCAGATATCAGTCAGCAATCACACTTCCCCCACCTATGAAATGCTATAGGTTACTGACTTTATTCTATTGCTCTTTGCATTGTTCTGTTGAATAGCCCTGATAGGGAGGAAAGGTCTGTTAACATAACCTAATCTTGCTCACCGTGTTTCATTTTGACTGACAGCTAAAGAACATAACGTTCCACCAACCTGACATGGTAATAAATGCTATGACAGGCGCCACAATTCCAAATGCAATCACCTGAAATGTTGAAAGTGACATGGAGCATCTGAGAACACCTGGGGCCAGAAAATGATGTTAACGCATGCTGTAAAGTCTTGACTGTTGTCCAAAATTATAAAGATGAGTTTCAGTAAACAGTGTTTGTATAACTGAAATGGCCACATATAATCACTTATAATAACATCAGTAAAATACAGCAAAAACAAGAATACATTAATGTTGTCCCAATGCCTTTAACGTAAGAGCAAATCCCAAATAAAATATGTTAATTTTCTAAAGCATTTGTGTCAGAAACAATTATAATGTTTTATTGATAAAATACTATTTTTTGTTGTTTATTGCATCTTGGTGCTGCTGATCATCTCAAAACATTTTTTTTGTATCAGTTTCCTGTCTACAAGCATTATAGCGCTGGCTACATGTCATTTCTCAGGGTGGGTTTCCTGATGGCAACAACAGTGGACCTTGCCTTCATAAAGAGGGATGGCATAGCTACTTGTGGTCTCCCATGTGACAGGGTGACAATGCAGGGGAAGAAATGGATTGGAGACAGGAACAGAACATGTTCACTGTACACATAGCTCCCAACCAGTGGCGGTTCGTCCATAGAGGGCGCTAGAGCGCCGCCCCCTCTGGCTCTCGCACAGCCACTGAAATACATAGATTCATGCATTGCATGAATCTTTGTATTTTCGCCGCTGCGGCCCACTATTCAGATGGCCGGATGGTGAGCGCCGGCCACCTGAATAACGGCAGCTGGTTGTCTGTGTGGAAGTGCCTATCAGAGCCAGCGGCTCTGATAGGCTTTCCGAGTACGGCCCTCAGGCTGTAGTCGGCTTCCGAATGCTTATCTAAGGGACGTATTGGCGGTCAGTTCCTTGGATAAGACTGACAGGCGTCTTAGCCAATCAGGTTCACCGGTTCTGGTTACCGGTAACCTGATTGGCTGAAGCGTCATCGAGGGCGGGAGAAGACATCGAGGGATGTGGAAGGAGGATGGCTGACCCCCAGAAAGGTAAGTGCCGGGCGGGGAAGGGGCATTTTACAGGGCACCGCGGCGACAATGGGCACAGTGGCATCAATGGGCACAGTGGCTACAATGGTCACAGTGGCGACAATTAAAGGGCACAGTGGCATCAATGGGCACAGTGGTGACAATGGGCACAGTGGCGACAATTAAAGGGCACAGTGGCATCAATTGGCACAGTGTTTGATGGCATGGCACAGTGGTGACAATTGATGGCACAATGGCTGCGTTTGATGGCATGGCACAGTGGCTGCGTTTGATGGCATGGCACAGTGGTGACAATTGATGGCACAGTGGCTGCGTTTGATGGCATGGCACAGTGGTGACAATTGATGGCACAGTGGCTGCGTTTGATGGCATGGCACAGTGGTGACAATTGATGGCACAGTGGCTGCGTTTGATGGCATGGCACAGTGGTGACAATTGATGGCACAGTGGCTGCGTTTGATGGCATGGCACAGTGGTGACAATTGATGGCACAGTGGCTGTGTTTGATAGAATGGCACAGTGACTGCATTTGATGGCATGGCACAGTGGTGACAATTGATGGCACAGTGGCTGCGTTTGATGGCATGGCACAGTGGTGACAATTGTTGGCACAGTGGCTGCATTTGATGGGCACAGTGAGGCTGCAATTGTTTTTTTTTTCTGTTTGCGCCCCCCCAAAAATTTTGAGCACCAGCCGCCACTGCTCCCAACTGTCTCTGATTTCGAGGGACTATCCCTGACTTGATTTGTTAGTAGGTGCCCCTCATTCCCATCTCAAAATGGGAGGTATGTGTATAACAGAAAACTGGACAAGAAAAAATGGAGGATCCCCCAGGGTGGGGCTTTTTAGGCAACAGTAGTACAAGTAGTCATAGTAGGTACAAAGGTAAATAATAGTTTAATAATAACAAGAAGTATCAAACAATATATGATAAACATGTATAATACAAAAGTTTAAAAACAACACATTAATAGGGTGTGAAAACTGGACAAGGATCTTCATGGCAGGATTTTAGGGACTGGGTTCACATGCGTCACCCACGTAGGGACATGCTGCCAACTACACAAATTGAGGCAACCACCTCATTTGGCACTTGGTGGAGGGGCGGCAATGAGGTTGAAGTGTCCATACTGTATATTATATCCTTACTGCAGCTCAGTGACATTCAGCATTACTGAGCTGGTTGCTGGTTGCTAGGATGCAGGTGGCTGGGCTGCACATCATCATTGGTTGTTATGGTGCAGGTGGCCTCACCCTTCTTACATCAGGGTCCCCATTAGAGTCCGCCCTTACATCTCGGTTCCCATTAGAGTCCCTCCTTACATCAGAGTCCCCATTATTTCCCCCCCTTACATCAAGGTCCCCATATGTGTGCCCATCAGAGTCCCCCCTTACAGAAAATTTTAAAACAAAGGTTGGGACTTTATATGAAGCACAGGGCATATCAAGCCGAGCGCTTCCATCCCTAGTTAATGAATAAGAGGACAAATTAGGACTTTGTGTGAATCATGCAAGGTGCCAAAGCCGTCCCGGAATGTTAGTTTCTCTTTTATAATGGCTCACCGTTTCGAGGGATGTCGGGAATCCTGGAGCTATGGCCGTCACATTTATTCGGATCGGGTGGTTATCCAAAGGCCTGGAAAGGATGACTGGGTCTACTCAATCACTACCCTCGATGACCAGGGAAAATCCTTACTTTGCCAGATCCTTGGTTTTATTTGTAAAGAGAAAAAAAAAGAACTGGCAGAACTCGTTTTTCAGGGGTTTGTTTTGACTTTTCAAGAAGTCCATGAGGAACTACACTTTTCTTCCTTGTTGCTACGGAGAATGCTGTTTGACTTTGGGGGGAAAGAACCTAGTCAGTTAGGACAGGGCCTCTGAGGACTTTGTGATCAAGAGATGTCTTCGCTTAGGAGCTTGTACAGCACTTGTGGATTATAAGTTCTGCCAGCAGTGGGCAGTGGTTAGTAATGCTAGAGAAGGACTTTCTTTTAAGCCTAGCATTTAAACTTTGAATATCCCTTAGGATGAAAAGGAAAGCTCCACCTTTACAGAAGGTGCAGTTTTTCTCTGCCTCGGAAATGTATATAATTTAGGCATAGAATTGTGTGTGTGGTTTTTTTTGTTGTTTTTCAGGTCCAGTTGATCTTCTATCAAGACTGTCGGAGAATGGGGCAGACTAGATAGATAGGAATAACACTGTAAAATTGTGATTTATCATAATGTTATGATACCTGTTGTTCTCTTATTTCTTTCTTTCCCCTTCTGTATTGTTTTTTTTATATGGGTTCAGGTGCTGGCGCTCAGGCTTGAGACACCATGGTTCTTGACACCGGGGACAGTGTCTAATTTAGCAGGGGGAGCATGTAGCGCCCAGCTCCTGTTGGGCTGGCGCTGCTTTAAATTTAGGGGGAAGTCTGAGAGTTGGTTAACTCAGACATGTATGATTTTGAGTAAATTGGGCCTCTGTTCCAGCCACGGCTGTGCTGTGAGTGAACGCTGTTATTCGTCTGGGGTGTCGTTAGCACCCCAGGCCAAGGGTGGCGGCAGCTAGGTCAAGGTGATTTGGGTGTCTCTCCTCGGCAGCCAATCAGTGGGGGTTGATCGTCCCGCTGTGCATATTGGGGAGGGGTACTTAAGGAACAGACGTCATTGGACCGGGGTCGTCGGTCGCTGGTCTGTCATCCCACCACACCGTGTGTGGCCCTCCTGGCCGGGGGTGCGTGTTTCTGTGGTCCTGGCTCCAGATCACGTTGGTCCAGGGTTGTGATCTGTCTAAGTAGGCCCAGTAGTCAGATTGTGTTTACGCTTTCAAGGGTGATCCTGTGCTGTCGGTCCTGGAGGGAGGAAGCCGTTTGATGAAGGACCTATCTTGGAGAGGATCTAGCACAAGGCTGGTATCTCAGGAGAGGCCTTGAACTTCATCGAAGGACGCACCATTACTGAAAGGCTTGATGGTGATTGCTGTCAGTTCTATATTCTGCAAGACGTTAATCTGAAGAGATCCGGGTGCTGAATCCTGTGCTACAAGGATTTTGGACCGAAAGTGTCTCCATCTGTGGGAAGGTCTGTGGCAGAGACTGTACAATATTCCGTGCGCCATTCCGGCTGCTAGGCTAGTGAGAGAAACCTATTTGGGTGCGCAGTACCCACTCTGGCTGGAGTGGCGACGAGAACTGTGTTACTGGAAGCAGGAGTGTTTCCCGATTGAAATAATGCACCTGAACCTATCTACTTGTTACCCTTCCACCTCTTCAATCACTTCTTCTTTCCTTACTAAGTTCTACAAATAAATCTTAATGCCGCGTACACAAGACCGTTTTATGTCATTAAAAACGATCGTGTGTGGGTTCCAGAGCATTTTCACGATCTAAAATATGGCCATTAAAAATTTCAAACATGCTCTATTTTTTCACAACGTTTTTAACGTTGTAAAAAATGGTCGTGTGTGGGCTTTAACGACGTGAAAAAACGCGCATGCTCAGAAGCAAGCTATGAGATGGGAGCGCTCGTTCTGGTAAACCTTCGGAATGGAGTAAGCACATTCATCACGCTGTAACAGACTGAAAAGCGCGAATCATCTTTTACCAACACAAAATCAGCAAAAGCAGCCCCAAGGGTGGCGCCATCGAAATGGAATTTCCCCTTTATAGTGCCGTCGTACGTGTTGTACGTCACCGCGCTTTGCTAGAGCATTTTTTTTCACGATCGTGTGTAGACAAGGCCGTTTTAATGATCGGGTTGAAAAATAATTCGTTTTTTCTAGACCATTAAAAACGTGATCTTTTTTAACCCGAAAAACGGTCGTGTGTACGCGGCATTAGAAAAAGAAGTGTAAACTGTGGACATCAAACTTTTTCAACTCTCATCCATTACCCTGGACGGCGAGGAAATAGAGGTAACATGCCGCCCGAAAATATCCAGCAGCTCCTACATTTTTTTTCTGATATAACTGATACTGTTGCTGTACACAGTGGCCCGGATTCAAAGAGATTTGCCCCTTTTTTACAGGGGCACGTTTTTGCCCTGCGCCCCCGCAAATTATCTGCGCGCGATTCACGGAGCAGTAGCTCCGTAAATTGCGTGTGCGCTCTTTAAAATTGCCCTGCGTAAGGGCGCCTAATGTAAATGATCCCGTAGGGGGCGGGAATCATTTAAATTAGGCGCGCTCCCGCGCCGAGCGTAGAGCGCATGCTCCGTCGGGAAACTTTCCCGACGTGCATTGCGGCAAATGACGTCGCAAGAACGTCATTTGCTTCCAAGTGAACGTGAATGGCGTCCAGCGCCATTCACAAATCACTTACGCAAACGACGTGAAATTCAAATTTGGCGACTCGGGAACGACGGGTATCCTTTAGCATTGGCTGCCCCTACTATTAGAAGGGGCAGCCTTACGCTAAACACGCCGTACGGAAACGACGTAACTTGCGTACGCAGGGCTCGCGCAACATTGTGAATCGGTGTTAGTATGCAATTTGCATACTATACACTGAGCACAATGGGAGCGCCCTCTAGCGGCCATCGCAAGAATGCAGCCTAAAATATGCGTGGCATAAGAGCCTTATGCCACGCAGATTTTAGGCTGCAGTCGGCGTTACGATGTTCCTGAATCAGGAGCATTCGTAACGCCGGCGCAAGTCAGCAATTGCGCTGCGTGACTATGGTTACGCAGGCGCAATTGCTCTCTGAATCCGGGCCAGTGACATTAGGATTGTATCTAAGGTTACTGATATATCCACTTTAAAAATGTTCTTCCTCAGAGTGGTGTTTGCTCTTTCCTCCTTTCTGTACAGCGGCGTGCGTCTCCATAGAGCTGGATTGCGGCGCTCTCTTCACGCTGTCTCCCTCACACCTGAGCTGACATTTTGTTTTGACAACAAACTGACATTGGCTATTTATTTATTTTTGTCCACCGTGCATACCGCGCACTCCGCAGACTCTGCCTGGCATCGTTTATCCTCTCCTCTCAGCAAAAATTTTTGCTGTGATATCTATAGTTACCTCTCCGTCTTGCAGCTTCCTCTAATGTCTTCCCATGGGCCTCTCAGGAAAACTTACTTGTTACCTCACTATACCAGCGAGCTGTGTTGTCTTTACATCAGGGATGTGTCCTTTGACAAGGTGCCTCTCACATGAAGGTATAAATAAATCAGACGAGGTAGTCTGTGAGGATGAAAACTAACACAACTACTACCTGCTGGGGCTGAGAATTTACTGTTTGTTTAGGCCGTATATACCAATGTATGTGAGATTTTCAGATTGGTTACACCTTTTTGGCAACAAAATTTAGCTGTAACACACCTACAGCAAATGTAGACTGTTCATAATCAAGGTTTCAGATATACAGTGCATCTGGAAAGTATTCACAGCACTTCACTTTTTCCACATTTTGTTACGTTACAGCCTTATTCCAAAATAGATTAAATTCATTATTTTCCTCAAAATTCTACAAAAAATACCCCATAATGACAATGTGAAAGAAGTTTGTTTGAAATCTTTGCAAATTTATTAAAAATAAAAAATAAAAACACATCACATATACAGAAGTATTCACAGCCTTTGGCATGAAACTCAACATTGAGCTCAGGTGCATCCTGATCATCCTTGATATGTTTCTACAACTTGATTGGAGTCCACCTGTGGTAAATTCAGTTGATTGGACATGATTTGGGAAAGGCACACACCTGTCTATATAAGGTCCCACAGTTAACAGTGCATGTCAGAGCACGAACCACGCCATGAAGTCCAAGGAATTGTCTGTAGTCCTCCGAGACAGAATTAGACATGTGCAACACTGAAATATTTAGTTTTGGAATTTCAGTTTCGTCCAAAAAATTTTTTTATTTAGTTACTCCTGAAATTCGTTTTTATTTGCATTTGTCCGAAAATCTGAATTAAGGTTGAATCTGTCAATTGAAGGCTTATGGTGTCTGTCGAATGTTCAAAGAAGAATAGACGGAGCAGCTAAACTGTACGACGCAGCAATCGTACATTTCCGGTCGAATGCTCCGCCCACAAGCTACAGTGGAATTCTAATGTTGTATGACTAGTAATAATTATATTTATTAATTATTATTACTAGTCAACCAAAATTAGAATTCTTCTAAAGCCTATGGGCGGAGCATTTCACCATAAATGTCCGCTCGCAGCGATTGTATGTTTTTAGCTGCTTCGTTGAATCTTCATGTCTCTATAATGTTGAATCTTCTCTCTCCATGTCAACTAATCTTGGACTGATAGAGTTAGGTTAGGAACATTCGACCGCAGGTTCGATAGACACAGATACATGTCACGCTATTGTCATGTTGAATCTTCTATCTATATAGAACTGTTGTCACCACTAAACGAAAATAAAGCATTTTTTATGTCAGATCTTTCGGATTCTGCGTGTTCGTTATCGTTTGTTAAAACGATCGCAAAAATCCCTGAAATCCAGGCTAAAACGAAAGCACATATCTAGACAGGATTGTATCAAGGCACAGATCTGGAGAAAGGTACAGAAACATTTATGCAGGTCCCAATGAGCACAGTGGCCTCCATCATCCATAAATGGAAGAAGATTGTAACCACCAGGACTCTTTGGCCAAACTGAGCAATCGGGGGAGGAGGGCCTTAGTCAGGGAGGTGACTAAGAACCTGATGGTCACTCTGACAGAGCTCTAGCGTTTCTCTGTGGAGAGAGGAGAACCTTTCAGAAGAACAACCATCTCCGCAGGACTCCACCAATCAGGCCTGCATGGTAGAGTGGCCAGACGAAAGCCACTCCTCAGTAAAAGGCACATGACCGCCCGCTTGGCGTTTGCCAAAAGGCACCTGAAGGACTTTCAGACCATGAGAAACAAAATTCTCTAGTCTGATGAAACAAAAATTGAGCTCTTTGGCCTGCATAGCAAGTGTCATGTCTAGAGGAAACCAGACCACGGAAGACTAGTCAGGATCGAGGGAAAGATGAATGCATCAATGTACAGAGACATCCTTGATGAAAACCTGCTCCAGAGTGCTCTGCACTTCAGACTGGGGCGAAGGTTCATCTTCCAACAGGACAACGATTCTAAGCCAACCTAACATAGGAGTGGCTACAGGACAACTCTGTGAATGTCCTTGAGTGGCTCAGCCAGATCCCAGACTTGAACCTGATTGAACAACTCTGGGGAAATCTGAAAATGGCTGTGCACCGACACTCCCCATCCAACCTGATGGAGCTTGAGAGGTCCTGCGAGGAAGAATGGAAGAAACTGCCCAAAAATAGGTGTAGCAAGCTTGTACTATGTTTGCCAAGCTTCATACTCAGAAAGACCTGAGTCTGTAATTGATGCCAAAGGCACTTCAACAAAGTATTGAGCAAAGGCTGTGAATACTAGTTACAAGCATCCAGTAACCAAACGCTGTGACCGGAAGTGACGTGGAGCCAGCCCGTCCGTCCGGAGTTGTTTTTTGTGTAAATCAGTGTTTGGTTACTGGATGCTTGTAAGCATTATTTTAATTTGAATAAATCTGCCTGTTTTTACCTACTTCACGATGGAATCACTCTGTTTGTCTTTCTCCTCTGGCTAACTAATTCCATCTCACTACGAGCCTCCATTTTGCCGGAGTCCAGGACTGCCATCAGGATTATTGGAAAGACACAGTTTAAAGACACCATTTGCCCAATCAGCTTGTCTATATGCCTAAGATCTTATGTTGGAGGTAAGCGCTCTGTGAGCCCACTAACTAAGAAGACCTATACTTGAAGCACTAAAAGTTCTTGAAATTACTTGCAGCACTTTTTTGATCGCACTCATATTGGACTTTTTTATTGTTCAGGACCTTTTTTGTTTTGTTTTGGATACATTGTCACATCATTTTGATTGTTTATAGCACTTTTTTCACTGCTATCACCATCATCATTCAGCTGGCTTCTATTAGCCATTGTTGTTTTTATTATACAGTATTGTTGTTTATCACATTGTTTGCCACCATTTATTGGTATACTTACTGCTTTTCATATAGCAGTATATATACATTCATTTATACCATCGTCACTTTACACCTTAGTGTGTTGTGGTTTGCGCTCATCATTTTTCTTTTTCTCACTCCAATTATTTAGTGTTTTGTACACTTATAGATTTGAGCAGCATTCCCATTTGATTACACATTTTTCCTGTTTTTCATCCTCTATTATTTATTTGGCTAGCGCAGAAGATCCCTAATTTTTTTCAGCCAACTTTTGTTGTCGTTAATTCAGCCAACAATTGTTTGATGGAGCATACACACGGTCGGATAATCCGACACAACATGTCCATCAGACAATTATGGCCAAAAAGTTGGATCGGGTGTACGAGGCTTAAAGCCTTGTACACCCGATCTAACTATATGGCCATAATGTGTGTACATAAAAGTGTGTATGCAGAACAAGTTTACAGGCAATGCCCTTCGGACCAAAATCCACGGAAAAGTTGGTTAAAAGTCCGATCGTGTGTACGAGGCTTTAGACCAGTAATGGAACACTGGAGACTCAGGCTGATCCTTGTGTGTGAAAGTGGCAGTCCGACTCTCCAGCTGTGTGTCACGTTTTTCCTGTCTATAGAAAGGGAGTTTTTGCAGATCATATCAATGCCATGAAATCTATACCACAGCTGCCAAACACCATCAAACCACCTGGCCAACCAGCTCAGTACACATTTCCACACTGACTGGGCCATCTCTGAACAATTGAGCTATGCTTAGCCATCCACTTCAATTCCCCACCAACAGCAGTTCAAGTGCAGCCTGATGGAGGCCAAAACAACACAGGCACTGGATCCCTAAATCTCAAAGTAAAACCCAACTTCCATCCACACCTTCTAACCTTTCACCCTTTTTTCTTTAAAAAAGCTTTACACCACTTTTTCACCTACGTTCGCCATCATATGTCCCTCTTCCATTGACCTGGGGCTGCGGTCTTTACACGATGACCTTGTCGCAAACTAATCATGCCATGCAGCTTGAGCAGGGCCGGTGCTACCACTAGGCAAACTAGGCAGCCGCCTAGGGCGCCCTGCTGCCTAGGGTGCCCAGCCATTAGTGTTCTTACTCTCTTCTCTCTGCAGCAAGCAACTAAGTCTCAGCATCAGCAGGCAGCCGCCGCTCCATTCGCACGTAGTGTCAGAGGCGCAGCAGAGGACTGTGTCTGTGTTGAATGGAAGCAAGCAAACATTCATTTAATGGGCGCTGGTGAGGCTACATTTGATGGGCGCTGGTGAGGCTGCATTTGATGGGCGCTGGTGAGTCTGCATTTGATGGGCGCTGGTGAGGCTGCATTTGATGGGCTCTTCAATAAACAGGTGGGGTTTACATGGGCAGGGAAAAGGGGGTGGGGTCAGGGGTGGAGCCAAGGGATGGAAAAATAAGGTTTCGCCTAGGGTGTCAGAAATCCTTGCACCTGCCCTGAGCTTGAGAGGACCCCACTGCTGGACAGCCAATGGGAAGTGTCAACATCACGTATGCAGCCGTATGTACACCAAGATCCTCCTATTTTGAAGTCTGGAATCTTGAAGACCCAGGATCAGGTGTATCATCTGACCATGGATATAGAATGAGGTATTACAGATAAGGATTTTTTTAAACTAGCATGTCGATCACTAGGGGTTAGGAGAGGATTTGATGCCCAGAGATCAACTTTAATCTAATATTACAGCTATTATAATTTGCTGTAGTAATTCTCTATAGCATATTGTGCTGTATGTTTGTATATAATCAATAATAAATTAGGCATTCACCGAAAATTCAATAATGAGTTTGTAATATGCGTTATTATGAGATCTCATAGTTGTGATGTATGACTTTTTAAGGCAATAAAGCTCCACATCAGATCATTTAATTTCAGATCGAAGGTGGGTGATGGATGGCTGTACGCCAGAAAAGAGATTGTTGCTGACTCATAATTATAATCATTGCTCTAATCTGTAATTGAGAACCATAATTACTCATCAGCTGATACAGGATTTGTGCCTCCTGTAATTTTAATAGCTGTTTGAGAAATATTAGTGTGCCATGTATCATTATATGATTTTGCTGGATGGAGCCAATAGGACATTATCCTGCAAACACATTTATTGTGGAAACAGTTACAGGGTTATCCATAACAAGAGGTTTGACTAATTAGATTGTCCGCCTTTCAAGAGATTTGTGCTCAATATTGCAACCATAAGGCCCATTCAGACCTGCATGGCAAATTGCATTGTTTTTTTCACACTTGCTTTGTGACTTTTTTTAACTTGAATGGGTTACTGTACGCACGACAAATGCGCCAAAGTAGCTCCTTTACTTTGGAAGTGAACCTCACGCATTTTTGCAATGTGCATTTTGCCACATTTTTTGTGTTTTGTTGCTAGACAAAACACACAACTGCTATGAGAATTTGGGGTGCCATTAAGAAATAATGGCACTGGAAGCACAATGCTCTTTTTGGCACATTTTCTGGGGGACCGCATAGGAACGAACGTGTACTTCTGTGCATGTTTCCAGAACATGAAGGTGTGCATGGAGCAAAATCAAAATGCAACCATTTATCGGTGGCATCCTCCAGTGCATCTGACTGGTAAATGTCCTTGTTCATGGATGCAAGCCACACCAAAAATGCTTCCTGAGCTTATACCTGGTATGGTCTGCCTATAGAAAGAAGGAACCGCCGCTCCAGATGATGTACCTCAGTGGTAAATAAAATAGCCCAAAATCCAGTGGGTGCAGGCAATGCACAGAGCATAAATGGGAGGAAAGAAATTTTGGACAGCCGCACTCCAATAAAAGGTAAAAAGGTGGTGCCTTTTATTCTGGTAAAAAATACTACAAAAGCAAAAAAAAACAGCAAACAGTGGGGTAATAGAGCTAACTAGTTTCACATTGGTGGGCCACTTCTCATCTCTTGGGGTTACATCTCCCCCACCACCTAGCAGCATTCCCAGAATCCAAGGCTAGGTTTACACTTTTGAATGCATTTTTATGCCCTCTCCATACCTCCCAACGTTCTGAGATGGAAATGCGGGACACCTAGTAGCGAAAGTATGTAGGTGAAAGACACACCCCCTGTCATGTCATGTTTTTTTAATGTCTGATTACCCCCCCCCCCCCTTACTGGAGCGCTGGGCTGTAGAAGGGGCGGGAGTGGCTGGCTCAGGCTCTCAGCAGCTTGCTAACAGCCTGTGCCGGATGCCAGTCCAGGCATGTGGGCAAATCCTGACTTCATTGTCGCAATCTTGCCCCAGCCCCAGCCTGGACAGGCTTTGTGACGTCACCCGACAGCGGGCTTCAGCGCATGAAAGAGCATGAAAACTCCATACAGGTAGAGTCATAGTTGGGTTTTGAATTGATGACCCTAGTTCTGCAAAGCAGAAGCACTAACCACTAGTACAGCTCAAGACGTAGGTGTTCAACACTTTTTTGAATATTGGATGCTTATGTCCCTTACTGCGCTTCGTGATTCCATCAAAAGTACTGATGTGCCTTGTAGTGATGAAAGCATCAGAGAATGGAAACATTTAAGACTGTTATTCCATCCACACCCATCTATTCTTTCATTTTCTTTAACTGGGGAACACCGCTGTAGTGGAATCACAAATCAGCTTTGTCAACTTAGTAAAGGAAGTGAAAAAAAATAAAGGATCTACTGGCAGGATCAACGGGTACTAAAACTATATAAGGAGACAGATAAATTAGAATATAGATGTTTATTGTTAGGAAAACAGTAATTAACGTTAATGGAAATGTAGCTCCCTGCTCCCAATGATTGGGGCACTATTCTAAATTTAAAGGGTGTCTGAGCCAATAGTGGGCTCAGACTTTGTTGAATTCTATTGAAATTTGCCTCTGTTCTGGCTATGGTTGTGCTTGATAGGATTTTCCCCTGCTGTCTGTAGGTGGTGTTACCACCTCAGGCCCATTTTGGAACACAAGCGAACCATGGTGTGTTAAGTGACCCTTCTCGGCAGCAGCGCTGTGGGAGTGGTGCCCCGCTGTGCATGCCGGGAAGGTATACTTAAGGGGCAGACACCGTTTATCGGGGTCCTTCGTCTCGTGGCCCTCCTGGCGCGAGGCACGTGTGTGATCTTGGCTTCAGGACCACGTTGGCCCGATGTCGCATCTCCACGGAGTAGGCCCAGCTATGCTGGCTGGGGTATACGATTCAAAAGGGGATCCCAAGCTGTCCATCCAAGTGGGGGAAGCTGCTTAACGAAGGAAACCGGGGGGAGGACCTGCCTTGGAGGAGACCAAGCAGAGCAAGCTAATGTCTCGGGATAGGCCTGGTGACCTCGTTATAAAGGGATCCACTATTCTATTTGTCTTACAGTCCGCCGGATCGGCTTAAAGGCTCTTTTACTGTAAGGCTGGAAGTTCGGGACTTAAATCCTGTGGCAGAGGATCCCTGGCTATTCATCTTTCCGGCTTTCCGGCTTCCGGGTAGTGAATCCTGCGTTCCTATTCACAGGCTAAGTGATTGACGTATGACCAAAAGCTTCCCACCGGCGCATACGGCGCGCCACGAGTTGCCGAAAGAAGCCGGACTGCGAGTCGGTTCTATATGGCACCTGCGCACCGATGTTCGATTAAAACGGTATGTACGAAAAAAAAGATTAGCGTACTGTCAGGCCCCGTACACACGGTCGGACAAAACCGATGAGAATGGACCGAGGTTCAGTTTCATCGGTCCAAACCGACCGTGTGTATAGCCCATCGGTCTGTTTTCCTTCGGTCCAAAATTTTAAAACATGCTTCAAAACCGAATCGATGGACCGCTGCCCGATCGGTCCAAACCGATGGTTAGTACAGAAAAGCATCGGTTCAAAACCCGCGCATGCTCAGAATCAAGTCGACACATGCTTGGAAGCATTGAACTTTGTTTTATTCAGCACGTCGTGTGTTTGACGTCACCGCGTTCTGACCTGATCGGTTTTTGGAACGATGGTGTGTACACACATCAGACCATCAGGCCACTTCAGCGGTGAACCGATGAAAACGGTCCGTCGGACCATTCTCATCGGTTTGGAACGACCGTGTGTACGCGGCCTTAGTGTCAGAAGTCAGCTCAAAGTAATGTTAGAATTTTTTTTTAGGGTGAACCCCCGCTTTAAAATTTGCAGATCTCAGAAGTTTTGCATATGATTTATCGGTTGCTAAAACAATACATCGTTATTTTAATTGATGTTATCAACCCAAATTACCAACAAACCTATCAAGAGCACCCCCAGGGCACATGTAGTGCTTGATAAGAACCTGTATTGTACAGTTTGCTAGATTGTCCCATTTGAGCTGGTGTCTAGAATTAACGTGACACGAAATAGCAGTAGTCAAGTGCATTTCAACGTGTTTACTTTGAACAGAAAACATTAAGCTGTCACAATGGCTAGCACTGCCTAAACCTTTCTCTTCTCTGTGTCCTTATATAACTGGGCAAAGTATAACAATAGAAGTACAGCCTCGGGCTGACACTAAAGGACAGGCAATGAAATCCCCATTGGATTACAATGCTATTCTGCCTTCTACTTCAAGTCAATTAGTGCATGTATCTTCATGAAGAAGGACTTAACTTGTGCTGAGCAACTGAGGTTATAGCATTTAAAGGAACAGAATAATGCACAATCTTCCTATAAATGTCCAATCTTTCTGCCTGGCCATTTATCTATTTGACTTTTTTTGCTGATTACTGTTCTGACTATTATGCCGCGAACACACGCTCAGAAATTTCCGACAACACATGTTAGATGGGAGCTTGTTGTCGGAAATCCTGACCGTGTGTAGGCTCCATCGTACATTTTCTGTCGGAAATTGAGAGCTGGTTCACAAAATCTGTTCTCGTAAATTCCGATCAGTGATTCCATTACGGTCTGGTAATTCCCTATTCCTCTTAAATTGCTGTGTTGATCGCTTTTAAAATGTGTAGAAGCCAAATTATTGCAGAAAAAGGAGAGGTTATCAAATGCTGACTATTGCAAACTCTGGTCTCATAGGCCTACCTTGCCATAGGCTATCCCCTCTTCAGTCTATCATGAATGTTGCTGCCAGACTCATCTACCTTATCAACCACTCAGTGTCTGCCACCGCTCTTTGCCAATCCCTCCACTGGCTTCCGATTAAACAGTGAATTAAATTCAAAATACTAACAATTAACATACAAAGCCATTCAAAACTCTGCCCAAGCTACATTACCAATCTCGTCTTCAAATATTACCCAAACTGTCCTCTCTGCTCCTCCCAAGACCTCCTGCTATCAGGCTCCCTTGTTTCCTCCTCCCATGGGCGTCTCCAGGACTTCTCCAGAGCCTCTCCCATCCTCTGGATCTTTCTGCCTAAATCTGTACACACCATCACTTTATGTGATGGAAAAAAATGACGTTTTTAAAAACGTCAATTTAAATGACCGTGTGTGGGGGAAAACGTTGTTTTATGTCTTGTGAAAAACAACACAAAAAAATTGAAGCATGCTTCAATTTTTTGTGTCGTTTTTCAAAACGTTGTTTTTAAACCAGCGCATGCCCAGAAGCTAGTTATGAAGCGAGCTTCAATTGAAAAAAGTGGTGAACGTAACCTCGCTTTGCTAGAGCATTGTGAAAAAACGATGGTGTGTAGGTAACGTCGTTTTTGAAAATTGAAGTTTCAAAAAGGTCGTTTTTTACTTCACAGAAAATGTCGTTTTTTTCCATCACATAAAGTGATGGTGTGTACGCGGCATCAGGCTCTAATCATGTACTTACCAATGGCCCGGATTCAGAGAGCAATTGCGCCTGCGTAACCATAGTTACGCAGCGCAATTGCTTGCTTGCGCCGGCGTTACAAATGCTCCTGATTCAGGAACATCGTAACGCCGACTGCAGCCTAAAATCTGCGTGGCATAAGGCTCGTATGCCACGCATATCTTAGGCTGCATTCTTGCGATGACTGCTAGGGGGCGCTCCCATTGTGCTCAGTGTATAGTATGCAAATTGCATACAAACACCGATTCACAATGTTGCGCGAGCCCTGCGTACGCAAGTTACGGAGTTTCCATACGGCGTCTTTAGCGTAAGGCTGCCCCTTCTAATAGTAGGGGCAGCCAATGCTAAAGTATACCCGCCGTTCCCGCGTCGTGAAATTTGAATTTCACGTCGTTTGCGTAAGTGATTCGTGAATGGCGCTGGATGCCATTCACGTTCACTTTGAAGCAAATGACGTCCTTGCGACGTCATTTGCCGCAATGCACGTGGGGAAAGTTTCTCGACGGCGCATGCGCTTTATGATCGGCGCGGGAACGCGCCTAATTTAAATGATTCCCGCCCCTTGCGGGATCATTTAAATTGCGCGCGCTTACGCCGGGCAATTTTGCCGGCGCGCCCTCGCAATTTACGGAGCTACTGCTCCGTTAATCGAGGGCAGCGGCGCAAATTTGCGGGGGGGCAGGGCAAAATCGTTGCCCTGTGCCTCCGTAATTTCTGCGCAAATCTTACTGAATCTGGGCCAATGTTTTTTTTTGTTTTTTGTTTTTTATCAATGCGTCTTACGCCCTGCATGTAGATTAGGGGACCAGATGCATTATGGGCCGCTACTGCTCTAAGGGCCACAAGTTGAGCACCCCTACTTTAGTTCATTTATACTGCAGTGTCTCCGTGTAAATATCCAATCCATAGCTTATCATATTGCCCTGCTTTCCAATACAATTTATTTTCATCCATCATTACATCCTTTCTGAACAGTTCTATCCTGCGTTCACCAGCATTATGTTTACCTTTGTGCAGCCTGGGTGAGTGGTTCTTGTAGTGTCAATATAAAATCACCAGTTCTTCTAATTATATATGGTTTTCTATTGTACAGAATTAGTATTTGCCAATCTTTTACTCCCTTGTTTATTTTGTCTTTTCCCCAGATTGTAAATTGTTGCAGAATATCATTTTTGGTGTTTAAACAAGGAGTAATAAATCTATTTATCTGTAAAACGCTTCCTCAGGTTATGTAAAGTTGATTTACAATGTTTCATCACTCACACCAGTAGCTGACGTGTGTATTCTGGAAGACGCATTACAGCTGGTCGCTATATAGAAGCAGCGGAGCGGGCAGATTTACACGCCCTATGAAATGAAGTGTAAAATATGCTAGAAGAGTTTAATTAAAAAATAGTGTATCTCGCTCTCCAGTGCGTCACTGCAGATGGCAGAGGAGAATTATTTGTTTGTCTAAATCCTGGAGGAAGCTTCAAAGAGCTTTAGTAAACTTTAATCTGAGCTCATTAATATTTCCTTGCTTTGAGAAGACACCAGTTTTTTCTGGATGGAGGAAAAATGAAACAGATCACGACAATGGATCCGATAATATTGAGTGAAATGAACTCTTTTTAACCAGTTTAATCACTTAAGCCCACGGGCCATTATGCAGGTTATAGACCTTGCCCCTTTTTGCGTTTCGGCACTGCGTTTCGGCACTGCTCCCAAACAAAATTGCCATCCTTTTTTTCCCACAAAGAGAGCTTTCTTTTGGTGGTATTTGATCACCTCTGCGGTTTTTATTTTTTGCGCTATAAACAAAAATAGAGCGTCAATTTTGAAAAAAAATCTATATTTTTTACTTTTTGCTATAATAACTATCCCCCAAAAAGATATAAAAATATATATTTTTCCTCAGTTTAGGCCGATACGTAGTATTCTTTTACCTATTTTTGGTAAACAAAAGCGTTTATTGATTGGTTTGCGCAAAATTTATAGCGTTTACAAAATAGGGGATAGTTTTATGGCATTTTTTTTTTTTTTTTTTACTTCTAATGGCGGCGATCAGCGTTTTTTTTTCCGTGACTGCGACATTATGGCGGACACATCGGACAATTTTGACACATTTTTGGGACCATTGTCATTTTCACAGTGAAAAGTGCTATGAAAATGCACTGTGAAAATGGAATGCAGTGAAGGCGTTAACCACTAGGGGGCGCTGTAGGTGTTAAGTGTGACCTCATGTGTGCTTCTACCTGTAGGGGGGCGGGGTTGGACGTGTGACATCAAGCACTTGCCCGTAAAACTTGCGGCGGTGTAACGTAAATGCGATACGTTACGCCGCCGCATTTGTACCTGAATCTGGCCCAGTGTTTTTAAAGGGACATGACAAAAAACACACAAAAAGCAAAATGCATGCAAAAATGCACCAAAAATGCGGGTTTAAAAACACACAGCAAAACCTGCCTGAAAAACGCATCAACCGCAACTGCATAGATGTGAACCTAGACTTAAAGCTGAAGTTTAGGTATTTGCAATTTTTACATACTGTATTTATTGGCGTATAACACTCACTTGTTTACCCTGAAAATAGAGGGTAAACTGTGCCTGCGTGTTATACGCAGGGGGCTGTGGAAAGTTTTTTTCCTGAAACTTCCCTCTTAAAGGGTGCGTGTTATACGCCTGTGCGTGTTATACGCCTGTGCGTGTTATACGCTGATAAATACGGTAGTTATATTGTCCAACTTGGACCATTGTAAGTATATATGTGGCATACCTGTGGGATCCCCATGGAAGCTGGAAATCACTGTAGTAGCCACCTCTACTCCAGCAATCTCCCCTAGCTTCTGGGTCCCATGCCAAGCGTCTGCCCTGTTGAATACTGAACACAGAAACCAGCCAAGCGTAGGCACCATTCAGAGAGCATTTTACATATTCTCAACTAATGCAAAGCAGTCTTTGATTTGACAGGGTGGAGAGGCAGGGTGATGATGTCACAGTCTCAACCTCATCCAGTCAGAGAACACTTAGGCCCCGTTCACACCTAGGCGTATATACGCCTGTAGTGTGAACGCCGCTGCCGCCCCGACACGCCAGAGGGATGCTTTAGCATTGCCCTCTATGGAGATGGTTCACATCTCCACGCCGGACGCCTGACGCCTGACGCCTGCCGCCTGAAAAAAGGTCCCGGACCTTTTTTTCAGGCGTCTTTCAGCATTCGGCTAGGAGATGTGAACCATCTCCATAGAGGGGGTCACAGGCTGCATTCACAATCGCGGCGACAAAACGCGAATCGCGGTACAAAACGCCGCTATTTGCCGCCGCAATTCGCGGGACAAAACGCTGCGATTCAGTACGCTATAGTGTGAATGCAGCCTTCATGTTGATTAAGAAAACCAGGCATCCGCCTATGTTCAGTAAGGAGCAGGACAGCCAATCGGGACAGGACCCAGAAGCCAGCAGCAATCACTTTAGTAGCGGTGCCCATTACAGTGGTTTTCAAGTTCAATGGCAATCACACAGGATTGATATATGCATAAAATTGTGAGTTCCTACCAAACCACCAACTAGTAGGACTTTTAACGTACCGCGCCATAAATTTATAATTCACATTTTTATTTCTACCAAAAAGATTTAAACAATAAAACCTCGTACACGCGGACGGTTTTCCCGACGGGAAAACTGTGAGGAGAGCTTTTGGCCGAGAATCCCGACCATGTGTATGATCCTCGCAGAATTTCTGACGGGAAAACTGCCCAAAAACCGTTGGGACAAAAAAGAGAACCAGCTCTCTTTTTTCCCGCCAGGAAAACCAGCGGACTTTTGCCTGGCATTTTTTGGCAGTTTTTCTATGGGAAAAACCGCGATGGAGCATACACACGGCCCGGGATTCCCAACCAAAGCTCAGTCGCAGGAACTTTTCCCGTCGGAAATCCTGCACGTGTGTACGGGGCATTAGAACCTAGGCATTAAAGCGGTAGTTAACCACGTCGGGCTAGATTCAGGTATCGGCGCCTGATCTTATGGCGGCGCAGCGTATCGTATTTACCCTACGCCGCCGCAACTTACAGGGGTAAGTGCAGTATTCACAAAGCACTTGCTCCGTAAGTTGCGGCGGCGTAGCGTAAATGGGGCCGGCGTAAGCGCACAAAATTCAAATGTGTAAGGGGGGGCGTGTTTTATGTTAATGTGTGTTGACCTGACGTGATTGACGTTTTGTACGAACGGCGCATGCGCCGTCCGTGTACATATCCCAGTGTGCATTGCTCCAAATGACGTCGCAAGGACGTCATTGGTTTAGACTTGAACGTAAATTACATCCAGCCCTATTCACGAACGACTTACGCAAACGACGTAAAAAAATTAAAGAATCGAAGCGGGAACGACGTCCATACTTAACATTGAGTGCCTCAAAGAAGGAGGCACATCGTTACGCCGAAAAAGCCTTACGCAAACAACGTAAAAAACAAACGCCGGGTGCACGTACGTTTGTGAACCGACGGAACTAGGTAATTTGCATATTCTACGCCGAAAACAACGGAAGCGCCACCTAGCGGCCAGCGTGAGAATGCACCCTAAGATACGACGGCGTAATAGAATTACGCCAGTCGGATCTTAGGCTAATGTCGGCGTATCTAGATTTCTGAATACCGAAAGTAGATACGCCGGCGCAGCTTTGAATTTACGCGGCGTATCTATGGATACACCGACGTAATTCTTTGCTGAATCTAGCCCGTCCTTTTTATATAAAAAAAAAAAATTGCAATACAATGGCATAATGTGCTAGTATGCATTGCCTTGAACTCCACTTTAATGCACAGAATGCATTTGGGTAAAAAAAATTGACTTTAGAACCAGTGGAAGAAGGTTTTTTATTTCATCTAATGAAAATACCTCTAATTAAACTACTTTGGCAGAGTATGAGATGAGTCACCATGCCATTAATATCCATAACTTCCACTTCATATGGGTGTTTTAAGTTCTATTGTATAAAAGACTCAGCTTGTTGCACAAACAGATGGTCCACACTAGTCGCCCATATGCTCATTGTTATATCACGTTATAGGTAGGCATTCATCTGCATAAACTTCTTCCCCTTAACCAATGTAATCAAATAACGTTTTAGGCCCTATAAAGTGTTCTTTATATTCATTATCTTCATCTGTTGCCACGTCAGTTGGGATTAAATGAACAACTGAAGTATACCTGATGTAGAATTATAGGCATAATCATTTATGATGTACAGTGGAACCTCGGATTGCGAGTAATGCAGCTAACGAGCGTTTCGCAATACGAGCACTGCATTTTTAAAAATCTTGACTTGGTTTGCGAGTGTTGTCTCGCAAAACGAGCAGGATTCAAGCCAAAGCAGTGTGCAGTATCGCGTTTGGCCTGAGGTGGGGGGGGGGGCGCTGGAGCTGTTCGTAGGCGATTGGCGCCGTTCTGAAATGCTCGGAAAGACTCGGAAATACCCCGTCCCCTAGCCTTTCCAAAGTTTTCTGAGGTCAGCCGAGCTGTCCTCTGGCCTTTCCGTGTGTTTCCGAGGCTCTCTGGCACCCCCCACCTCTGACCACATGCGGTATTGCATGCCATTGAAGTCAATGCGGAACAAATTATTTTAGTTTACATTGACTTTAATGGTGAAACTCGCTTTGATATGCAAGTACTTTGGATTATGGGCATTCTCCTGGATGGAGGGACAATTCGGCTCTCATTCTGGGAGGATGTCATATGATGTTGCCCCAGAAAGGTCACATGTAAACATGGAAATGTCGGTAATCGGCTCTCATCACTTCACAATGACAGAGTGTGTGGCGAGGAGAGCCGATGAGCAACATTTCATGGAGACATATAATCAGGGCACTGATCATCAATGCCCTGATTACAACAAAGTGCCAGCAATCAGTGCCCATCAATGCCCACCAGTGCCAGCAATCAGTGCCCACCAGTGCCATCAATCAGTGTCCATTAGTTATGCCAATCAGTGCTGACTATCAGTTCTATCTATCAGTGCTGCCTAACAGTGCCACCCATCAGTGCCACCCATCAGTGCCGCCTATCAGTGCCGCCCGTCAGTGCCCATAAGTGCAACATATTAGTACCTCCTCATCAGCGCACATCAGTGAAGGAGAAAAATTACTTTCTCTTATCGTCCATGGACGGACACAGCTCCTTAAATCTTGACAAGTGGGTTATGTTCCCTGTTCACAGGAGAGAGAAAAGGATTTTACGGTGAGTACAAAAAATCCTATTATTTCCAATCCTCACCCCAGTTCACCTCCATGCACACTGTGTATTGTAAAAGTTTGGTTTTTATTTTCTAAATAGGTTCCTTTAAGCTAGTGCATTGTTGGTAACTTACCTTTTCCTTCGATTTCCCTTCTAAATGTTTTTTTCTTCTTCTATGTTTTCTTTGTCTGAATTTCTCACTTCCTGTTCCTCCTCAGTAAGCTGTTCTGGCTGACTAACCCCCAGCCAGAATGACTCGGATGACGGGGGCAAGCTTACTTAGGAAAAACAGGAAGTGAGAAATTCAGACAAAGAAGAAAAACATTTCAAAGGGAAATCGAAGGAAAAGGTAAGTGAACCAACAAGCTTAACCACTTAAGCCCCGGACCAAAATGCTGCCTAAAGACCCAAGGGGTTTTTACAGTTCGGGACTGCGTCGCTTTAATAGACAATTGCGCGGTCGTGCGACGTGGTTCCCAAACAAAATTGGCGTCCTTTTTTCCCCACAAATAGAGCTTTCTTTTGGTGGTATTTGATCACCTCTGCGGTTTTTATTTTTTGCGCTATAAACAAAAATAGAGTGACAATTGTGAAAAAAATGCAATATTTTTTACTTTTTGCTATAATAAATATCCCCCAAAAACATATATAAAAAATTGTTTTCCTCAGTTTAGGCTGATACGTATTCTTCTACCTATTTTTGGTAAAAAAAATCGCAATAATCGTTTATCGGTTGGTTTGCGCAAAATTTATAGGGTTTACAAAATAGGGGATAGTTTTTTATTGCATTTTTATTTTTTTTACTACTAATGGCGGCGATCAGCGATTTTTTTCGTGACTGCGACATTATGGCGGACACTTCGGACAATTTTGACACATTTTTGGGACAATTGTAATTTTCACAGCAAAAAATGCATTTAAATTGCATTCTTTATTGAGAAAATGACAGTTGCAGTTTGGGAGTTAACCACAGATGGCGCTGTAGGAGTTAGGGTTCACTTTGTGTATGTTTACAACTTTAGGGGTGTGTGGCTGTAGGACTGACGTCATCGATCGAGTCTCCCTTATATAAGGGATCACTCGATCGATACGCCGCCATAGTGAAGAACGGGGAAGCCGTGTTTACATACGGCTCTCCCCGTTCTTCAGCTCCGGGGAGAGATCGCGACGGAGCGGCTATAAACAAATAGCCGCGCCGTCGTCCCGGATCGCTCCCCGAGGGGACCCGACCGCCGCAAGTACCGGGGGGGTCCCAATCGGACCCCCGACCCACGTCTAGGCAGGGACGTACAGGTACGTTGATGTGCCTGTCCGTGCCATTCTGCCGACGTAAATGTACATGAGGCGGTCGGGAAGGGGTTAAAGGAACCTATTTAGAAAATAAAAAACAAAAAACTTTACAACCCCTTTTAGAATCCCCAGTGAATTCAGTCTCAATATTCATTGGCTGTAAGGTATATAGGCAGCTGCTGACTATTCTCCATGTACCTCTGCCGGCTGCCTCTATCCATTCGCAGGTTGTTCAGCAGGGATGGCATTATAAGGATCACTTTGTACCAATCGGTTCAGAGATGTTTAACTTTGCTAAATTTACCTTTTAAAGAGTCGTAAACTGATCAGAGCTTAGGCACATGCATCTTTTATGAGGAACATGCTATTCCAAGTTATCACAGGACTTATCCCTCCCCAGGGGGCTCAGCAGTCAAATCAGCTCTCTGTCCCTCTGGCTATGAAAGGGATTAAGATCAGTGAGAACAGAAAGTTTTAGGGAAAAAAGATGCAAAATCGGCTACTGTAAAGTGAATTTATAATCAGGTCACTCAAAGTTGTAGAGCCACTGTTCCTTCCATTGCCTTCATGGCCCCCAACGTTCTGCTTGAGATGCATCAAAATCTTATGCAAATACTGATTTTCTGAAAGTCAGTATTTACATAGGGCCATGCATGTCTTTCGCTTCCCCATGTTATAGGGTAGGTTGCTTAGGCTCCATTGGTGAGAGGCACCTGGAAGTGTTCAATAATTCAATTCAAAAAGTGAATCTCGTATATTATATAAATTCATTACACACAGAGTGATATACTGTATTTCAAGCATTTCTTTATTTTAATTTTGATGATTATGGCTTACAGCTAGTGAAAACCCCAAATCCAGTATCTCAGAAAATGTCAAAATTACATAAGACCAGGGCTCAAGTCCTGCGGGAACGTGTGGGAACGGAGTTCCTGCACTTTTTTCACAGCAGGAACGCAGTTCCCTTTGCAGGACTAGAGCACACTACCCGATGAATCCATATACAGGAAGCAGCCACTAACATAAAGGATTACTAAGGTACAGTGGATCGAAAAAAAACATGCGGTTTAGTAATTATGCATATGAGCGTATCATTTTTTTTTTTGGGGGGGAGTGGATCTTGGGTGGGAGTTCCCACAATTTTTCCCCCAGGACTTGACCCCTGCATAAGACCGATAAAAAAATAAGTTTAAGGGCTTCCGGACCAGCCGCGGCTAGTTGGCTCCTCTGCGCGAGCCGTCATAGCTGTACATCGGCTCTTTAAGACCCCTCGCGCGTGCCGGAAGTGTGTCCCCGGAGCCGATGCGAGTGCCCGGCGGTCGCAATAATGGGCACCCGCGATTGCTTGTTACAGAACGAGAATGGGGATGTGTGGGGATTGTGTAAACCAGGGTTTGACAAAAACCGGGCGTCAGGTCGCAATTGCGACAAGAAATTGTGACCTGGCGCCCGTGCCCGCCGGTAATTGAGGCCGTGGCTTTGAGGCCTTGTAGGCCTCAATTACTGGCCGTCGCGGGCCCACCGCGATAACGCGGCGGGGGAGGTGGGGGCGCACGGAGGCACAGGATCCTGTGTCGTGACCCGGTCCGAAGCTCCGTGACTGCAAGACCCGCGGACCCGATCGCCGATCGGTCCCCGGAGCTGAAGAACATGGAAAGCTGTGTGTAAACACAGCTTCCCCGTTCTTCACTGTGGCGTGTCATTGATCGTGCGTTCCCTTTTATAGGGAAACACAATCAATGACGTCACACCTACAGCCACACCCCCCTACAGTTAGAAACAGAGATGAGGTCACACTTAACCCCTTCAGCGCCCCCTTGTGGTTAACTCCCAAACTGCAATTGTCATTTTCACAGTAAACAATGCATTTTTAATGTATTTTTTGCTGTGAAATTGACAATGGTCCCAAAAATGTGTCAAAATTGGCCGAAGTGTCCGCCATAATGTTGCAGTCACGAAAAAAAATCACTGATCGCCGCCATTAGTATTAAAAAAAAAATTTGCGCAAACCAATCAATAAACGCTTATTGCGATTTTTGTTTACCAAAAATACGTATCGGCCTAAACTGAGGAAAAACATATTTTTTTATATATTTTTGGGGGATATTTATTATAGTAAAAAATATTGAATTTTTTTCAAAATTGTCGCTCTATTTTTGTTTATAGCACAAAAAATAAAAACCGCAGAGGTGATCAAATGCCACCAAAAGAAATCTCTATTTGTGGGAAAAAAAGGACGTCAATTTTGTTTGGGAGCCACGTCGCACGACCGCGCAATTGTCAGTTAAAGCGACGCAGTGCCGAATCGCAAACACTGCCCAGGTCCTTTAGCCGGGTCTTAAGTGGTTGAAAACTAGGGGCCAGATTCACATAGCCCGGGCGCAGCGTAACGTAACCGATTTAGGTTACACCGCTGCAAATTTTCTGTCTAAGTGTCCGATCCACAAAGCACTTACCTGGAAATTTGCAGCGGTGTATCCTAAATCCGTCCGGCGCAAGGCGGGCCAATTCAAATGGGGCGGGTATCATTTAAATTAGGCGCGCTCCCGCGCCGGACGTACTGCGCATGCTCCCGACGCAAATTTCCCGACGTGCTTTGCGCGAAATTACGACGCGCCGACGTTTTGTGAATCGCGACGTGAAAAAAAGACTTGCGCCGGAAAAAAAAAAAATGAAAAAAAATTCAAAAGCGACGTGGGAAAGACGGGTATACTTTTACATGGTGTAGTAAGTTTACACTTTGTAAAAGGTGCCCTATCTTTGCGACGGCAAACTAACACTTGCGGCGACGTAACGACAGGAAAAAGTTTTGTGGATCGCCGTAACTGCTAATTTGCATACCCGACGCTGGTTTACGACGCAAACTCCCCCCAGCAGCGGCCGCAGTACTGCATCCTAAGATCCGACAGTGTAAAACAATTACACCTGTCGGATCTTATGGATATCTATGCGTAACTGGTTCTATGAATCAGTCGCATAGATAGAAACAGGGATACGACGGAGTATCAGCAGATACGCCGTCGTATCTCTTTTGTGAATCTGGCCCTAGGTAACTAGGGAGGAAGAGTGCTTAATACGGAACTTCCCATTTTGGGTGGAGTTCCACTATAAGTTCATTTTAATGGCAAAGAGAGACTTTGCAATGTATCTGATCACTCTACATACCATTCTGGAGTATATGCAAATTGCCATTATAAAAACGGAGGCAGCAGGCTTTGTTAAAATTAATATTTGTGTCATTCTCAAAACTTTTGGCCAGATCTGTATATTTCTTTTTTTGAGTTAACAGATAAAGCTTTTGGCTGCTTTTCAGGTGCCCCTGGTTTTCTCTGTACATATTTTCCATTACAGATATGAAAGCTCTGCTAGCATTGGTGTGCCCTTTAACATCAGCTTGAGAACATGAACTTTACAAAATAAATTGAATTGATTCTCAGTACAGGTGTGGGAACTTTTAAAAAGCTGAATCAGTTGAGGTTTAGCCAGACTTTAAACATTAATCACCTCTGAAATTTGGCCTTTCGGAGCCAGAAATCCCACTGAAGTCAATGGGGGTGATTTTACTTACAGCAATTACGCTGTTCACTTTGCAAGGGAAGCTGCTCAGTGCAGTGGAATTTCCCCAGAACTTGTGAATTATTTTCTCATTTTGCAATGATCGTATGTATGGAAAATAAACACATGATTGGATGATGGAAGTCAACAGAGCTTCATGTCATTCACCAAGTTCTGGGGAAAAATTCCCTTGTAAAGTGAGACTTCCCTTGCACAGTGAATAGTCTATATAGTAAATCAACTCAATAGGTCTGAATAATGCTCAGAGTAGCAAATTCCTAAATCTTAAGATGATGGGGTAAAAAATAGCCATTCCTTTAACCAATTGCAGACCACGTAACCTACATGTACCGTGGCAAAGTGTCTCTATTGTGTGAAATCACGTACCTGTACATCATTAATGCAATAGCCTCTGGGGCAGGGGGGGGGTACGTGTGCACCGCTGGAGACCTGATCGCGCACTGCTGGGACAGAGGGGGAGCCAATCAGCGGGTCTGATGGACTCAATGTCCACCTGCCACCTACCATCTCTCCCGAGAGAGGTACAACAGCGGTCTGCCTATGTAAACAAGGCAGATCGCCGTTTTGACAGGGGAGAAGATGGAGATCTTGTGTTTCTACTAAGCAGGAACACAGATCTCTGTCTTCCCCCAGTCAGAGCAACCTTCACACAGTTAGCAAGCACTCCCAGGGAACACATTTATCTCTTTGATCGCCCCTGATGTTAACCCCTTCCCTGCCAGTGTCATTAGAACTGTGTATTTTTTTTAGCACTGATCATTATATTAGTGTCACCGGTCCCCAAAAAGTGTCACTTAGTGTCAGATTTGTCCGCCGCAGTGTCGCAGTCCCGTTAAAAATCGATGATGGCCGCCATTACTAAAATTTCATAAATCTATTCCCTAATTTGTAGACTAATAACTTTTGTGCAAACCAATCAATATACGCTTATTGGGATTTTATTCACCAAACTTATGTAGCGGTATACACATTGGCCTAAACTGATGAAGAAATTTTATTTTTTAAAACATTTTTATTGGATATGTTTTGTAGTAGAAAGTAAAAAATATCGTTTTTTTTTTAAATTGTCTCTCTTTTGTTGTTTATAGCGCAAAACATAAAAACCGAAGAGGTGAGCAAATGACACCCAAAGAAAGCTCTATTTCTGTGAAAAACATTTTTATTTGGATACAACATCGCACGACTGTGAAATTGTCTGTTAAAGTAATGCAGTGCCGCAGTGGCGTAACCAGAGTTATGGGCGCCCGGGGCGAAAAAATTTTTTCGCCCCCCCCCCCTTATATAAACATCCACGTTTATATGTGCATAAACGTGGGGGACTTAAATATTTTGGAGCTTTTTTTTTAAAAACACCTACACTGACACTGACCTGACACCTACACTGACACCTACACTGACCCCTACACTGACCCCTGCACTGACACTGACCCCTGCACTGACACTGACCCCTACACTGACACCTACACTGACACCTACACTGACACTGACCCCTACACTGACACTGACCCCTACACTGACACTGACCTGACCCCTACACTGACACCTACACTGACCCCTACACTGACACCTGCACTGACCCCTGCACTGACCCCTGCACTGACACTGACACTGACCCCTACACTGACACTGACCCCTACACTGACACTGACCTGACCCCTACACTGACACCTACACTGACCCCTACACTGACACCTGCACTGACCCCTGCACTGACCCCTGCACTGACCCCTGCACTGACACTGACACTGACACTGACACTGACCCCTACACTGACACTGACCCCTACACTGACACTGACCTGACCCCTACACTGACCCCTGCACTGACACTGACCCCTGCACTGACACTGACCCCTACACTGACACCTACACTGACACTGACCTGACCCCTGCACTGACACTGACCCCTGCACTGACACTGACCCCTACACTGACACCTGCACTGACACTGACCCCTACACTGACACTGACCCCTACACTGACACTGACCTGACCCCTACACTGACCCCTGCACTGACACTGACCCCTGCACTGACCCCTACACTGACCTGACCCCTGCACTGACACTGACCCCTGCACTGACACTGACCCCTGCACTGACCCCTGCACTGACACTGACCCCTGCACTGACACTGACCCCTGCACTGACACTGACCCCTGCACTGACACTGACCCCTACACTGACACTGACCCCTACACTGACACCTACACTGACACTGACACTGACCCCTACACTGACACTGACCTGACCCCTACACTGACACTGACCCCTGCACTGACACTGACCCCTGCACTGACACTGACCCCTGCACTGACACTGACCCCTACACTGACACTGACCCCTGCACTGACACTGACCCACCTAACTCCTACAGTAGAAGTCCATCCTCTGAGTCCTCCTTACCTGTGTCTGCTCTTCTCCAGAGACTCCTACAGGACGGACAGGACCCCAGCACTGGATATGCAGAACTGCTTCCGACGGAGTTCCGACTCTCTTCCCCGCCGGCCGCCAGCACTATCCACCCGCAGCCCGCTCCATGCTGCAACTCCCCTCCACACAATGGCAGCGCCGTACCGCAGAGCACCAGAGCGGAGGGGAAGACGGCGCCGGCGGCTTTCCGTGCCTGACGTCCCCCGCCGGCCGCCGCCATTTTCAGACTTTCCCGGCGCTCTGCGATTGGACGTATGGCGGTCATGTGCGGAGGCGGGACTTCCAGCCCCACTCCTCACATGACCCCCATATGCCCAATCACAGGGCGCTGGACATTACACATTACACGATGGCCGCTCGGAACATCCGGTGACACGGGAAATTAAAATTAGGAGGAGGCACGGAGAGGCGCCCCCCTAAATGGTTCGCCCGGGGGCAACAGCACCCCCTGCCCCCCCCCCCTTCCTAGCCAGTGCAGTGCCGTATTGCAAAAAATGGCCTGGTCATAAAAGCCGGTAAATCTTCCAGAGCTGAAGTGGTTAAAAATTCAACCAGGAATATTAAGATAGAAAGGCGGGCTCTGGAGGCACTAACAGTCAAACTATGGGTGCCCAGGCAACAGCAGTAGAAGATACAGTATATCTTCATGTACACTAGGAGCTCCTGGCAGCTCCTAAACGTTTGTTTGGGAGCAAGTGGCGCTTTTTGCCCAAGCTCCTAATCTCAACTCTGTGCCTGAATGGACATAAAAGCTGTGACTTAACTCGGGTGCCCCCATAGCAAGTTGCTTGCTGTGGGGGCACTCGACAAGAGGGAGGGGTCAGGAGTGCTGGCAAGGGACCCGAGAAGAGGAGGATCTGGGCTGCTGTGTGCAAAAACCAATCGCACATAGAAGGTAAGTATGACATGTTTATTATTTTTAAATACAAAACAAAACAAGACAAAGATCTGATAAGATCTGACAAGATACGTTGGCCACCCGTCCATCGGATCGTATGAAAAAGGACAGGCTGTCTGTTTTCATCTGTTTTTCCCATAGAGGAGAGCTGGGCTCTGACAGGTCTGTCCCTGCACAGTGAGCGGAGACAGACCTGTCATCCACCTGATCAGCGGGGATCAACGGAGCGATCCCCCGCTGAGCTAGTGCAGTCCGTCCAATGGATCCGCCCCGTGTAAAAGGGGCCAAAGAGCTGACGCGTTTAGGTGAGGTTAAACCTCCCTCTCCTGAATGCAGATGAATCGCGTGCAGGATAAGAAAGTTTTCACTACCGGCCGCAGGAAAACACAAATCACAGTAAAAATGTTTTTGCATTTTCCTACGCTCGCGGTCAGAGTAGGTCTGTTATGGGCGTCCGCTCCATAGGGCAAGGGAGGGCGCTTGCCCCCCCTAGAAATCAGTGCCATGATCCTCGATGAGAAAAAAAGCGGGCAGGAAGCAAGGCGGCGGCACGGCGAATACAATTAGGGCCGCTCTCTCTTTCTTCTAGCTCCAGCTGACAGAGAGGGGGAGGGGGTTGTTATTCAAAGTTGCTAGTTGCTTGATAGTTGCTTCAGTTTTCTCAAACCTTTGCATGCCTGCGCTTTATGTGATAATGACTAAGCCCCTCCCCTTCATGACATTGTCAAAAAGGGACCGGGCATGGATGACCTTAAAATGATACCCCCTCCTGAAAAAAGTTCAGCGGACGCCCATCTGTACGTGTAGCCTTAGGCAGAAACAGCCCTAGGTCCCAAACTTATTTTTGGTAATCTGAGATGCCATAACAGACACTGTTTGGCGTCAGCTCAGGACGTCTGAACCAATGAAAGTCCATTGAACTAAATCAGCATCCAACTTCAAAGGACAGGTCACCCCGACCCCCTGCTCCTGCCTTGCTGATGCCAAGTGGTACCAAAGATGCTTCGGACTGCAGAATGTTCCGCAGACAGGTACTCACAGCAGACACCCCCCCCCCCCCCCATTACAGATATATTATACATACCAGGAACAACAGTCTGTTTAATGCTATTCACTACATTGACACATATTCAACCTTTACTTCTATTTGACAGCGACATTGCTAAAGGCCATGTATTACCTCTTTATCTTTGAAATGATAATTTCATCAGTTAGAAGGACAGAATTACATTTTGCATTGCTGGAGAACGACTATTAGAATTTGTTGTCGGGTCACTTTTCTACCTTTTCATCCAGTAAATAGAATCCTTTGAAGCTAGAGTCATGATTAAGTAATCATTCCTTAATTCAGTTTGGTAATGAAACATTACAGTTACTACGGGGAGAGCTGAATATCTATTTCAGCAGATTAATTTTGCCTTTGGGGCTGTATACATTATTATAATTGTTATTCATTGAGCTGCACAGCGCATATGAATATCTGCAAAGCTAAAAAGTCCAAATGAAATATGGACTAAGTAATCATTTTCATACAAATGATGAAAATTGATGACCACCACAGGCTATGGTCTTTCAGTTACTTCCACGTACAATGATCTCCCCCTGCTAGCTTAGGTTGGAAGCTTCAGACAGAAGAGCAGCGCCATCTAAGTGCAGCATTATTAAGACATTTTGGGCCAGATTCACAAATGAGATACGACGGCGTTTCTCCTGATACGCCGTCGTATCTCTGTTTCTATCTATGCGACTGATTCATAGAATCAGTTACGCATAGATAGCCAGAAGATCCGACAGGTGTAATTGTTTTACACTGTCGGATCTTAGGATGCAGTACCGCGGCCGCCGCTGGGGGGAGTTTGCGTCGTAGACCAGCGTCGTGTATGCAAATTAGGAGTTACGGCCGATCCACAACGTTTTTTCGCGTTCGCTACGTCGCCGCTAGTATAGTTTCCCGTCGCTACGTTACACTTTTTTTTTGGTGCCTTAACTTTAGTCATTGCTGTCTAAAGTATGGCCGTCGTTCCCGCGTCGAAATTTAAGAATCAACGTCGTTTGCGTAAGCCGTCCGGGAATACGGAAGTACGCTACGCGCGTCGCCGTTCAAAAAAATGACGTCACGGCGCGCAAAGCACGGCGGGAGTTAGGAAACGGAGCATGCGCAGTAGGTCCGGCGCGGGAGCGCGCCTAATTTAAATGGCACACGCCCATTTGAATTGGCCCGCCTTGCGCCGGAGGCCGCGGGCGTAGGTTTTCATCGCAAGTGCTTGGTGAATCAGGCACTTGCGATGAAAAATTGCGGCGGTGTAACTTATCTAGGAAAAGTTACGCAGCCGCGATTCTACGTGAATCTGGCCCAGTATTCCATAAAAGACAATTGGTAACTCACAAGATGTATGAGATGTCAGCGCATTTGGGATTAATATCCACTCATGGGAAGGACGATCTTCTCACTGGTGAAGAGGCAGCTGATGGGTCCAGGGACACCGGTTGTTCCCAGCGCCTCCAGACACTCAGGACAGCTCACTGACAGCAGTGTACGTGACTTCCGGTTGGAGATAAAGCAGGGAGGAGAGCGCGTTCGGAGCATGCATGCTCCTTCATTACTTTGCTATAAATCTAGCAGTGACGACTGGTGCTTAAAGTGGATGTAAACCCGAATGTATTATTTATTTTTTTGATGTCACAATGTAGAGTATAAGATTTCCTATCATATGTGCCCAGTCTTGCCACACAGAGTTAATCCAGCTCTGAGCAATCCTCTTTTATTGTTCAGTGAAATAAAACGGACTTACAGAGAAAAGCCTTAGTCCGTTCCGCCCCCTTGCTGTGAGTGACAGGTTATTTACATATCTCATGCACTAGCCTGGAGACAGGCATTATTTTTTAATTCCCACCCCCACTCCTTTTCTGAAGTGATGTGATTACTTTTCTGTATTTTGATGTTGATGATGGATGTTAGTGATCATAGCAGAATTCACTGTAAAGAATACACAGGAAAAATTGCATGTTGACAAGGGGAGTGTACATAGTTACATAGTTACATAGTTAGTCAGGTTGAAAAAAGACACAAGTCCATCCAGTTCAACCACAAAAAATAAAAAAACAAAAATAAAAAACACAGTAAAATCCTATACACCCAACTCCATTCCCACAGTTGATCCAGAGGAAGGCAGTGTAGAGGAGGGCGGGGAGTCTGCTGACATCACGACTCCACCTACCGAGCTCCAGACAATAGACCCACCCACAGAATCGGCAGTTTTTCAGTTCTTATAACAGACAGAGGGGAGATATTTGACAGGTAAGGATACATGCAGGAGGCATCTATATCCTTATAGATCAGCACTATGGCAGTAGTTTAGAAAGGATGAGAGTGGGTTTACATCCACTTTAATATTTTTTTTTGGTGGGGGGGGCTTTAAACAAATCTAAACCCCCCCTCGTGGGAGGTGGACGGTGGCGATCAGTGCCCCCCCTCACTCCACGTGGGAGGCGGGCAGCGGCGAGCAGTGCCTCCCCCCCCATGGAAGATGGATGGGGGCGATCAGTCCCTCCCTGCTGGAGATGGACAGTAGCGATCAGTGGCCTTATCTTAGGAGACTGATGCTGATTTTTGCTCCAGGGAAGAGCCAGGCCGTTGCTTCTCCTCCCAGCCGAAAAGGAAGTGGGTCCTCCTGAGACCTGATTGGCCAGGAGTCCTAAGGCCCCGTACACACGACCGAGAAACTCGACGGGCAAAACACATCGTTTTGCTCGTCGAGTTCCTTGTGATGCCGCCGAGCATCTCGGCGAGCCAACTTTTCCCATTGACTAACGAGGAAATCTCTTTTTGGCCCGACGAGATCCTCGTCGGTTTCCTCGGCGAAAAGTGTACACACGACCGGGTTTCTCGGCAGAATACGGCTCCGATCGAGTTTCTGGCTGAATTCTGCCGAGAAACTCGGTCGTGTGTACGGGGCCTAAGACTGATTGGCCCGGGAAGAGAATCAGGAAGACAATGGTGAATATTAATTAGCTATTTTCACGCAACTGGTTGGGGTTTAGGGCACAGTGCTCTGCACACCGAGCCCACCCTTTTCTGAAGCCAATAAGAGCCTCAGGCTCTAATCATGTGCTTAAAAAAAAACCCTATTGAAATCCATGCGTCCAGCACCCTGCATGTAGATTATGGGCTGGGCTGCCACTGGAATCTGGAGGAGGCCTTAAAGCGGAAGTTCAACTTTTGAGTAGAACTCTGCTTTAACCACTTGGGATCCGCGCTATGGATGAAAGACGTCCACAGCGCGGCTCGCAAGTGCCGAGTGGATGTCTTTGGACGTCCTATTGTTGTCATTCCTCGTGCACGCCGCTGGGGGCGCGCAGCGGGGAAACAACGTGCCCGGCGCATCAATCGGGAGCCGATGCGTGTGCCTGGCGGCCGTGATGTCCGCCAGACACCCGTGATCGTCGGTGACAGCAGGGACGTGGAGCTCTGTGTGTAAACACAGAGCTCCACGTCCTGTCAGGGAGAGAGGAGACCGATCTGTGTCCCTTTACATAGGGACACAGCATCGGTCACCTCCCCCAGTCAGTTCCCTCCCCCCACACAGAAAGAACACACCCAGGGAATACATTTAACCCCTTCCTCACCCCCTAGTGTTAACCCCTTCACTGCCAGTCACATTTATACAGTAATTAGTGCATTTTTATAGCACTGATCGCTGTATAAATGTGAATGGTCCCAAAATTGTGTCAAAAGTGTGCGATACGTCCGCCGCAATATCGCAGGTCTGACAAAAAAATTGCAAATCGCCACCATTACTAGTAAAAAAAAAATCATAAATCTATCCCCTATTTTGTAGGCGCTATAACCTTTGCGCAAACCAATCAATATACGCCTATTGCGATTTTTTTTAAACAAAAATATGTAGAAGAATACGTATCGGCCTAAACCGAGGGAAATTTTTATTTTTTAAAAAAAAAATGGGATATTATTATAACAAAAAGTAAAACATATTGTGTTTTTTTTTCAAAATTTTATGTTTTTTTATGTTTATAGCGCAAAAAATAAAAATCGCAGAGGTGATCAAATACCACCAAAAGAAAGCTCTATTTGTGGGAAAAAAATGATAAAAATATAATTTGGGTACAGTGTTGTATGACCGCGCAATTGTCATTCAAAATGCGTCAGCGCTGAAAGCTGAAAATTGGTCTGGGCACGAAGGGGGTTTAAGTGCCAGTAATATAGTGGTTAAGGCATAGAATGCATTTAGATTAAAAAAAATTCTGACTTTACAACCACTTTAAGTCTTGTTCACATTCTAAGTATTGCCTCTGTAGTGCAGAATGATGGATCTCCGTGACACAGTAGTAATAAGCTTTGTTTATTTCCCGGGAGTACCACAGGCAAATAAAGAAACTGAACACAATCCCTGCTGTATATGTACCTGTTTGTTCTTCGTTTACTAGATGACACTAACTATAATTAGAGAAGAAAGAACAAGTACATTAATGCAGGATAAGTCATTTGTTTATTTAGTAATTTATTAGTTTAGTAGAATTACCCTCATTGTGTGATCCTTGAGTACTGTGTGTGTGTGTGTGTGTATATATATATATATAAAGAATAGACTTTAAGTCAAAGTATGTTATTGGAGGCATATTCATCAAAGGAAAATTGGGTTTGCTAGAGCAAGGTGATCCTTCCATATTTATCAAGGGACAGATATTATTTACTAGGGTCTCAAGGGTATAAAACCTGATTGTACTAGAAGACAAACTAAAGATACCTATACTGTAGATGTGAGATGTGACCCATCTAGATGGAAGTTTGGTTGGATCTACCAACAATTTTCTTGGTTTGCAGTGGAAGGCAGTTGTCCTTGTTTGACATTTTTGGGCAGTTGGCATTGATTGTTTAGGCTCCATTCACATTAGTGCGATTTCATATGCGACTAGAAATGCATTATAATGGAAATATCATTATTTTCAATGGTGCCCATTCACATCAATGCAACTCAGCATGGTGCGATTTTGGAGAAGGTTCCTCTACTACCTGGGTGTGATTCCAGCACCCTTTTGGCCCCATAGAATACACAAACCTTATCCAAGTTGCACTTTACAATCACACTGAAAGTAAGAACAAAATCTGATCGCAGCAGTCTGAACCTAGCCCTAAACCACAGAGATTAAATATGAAGAAAGCCTTCTCTCTATAGTGTATACCTGTCTCATTCCAGAGCACTAAGATATGATATACCAAATATAATAATATACTAAGATAATATACCAAAACTGCATGGTGCAAAATTTGGTGCAGCTCTGCATAGAAACCAATCAGCTTCCAGGTTTTATTGTCAAAGCTTAAAGCGGTTGTATAGTCTTTTTGTTAATTTTTACCTACAGGTAAGCCTATACTAAGGCTTACCTGTAGGTAAACAAAACCTTTACGGTTTAGGAGATATTCCCCTCGCAATGCAGCCATGCATGGGCACAGGGGATTCTCGGCTAAAGGCCGGGCAGATGCCGGACCTTGCCGGAAAGAAGTCTCCTGCGCGCATTCGCGGAGTGACGAGATTGCGGCTCCAGCCACTCACAGTGCTGGAGCTGCTATACCCGGAAGACACAGCGAGACGAAATGTCAGCTGCCTCGGCGTGGACCGGGAGGGACACCGACACCTCATTCTAAGGTAAGTATTTCATAATGAGCTAGTACCCATACAGGTGTAAAAAAAAGTCAGCGGGTATACTATACAACCTCTTTAATTGAACAAGTTGAAGTTAGACAATGATTGAATCTGGTGCTTGGTAGCCAGCTTGCACCAGTTTTAGTAAATCTTCTCCTTAGCCCACATTCACATTGGGCATGGCATCAGCTTTGCGGCGCCACGCTGGTACTACTTTTGGCAACTTCGCAACTACTATATGTGGTAGGCTTTAGAGAGCACATAAACAATTCTGCTACTGAATGGATGGAATGTATTCTCATGAATTTCATTGGGTTCTAGTAAATAGAGAATATTGTTTTGATTTACTAATGGAGTTCAGAATCTTCACTTTTGGGTGAATATTTACTTTATTATCCAATCATGTGAAAAGCAAATTCCCATTTCCTAATCTGCACATGATTGGGTATGTATTGTTATGTGCAATAATGTCAGCAGACACTAGCAAATTCTTAGGCCGCGTACACACGGTCGGTCAAAACCAATGGAAACGGACTGAAGGACCGTTTCATCGGTCCAAACTGATGGTGTGTGGGCCCCATCGGTCAGTTATCCTTCGGTCAAAAATGTTAGAACTTGCTTTAAAATTGAACCGAAGGTCGCCTAACCGATAGGTCAAAACCGACGGTTAGTATGCAAAAGCATCGGTTAAAAACCCGCGCATGCTCAGAATCAAGTCGACGCATGCTTGGAAGCATTGAACTTCATTTTTCTCAGCACGTCGTTGTGTTTTACGTCACCGCGTTGGACTCGATCGGTTTTTTAAACTGATGGTGTGTAGGCACATCAGACCATCAGTCAGCTTCATCGGTTAACCGATGAGAACGCTCCTTCCACCGTTCTCATTGGATGGACTGATCGTGTGTACAGGGCTTTAGGCAGAAACTTCATTCTCGCTGATAATGAACAAATAGTCTGCATTCTCTGTGATGCCACTGGACTTTAGTGAATAGATACCCCATAATCTCAGTAATGCCACTGTTCCCTAGTCAATGGATAGGCCATATTATCTGTGATGATCTTTAGTGGTTGGCCAGGTTGTAGGCAGGTGCAATTTATCCTCCTTTCTGTAGATGGCATTGTGTGCTGACCTGTACAGAGGGAATGGAGGGTGAGATTGGAGATTGCAACACTGGATGATCTCGGTGGCCATCTTGAGTGAGGGAAATCCTAATAAATTGCAATGCCCTGCTGCAGTTGCCACGCAGTTGCAAAGTGGATGGAGTAAGGACAGGATCCACACTGGATAGGGACAGCTTATTTAGCCTAGGGGTTCCTGACGAGGGGGGCCAGTGCTGTTAATCCCAGGACTCCTGTGCTGGGACTTAGAACCCACATCAGTCTACTATTTTCCAATACACCGCCACTTTGCCTACAGCCACCCCTCTACTCAGATGCTGCTCCAGTAATGTAAGCCAACTGGAAACTTACCAATGAGCTGCTAACATTGTTGGGAACTCCTGCAACTGTGTTCCAAATTGTGCTCCTAGTATTATATTTTGTGGAATTGTTAAATCAAATAATTTGGCACTGTACTGCACTTGTTGTTTGCCTATCTACAAGCTAACCAAATAATAATTGTGCCACTTTTTTTGGGTCTCTCTGTGCCATTTTTCCCACATGTGGTACCAACTCCTTGGCCCGGCCCTTAGAATTTCACTGTTCCTTAGCCAATAGATAGGCCAGATTGTGATGTTACTGATTTTTAGTGACTGGCTTGGCCACATTCTCTGTGATTTCACCATTCCTTAGTCATTGGATAGGCCAGATTGCCCATGATGTCCCTGGTCCTTAGTGACAGGCTAGGCCAGGTTCTTGGTGATTTTACCATTCCTTGGTCATTGGATAGGTCAGATTGTTCATGATGTACCTGATCCTTAGTGACTGGCTAGACCAGGTTCTCTGTGATTTCACCATTCCTTGGTCATTGGATAGGTCAGATTGTTCATGATGTCCCTGGTCCTTAGTGACTGGCTAGACCAGGTTCTCTGTGATTTCACCATTCCCTAGTCATTGGATAGGCCAGATTGTCCATGATGTCCCTGATCCTTAGTGACTGACTAGGCCAGATCCCTCTGGATTTCACCATTCCTTAGTCATTGGATAGGCCAGATTGTCCATGATGTCCCTGATCCTTAGTGACTGGCTAGACCAGGTTCTCTGGATTTCACCATTCCTTAGTCATTGGATAAGCCAGATTGTCCACGATGTCCCTGATCTTTAGTGACTGGCTAGGCCAGGTTTTCGTGATTTCACCATTCCTTAGTCATTGGATAGGTCATATTGTCCATGATGTCCCTGAACCCTAGTGACTGGCTAGGCCAGGTTTTCTGTGATTTCACCATTTCTTGGTCATTGGATAGGTCAGATTGTTCATGATGTCCCTGATCCTTAGTGACTGGCTAGGCCAGGTTTTCTGTGATTTCACCATTTCTTGGTCATTGGATATGTCAGATTGTTCATGATGTCCCTGATCCTTAGTGACTGGCTAGGCCAGGTTATCAGTTATGGCACTCATCTTCAGTGAATGGACAGGTTTAAATCTTAGTGGTGTCTCTGGTTTTAATTGAATGGCTAGGCTCTGTGATGTTACCAGTCTCTAGTAAATAGGGGGCTTTTACCCTTCACTGCTTTAAATAAAACAAAAAAAAAAAGGTTTTGTTGCTGAAAGGGGCCCCAGTGACTCGCTGGGTCCCCGGCTCTATTGAAGAGATCCCAAGCTATGTGCTGAATGGTGGGGGATTGGCTCAAGGAGAACCCAGAAGCAGGTTATCTGAGGGGCCCGAACGAACCATCGGGGATCTGGTGACCGGGACATTGACAGGTACACTTCAACTGTCACCCGGTGACTCTGACTCAATTCACTGGGAGGATTCGCTCAATCCATTCAGCTCATCCAAGTACTAGGCCTGGGGCAGAGGTCCCTAGAGCCAGGTCTGTGGCAGAGACCTGTTCCTCCCAGCAACCTTAAAGTAGCGCTTTGGCTGCCAAACTCGTGGCAGGAGTCTGTCCGGGGGCACTTCACTCATTTTGGCTAGAGTGGCGACGAACTGTGTTTATTACTACTGAGAGCAGGATTGCTCGCTTCATATCCAGGCCTGATACTGAAAAGTTCTCTATCACTTCATCAGCCTTTCCTCTCTACCTCATTTTGATGTTGGTCATGTTGGGCCGAGAATAAAGCATTCAATAAACCTTTATTTATTGTCTGGACATTCGCTCACTATTCTACTCATCAACTTCACCCCTAGACAACGGTTAGAGGTAACGTAATATACCGATCCCAAAAACAACCAGTGGCTCCTGAGGGGGTAGCGCTACACCTGAATCTGCTATTCTCCTATCTTCTTCAGCTTTACTTTCCTCACCACAAGTTTTACTGTTTTTACCCGGCTGGGTAATAAAGAGCACAGCAACGAGCACCTGTCTGGACATTCCTTTACTTCTACTACAATACGCATCATTTACCCCTAGGAATTTCGGAGGAGCCACGAGGTAACACGCCACCCAAAAATCCAGCAGCTCCACTGGGGGTAATGCTACATTACTTTCTAGCATCTCTTCACACCTGCCTAAAACCCTTTGCACAGTATTGTATGTTGGACAAACTAGCCATCCATTGTCTTTTTTAGTGATGTCACTGATTGGTAGAGAATGGAAAGGCTACATACTCAGGTATGTCTCTGGTCTCTAGTAAATTAATTGTCTGTACACTTATAGGTAGATTCGCATACATTTCCGCAACTTTGCGGCGGCGTAGCTTAAGGCATTTAAGCTACGCCGCCGTAAGTTAGCGAGGCAAGTACATGATTCACAATGTACTTGCCTGCTAAGTTACGGCGACGTAGCCTAAAGCGGGCCGGCGTAAGGGCGCCTAGTTCTAATGTGTGTAAGGGGCGTGTTTTATGTTAATGGAGCTTGACCTTACGTTTTTGATTTTTTTTTAACTGCGCGGGCGCCTAAGTACGCCGCACGGGCCTATTGATTTCGACGTGGACGTAAACGACGTAAATCCCTATTCACGGACGACTTACGCAAACAACGTAAATTTTTTTAATTTTGACGCGGGAACGGCGGCCATACTTGAACATTGGCAACGCCACCTAGGGCCCAGCTCTAACTTTAGGCGGCCTATCTCTTACGTAAACAGCGTAAATGTACTGCGTCGGCCGGGCGTACGTTCGTGAGTCGGCGTATCTACTAATTTACATATTCTACGCCAACCGCAATCGAAGCGCCACCTAGCGGCCATCCGAAATATTGCAACCTAAGATAGGACGGCGCAAGCCGTCGTATCTTAGATATGTTTAAGCGTATCTCTGTTTGAGAATACACTTAAACATAAGTCGGCGTAGATTCTGAGTTAGGTCGGCTTATCTACTGATAAGCCGGCCTAACTCTTTCTGAATCTACCTATTAGTAATGATTTTGACCTCTAGTAAATAAATAGTCTACATTTTATATGTTGTTGGCCTTTTTAGCTGGCTTACAGCAGCAAACATACATTCACATAACATTTCGCCTGCTACATTTTTTTTCTGTACTGCTGCATATTGTGCTGGTCATATGGCATACAATCATTTTGTGATGCTGGAGCCTGTGGGAATGAATACATATAGTACAAGTGTAATCAATTCCTAAAACTGAACTTCTCTTATTTTTTCACGTTTGATCTGGTTGAATACCATTGAAAGTCTTTTGCAATAAGTGCAAAAAATACCTGTTGATCTCATCAGAAGCTATTCTTGTTCACACTTCCTGTTTTATCACAAGAAGCCTAATAGCCCTCCCAGTTCTTGGACTACAGATCAATTAGTGCACATGTTTTTGATATGAGAAATAGGGGCGTGAGTAGTTTAGCAAAAGAAAATTGGGTAGGGTGGACACCACTTAACTGGCCTGCACAGAGTCCTGACTTCAACCCGATAGAACATATTAGGGATGAATTAGAGCGGAGACTGTGAGCCAGGCCTTCTCGTACAACATCAGTGCCTGACCTCACAAATGCGCTTTTGGAAGAATGGTCAAACATCCCCATAGACACACTCCTAAACCTTGTGGACAGCCTTCCCAGAGGAGTTGAAGCTGTTATAGCTGCAAAGGGCGGGGCCAACTCAATATTGAACCCTACGGACTAAGACTGGGATGCCATTAAAGTTCATGTGCACGTAGAGACAGGTGTTCCAATACTTTTGGCAATATAGTGTGTGTGTGTGTGTATATATATATATATATACACACACACACACACACATTATATAGAATGTAAAGTGCTGCATAGATTGTCATGCTATATAAGTACCTGTAATAAATAAATAATTACACACTGCTAATGTAAAATATGCCTCCTGCATCACTATAAAGAATTAGGGGTGCAACGGATCGTGCCCGAACCGCGATCCGAACGGGTCGACCTGTTCGGATCGGCACAGTATGCGATCCGCGGAACACACCGCCGACGCGGCCTTAGGAAAGACCGCGGCTTCAGCCTAGCTCCGGAGCGGTCAGCCATCTTGGTGCACTCGGTGGCGGTGCGCGCTGACGTCATCACCCCTCCCTCTGCTCGTGGATTTTTTCTATTTTGCAAGAGCGCGTTGCGCCGCTGACTCTGCATGCAACCTGAGTACAGTGAGACGGACCGAGTACATCAGTACAGTGAGATGGCTAATGGCTTAATAGCCATTAGCCAACTCACTGTACTGATGTACTCGGTCTAGTAAAACAGCAACACTGTAATTACCATTTTTGCCACTGTAATAATAGTCATAGCCAACATTGCCCCCACACTAGTAAACAGTAACACTGTAATTGCCATTTTTCCCACTGTAATGGTCCCAAAATTGTCCGATGTGTCCGCCATAATGTCGCGGTCACGAAAAAAATCGCTGATCGCCGCCATTAGTAGTAAAAAAAAAAAATATTAATAAAAATGTAAAAAGACAAAACTTTTGTTTGTCTTGTGTTTTTTTTTTTTTTACTGATCCGAAAATGATCCGATCCGTGACTCCTGATCCGAGGATCGATCCGATCCGTGAGTTTTTTGATCCGTTGCACACCTATAAAGAATCCATGAATTTGATTATGCAGAAAACTGAGAGGTGTGAATGTGGTGGGGTATGTTTGGCTGAATGTACACCAGTCATACATCTTGTCTTTAAAGCCCATACATCCAGCATAATAAATTGGTGTCCTGTCTTTATAGAAGTTGCTTAAGGAAGCCAAATATTGCTGGATTCTGCTTATCGCAAAGTCCCAGCTAAGAAGATCCTAATTGCTTAAATATATTTCCGAAAATTGTTGATTCCCCCAGAAACGTGCCTTGCTTTCTTGGGACATCCTTACCTTCCTACTACTTCTGTGTCTTTTCTGATAGCAATTTAGCATGTTGCCTGGGAAAAGGGCCAAGATGTAAGACCTGGACTGAGATTCTTCCAGGAAGACTTTCATGTAATAACATTTTAATTGCATCGTAAAGGTATCAAATTTTGTGAATTGCTGGCTTACAACCCCCGCAGTATATGGCTGGTATACGATTCCTTAGACACTTATTACAAATGCGCTTTTGTATAAAGGATAACTTTACAGTAGATTACCAGTGTTGCCCCCTAACACCCAATATTCAGCTTCTAGATAAGTCTATGGGCCAGATCCTCAAAAGAGATACGGCGGAGTAACTGCTGTTACTCCGTCGTATCCCTGGTCCTAACTATGGAACTGATCCACAGAATCAGTTTCCCATAGTTAGGACGAAGATCCGACATGTGTAATTGAATTACACTGTCGGATCTTAAGGATGCAATTCTAGGCCGGCCGCTAGGTGGCGAGGCCATTGCGGCCGGCGTAGAATATGCAAATGACCAGTTACGGCGATCCACGAACGCTCCGACGGGCCCGTCGCTCTAAATCTACGTCGTTTACGTCGAGTTCCGCCATGTAAAACTAGGGCTAAGCCCTAGTTGTCTTAAGCCATGTTAAGTATGGCCGTCGTTCCCGCGTCGAATTTTAAATTCTACGTCGTTTGCTTAAGACGTCCGTGAATGGCGCTGGACGCCATTTACGTTAACGTCTAAGCAAATGACGTCGGAGCGACGTCAGTTAGCGCAATGCACGTCGGGTAAGTTACCCGACGGAGCATGCGCAGTACGTCCGGCGCGGGAGCGCGCCTAATTTAAATGGGACTCGCCCATTTGAATAGGAACGCCTTGCGCCGGACGGATTTAAGTTACAGCGCCGCAAAGTTCCAGGTAAGTGCTTTGTGGATCGGCACCTAACTTGGGAATTTTGCGGCGGAGTAACTTAAATCCGAAAAGTTACGTTGCGCCGCGGCTTTGTGGATAACCCCCAATATCTATTAAACTCAATGCAGCCTCCCCATTGCCATGAATGCAGCCTGATCACTGCCCATCTCAAAATTTGTGCAATTCTGTAAATTCAGAAAATTTCAGCTTAAAGGGGCTGTAAAGGTAAACAAAATTCCCCTAAATAGCTTCCTTTACCTTAGTGCAGTCCTCCTTCACTTACCTCATCCTTCCATTTTGCTTTTAAATGTCCTTATTTCTTCTGAGAAATCCTCACTTTCTGTTCTTCTGTCTGTAAATACACACAGTAATGCAAGGCTTTCTCCCTGGTGTGGAGTGTCGTGCTCGCCCCCTCCCTTGAGGGGGGAGGGGGCGAGTCAGGACGCTCTCTATGTTGCAGATAGAGAAAGGAGCTGTGTGTAAGTGGGCGTCCTGACTCTCCTGCTCGCCCCCTCAAGGGAGGGGGCGAGCACGACACTCCACACCAGGGAGAAAGCCTCGCATTACTGTGTGGAGTTACAGACAGAAGAACAGGAAGTGAGGATTTCTCAGAAGAAATAAGGACATTAAAAGCAAAATGGAAGGATGAGGTAAGTGAAAGAGGACTGCACTAAGGTAAAGGAAGCTATTTAGGGATTTTTTTTTTTTTTACCTTTACAATCCCTTTAAGATACGGACTCTGTAAACAACACATTTTGTAACCACAGGTGTTAAGGAGATATTGGAAAATGTAAAAAAGGGACCTTAAAGGGATTGTAAAGTCTTGTTTTTTTTCTATAAAAATAACAAACATGTTATATTATATATTTTCCTGCTCTGTTCAGTGTATTTGTACAAAGCAGCCCCGATCCTCCTTTTCTCGGCTCCCTCCTCTGTGCTCCTGGCCCCTCTCTCCTGTTAAGGTACCCCCACAGCAAGCAGCTTGCTATGGGGGCACCCGAGCCTAGCTGCAGCTCTGTGTGTCCATTCAGACACGGAGCTGTGGTTCAGCCCCACGCTCTTTCTCTCCTGATTGGCTAACTGACTTTGACTGACCGCAGTGGGAGCCAATGGCGCCGCTGCTGTGTCTCAGCCAATCAGGAGGGAGAATCCCGGACGGCCGAGACACACGTGGACATCACTGGACAGAAATGGGTCTCGGGTAAGTATTGGGGGCACTGAGGGGGGGTGCTACACACCGAAGGTTTTCAAGATAAAAAAACCTTCTGACTTTACAACCCTTTTAATGCCTACTTGCTTGCTAAAAATGGAAAAGCAAAGTTATATTTCATAATCAACTAAAAAAATCTTTGGAATTCTTGACCAAAATAAATAGAACTAGTTTAAATGTAACTATCACATTTATTTTCTTTCCAGCTCTTCTATATGCAACTATTTTTGGTAATGTGACCACCATCTTCCAGCAAATGTACGCCAACACCAACCGCTACCATGAAATGCTGAACAGCGTGAGGGACTTCCTCAAACTTTACCAAGTGCCCAAAGGACTGAGTGAGCGTGTGATGGATTACATTGTGTCTACCTGGTCTATGTCTCGGGGGATCGATACTGAAAAGGTATGTGACTACGATTGTTTCCGTGTATTATTCTAGTGCAGTGGTTCTCAACCTGTCTAGTGCTGTGACCCCTTGATAAAATTTCCCAAGGTGTGGGGACCCCTAACAGTAAAATTATTTTTGTAGCGTAGGTTGTCAGCACCCAAGGCAAGACAAGTAATTTGCCCTCCCTGAGTCCCTTCCACTCATACAGTATTGAACCCCCTTGTGGTACATTTTAGGATGTACCACTCTCTCTTTGTTTTCCTTTCTTTCCCCTTTATCTCTCTCTAACCTAATTTCTCTTTTTTCCCCTCATCCGTCTCTCTTATTATTTCTCCCCCTTTTTCTTTGTTTCTCCCCCTTTTTCCTCTCCATTCCATGTATTCTCTATTTTAATTCCTTCTCTTACTCCTTGGTGGGGGATGGGGGGTCAGGGCGGAATGGGATGAGTGGCACTGATCGTGGGGATTAGGGATCAGTGGAAATGCTGGGGGGGGGGGGAGTTCTGATCAGCCAACTTAGGTCATCTGCTGATCTGAGAACTGTAGTGGGAATTTTAATGGCAAGTATAATCACAGGTAGTGTTACTCACTGTGTCTCCGACTTTATGGTGTTTCGTAGCAGTGACACCTATGCTGAAATCAGGAGATAGGGTCTCCTCCAGCCCCTCCCACTTCCCATTCCTCACCAGTCAGCTGACCTCTAGCCTCCACCCCCCAGCCATGCCGTGAACTGAATGGGGGCTGCAAAGAGGCTGAGTGGGCAGCCGCAGGCTTCAGGGACAGCCCTGCTGGGTGGCCGCAAAAATGCTGGGAGAGCCAGGAACAGCCCAGGATTTGGTGACCCCTGGCAAATCATCATTTGACCCCTGAGGGGGTCCTGACCCCAGGTTGAGAACCACTGTTCTAGTGCTTCCCGAAACAACCCACATCTGTTCTGTAGAGTCCTTATTTAGAAGCTACTGTGAAAGGAAATACGTGGGGGTCTGTGTTATGCTGGCCATACATTATACAATTTTCTTATTCAATTTCCTTTAGATTCACCTTCAACTATGTAGAGCAAGGGCCAACCTGATCACATACAAATTTAAAGGGTTTAGGTTTGACCTCATATTATATGGTTTCAGTAAATCTAAATTATAGATTATAGTCACCTGAATTGTTTTAGTTTTTGTTGTATTTTAGTCGACGAAATGAACACTTGCTAGCAAGAGCAAAGTTGCAGTGGTGAGTCTACAGTAAGAGCTCTGCAAGTCTACAGCATGAAAATTTAGCCACAGTGACCCCCTGTGGTGGGATGGCAATTGCACAACATAACTGAACCAGAACTTGCAGAAGACTTGCAGAATGTTTGCAAAGAAATACAGACTTGCAATGCAATACAGACTTGCTGCAATTGTGCAATAAACTTGTGAAGCCTGGCAAGTCCAGCAATAGCTTAGCAAGTCATTTTCAAACTTGCAGCTCAATTGCTTGCTATCTGGGATAACACTCATCCCTAAGGCCCCGTACACACGACCGGATCTGTCCGCTGAAACTGGTCCGACCGGACAATTGTCCGGCGGATCGGACAGTTTCCAGCGGACAAAAATTTCTTAGCATGCTAAGAAATCTGTCCGCTGGAAACCTGTCCGTCGGACGTGTTCGGTCGTCTGTACAGACTCACCAGACACGTCCGACCGCCATCCCTCGCATGCGTCGTACTGATTCGACGCATGTGTGGAAGCTTTGAACTTCCAGGGCCGCCCACGTCGCCGCGTCATCGTCGCGGCGACGGCGCGGCCACATCGCGACACGTCACCGCGTTTGTTTTCCGCGGGCATTTTGGTCTGATGGTGTGTACAACCATCAGACCAAAATCCGTCAGCGGACATGTCCGATGAAAACAGTCCACGGACCGTTTTCATCGGACAGATCCGCTGGTGTGTACGGGGCCTAAGGCTCCATGCACACTGAAGCTGATAAACTGTTGTTTATTGGCATTTTGGCATTTTTTTTAAAGCCCATAAACTGAACTCTATGTTAGACTATGTGCCCATGCACACCTGGGCGTTTTTTAATGTTAATGAGTCTTTTGGCTTTTTTCTGAACGCCCGAAATTTGCATTCAAAGTGCCGTTTTTTGGCGGGAAAGAATGCAAAAAAACACAAAACGCCATTGAAAAAAAAAAAGGTACAGTGAGAAAAGGCCGATTAAAGCTATTGAAAAAACTCTAAAAAAACTTTGAAAGGCTCTCTGCAAAGCTACTGGTGTTTTTTTATAGCTTTTTTTAGCTTCAGTGTGCATGGAGCCTAATTCCTACACAAAAACGTAAAGCCTTATAAGAGATATGTAAATATTTATAATAAATAAGCATTCACAGTTATAATAATTTAGTATTAACCGATTTCCGACCGCTGCACGACGATATACGCCGGCAGAATGGCACGGCTGCAAAGGGACGTACCTGTACGTCTCCTTTAAATCGCGGCATAGTGGACGAGCGCGCGCCGCATGCTCCATGACCGTGCCCGTGGGTCCCGCGGACTTGATGTCTGCCTAGTGCCCACGATTGTGTCACGAAGTGGGAGATGTAAACAAGGCATTTCCCTGTTCCACCTAGCAACATAACAGAGAAATCTACTGCTACTTGTCATCGGAAGCAGTGATCCCTGTCATGTTCTAGTACAATCATCCCCCCCACAGTTAGAGTCACTCCCTAGGACACACTTAACCCCTTGATCGCCCCCTAGTTTTTAACCCCTTCCCTGCCTGTGTCATTTATACAGTAATTAGTGCATTTTTATAGCACTGATCGCTGTATAAATGACAATGGTCCCAAAATAGTGTTAAAAGTGTCCGATGTGTCCGCCATAAAAATCGCAGATTGCCGCCATTACTACTACTAATAATAATAATAATAATAAAAATGCCATAAATCTATCCCATATTTTGTAGATGCTATAACTTTTTGCGCAAATCAATCAATATATGCTTATTGTGACTTTTTTACCAAGAATATGTAGAAGACTAAACTGAAAAATAAATTTGTTTATTTATATATTTTTGGGGGAAATGTATTATAGCAAAAAGTTAAAATGATTGCTTTTTTTTTTCAAAATTGACGCTATTTTTTTGTTTATAGCACAAAAAATAAAAAACGCAGAGGTGATCAAATACCACCAAAAGAAATTTATATTTGTGTGAAAAAAAGGACGTCAATTTTGTTTGGATGCCACGTCGCACAACCGCTCAATTGCCAGTTAACCGCTTAACGCCCGCCGCACGACTATTTACGTCCACAGAACCCTTTCACTCCCTATTGCCAGTGTCACTAAGCGATCATTTTTCTGATCGCTGTATTAGTGTCACTGTTGCCGCTAGGAAGCTAATTTTTTTTTTATTGGGATTTTTTTTTACTAAAGACATGTGGCTAAATAAATTTTGGCCTAAATGTTTGACTAAAATTTAGTTTATTCAATTTTTCTTATAACAAAAAGTAAAAAATATTGATTTTTTTTCAAAAATGTCGCTATATTTTTGTTTATAGCGCAAAAAATAAAAATCCCAGCGGCAATCAAATACCATTAAAAAAAAGCTCTATTTGTGGGAAGAAAAGGACGTGAATTTTGTTTGGGAGCCACGTCGCACGACCACGCAATTGTCTGTTAAAGCGACGCAGTGCCGAATTGTAAAAACGCCTCTGGGCATTTAGCAGCATATTGGTCCGGGGCTTAAGTGGTTAAAGCGACGCAGTGATGAATCCCAAAAAGTGCTCTGGTCAGGAAGGGGGTAAATTCTTCCGGGGCTAAAGTGGTTAAATATTATTTTTCTTGCCCTCGTGGCTGGTCCTGTTTATGGAGCAACCTGACATAAAATGAATTTCTCATCTGGAACCCAGTGGAGAATGCGCGGCCCCTTTCTTTATGTTAGGAAGGGTTGTTTGTTTGCTTCTGCAAGGATGACCTAAAAATTACAGAAAAGATGCAATAAACTTCAGATAATGAAAGGAACACATTTGTGCACGCACTCGCGCTTTTCTTGAAATATTAATTTGTAATGAAAGCAGCCGATCCTCTAAAGACTTTGCATTTCTCTAAACGTAGCGTTCCCTCCAGCCTGTGCCATTAGCAGCATGCTGCCTCTGCATTCTATCACAGCTCAGGCACATTTGAATAAACCACTTAATGTATCACATTGCTGCTCGTGCTGTGTGAAGCATAAAGGTTGTAGGTGCGTGTATACTCCAGGCTGTCATAGCAGTGACTTGAATAATGAGTTTGTTTCTTGGATGGGAAGTAATATGAATGTCTCAGTAAACCGACTTCAGGATTCTTGTATCTTTTTATTCCTTTCACTTACGCAAATGTATTTTTAACAAAGGATCCGTCCCACCCCTTCCCGGAATCTAACGTTTTATTCACTAAAGGCTAATACGTGAGACAGTCAATAATATCTACTCTCCGAGGAGGGCCGTTTTATTGATTGCCCCTCTGATAACCACATTACCCATAGCCCATTGGATAAGTGTGTTACACAAAGCGGCTGTGGGGAATATGCCATGCTATCCATGACTCCTAATGGATAAATAATTAATTAGGAGAGTGACTTCCTCTAAAATGAAATACTCTTTGAAGAACCTGACTATTATTTTCCACACTTAGTATTTTCGGCATGCAATTTTTTTTTTTTTTTTACATAGCAATTAGTAAAAATGATTGGTTTCACTCAATTGCCTAGCATCTTCCCCAGTGCTTTACAGGGACCATTAAACCCTTTACAGTTTAGTCTAATGTTCACACTACAGGCATACAAACACCAGGCTAACTTCTAGCATATTTTTAGGGTATTTCGTAGTCAAACCCATCACCCACGTAAGGCAAGTGTCGCTTGTGACTCCAAGGTTTACAAATGTCTTTAATGTTCTTTACATAAAAGTGGAATTCAAGTTTACACCTAACTAGCCTTAAAACTGTTGGCGCCCCCCACCTCCCCCCTGCAGCTGCCACTGGCTGACATAAGGAAGCCAGATCACGCGACCAGGCTGGAGCGGGCTAAAAATAACTGGGTACACAGGTTAGTCAGCATAGGTGTTAGGAGACAGGAGAGGACATTTTTAAGACTAGATAGGTTCCAGCCTGCTTCGGTGTTTTGCTTAGGCCCCGTACACACGGTCAGACAAAACCGATGAGAATGGTCCGACGGACCGTTTTCATCGGTTCACCGCTGAAGTGGCCTGACGGCCTGATGTGTGTACACACCATCAGTTCAAAATCCGATCGGGTCAGAACGCGGTGACGTAAAACACACGATGTGCTGAAAAAACCTAAGTTCAATGCTTCCAAGCATGCGTCGACTTGATTCTGAGCATGCGCGGGTTTTGAACCGATGCTTTTCTGTACTAACCATCGGTTTGGTCCGATGGGGCAGCGGTCCATCGGTTCGGTTTTGAAGCATGTTTTAAAATTTTGGACCGAATGAAAACAGACCGATAGCCTATACACACGGTCGGTTTGGTCCGATGAAAATTAACTTTGGTTCATTCTCATCGGACCAAACCGACCGTGTGTATGGGGCCTTAGTGTAACTGCTTGAACATATAACACAGATATACGGCAGCAAGGCGGCTCTGCTGGCCCAGATCACATACTGGGTAGAGGGCGTGCCACTGGTGACCCAGTCGTCCTGTGATTAAACACAGCACGTATTGATCAGTTAGTTAGCATAGGTGTTAGGAGGGTGGGTTGTTTTTTTTAAGGCTAGTTACAATGGGGAAAAAAACTATTTGATTCCCTGCAGATTTTGTACGTTTGCCCACTTACAAAGAAATGAAGGGTCTATAATTTTTATCATAGGTGTATTGTAAATGATAGAGACAGAATATCAACCAAAAATCCCCCAACAAATCTAGAAAAAACACCTGATACAAATGTTATAAATTGAGTTGCAGTTCAGTGAGTAAAATAAGTATTTGATCTCCTAATATCCAAAAACGTGGTCAGATGAGATAAAAATTGAGCTCTGTGGCCTTCACTCAACTTGTTGTGTTTGAATGAAGAAAAATGCTGACAATGACCCTAAGAACACCATCCCTACAGTCAAGCACAGAGGTGGAAACATTATGCTTTGGGGCTGTTTCTCTGCTAAAGGTACAGGCCCACTTTACCATACTGAGGGGCTAATGGACGGGGCCATGTATTGTAAACTTTTGGATGAGAACCTTCTTCCCGAAAATGACCCACAACATACCGCCAAGGCAACAAAGAAGTGTCTCAAAAGAAAAGCACATTATGGTCATGGAGTGGCCTAGCGGTTCTCCAGACCTTAATCCTATAGAACATTTATGGAGGGAGCTGAAACTTTGACTTGCCAAGAGACAGCCAAGAAACCTTAAGGATTTAGAGAAGATCTGTAAAGAAGAGAGGACCAAAATCCCTCCTGAGATGTGTGCAGACCTGATCACCAACTACAAGTAACGTCTGACCTCTGTCCTTGCCAACAAGGGTTTCTCCACCAAGTACTAAGTCATGTTTTGCTTGGGGATACTTATTGAACTTCACTTCAATTTATAATGTTTGTATCATGTGTTTTTTTTCTGGATTTTTGGTTGATATTCTGTCTTTATTATTTAAAATACACCTATGATAAAAATTATAGATCCTTCATTTCTTTGTAAGTGGGCAAACTTGCAAAATCTGCAGGGGATCAAATAATTATTTTCCTCATTGTAGGTGGTGAGGGCTTAGAACACTTGTCAGGTTTTTATTAATACCTGTGTCCCCGTTAGGGAGAATAACCCACTCTATGTGTTCCAACTATAAAGCCCTGTACACACGGGCAAGAATCTCGTCAGGAAAAAACAGTTGTTTTTCCAGATGAGATTCATAGCAAGAATCTCTTGCCGCCTGAGTGTACAGACAGACCTTTCAAAAGAACCACGGTTTCCTTGAAAGGCAAGAACGCAGTGACATCATCGCGTCCGACGAGCATGTGCTCGTCTCATTCGATGCCATCGCCGCCATCTTGCTTCACCCTACCTATGCCGTGAAAGCTACCGCGCATGCGAGACGAGCAATTGCTCAGCTCTCGGCTTTCCCCCTCGCCATCCTCGGTGAGGAAATCAGGAAGTGAAGCGTTGCGGCTTAATTTCCCGATTCCCTATTGCACATGCACTAGTCGCGCGGCGCGTTCTCACTGGTCCCCGCTCTCTTCTGGGACCTGTGTGTTTCCCAGAAGACAGCGGGGGGGGGGCGGGAAGTGATGTAGACCCCCTAAGAAGTGGGTGCAAATACCTGTATTATACAGGTATCTGCACCCCCTCCCCCCTGAAAGGTGCAAAATGTGACACCGGAAGGGGGGGGGGGGGGTTCTGAAAAGAGGAGGTTTACTTTTTGTGTGGACCTCCGCTTTATGTAATTTTTTCAACTTCCCATCTATGAAATCTTCGTTGTTTTAATTGGATAGTAAAAAAAAAAAATTCTGCCAGTAAATACCTTACACAGCCCACTTCATGTTTCTTGTCTGGTCATTAGCCTAGGCTTATGACATCATGCACAGCTCTCTTTCTCTCACTCTTGTTAGAGTTTGCCAGGAAGTGTGGTGGGGGTGAGTCATAAAAGGGCCAATGAGAGCTGCAGGGCTGCAGAGAAGGAGGTGTGCCTCTGTAAATCCAGGAAGTGAACAGGCAGCATATTTGGCAAGTACAAAATCACAGTATATAAAAAATAATATGCAAAGTGGTTGGAGGGAAGCTTCAGAATGACAAAGATGTTTTTATAACAAATTATGTGAGCATACTGCAGTTCCCCTTTAAGGCTCCATTCACACTAATGTGTTTTTTGATGCATTTTGCAGAAATGCAGGATTTTTTTTTAACATGGTTTCCTATGGAACATGAAAAAATGGAGGGAGACACATATTTGGGGAGATGGAAAGGCTGCTCGCCCCCCGGAATTGCATGGAAGAGAGGGTTCCCCATTGGGGCTTTTAGGCAGCAAGAATTTTTTTTTGTAAATAACGTTGTTGTATAAATTATTGTTTATTGCCAAGGATTACGGATATCACAAGGGTACAAAGGTACAAAGAAGGTCACAGGGTGATAACAATATATAGGTTGAAAACATATGACATTGCTGGATGCAGTGAGCATGACATGATTGCATAACATGATTGCAACAAAACTTTGACAGTAGGAGGCTATATGTAATAAATAGTATATAATAATGAAAACCCGATGAGCGGTGCTGTAGCCTTGACGCGTTTCGACCAGTTGGGTCTCTTCAGGGGACTGGGATTTCTAAAAAATATATATAGAGAGAGTATAATAATTGCATATGATCAAAAATAAATGAGAGGAGATAGGTCAACACACATCATAAAAAATTAGCCATAATAATTTCATAATTCACATCAATGCTTTTTTGTGCCTCTGCGTTCTTGGAAAGGGTCGGGGACTATTTTTCCACAAAAAGAAGCATTTTGCATGTAATAGAATTCAATGGACCCGCATCCAAAATGCAAGTACCGTGTTTTTACCGAGATTTTTCCGCAATTTGCATTTTAAACCTGTTTATAGCTGGTTGTTAACCAGTTACTAACCGCCCTATAGACGATATACGTCTACAAGGCGGTTGCTTAACTCTGGGAGGACGTCCATGGATGTCCTCCCAGAATCGCGCGCCCTCTGGGGCGTGCACACGGGAATGTCCGTGACCGCCGGGTCCTCCGGACCCGACGGATCACCGTAAATCGCCGCTGATATCGGCGGTTTACCACGTGATCGCTCCGTCCAATGACAATTTTGAAGGGTGACATGTTGGGTATCTATTTACTAGGCGTAACTTCATCTTTCACATTTATGCAAAAGAATGAAGAAAAAAGAACAACATTTGCTAAATTTTATAACAGAAACAAAGAAAAATTCATTTTTTTTACAGAATTTTCAGTCTTTTTTCTCTTATAGCGCAAAAAATAAAAAACCCAACGGTGATTAAATACCACCAAAAGAAAGCTCTATTTGTGTGAGAAAAAGGACGAAAATTTAATTTGGGTACAATGTTGTATGACTAAGTAATTGTCATTCAAATTGTGAGAGCACCGAAAGCTGAAAATTGGTCTGGTTATTAAGTGGGTTTACGTGCCCAGTGGTCAAGTGGTTAAAGGAAATGTAAAAAAAAAAAATTGCCGTAAAAAAAAAAAAAAACGCAAATCGTGGGAAAATCACGGTAAAAACGTGTGTCAAAAAATGCAGCAAGCACCGCAAAAAGCACTCCAAAAACGCTCAAAAGCAACATGCATAGGTGTGAATCGAGCCTAAGCAGCTGCATGATTCCTTTCCAGCTTCTGAAGTTTGTGTGGAAAGCGTGTAGGAGCTGTCCAGTGCTGAATCTCTGTTGTTACAGATGCAGCACATTGCTGGAGATTAATGTCTATTGTGTTCTTAGTGTTCTTTTACCACAGTTAAAAAAAAAACTAAAATAAAATATATATTGAAGTTACCAATCCTGAGATGTGGTAAATTCATAACTTTTCTTTTTTTAGGGTTCATTTACATTTTGAAGAGCGATCACCATTCAAAGGGTGTTTAACAAATGATGTGACAGGACAGTGAAATCATTAGTGTTGCAAATAGTATTCATTAAGGCCCCTTTCACACTGGGGCGTTTTTCGAGCGATATTCGAGCGTTATTCTAGCATTTTTCGAGTGTTATTCGAGCGAAGCCTCATCTGCAATCCCAATGTGCTGGTAAAGCACTACTAAGACCCTAACGTTTTAGGGCGTTTTTGCAGTGCCTCAGTGTGAAAGGGCAATGCGTTTTTACAGCGCTTTCAATTCATTTTAATGGAGAGGGGCGTTTTTAGAGCATTTTTTTTCAGCGCTCAAAAGCTGCTCCAAAGATGCTGCTTGCAGGACTCAGTGTGAAAGGGTCCATTGAGATGCATAGAGAGTGTTTTATGAGCGTTTTAATAGCACTATTTTTAACGCTAAAACGCTGTAAAAACGCTTCAGTGTGAAAGGGGTCTAATTGTGACCAAATCTGCGCTGTGATAAGAAAATTTTAAACTGTAAAAATAAGGCGGCTAACACAGAGAGTAGTATATATGGCTCCTAAATCTAAAATGGAAAACAATAGTGCAGCGCCATTATATAACATGAACATATAAAGCGTTTTCTTATGAAACCATAAAACTGAATAAGTATGAGATAAAATAGTGCAAAGTTCATAAATGTGAAAGAAAAAAGTGTACAAATGATTTTCAAGATGATCAGATTATCAGCATGACTGGAGCGATTTCTTTTTATTACCATTGAATACACTGAGGACTTTTTTTCTTTCACATTTATGAACTTTGCACTGTTTTATCTCATATTTATTCAGTTTTATGGTTTCATAAGATTGCACTTTATATGTTCATGTTATGTATTGGCGCTGCACTATTGTTTTCCATTTTTGATTTATGAGCCATATATACTACTCTCTGTGTTAGCAGCCTTTATTTTACAGTTTAAAATTTCCTGAATACAAATAGTATTGATGACTTTTGGTCCCGTTCACACCAGAACGTGGTGTGGGAAATCTGCGTTCCGTGCACGTTTCACACTCTGTGTTTAAAACGCACTGCAGTTGCGATCTGCAGCTGGTGTCAGTGTTAAGGTCGCAAACACAGTGCAGAAGTACCATGCATTTCACCACTTTTTTCAGCGGTCCAGTGCAATTCAGCCCATTCAAAATGAAGGGGCTTAAATCGCAGTGCATATGAATCGCACAGGAGCACGCGTTCCGGCAGGGCTGGACTGGGACAAAAATTTGGCCCTGGACTTCATCCAGACTGGCCCACTTTGACATGTCTCTCCTATGGCGGCCGGACAACTCTCGCACCCCCCCCCCCCCCTGGCCACCCAAGCCCCCTCTCCCCCTTCACTAGCCACTAGCCGTTCTACTTAGAGTAGAACGGCTGGTACTGGTCCTCTTATAGGCAGTACCAGTGGGGAAGCTAGACATTATTTCACCCGGGGCAAAGAATCAGTTCAGTGCCCCCCCCCCCTTATGGAACAAGATTAGGCAGAAGTGAGAAACTCCCAGGCCATAGCTGTTGAGTCAGCTGTCTGTCCCCTTCCCCATGCTCCTCTGTCATCCCCCCTGCTCCCTGGTCCTTCCCCTGATTCTCTGTTCCCCCCCAGGTGAGCGCTGCGGGGAGGGAGACACAGAGGAGCGGAGGGGGGGGCAGTCCGCTGTCACTGTAGCCGGCCCACTGAGCAATCGGCCCACCGGGAAACTCCCTGTAGTCCCAATGGCCAGTCCATCCCTGCGTTCCGATGCAATTCCCCATCTGTACCGCCTCTTATTTTGTTTTATTATGCCTGTTTAGACATTTGCAATGTCCACGTGGAAATTGTAAAGTTTTGTTCATTGAGAGCGCAATGTGCCTAGCTCTGTAATGTTGTCTATGGTATAAATAATAAAATGGATAGAAAGGGAAAAACAGGTTTCATTACAGTATAAAGGACACTTTGTGTTCAATGCTGAATTGAAGAAAAGCTGTAATCACCCCTAGATAAGTGTCTGGCAGCTCTGACATACTGTACATGTACTACCTTCTTAGATGGCACAAGATTATCTGAGTGATGTTTAGAATTCGCTAAAATTGCAGATGTCAGACCGTGAATAGGTAATAGCTGTAAAGTGAATCAGTGGTTAAAAATAATGAATCTATCACTTACTGCATAGAGATGCTCGCTCTGGTTTCTCATAGTTCGATTCTGTGCAGAGCTCCCTAAAATCCCTGAATAATGGAATGCTATCATAGATAAACAGTTGCCAGTTTGTGGGTCATACAGTTGGCCCTTCACAGCCAATAGTCAGGTTCAGGAGGCAGCGCTGGTGACCAGATAGTAGTTTGTTTATCAGAATGCTCCAGAATTTGAGTTGCTTTGCAGGGAATCCAACTTGATGTTCAGACACCTGGAGGTGCATTCACTGTGGAGTGGTTGATTTAGCCACTGGTTTGCTTTAAAGTGTACATGTGGCTAGGGTAAGGGTATTTGAACATTCACATTTTTAACAAACAGAAATATGCTTTCAAACAAGCCGCCATTGACCTCTGTAGCAGTAGGCACTGTGGAGCAATCCACCCTCAAAATTCCCAGCAGAAGCAATAACGGCGTTGAGGTCATTCTCTCAGTGGCTCAGCTCACCCTGCTTCTTAGCAACACTTCACCCTTCTAATCTCTAATGTGAACACAGAACAGGTACTCTGGATAAGGAAGGGGAGGAGGGTAAGCTGAGCTGTCAAGAGAACCAACAAATTCATTGCTTCTGCTGAGGCTTAAAGGGGTTGTAAACCCTCCTGTTTTTTCACCTTAAAGTGGAGTTCCACCCTAAAAATGAACTTTCTCTCAATAGCTTGCATTTAATTCAAAATATTTATTTTTTTGGAAAACAGTTTTTTTACTCACTTCTATATTGCTGTTGCTAGGCAGAAATCAAAATATGCCTTCTTCCTAGTCCGCGGTGGATGCACTTCCTGGGCAGGTGAGTCATTCTGAGTTTTATTATACTGTGGATTTTGTTATCAGTGGCCCGGATTCAAGAAGCAATTGCGCCCGGATTCAAGAACCATAGTTACACAGCGCAATTGCTTACTTGCCCCGGCGTAACGAATGCTCCTGATTCAGGAACCTCGTTACGCCGACTGCAGCCTAAGATATGCGCGGCATAAGGCTCTTATGCCCGCATATCTTAGGCTGCATTCTTGAGATGGCCGCTAGGTGGCGTTCCCGTTGTGCTCAGCGTATAGTATGCAAATTGCATACTCACACCGATTCACAACGTTACGCGAGCCCTGCGTACGTAGTTTACGTTGTTTCCTTACAGCGTTTTTCGTGTAAGGCTGCCCCTGCTATTAGCAGGAGCAGCCAATGTTACGTATACCCGTCGTTCCCGCGTGGCGAAATTTCAAATTTACGTAGTTTGCGTAAGTGATTCGTGAATGCCGCTGGACGCCATTCACGCTCACTTTGAAGCAAATGACGTCCTTGCGACGTCATTTGCCGCAATGCACGTCGGGAAAAAATTGAATATATAGTATCACTTTAATTGTTCCACAGTACCAACCACTATTGAGGTCAGTGAGGGCTTTTTCCACTTGACTTCCAGAAGTCTTTACAACCCTCATGACCAGGGCATTTATTGCTATTCAGCAATGTGCTGCTTTAACTGATAATTGCACAGTCATGTAACACTGTACACAAACTAAATTTATATAACTTTTTTCACACAAATAGAGCTTTCTTTTGGTGGTATTTAGTCACCTCTGGGTTTTTTATTTTTTATTATATAAATGAAAAGATACCGACAATTTTGAAAGAAAAAAATATTTTCTACTTTCTGTTATAAAACATAATAACATAATAACATAATGTAAACATCCCTTGTAATAGAAAAAAAGCATGACAAGACCTCTTAACTAAGAGAGCTGGGGTCAAAAATGCAATTAAAAAAATGTAATGTCACTTAAAAAAAAAAGTCCCTTTAAGAGCATTGGACAGAAGTGAAGTTTTGACGTTGCTTCCGCCCGGCAATGATATGGAGACGGGTGGGGGCAATTCTCCTCATTCTTCTCCATGTCAGGCCAGGAGAAGGATTCTATCACCTCCACCACTATGGCTCTGAGAGTGGCGGGAGGGGGGCCCCTCTTCTCCCGCCGATAAAACTGATCTTGCAGGATATCCACCACAGAGACCACTTTTATCTTGAAGCGGACCGCCCGCTCTTGAAGAGGATACTGGGGTTATGGTAGCTAGCTGCTACCATAACAACGGTACTCCTCTTCAAAGTAACGACGTAAAACAATGGCGGGCGTTCCGGAAGTGGTTAACAGCTATACTGTAATGGTGGTGATCAGCTACTTAGGCCTCGTACACACGACCAAGGAACTCGACGGGCGAAACACATCGTTTTGCTCGCCGAGTTCCTTGTTAGGCTGTCGAGGAACTTGACAAGCAAATTTTCTCCATTCCCATCAAGAAAATAGAGAACATGCTCTCTTTTTGGCTCGACGAGTTCCTCGACAGTTTCCTTGTCGAAAAATGTACACACGACCGGTTTCCTCGGCAAAAAAAAAAAACAGCAAGTTTCTTGCTGGTTTTTGCCGAGAAACTCGGTCGTGTGTACGAGGCCTTACAGTGATAGGGTGGCAGACAATCTGGTGCTAACAGTGCCTGGCTGGGAGGGTCAATAACTGACACTGATGTCACTAGTGACACTAATACAGTGATAATACTGTACACCGACACTGTACCAATGACACTGACTGGGAAGGGGTTAACATCTAGGGGCAAACAGGGGGTTAAAGTGATTGTAAAGTCTTGTTTTAAAAAAACAAAAAAGACAAAAAAACATTATACTTGGTTTTGTATAGGGCATCCCGGATCCTCCTCTTCTCAGGTCCCTCTTCGGTGTGCCTGGCCCCTCCCTCCTGTTGAGTGCCCCAGCAGCAGCAGCTTGCTATGAGGTCACCTGAGCCGAGCTGCAGCTCTGTGTGTTCATTCAGACAGGGAGCTGCCATTTGGCCCTGCCCCCTGTTTTCCTGATTGGCTAACTGACTTTGTTTGACAACCACAGGAGCCAATGGCGCCGCTGCTGTGTCTCAGCCAATCGGGAGGGATAGTCAGGGATGGCCGAGGGACTCGTGGACATCGCTGGACAGAGATGGGGCTCAGGTAAGTATTAGGGGGTGTTGGGGAGGCTGCTACACACAGAAGGCTTTCATAGAAATGCATGAAGGTAAAAACCTTCTGTCCATTTACAACTTCTTTAACTGTGTGCCTAACAAGTGGAATGTGTGCTGCTTTTACTTACTAATCTGACAGTTTTTCTCTCTCTGCTTATCAAGGAGAAGAAACAATCAGATCGTTCCTATGCACACAGAGTGCTGTGTGTTTGTAAACACAGGACTCTGTGTGTGATTGGACACAGCCGTTCAGTGGGTTTCAGCCAAAGTCATTGCTGTCAAACCCCAATGTCCAATCACAGCACAGGTTGGCAATGGGCACACAAAACTTGGAAGGGGGCTATTATATATGTGCATGTGATTGTGCCTGTACCTGCCCCCCACTGGCAGTATATTTACTGTGAGTGGTCAGCAGGTGATCAATACAGTGGGACCTCGGATTGCGAGTAACGCGATTAACAAGCGTTTCGCAATACGAGCGCTGTATTTTTTAAAATCATAACTCGGTTTGTGAGTGTTGTCTCGCAAAACGAGCATGATTCAGGCCAAAGCGGTGTGCAGTACCGCGTTTGGCCTGAGGTGGGTGGCGCAGGAGCCAATCGGCGCCTTTCGGAAATGCACAGAAAAGGCAGAGGACAGCTCAGCTCAGCAAATCTCAGGAACGGCGTCTTTCTGAGGTTTTCCAAGGTCAGCCTGGGTGTCCTCGGGGCCTTTCCGGACGTTTTTGAGGCTCTCCAGCGCCCCCCCACACCTCTGGCCGCATGCTGTATTGCATGTCATTGAAGTCAATGCGGAACAAATTATTTTCATTTCCATTGACTTCAATGGGGAAACTCGCTTTGATATGCGAGCACTTTGGATTACGAGCATTCTCTTGGAACAGATTGTGCTCGTAATTCGAGGTTCCACTGTAGTTTCAATTACTAATATCGCCAACAGTTCCAGCTGCTGGTAAAATTCCTTTACAAGCAAATAGCATTTTAGTATTATTATTTTTTTTATTGCAAGTGGACAGCCCCTTTAATCTATAGTAAATAGTACCGGTGCTTTCAATTTCTCCCCAACACAGCCCACCTTGTGCAGCTTTGTATAGCTAAGTAATAAGCAGCTTATTCTCTGCCATTATTCAGACTATAAAAGCTTAAAAGAAATGATAGCTGTAATTACAGCATGCCAAATAGTAAGAGAACATAATACATGTTGTTTATTACTTGCTGCCCATGTCTAAGGCCAAAGGCAGTTTGTTGATGAGAAAACTTTTTTCTCCCGAACTGAACGAACAACAAAACTTCCCATAACCTAAAAGCCTGGGGGGGGGGGGGGGGGGCTGGTCATCACAGAACAAAGTCTTTGTAACTATACAAAAAGCCAAAAAATACCTGATTTGAAGCTGGCCGTTTCTGAAAATGGTGGTTTTAATTAGAAGAACAGTATTGGTATATTTTTGGGAGGGGGGATAACATTCTTTTTTTGTTCCTATTTTCTTTAAATATTAAGCTGGTATATGGACCGGTATCTGTATAGCAGGTAGCATGTGGATGAAAGCAAAATGACTTATATGGTTGCAGTCTGTCAATAGAAATAACACAACAATGCTCCCATAACAGTTTTATTACCTGGTGATCCAGCCAGTAAGTCTGGCATTTTTTATAGGCCCGGAAATATATGTTTTGCATGGGTGTTAAATCAATTCATAGCTTTTCGATGAACCATCCCTGACCCGAAACCTGAAATATATTGAAAATGGGGACTTTAAGTGTACCTCCAAATGTGTAACATAAACAAAAAATGTAAATACATAAAATATACCACTTAATTTTGATATACAGGGAACATATCTGTTAAAAGACATCTTAAAAACAAACATTCAAGATGTTGCAGTGCGAACGGCCTTGAGATCAACATGAGGGTCGACGTGTTTCGTGGGGGAACTTCTTTAATCAGGACCTGGGATCTCAATATAACAATGCTGTAACAATTAATATATAGATCCTGTTATACAAAATCTCTAACATGCATGAAATATATCAAATAACAAGATTATATTAAAAAACAAATGCACAATTTAGCTGCATAAATACCAATTTTGGAGTGAAAGGGAAATACCAATTTTGGAGTGGAAAAGAAATAATGAAATACTAATTTGAGATATTAATGATTAATTCAATTAATCACTGTCAAAGAGGCCTGTAGGAAAGTAACTAGTGGCGACGGCCACCAGGCCTTTGAGGAGAAACCAACACCGACCATTGCATACCCCAGATACACAATTTTTGTAAAGAAAATCCTAAATGTGTATGCCTGTAAATATAGGTACAATGTAAAAATATATATAAATAAATCTAAATATATATATATTATGTAAAAAAGCCTGAGTGGAACACAATAACAAGAAAAAAGGAGAGACGTGGAAGGAAAAAGGAGGAAGAAAAAAAAGGAAGGAGGGAGGGAAGTAAAAGGAAAGGTGGGGGGGGGGGAAAGGGGGAGAGGGGAAAGGAAAAATACATAAGGGGAGGAGTTTCATTCCATATGTACCCAGCTTAAAATGATTCTGAAGGCAAGACATACCTTAATGCACCATAGTCTGATCTCTCCTGTTATTCAGGACTGTGTCAGTACAATGCAGCTGTAAGTTCAAACGTTTTTGATCTTGCTTACAGCACCCCACCTGCTAGCTGTAAGTGGTCTGTAATGGACTTCCTGGCAGCCTGGCTGGGTACCTCCCCAAGATACAGCTTCCTCCACTCTTGAGCCAGGAACCAGGTATTATAGCTGAACATTGCAGCCAAGAACTAGACGACACTAGTTTAGGTGCAAACTGGAACTGACTTTATTGTAAATTCACACAGAATATTTGCCACATAAAATCAGGTAAGAGCTTGATCTCATTATCCTAAACAATGCAAACTAAACAGTAATCTAACCATCAGTACATCTAATGAACAGCTTACATAAACATAAACAGTATTCAGAATAAACAGTAAGCTAATTAACAACTAGTCACCTAGACAAGCCTAGGTGACTCAGATCAGTGCCCACTCCGACAGTTTGGCACCAGTCCCACAGATATACAAAGTACCTTTCACATGCTGTCTGTCAGGTGTTTGGCTTTCATCGGTCTTATCTATCCACTACAAAAGTCATCATAGGACAAAACTCATACAATGTTTGAGTGGTCTAAAAAAGTAGAATTAATGTATCTTCATTGATTTCTTGAGGGATATTGTTGATACATTTTTCTGTGCCAAGTGGAGAAGCTTCTCCATCTCAGTCTGCAGGAAGGCCACCATATTTAAACTGACCATTCACCTGTACATACCTGTAATATTACACCTTTCCACCCACTCCAGAGGTGAAGCTTTAGACCCCTTTTACACTGACCCGCCCATAGCGTCGGCGGTAAAATGCCGCTATTTTTACCGCAGACGCTATGGGCAGCTGTGCGGCGCATTTCGGCCGCTAGCGGGGCGCATTTAACCCCCGCTAGCGTCCGAGAAAGGGTTAAATCCGCCAGCAATGCGCTGCTGAAGCAGCGCATTGTGGGTGGTATAGCTACGCTGTCCCATTGATTTCAATGGGCAGCAGCGGTAAAGGAGCTGTATACACACCGCTCCTTCACTACTCCAAAGGTGCAGCTAGCAGGACTTTTTTTACCGTCCTGCTAGCACAACACTCCAGTGTGAAAGCCCTCGGGCTTTCACACTGGAGACAATGGAGCAGCTTTTTAATGGTGGATTGCAGGCACTATTTTTAACACTATAGCGCCTGCAATACGCCCTCAGTGTGAAAGGGGTCTTATTGTCTTTATTCAGAGAATGAATCCAAGCCTCGCGCTCAGCTTTTCTCACGTTGTTGTCCATCATTAGAGATTGATCTGCTCACTCCATGGGATCAGAGGCTGAACTGAGCTAATTTCCATGCTCTGACCAGGAGAAAATCCCTGATATCCTCCATGGGCCATAATCGCTGGGTAGCCCCTAGTCCCCTCCAAAAGCCCCTGTCCCGGTTGGGTTTGTCACATGTCTATATTAGTGCATATACAATATTTAACTGATTAAAATGAAATGAAGTGCAAAAAAATGATACATGAAGAAACTACTGTGTATAGAAAACATTATACATTTTATTTATTAAGGCTGGCTATACAATACAGTATACAATTTTTTTTACAATTTTCTGTACCTCCAACTATGTAATGCAAGGGCCTGCCTAATTGGATACAATTGAACGTTTTGTTTAGATTTTCCCTTATATTATATATTGTACAATAAAATTGAAAATTGAACCAGTCATTTTACTGATGAGACACAAAACTGATGTTTTTCCAGTGATGATTCTTTACTACAAGAAAATAACACAAATAAATTCTTTATTCATGCAGGTTTTGCAGATTTGTCCTAAAGACATGCGAGCGGATATCTGTGTCCATCTCAACCGCAAAGTGTTTAAGGAGCACCCTGCGTTTCGCCTAGCTAGTGATGGGTGCCTGAGGGCGCTGGCCATGGAGTTCCAGACTGTACACTGTGCCCCAGGTGATCTCATCTACCATGCCGGGGAGAGTATAGACACCCTCTGCTTCGTGGTATCTGGCTCCTTGGAGGTCATCCAGGATGATGAAGTTGTTGCTATTTTGGGTAAGACATGATGGTTTTTCATTGACATATCAGAGATGGGGAGAGTATTCAAAGAGAAAAAGGGTTGTCACAGTTTCTTCAAGACTCATGAAACCTTTGCTGCAATGATTGCACTAAAGGGGAATACGATGCAGTTCTTAGGCCTCGTACACACGATAGGATAGCCAGAGGACAGCGGTCTGAAGGACCGTTTTCATCGGTCAAAACCGATCGTGTGTGGGCCCCATAGGTTATTTAACCTTAGGTTAAAAAAATAGGAACTTTCTTTAAAATCATCCAATGGATTCCTAACCGATAGGTCAAAACCGATCGTTAGTAGGCACGACCATCGGGTGAAAAACCCGCGCATTTTCAGAATCAAGTCGACGCATGCTTGGAAGCATTGAACTTGTTTTTTTTCAGCACGTCGTTGTGTTTTACGTCACCGCGTTCTGACACGATCAGTTATTTAACCTATGGTGTGTAGGCGTGACGGACCATCAGTCAGCTTCATCGGTTAACCTATGACAACGGTCCTTCAGACCGTTGTCCTCTGGCTATCCTATCGTGTGTACGAGGCCTTAAACAATACACACATGCAGAAGTTAATGCATTGCAATGTGTAAGTTGTTAGCTAAATAATATACAGTATAAGAACGTACCAAGGGCCCGTTTGTTATTGTCACCCGCTACTTTGCCCCAAAACCAAATCTTGATCACTGTCTTTAGGAGAACATTATCTACTCCTGTTGTATTTCAAATACCGCTTTATGTATTGACATAACTCCTTACACCCAGTCTGTCAGGTCAGTATAGTCACCTGCTGACTTGGCCCATCCACTGGCAGCTTAAAGTGGTGGTCCACCCTAAAAAAAAAAAATTACACCGAAATCCTAGAAAAAAAAGGAATTGAAAATGTTTTACTTACCAGAAATTGCGGTTGCTATGCGGATCTTCCTAATCTGCCTCTTCCTAGACCGCAGCAGGTCTTCTTCCTCGTCCTCCTCCTCGCGTTGTCTTCTGGGAACTGTGTGTATCCCAGAGAGCAGCGGCTCGGTCACAAAGCACCGCCTAGACTCGCGCATGCGCAGTAGGAAATGGGCAGTGAAGCCACAAGGCTCCACTGCCTGTTTCCCTTAGTGAGGATGGCAGTGCCGGGACCTGCCACGATCGAGGGATCAGCCTCGGGGGGGGGGGGGCGACATCGCAGGCGCCTAGGACAGGTAAGTGTCCTTATTAAAAGTCAGCAGCTACAGTGTTTGTAGCTGCTGACTTAAAAAAAAAAAAATTAATTGCAGGTGGAACTCTTCAATAAGACACAGAAGTTGTATCCAACACAATGTTGATTCAGCCAATTGCTGTAGAAAAGATGTTTTGAAGTATAATGCCGAGTACGGGTTGTAAAAAAATGTGTTTTTCAGGTTCTAGATAAAACAACGTTTTTTTCGACCCGATCATTAAAACGGCCTTGCCTACACATGATCGTGAAAAAAAAAATGCTCTAGCAAAGCGCGGTGACGTACAACACGTACGACGGCACTAGAAAGGGGAAGTTCCATGCGGATGACGCCACCCTTTGGGCTGCTTTAGCTGATTTCGTGTTAGTAAAAGACGATTCGCGATTTTCTGTCTGTTACAGAGTGATGAATGTGCTTACTCCATTACGAACGGTAGTTTTACCAGAACGAGCGCTCCCGTCTCAAAACTTGCTTCTGAGCATGCGCGGATTTTTCACGTCGTTCACGACCATTTTTTACAACCCGAAAAACGACAACGTTAAACGTTGTTAAAAAATAGAGCATGTTCGATTTTTTTTTGCCCGTTTGTCAGAACCCGAAAAATGCTCTGAAGCCCGCACACGATCGTTTTTAATTACATAAAAAAATAAATAAATTTTACAACCCGAAAAACGGTCGTGTGTAAGCGGCATAAGAAGACAATGACTTTCTTAAGGCCTGTCTCTGCAAAGGGGAGAAGTTAGAAGTTTTTTATTTTTTTTAATCATACTTACTGTATAGCTGTATATCTTCACCCCCCGCATTCTGTAGGTATATCTGTATATCTCTATGTCCCGCATTCGGAAACTACACCTGTGCATCTTCACCTCCCGCATTCTGCAGGTACAACTTATATCTGAGCCTCTCACATTCTGTAGATACAGCTGTATACCTTTACCTCATTCTGTATATAGAGCCATATACCTTCTCTTCTTGCATTCCACTATAGGCCCTTCAATCATCAGGTTCACATCCCCACTGGGCATATGTCCTAAAATCAAGGACATCCGTGGCACACGTACAATGTTTGGTTTTCCTAAAATACAGGAAATCTGTGGAATGGACAAAATAAGTTGATTGGATTAAATTGATTTTGGTTTGAATGCTCATCGGGTTTCAAACACATCCATGTGTTTTAACAAATGAAACTGATTTATAAAATGCTTAAGCTGGAATGTGGCCAGTACTAAGTGGAAGAGGACAGTAGAGTCAGTATTCATTAGGCTAACTGCATCACTTGAGTGATCTATGTAAGGGCCAATAAATGTAAAAGGGGAACTCCACCATCTCATCTGAGAAAATGAATTATAGGACGTCTTCTATGTCTCCTGTGTCCTAAAATTGTGGTGTCATAAGGGCCTGATTGATATTGCAAAAAAAAGGTTAGCGTGGTGCCAGCACCACTTTGTTCTACAGCCACTAAAATAGGCAGGACCAACATTTTGCAGCAAACTCAAGACACAGTGGACACAGATAAATTAAATATAAATGATAAAATGAAGAAAGTTTAGCCAAAATGTGTCACAGGTTAAAAATCTGAACCAGATGAACTTGAGCTGTAAAAATGTTCTTGATTCAAAAGACCTTTTTCAAGGAAAGCTTTGGCAAGAGTTACACAGATACTGTAATTTATGTCTGCACTCTCTGAAAATGCTGAAATCAATGGAAAAAATTCATGGACAGCCGCAGACCAAAATAAACCTTGAAAGGTAGCCTTTATTGGTGAAAATAGGATCATAAAAGCACTACAAAACACAGCACAGCAAGCAGTGAGATATAAAAAGCTGACGCGTTTCGCACATCGGTCTGGTGCTTAGTCACTAGACCTCTGTGCGAAACGCGTCAGTTTTTTATATCCAACTGCTTGCTGTGCTGTGTTTTGTAGTGCTTTTATCCTTGTTGCACCAATAAAGACTACCTTTCAAGGTTTATTTTGGTGTGCGGCTGTCCATGAATTTTTTCCATTGATTTCTGCCTTGTGCATTGCCAGCACCCACAGTCTCTGAGGAGGACATTGATTGCTCATTGCACTCACCTGGAGCGCCAGTTTCCCTTTCTTAATTTTTCTCTGAAAATGCTAGTTGCCTGGATGTTATGGTACCCCTATGGCTTTAATGCTTCCAGTTAAAGCAGAGCTTCACCCAAAAGGGGAAGCTCCACTTGTCTGCCTCCACATTTGGCATCTTTTAGGTAAAAAAGGGGGGGGAGAGCTGCAGCACATAAGGTTTTGCATCTTAATGCATTGAATGCATTAAGGTGCAAAACCTTAAAGGAGTTGTAAAGGTAGACGGTTTTTTATCTTAATGCATTCTATGCATTAAGATAAGAAACCATCCCGCGGCTGTCAAAGGCAGCCAGTCAATCAGGGGAGAGAGGGGGCAGGGCTCTGTGTCTGAATGGATACACGGAGCTCTGACTTGGCTTGGGTGACCCCTGTAGCAAGCTGATGGCTGAGGGGCACTCAAAGGAGGGAGGAGCCAGGAGCAGCAAAGAGGGACCCGAGAAGAGGAGGATCGGGGCTACTCTGTGCAAAACCAACTGCACAGAGGAGGTAAGTATAACATGTTTGTTATTTAAAAAATAAATAAAAAATATGAGCCTTTACAATCACGTTAAGACTTTACAATGACTTTAAATAGTACATGTTTTTTAGTGGTCTATATATCAGAGCAAAAGGAGGTACAACTGATGAGGAAAGAGAGATTTGATTCCAAAAGAGGGACAGTCCCTCCAAATGAGAGACAGTTGGTAGTTATGGTTCAGGTCCTATTTAAAGCTGAACACTGGGATAAGCAAATATGATCTAAATACAAGAGGTAAGTAATTGGGTGTTGGGAGAAAGCAGGGAATTTTTCATATGTTTGTCCACAATTTTTGGGGGGTGAAAAGCTGTTGCCTGTCAGAGGAAGTAGAGGGTTGCAGGAGTGCATTACTCAAGCTTAGCTGTGGCCTCCATGGGAGATCTTGGGGCCCTTGGCAGCAGGATGTAGCTATTTCCATATAGTCAGCCTTTTCAGGAGGACGCCATGAACATCCTTTCCTCTAGAGCAGTGGTTCTCAACCTGGGGGTCGGGACCCCCTTGGGGGTCAAATGATGATTTGCCAGGGGGTCACCAAATCATGGGCTGTTCCTGAATCCCGCAGCCACCCATTCAGTTCACGGCATGGCTGGGTGCAGAGACTAGAAGTCAGCTGACATGAGGAATGTGAAGTGCGTGAGAGGCTGGAGGAGACCCTATCTCCTGATTTCAGCATAGGTGTCACTGCTACGAGACACTACAAAGTCTCAGACACCGTGAATGTGAAGACACAGTGAGTAACACTACCTGTGATTATAGTTGCCATTAAAAGTCCCCACTACAGTTCTCAGATCAGCAGATGACCTTGATTAAGATCACCTAAGTTGACTGATCAGAACCCCCCACCAGCACTGCCACTGATCCGACTAACCCCACCCCCCCACCAAGAAATAAGAGAAGAAATAAAAATAGAGAATGCATGGAAGGGAGAGAAAAAGAGGGGAGGGAACAAAGAAAAAGGGAGCGAAAGACTGCTAGAGAGAGGGATGGCGGGTGGGAAAAAAGGGAAAGAAAGGAGAACAAAGAGAGAGTTATACATCCTCAAATGTACCATAAGGGGTTTTAATATTGTACAAGTGGAAGGGACTCAGGGAGCGCTAAATGTCCATGGGTTAGGGGCGCAAATTATTTGTCTTGCCTTGGATGCTGACAACCCACGCTACGAAAATAATTTTACCGTTAGGGGTCCCCGCATCTTGGGAAATTTTATCAAGGGGTCACGGCACTAGTAAGGTTGAGAACCACTGCTCTAGAGGGCTCAGTGTAAGAAGAGAGAAAACAGGACACCCTAAACTTGGCAATGGCTGACCACTATTGTTTGGGAGTAAGAACTGTAATGTGACTGTTGTTGCAAGTAAAGTAAAGACAGAAAATAGAAAAAACTGGAGTCATCTCAGTTTATGTGCCACCTGTGACCTATATCTAACCCAATGAGTACATGGTTGTCATCAGGGCTTTTTTTCAGGGGAAACTTTCTGGAACTCAGTTCCACCACCTCTGGCTCAGACCCTTGGGGGGGGGGGGCTTCTCACCACAATCACTTGTGTAGCACTACCCTCATAGGAGCTGCTGGTTTAGATTTTGGGTTTTGCATGTTACCTCTAAGTTCGTTGTCCAGGGGAGGAAGTTTGTAGAAATTGCAATGTCCGCACAAGATGTAAAACCTTCAACTGTAGGCTTTATTTTTGTTGCATAAACTTGTGAAGGAAGTAGAGAGTATTGAGAGAAGGGGATGGTCCAGGCACGTGGTACAGAATGCACAATAGTATTCAAAGTTCCAATATTTGCCATTCACTCCTGAGTGGGTATTGCTTACCCGGATAGACCCCTCTCACATGGCCTAGCAGCCGGAATGATGCACGGACAGTATAGAAACAGTCTCTGCCACAAACCGTCTGAGAACACAGAATGAATTGTCAGGAATCCTCTGCCACAGGATTTAAAGTCCCCAACTTCCTGACTTACAGCCAAAGAACCTTTAAGCCAATCCGGCGGACTGTAAGACAACTTGAGCAGCGGATCCCTTTTCCTTAACAAGGTCACCAGGCCTATCCCGAAACATCAGCTTGCCTTGCTTGTCTCCTCCAGGGCAGGTCCTCCCCTGGTTTCCTTTGCTAAGAAGCTTCCTCCACTTGGACGGACAGCTTGGGATCCCCTGCATAACCATAGGACCCAGCCAGCATAGCTGGGCCTACTCGACAGGGAACACAGCCTCAGACCAACGTGGTTCCGAGACTGAAAGCATACACACCTACCTCGTGCTAGGAGGGCCACGAGGCGAAGGACCTGAAAAACGGCGTCTGACCCTTAAGTACCCCCTCCCAGCATGCACATAGGGGAACCACTTCCCTTGGGCTGCTGCCGAGAGGGGTCACTCAACACACTATGGTTTGCCCGAGTCCCAACATGGGCCTGAAGTGGTAACACCACCTACAGGCAACAAGGGAAACTTCTACCGAGCACAACCACAGCCAGAACAGAGGCTAATTTAAATAGAAGTAACAGAGTCTGAGCCCAACTATTGGCTCAGACACCTCTAAATTTACAATAGCGCCTGACTCGTTGGGAGACCAACGCTACACTTGTAAACACAGAAGTCTGGTTTCTGTGTTTTTCAAGTGACAGCTCTGCACTCTGTGTGTAACGGCCCCTGAACTTTTGCACTCTGTATGTATGGCAATCCTGGTATTTAATGCCCCTTTAAGACCCTCCTACTGACTACACCCACTATTTTATGTGATTTGGAGGGTGTGTGTGGGGTGGAGGGGTTTTGGGGGGTTGTGGTTGAGTTCCAGCACCTATTGTTTGAGAAAAAAAAGCCCTGGTTGTCATAGCCAGGAAGTAGCTGGGACATAGTGAGAAGTGTAAACCCGATAAAGAAATTGGGCAAATGGGTTTTCCATATTTGGGACAGTTCCTACATTACTTCTTTCTGGGGGTCGGAGAGCCCACACCAGTGGAGTCTGAAGCCTGCTGGGGGTACACACAGTGATGAAACGTATGCACTACGTTCACTTTACCCTCCTACAGGCTTGTGTAGTATTTTGTGAATCTTGGTGTGCTTTGTGTGTTTTTTCCAGATCTGTGCAGTAATCCAGTGTGAGACTTTACCTCTGTGGAGGAGCTTCCTGTAATAAAGACCGGTCACTGCTGCTCTCTCGCCTTGTGCAGGGTGACTGGTTAAAGCTTGTAGGAGGAGTTTTCTGACTGACCTATGAGACTGCAAGACCCCTGACCCTCTGTCTGGACAGTGCTGATTGGCCCTGTCCTGAGCACATGCATTCTCCCAAGAAAAAAAAAAGAAGAAAAACTCTCTATCAATATTCACCAAACTGAGCATGTGCAGCCTGACTCCATAGAATGTATTATTAGGAGTCAGTGGAAGAAGGGGAGGATCAGAGAGGACAGGATCAAACATCCTTTTTACACAATGCAGAGGATTAACCCCTTAGGTTCCACAGTGATTATAACAAGCATACTTTACTGCACATACAGACTGATTTTACTATTGTGGGTTTAGTAACACTTTAATCTTACCCTGCGAATAAGTACAAATAAATGTTTTTCTTTAAGAATCACAGTTGAACAAGTTTTTATGATATCTGTATACTGTGGGCCGGATTCAGGTAGGAGATACGACGGCGTATCTCCAGATACGCCGTCGTATCTCTGAGTTGCGGCGTCGTATCTATGCGCCTGATTCATAGAATCAGTTACGCATAGATTTCCCTAAGATCCGACTGGTGTAAGTGTCTTACACCGTCGTATCTTAGGCTGCATATTTACGCTGGCCGCTAGGTGGCGCTTCCGTCGATTTACGCAAGGAATATGCTAATTAGGTAGATACGTCGATTCACAAACGTACGTACGTACGTACGTACGTACGTACGCCCGTCGCTATTTTGTTACGTCGTTTACGTTAGGCTTTTTCGGCGCAAGGTTGCTCCTGCTCTTATGAGGCGTACGCAATGTTAAGTATGGACGTCGTTCCCGCGTCAAATTTTGACGTCGTTTGCGTAAGTCGTTCGCGAATAGGGCTGTACATAAGTTACGTTCACGTCTAAAGCATTGACGATTTGCGGCGGAATTTTGAGCATGCGCACTGGGATTCAAATACGTGGGGTCATGTTAAATTTATATAAAACACGCCCACAACATCCCCATTTGAATTAGGCGGGCTTACGCCGGCCCACATACGTTACGCCGCCGTAACTTAGGGCGCAAGTTCTTTCTGAATACGGAACTTGCGCCCAAATTTACGGCGGCGTAATGTATCTGAGATACGTTACGCCAGCAGAAAGATCCACTGATCTTTCTGAATCCAGCCCTGTATCTGTAAACTTTCAGTCTCACAGTAATGATGAGATCATACACAGAACCATTTTATCTCTGCTGACAATCGCTGCTCGCGGCTCGCTGAGCTCAAAAATGTTCCTGCTGATTTCATTTTGTCTGATTGCCCTCTTCTGCTTCATACAAAATGTATTCTCCTCCCAATCTGCGGCAGTCAATTTTTTTATGTTTCAGCCATGCTTCATTTTTCATGTATTACAACCAAGCTGTAAAGTTGTTTTATCGGATGAGAGATGGCGAGGACGGGCAAGGGGCTGGATTTCCTCTTCTTCTTGTCCTGGAAGTTATGTGCATTGTTTGTTTGCAGTCATCTGGCCATTTCTGAACTCCTAGCGGGTATAACTGAGTGATTACACAGGGGGATTTTCCCGCTTGAGAATTTCCAGTCCCTTTCAAGCTGACCCGACCCGTTGTCTTATTATGAAACAGCAGAAGGGTTTAAGGTGATTGTAAAGGACAATTTTTATTTCTTTTTTTTAATAACAAAAAGGTTAATACTTACTTCCTCTGTGTAATGGTTTTGCACAGAGCAGCCCCTATCCTCCTCTTTTGGGGTCCCCTGCCGGGGGTTCCTGGCTCCTCCCCCCACTGAGTGTTCTTATAGCAAGCTGCTTGCTATGGGGGCACTGGTGCATGCTCCCTCCCAAGTTGGCTCTGTGTGCCCATAAAAAACACAGAGTACGGCTGAGCCCCGCCCCCTCTCTATTATCACTGGTTGTAATTGACAGCCAGTGGCTCCCGCTGCTGTATCGGAAGTCAATGAGGAGGGAGAGGGCTGAGAGAGCCTCTGCTCTTGTGCACATTGCTGGATTGAGGTCAGGCTCAGATGATTAAAAGGTAGGGCTGACGGGGGGGGAGGTTTTAACTTTTGATTTTAAAATTGTATTTTTGAACAAATGGACTTTCCTGAATGAAAACCGCATTCACTGTAGGCAATTTCTATCTTCAAGAATTTTTTTCCATTCAACTGCTTCACTGCTCTACCAGGACTGTGAAATTCTCAAGGCTGAATGGACAGAAATACAAATCCTTCAGGTGCGTAGTTAGCGGTTTGCCTGCAGATGTTGTTTAACCACTTCCTGCCCGCCATATAGCAGAATGACAGCCGAAAAGTGGTTGCATTATCCTGACTGGGCATCATATGACATCCAGCAGGATAAACAGCTTGCGTGCACCTGTGGGGTCGCGTAGCGCGGCGATCGGTGGTTTGGTGTGTCAGTCTGACCTACTGCATCTCCAATCCCTGTAAAGAGCATGGTGTAGGCTCTTTAACATGTGATGAGCTGTGTCCAATCACAACTGATCACATGGTAACTAGGACGTGCCATTGATTGGCTTTTCCACTACTTGCGCTGACAAGGCATCAGTAGAGGAGAACCAATCGGCTGCTCTACTGAGGGGGGGGGGGGGGTCTGCACTGATAATCAGCACATTGATTATCAGTGCAGACCCATCGAGGGTGCCCACTAGATACCACCAGGGATGCCCACTAGAGCCCAGCAGGGATGCCCACTATAACCCACCGGGGATGTCAATCTGTGCCCATCAGTGATTGCATGTCAGTGCCTCCTAATCAGTGCTGCCGTCTATCAGTGCCCACCAGTGCCACCTGTCAGTGCTGCATATCAGTGCCACCTATCAGTTCCCATCAGTGCTGCTTATCAATGCCGCCTATCAGTACCCTTCAGTGATGCATATAAGTGCTTCATCATCAGTGCCTATCAGTGCCACCTCACCAGTGCCCATCAGTAAACGAGAAATCATATCTATTTACAACGTTTTATAGCAGAAACTATGAAAAACTTTTTTTTTCTTCAACATTTTAATTTTTTTTTTTTATTGTAACGCAAAAAGGTGCCAAATGTAGCACCGGAGGGGGGGAGATAGCAGATAAGCGGAGCTTCCACATTTGGGTGGAACACCGCTTTAAAGAGATTAATAGCTCTGGCTAAAATGTACACGCATAAGTGAATCAGTCAAAATAATGACTCCCCTCTTATCAGACAGCTATGTCAGAGGTTTCAATCAAAGAGAGGGCCTGAAGGCAGGCTGATACTACTGTGCTGTCTCTTTAGATAACTCATATTGCTATGGGGATCCTTTTTCATACATAAAATAGTTATTTGTGAAGCAACGATTGTACACATTCTGTAACAAAAAATCAAATACAAAACATCAGTTTAAAAATATGTAAATTTATAACATTTTCCCCCAACCATTAACATTTCCTTTTAAGGAGGATGTTGTATTGAATGGTTTATACATATGTATGTTTTGTAAACCAGCTCTGTAGGATGATACTAGACTTGTAATGTCCATGGTTTCCCTTGCTATGTATTCCATCAATAATCGCGTTTCCTCGTCTCTCTGCCCTTAACACTCTTCAGTGCACATCGCTTCTCATCAGAGAGTCAGTAAATGTGCAGCTTTATAATATTGCATACATCCAACTTGTAGAAACTGCTGACTAAGGACAGGAGCCACGGGGACTGTCACATTAAAGCATGCTGTAATGGAACTAAGAGCTGCAAGGTGACAGCAAACCTGCATGAGGATAATTCATGGTTGTCATTATCTATGCAATGCTAGTTTTCTACTTTAAATGCTACTCTAAACCTTTAAGCACTTGTTTGTGCTACTAATGCATCCACTAAAGTATACATTTCAGTATTCCTGTATCCAGCAGTGATTATCAGTGCAGGATTTGAACCACTTGCCTATTGGGCACTTAAACCCCCCTCCTGCCCAGACCAATTTTCAGCTTTCAGCTTTGAATGACAATTGTGCGGTCATACAACACTGTACCCAAATGTCATTTTTGTCATTTTCCCCACAAATAGAGCTTTCTTTTGGTGGTATTTGATCACCTCTATGGTTTTTATTTTTTTGTTAAAAAAAATAAAAAAGACCAATATTTTAAAAAAAAAAAAAAATACAAAACCGTTTTATATTTTGTTATAAAATTTTTCAAACGGGTAATTTTTCTCCTTCATTGATGTACGCTGATGAGGCTTCATCGATAGATGGCACCGATGGGCTGCACTGATGGGCACCGTTAAGGCGGCACTGGTGGGCACCCTTAAGGTGGCACTGGTGGGCACCATTAAGGCGGCACTGGTGGGCACCATTAAGGCGGCACTGGTGGGCACCGTTAAGGCGGCACTGGTGGGCACCGATAAGCTGGCACTGGTGGCCACCGATAGGCGGCACTGGTGGGCACTGAGAAGTGGCATTGGTGGGCACAGAGAGGTGACACTGGGTGGCACTGGTGGGCACTGTGAATTGGCACTAATAGGTGGCATTGATAGGGGGCACTGATAGGTGGCAGTGATGGGCACTGATAGGTGGCAGTGATGGGCACTGATGGGTGACAATGATGGGCACTGATCAGCACTGGTAGGTGACATTTATAGGCAGCACTGCTAGGTGGCACCAATGAGGCACTGACTGGCACCACTTGTGGGCATTGATGGGCATTGATAGGTGTTACTGATTGGCACTGACAGGTGGCACTGGCAGGTGGCACTGGCAGGAGGCACTGGCAGGCGGTACTAATGAGGCAGAATTGCCTCTTCCACTGGGGACCAATGTCCTTCACTCAGCAGCTTCACGCTGTCAGTGCGAGGAGGAAAAAAACAAACGATTACCGAGCCTTGTTTTGATCACGTGATCAGCTGTCATTGGCTGACAGCTGATCACGTGATAAAAGGCCAGGAACGGCCCCTTACTCGGATCCGTGATCACCCGAGTCTCAGTGACTCGGTGATCACAGCGTGCGCCAGGCACCCCGTGCAGGGAGCGCGCGTAAAGGGAAGGATGTCTATTGACATCCTCCCGGCAATTGGGGTCCGTGCTGTAGCCGTCATTCGACTATAGCGCGGGCCCCTAGTGGTTAAAGGGTTAATCCACTTTCATGGAAAAAAGAAAGCAAATAGAAAAAAATATTTTAGATTTACAATTGCGACACAAGTAATTGTAATTGAATGTTATTAAAAATTACATTTTTGTTTTCAATCTGCAGCTCTGCGGCTCTGTGAAATGCAATATGGCTACCTGGAGGTGTTCTGTACATAGAATGTGTGCTGAACATCCCCAGAAACATAATTTCCTGATTGTGTGATTGACTCACTGATTTCCCCAGAAGTCTGCACTAGATACAAGTCAGATTTCAGGTATCCCCTGCAACAAAAATTTCATTTTTGGTGGGATACTCCCAATAGGAAATTACGTCTAAAGGTAATACAGGCCCTGCAATTTTCCTCATTAGAGCTTTTCAGGTGCAGCAGCTGATTGATAATTAAAGTGTCACTAAAGGAAAAAAAAAATGTAATTTAAAATAACATACATGTGATACTTACCTCCACTGTGCAGTTCGTTTTGCACAGAGTGGCCCCGATCCACGTCTTCTGGGTCCCTCGGCGGCTGTCTCTGTTCCTCCCCGCAATTACTAACCACAGTCATGCGAGAGATCGCATGGTGGTCAGTTATTGCGGGCGCGCTCCCGTGATACAGGGGGCGGCCATAGCTGCTCGCTGTATCACTCGGCCCCACCCTTCGGCACGCTGTGTCACTGGATGTGATTGACAGCAGCGCCAGCCAATGGCTGCCCTGCTCTCAATCCATCTGCTCTAGCCAATCAGCGGCCAGGCTGAGCGGTGAAGAGGATGACGGGACTGCGCAGGACTTTCGAGGGGTCAGGTAAGTATAACGGGGGCTCAGGGGGAGGGGGGCGGCAGCATTTGATGTTTTTTCACTCCTTTAAGAAACCACTCCCATTGGACTCACTTCTGTACATGGACACAGATAAAAACACAGATGCTTCTGCAGAATAACAAAAGATAGGAATCTGCAACAACGTTTGTCAAAATTCTTGTAATGTACAGAGACCACCTAGAGGGGGAATGTTTTTTTCTCACCAAAGGTTGTAAAGGTTTTGTTTTTTTCAATTTTTTTAAATAAACATGTCATACTTACCTCCGCTGTGCAGCTGGTTTTGCACAGCGTGGCCCCAATTCTCCTCTTCTGGGGTCCCTCTGTGGCGCTTCTGTCTCCTCCTTCTCGAGTGTCCCCCTCAGAGAAACACTCTCCTACAAGACACCCGTGCGGGCACGCTCCCATGTGATCCGCCCCCCGGCACCCGCATCATTGGATTTGATTGCCAGCAGCGGGAGGCAAGGGCTGCGCTGCTATCAATCTATCCAATTAGGACACGAGACACCAGCTGGAGCTGGTGTGCTCGTTCCCATCGTGGAAAAAAACAAGGCTCAAGAAAGTATAAGGGGGGCTCGAGGGCACTGCTGCAGTAAAGCATTAAGATGAAAAATGCAAAGGGTTTACACTGGGGGGAGGGAAGACAAAGTCTTATGCCGCGTACACACAATCGGAATTTCCGACAAGAAAAGTTCTATGTGAGCTTTTGGTCGGAAATTGCAACCATGTGTAGGCGGATGGCCGCTAGGTGGCGCTTCCATTGCGGCCGGCGTAGATTATGTAAATGAGCTTGTACGCCGATTCCCGAACGTACGCCAGCCCGCCGTAGTCGAATTACGTTGTTTCCGTAAGGCCTTAGGCGGCCTAAAGTTATTCCACCTATGAGGTGGAATAACAATGTTAAAGTATGGCCGCCGTTCCCGCCTCGAGGTTCGAATTTTTTATGTCGTTTGTGTAAGTCGTCCGCGAATCGGGAGTTACGTCGTTTACGTCCACGTCGAAATCAATAGGCCCGTACGGCGTACTTAGCCGCAATGCGCACTGGGAAATGTAGGCGCCCGGCGCATGCGCAGTAGCAAAGAGCGTCAAAAAACGTGAGGTCAAGCCACATTTCCATACAACACGCCCCCCTCCAACCAATTTGAATTAGGCGCCCTTACGCCCGCTCGTTTGAGGCTACGCCACCATAGATTAGCAGGTAAGTAGATTGAAAATCACTACTAGCCTAGCTAATTTACGGCGGTGTAGCCTAAACAGGCTAGGCTACGCTGCCCTAAAATTATTCCAATGTACCTGAATCTACCTATATGTATGTCTTCACACTGGTCCATTGCACTTCTGTTTTGGTGTTAAAATCTTGCTTGCCGTATCTTTGGTCAGTTAAAAAAAACGCACCTCCCTGTCGTAATGTATTGAAAACGCAGCATGAACATATCAATACCGCACCCATGTTAAATTTTTTATGCTGTTTTTGAGTCACATGACCTATGAAAAAACACACCATAATCACAGTAAAATTGTGGTAAAATCACGGCAAAATCGTGGCAAAAACACCTTTTTCAGCTGATGTTTCTGATGCCAAAATCATGCATCTCTATGTCTGTATAAATATATCAACTTCTTGTTAGGTTCCGTGCTTTGATCCAATCAATAGGATTAATTACGGGAGAGATTCCCTTAAGCCTTCTCCGCCAGTATTGCATCACAGAAATCAACACGTGGGAAATAAAGAGGACAATACACTACACATAGTGTAAAACTCAAGAAAACCAGGGGTTAATCGAGCGCACTTCGGATGAGGTTGAAAAACGCTAATACAATGAAGGGGGAATTAATAGGATGTAGGGGGAGAGAGAAGGACTGCATATATTAGTCCATTAAAAAGTGTCCATGTAAGAAGCGAACTATACTAGCACAGAGAAGGCTGCCAGCTTGCAGATAGAAGATGCATCTGAAACAACAACAAAAGGGAAAAAAGCAGCGCTTTCTAAGCGTAGTAGTTAAAATCTTTATTCAAAAAAAAATCATATAAAGGTAACACTCACAAAGGAGCTGTAATATAGGGCTTATCTGTAAATGGTTTTGTCCGCTCTGTGCCCGGATGTGATGGATGCTTTGTCTGCCCAGAGTGTTGTAGGGCGGAATCCCCGTTGCTCCTTGCCTCTATTGGCAGCTGTGAACGAACCACACACTCTCGGTAGCAGGAGAAGGAGGACGGCGTTCCGTGGAGCACAGCCGTGGGATGACGTCACTTCCGGGTACAAATAGCGGGGAGGTGCACGCGTTCGAAGCATGCATGCTTCTTCATCAGGCTCTATCAAGAGCCTGATGACATTTACAGATAAGCCCTATATTACAGCTCTTTTGTGAGTGTTACCTTTATATGAATTTCTTTTGAATAAAGATTTTAACTACTACGCTTAGAAGGCGCGACATAGTGAAACACTGCATCCCTTTATTGTTAAAAATGCAGCCACATAGGAAGAAAGCATGACAGCTTATCCAAAATGACACTAAGGATCGATCGGAACTCACTCATGGGGCCACTTACGGCATTGATCACTGCACAGCATGTAGCTCCGCCCAACGTATTTTGTCAAATATGAGGTCTTCAGTCTTCCATAGTTCTGTCACTATGAAAAATATCTCATAGAGTGCTAGCTGCTTTCTTCATTTGGTTTGACATTTTTTGCACGAGCGCAGTCATTTTTTGTTTGAAAAAAAGTCTCACAATTTCACCATCATTTTGAGAAAATTATAATTCTTAATATCAGTTATACCTAAGGGGTCAATTAAAGAGACATTGGCACTTAGCCTATCCAGTGTCTGCCTAATTCCTCCAACCAGTTATACGCACCTTCCTCATGCTTCTCACCACTTCGTTCCTCTATCAGAGACCTTCCTCCATTGCTTTAACAGAGTAGGGCTTTTGAGCATGGGGAGCATATAACAGTCCTCCAGCCTGAATGGCCAATCACCAGGTCTGAGCATGAATGTTTGGCAGTGACATCATCCACCTGGGTAAGCTTTAAAACCATCCATATAGGATTGATCCCAGGACAGAACTCTGGGGGACCCCACTTTCCACACCAGACCATTTTGAGTACTTCCCATTTATCACCACCCTCTGGACTCGTCCCAGTAGCCAGTTTTCAATCCATGTACTTACCCTTCGGTCTATGCCAACAGACCTAAATTTGTGCAGTAAACTTTTATGGAGAACTGTATCAAATGTCTTTGCAAAATCCAGATACACCACATCTACAGGCCTTCCTTTATCTAGAGGGCAGCTCACCTCCTCATAGAAGATTAATAGATTGGTCTGACAAGAGCGATTCTTCATGAATCCATGCTGATTACTGCTAATTATACAGTTTTCATTACTAAAATCTTGTATATAGTCCCTTAACATCCCCTCCAAGAGCTTACAAACTATTGATGTTAGGCTAACTGGGATATATCTTGGCCCTTTTTAAAATATTGGTCCTACATTGGCTTTTCTCCAATCAGCTGGTACCAGTCCAGTCAGTAGACTGTCCATAAAAATTAGGAACAATGGTCTGGCTGTCACCTGATTGAGTTGCTTAAAGACCCTCGGGTGCAAGCCATCTGGTCCTGGTGACTTATTAATGTTAAGTTTTTCAAGTCTACTTCTAATTTTATCCTCTGTTATGAGGGTGCTTCCTGTGATGTGTTATGAAGATAAACATTGCAGACTTGGTTACAGAATCTCCCCGTTTCCCTTGTGAGGACTGAGAAGAAGAATAAATTCAGAACCTTCACCATCTCTCCATCTTTTGTAACCAAATTCCCTTCATCATTTATGTGGCAAATATGTTCTGACCTCCCTTTCTTACTAAGTACTTATGTACTTAAATAATTTCTTGGGGGTTTCTTTACTCTCCTCCGCTATGTGCCTTTCGTAATCTATCTTAGCTGCCTTGATTGCACCCTTACATTTCTTGTTGCATTCTTTGTAAATTTGGAATGCTGAAGATGACTCCTCAGCCTTGTATTTTTTGAAGGCCTTCTCCTTTGCTTTTATATGCATTTTTATAATGGAGTGACTTTTATTAGCTCTTTTACATTTATTTCCCATTGGGATGCACTGGCCAATACCTTTATTTAATAAGCTCTTAAAACACTCCCATTTTTCCTCCGTGTTCTTTGTACCCAGGATTTTATCCCATTTAATATCTTCTAGCAAAGAGCACAGCTTAGGGAAGTTGGCTCTTTTAAATATTCAGTGTCTTTGATTACCCTATGCTCAGCCTATGTCTGGATAATTAAAATTCCCCATTATTAGGGATGAGCTTTATGTTAGGATCGAACATGAGTTTGACTGAACATTGGCTGTTCTCCTGTTCGCCGAATAACGAACAATTTGGGGTGTTCGCGACAAATTCGAAAGCCGCGGAACACCCTTTAAAAGTCTATGGGAGAAATCAAAAGTGCTAATTTTGAAGGTTAATATGCAAGTTATTGTCATAAAAAGTGTTTGGGGACCAGGGTCATGCCCCAGGGGACATGTATCAATGCAAAAAAACTTTTAAAACTTTTTTGGGGAACAGTGATTTTAATAATGCTTAAAGTGAAACAATAAAAGTTAAATATTTCTTTAAATTTTGTACTTGTGGGGTGTCTATAGTATTCCTGTAAAGTAGTGCATGTTTTCCGTGTTTATAACAGTCTCTGCACAAAATGACATTTCTAAATAAAAAAAAGTCATTTAACCACTTAAGACCCGGGACCTTTAGGCAGCTAAAGAACCTGGCCAGTTTTTGCGATTCGGCACTGCGTCGCTTTAACTGACAATTGCGCTGTCGTGCGACGTGGCTCCCAAACAAAATTAGCGTCCTTTTTTCCCCACAAATAGAGCTTTCTTTTGGTGGTATTTGATCACCTCTGTGGTTTTTATTTTTTGCGCTATAAACAAAAATAGAGCGGATTAGGCAGATACGTATTCTTCTACCTATTTTTGGTAAAAAAAAACGCAATAAGCGTTTATCGATTGGTTTGCGCAAAATGTATAGCGTTTACAAAATAGGGGATAGTTTTATTGCATTTTTATTAATTATTTATTTTTTACTACTAATGGCGGCGATCAGCGTTTTTTTTTTGTGACTGCGACATTATAGCGGACACTTGGGACAATTTTTGGGACCATTGTCATTTTCACAGCAAAAAATGCATTAAAAATGCATTGTTTACTGTGAAAATGACAATTGCAGTTTGGGAGTTAACTTCAAGGGGATGCTGAAGGGGTTAAGTGTGACCTCATCTCTGTTTCTAACTGTAGGGGGTGTGGCCGTAGGTGTGACGTCATTGATTGTGTTTCCCTATAAAAGGGAACGCACGATCGATGACGCCGCCACCGTGAAGAACGGGGAAGCTGTGTTTACACACAGCTCTCCCTGTTCTCTCAGGTCCGCGGACCGATTGCGGGACTCCAGCGGTGATCGCGTCCGCAAGTCCCGCGGCTGCAGTCACGGAGCTTCGGACCAGGTCGCGTGCATGCGATTTGTTCATTTACCTACCGCGGGTTTAGGTGCTTTAGTCACCCTACTACTAATGCCCCCAATACTACACCCTGAAATTTGTTCCATGCTGGCTACAGCTAGACCCTACCCCCCGTGACCTATTTTAAAAGCCCCTCTAACTTTTAGGTGCAGTCCGTCTCTGCTAAAGAGCCGGTAACCAACTGAGAAGTCGGCCCAGTTCTTCGGGAACCCAAACCACTCCTTTCTCCACCAGCTCGTGAGCTACTTGTTAATTTCCCTGATCTCCCACTGCCTTTCTGTTGTGGCCCGAGGTACCAGTAGTATTTCTAAAAGTGTTTCTTTCGTTTACAAAAGAAAGATAACATTGTTTGCGCTTTCAGTTCATCTCGCAGGAAGTGACAATGACACAACAATCTTGGCAGGATTAACATGCATGTTTTGTACTTGCTAAAATGTTCTTAGCCTGAAAAATTAAGACTACAGCAGCCACCACATCTAGGGACTAGTACACTGCAATTATTTTATTATTCCTGTTCTTGGGTTTAGATTTTCTTTGATGCATCAGGCTTTCGGGAATTTAACAAATGCCACAGAGCCCACAGGGGGTTTAAAGATCATCTCTAAAGCCTCTTACACACGATTGTTGGCAGGGGATTGTCTGATGACAGACTGTTGGCCTCAAATCTGACCATTAGTATGCTCCTTCAGACAATTGTTGTCCAACTTTCAGGCCAACAAATGTTGGATGGCAGGCTAGAAAATTTTCGACAGACAACGGTCTGTTGTCAGATTTTCATATCGTCTGTACAAAAGTCCGTCGCATAAAAGTCCAAAGTACAAACACGCATGCTCAGAATCAATGCTCGCCAAACACGACATTAGCAGAAGGTGTCCAAACGGTTGCGCTCAAGAGCTGAAATTCCTTGTAGTACATCACAACAATTGTGTGCCTTTAGTATGCAAGACAAAATCCAGGCACACGCCCTTTTGACAAAAGTCTGACGCTTGGTTGGCCACAAATCGGATCGTATGTACAAGGCTTTAGTGTCAGACAAGAAAAAGGGGTTTTAAGACCACAGGATTATCAACAAACAAGTAACAGACTACTAGCTAGATTCACAGACGCCGCCGCAACTTTAATCGCCGCCTTAAGTCAGAGAGGCAAGTACTGTATTCTCAAAGTACTTGCCTCCTAACTTACGGCAGCGTAGCGTAAATGCGGCAGGCGCAAGCGCGCCTAATTCAAAATAGGCTGAGGGGGCGTGTTTTATGTTAATTATGGTTGACCTTACGTGATTGATGCGCCGTCCGCCTACATTTCCCAGTTTGCATTGCGGCTAAGTACGCTGCACGGTCCTTTTGATTTCGACATGTACGTAAATGACGTAAATCCCTATTCACGGACGACTCAGGCCTCGTACACACGACCAAACATGTCTGCTGAAACTGGTCCGCGGGCCAGTTTCCGCGGACATGTTCGGTCGTGTGTAGGGCCGACCGGACAATTTTTTCTGGCGGATGGGACAGGTTTCCAGCGGACAACTGTTTCTTAGCATGCTAAGAACCATGTCCGCTGGAACCATGTCCGCCGGACATGTCCGATGGTCAGTATGACTCATCGGACATGTCCGCTGGCCTGAGAACCCGCGCATGACGTCGAATTGATTCGACGCATGCGTGGAAGCTTTGAACTTCCGCGTCAGAGAACGTCGGTGTCGTATATACGTCACCGCGTTCTCTGTCTGCGGGGATTTTGGTTTGATGGTGTGTACAACCATCAGACCAAAATCTCCGATCGGCCATGTCAGATGAAAACGGTCCGCGGACCGTTTTCATCGGACATGTCTGCTCGTCTGTACGCGGCCTTAGGCAAACGACGTCAAATTTTCGAATTTCGAAGCGGGAACGGCGGCCATACTTTACTATTTCAACTATTAGATGGAACAACTATAGGCCTGATAAAGCGTTACGTAAACGGCGTATCTGTACTGCGGCTGCCGGGCGTACATTCGTGAATAGGCGTATCTAGTGATTTACATATTCTACGCCAACCGCAATGGAAGCGCCACCTAGCAGTCAGCCTAAATATTGCACCCTAAGATAGGACGGCGCAAAATGCAAAATAATTCTCAATAATAAAGAGATTGTTAAATGTATTTTGGTTTCTGCATTCCTATGTGTTCCCTGCTAACTCACTGGAAGATACAATTCCAGGTTAAAAGTGTGCGCTCATGTCAAAAACCCCTTTAATATTGTATTTATAATAATTATATGGCGGACTTGTTAAAGCTTTTGCTTAGAAAAGGGGAAGAGGGTCATGAAGAAGACTTTGAACTGGTTCCTCAATGAATATTCAGACGGAATAATTGCACGCTGTTTGACAAACAAATTATTACTTTAATTATATTTGATTCAAGAGAAGATTGCCAATATATAAGACAAGCTTTCATTTCTATATTAAAATTCACAGTGAAGAGAAGGGACAGACTCCATGGACCTTGTGGGCTTTCTCTGCTGTCACGCTTCTATGTTTCTAAAATATGTATATGACTTGTTTTAACTGTCAAATGTCTTTAATCTTTAGGGTATTATGAAATATTGCCTCATTCGCTTGTTATATTGGTCTCTTGTAGTTCTCTGTACAATATGATTCAGACTAGGCCAAGAAGAAGCAGCTCTGCAAACCAAGCAGACTGATGGGAAAATAGAGCATAGAGCTGACCTCATCAGTGTATTGCTGCTCCGTCATTATCCAATGACAGGTTGGGGAGGTGCTTGACCAAGTAGTATTGCTATAACTATATTAGAATAGAGTGAAGTTGGATCCAGGCGATCCAGGAAGCTGGCAGCTGGGCTTCACAGAAACAGACAGCCTGCACCATAACAACCAATGGCGCTGTATGGCCCAACTGCCTGCATCTTATCAACCAATGATGCTGTGCCAGTGTCCTTGGAACAAAAGGGGGGGGGCATCCGGAACACAGGATCACCAGAGACATACATTCAAAAGAAAGTACAAACTCCGGAGGGCATTCTGCTTTTTGTTTGGTGGATTGTGGTGGGTTGCCACACCCATTGGAAATCATATACAGTAGATGCCTCAATGTTTCCACTTCTTGACTGGTGGATTGTAGACGGGTTGTCATGGGGATGGATTTGCCTGTTGGAGATCATACAGGCTTTTACATGTTTCTGATTGGGGTGGAGGGGTACCCCCTCAAGTGACAAAAAAAACCTAGGCACACTCCTGGGTGTAGTATCTGTTCTAGCCTGTAAAGTACAACTTTCAGGGTTCGGCACTCTCTTAAGCTCCATCTTGATTTGCTGGTTTCTCCCATTTTTGTTCTCTTTTAAACTTTCTTCTCTATATGTAATGCACTAGTAGCTCCACAGATTGATATATTTGTTCCCAGTTGGGTTAACACAAATAGCCATGATTAAGCACTAGCTCAGTGCGAAACGCGTCGGCTATCTACCTGTTCCTTTGTTGCACCTTGTTAAGTGATGTACTTGCTGTGTTTTTTTGAATAAAAGACAGACGTTTGGTCATTGGAGTATGGCTATCCATCCTCTTTCTTTGTATCTTATGCATGGTCAGTGCATTGCCAGCACCCACGGTATCCTGAGTCAGTCCATTTCTACATAGTGACCCACCTGGAGCGGTGATCCCTTCTCTTCTCTATAGGTTTATAACCAGGTATAACACTCACACGGGGTGCGTTGGGTAGGAAGGAGGGGGGGGGTAGATAAGGGAGGGTTGGTTGGGTCAAGTTAATGTTTAGTATACACACAATGCACTGAATGTAATTATGAATTTGGAATGTTTGTTTTATAATTCTTGTAACAATACTTGTCTCGACAATTATTGGAAAAAAATAAAGAAATTTTAAGATAAAAAAAAAAAAGTACAACTTTGGGTATCATGTAGGTGAGTTGTTTTCTCAATTTGTGGGAAAATACGGGTCTTAGGCTGTGCCTGAAAGTCTATGTACTGGCAGTCTGATTTTATTGCTCTAAACAGTTTAGGAGCTCTTCTTATATTACCTATGGGGTGTGTCTCGTGATAAGACTGAAGTTCTAAAGCCAGCCATAGATGGTTCCAATCCCGGCTAGTGCAGCAGAGACCGGCCCAGATTTAAGCCATGTATGGGCATGGTGAATGTACCCAAGTTGATTGATCGGTTGATCGATTGCTAGGAGAACACAATGGCTCCGCGGAATGCTGTGCTTGCAGGAAAGAAAATCACTCTATCTAAGGCCGTCTTAAAGGATTTGTAAAGGCAGAAGTTTTTTTTATCTTAATGCATTCTATGCAAAAAAAATTGGCTGAGACACAGCAGCGGTGACACTGGCTCCTGTGGCTGTCAATCAAAGTCAGTTAGCCAATTAGGGGAGAGAGGGGGCACAACCGGGTCGGGGCTCCTTGTGTCATAGCAAGCTACTTGCTGTGGGGGCACTCAAAAGGAGAGAGGGGCCAGGAACGCCGACAAGGGACCCAAAAAGAGGAGATCTGGGCTGCTCTGTGCAAAACCATTACACAGAGGAGGTTATTTTTAACAGACTTTAGTATCCCTTTAAAGTGGCTGTAAACCTAGTTCTACCACTTGTACCTACAGGTAAACCTATAATAATGCCTACCTGTAGGTACTGTAAATATCTCCAAAACCAAACATTATTTACCATATACGCTTGCGCTGAAGTCATTGGCGCATGCGCTGTGAAGAAGTGGCACAGAGGGCTGTTTCTTCACTAGCAAGTGTTGTGATTGGCATGCGTGGGAGTGACGTCACACGACATTGACAGAGCCGGAGTCCGCGGCCCCCGAGAGGAAGAGGGGGCAAAGATGGATGCATACTAGCCCATTATCCTTTTACTTTGCTAGGAAAAAAGAGGAAGTAAAACCCATCAGGGTTTACTTCCTCTTTAAGACCAGGCAATAGAGCAAAATTGTTAGGGACACAAAGCTTATGAATTGGTCCCATTAGATTGGGACCCCCCTCCTCACCCACTAGATCATTTTATTAATCATGATTTGGATAAAGTACACTAAAATGGTTGTGTAACACCTATAGCAAGGGCATTATCCAACTTTAATCAAAGCTGCACAGTTTGTTTCTATATACAGGTGCCCAGGGGCGTAACTATAGAGGACGCAGGAGTCACGTCCACGACCAGGCCCTGTGCTGCAGGGGGCCCGCGTGGCCCCCTCTTCATATGGCCGGCGCACCGTGCGCATGGGTGGCTGGAGGTGGGGGGTGACAAGCAGAGCTCCATACTCGACTACCGCGCTGGATGCTCTTTAGTTGTGCATTCCCCACATGACCTGTGTCCTCAGCCGCCTCCCCAGCCAGAGTCCCGCCCCATGAGTCCGGTTCACCCTGCACTGCATGCTTCTCCTGGGCAAACAAGCACACAGATGCAGTGTTTTTTGTGAAGGTGAACTAACCCTTCAAAAGACTTGTTTCTCTATCATTAGGTTAGTGTCTGAATTTTTCATGAGGAAGAGATACATCAAGCCACCAATTAACCTAAGCTGTCAGCAAGCATATGCAGAGTTACGTGGTTGTAGGAGCCTTGTTGCAACCCAATTACAGCACATACAGAACCCAGCTATACCGTGACCGTCCTGTCAAAACCTTGACGGTTGGTAGGTACGCAATGATTTCCAGGAGCATACAGTCCCAGACTGCGGGCGGCACAACTGATGATGTGTGAACAGAGCCTAATGATGTCAATAAGGACGGGCATTGATCTGTTTCCATTCTCATGGTCTATCTGTCGAAAGAAGCAGTTTTGGTTAATGTTCATAAAATGATTTGCTGACTACAAGATACGATTATGGTAAAACTTATTTATGATCACAAATGACCCCTTTCCTCCAACCCCCCCCCCCCCCCCCCCCCCGCCTACTATCACGGCTTGCACACACCATCTGCGACTTCACAGCCCACTTTTGTATAGTTTCTGACAGGCAGATGGTAATTGACTTATCTTATGTCAAAACTTCAATGAAACCTGCGCTCCTCCTGCCCATTGTTAGCGTCCACGTGAGGGATACTGTCAGCAGAAGTGCATAAAACACGGTTTAGCTCCATGGTTACTAATCTGATTTACAAATAAATAAATACCGTATCTATGTAGGTGGATATTTAGGGCTTAGTACTAGACAACTTTTCACAATTCACAAACACTTTCTTTTATCAGCATTATATTTTATTTTGACGATCCTTTTTTTTCCCTAAACGTTTTTACATGTTAATGTGATTTAATGACAGTGGGCCATATTCTTAAAGAATTTACGCTGGCGTATCAGCAGATACGCCGACGTAAGTTGTATCTTAGGCTGCAATATCTACGCTGACCGCTAGGTGGCGTTTCCTTTGCGGTCAGCGTAGAATATGCAAATGACTAGTCACGCCGATTCTCTAACGTACGCTTGCCCGTCGTAGTGATTTTACGTCGTTTCCGTAAGCGATACGCGGCGTAAAGATAAACATGCCCCCTAGGTGGTGTACTCAATGTTAAGTACGGCCGTCATTCCCGCGTCGAAATTTGAAAATTTAACGTCGTTTGCGTAAGTCGTCCGTGAATGGCGATGGACGCCATTTACGTTACCGTCAAAACAAATGATGTCCGTGAGACGTCATTTAGCGCAATGCACGTCGGGTAATTTACCCGACGGAGCATGCGCATTACGATCGGCGCGGGAGCGCGCCTAATTTAAATGATCCACGCCCCCTACCAGGATCATTTGAATTAGGAGTGCTTGCGCGGGTGGACTTTACGATACGCCGCCGCAAGTTTACAGGTAAGTGGTTTGGGAATCAGGCACTTGCCAGTTAAACTTGCGGCGGAGTAACGTAAAGGACATACATTACGCCGCCGGAGATATCTAAGAATATGGCCCAGTAATTTGATTAAAGTTTTTTTTTTCTTGAAACAATTTTTTTTACAAGATGTATATAGTACCAACAGTTTGTTACAGCGGTGTTTGTCAACCTTTTGTCAGTCAGGACACCCTTTAGGCCTCATGCACACTGGAGGTTACAAAAACGCCAGTACCGTTAGCTGTAGCTGTAGAATGAGTTTTGCAGCGTTTTTTTAACTTTTGTTTAGCAAAACTATTCCCCCACAAAAGCTTATGGCTCAAAAATGCTGAATAGCCAAGTTTTTCAGCACTTTTAAGCTTTTAGAAAGTTTTTACAGCTAAAACTAAAAAAATAAAATAAAACACCCCTGCCAAAAAACGCTGATAACAGCCAATGGCCCGGATTCACAGACATCGGTGCATATTTATGCCGCCGTAGCGTATCTCATATACGCTACGCCGAAGTAGCGCAGAGAAGCAAGCACCGAATACACAAAGCACTTGCCACCAAATCTGCACTGGGTTTCTTAGGCGTAAGTCGTCGTAAGTGGAAGTGGGCGTGAGCCATGCAAATGAGGCGTGACCCCATGCAAATGATGGACTGAGTCTCAGCCAGATACGAATAACGAACGGTGCATGTGCCGTCCCGTGGACCCGTCCCAGTGTGCATGCTCAGAATCACATCGGAACGAATGCCTAAGATACGACGGATCACTGCCTACGGCCTGAACGTAACCTACGCCCAGCCATATTCACGTACAACGTAAACGACGTAAAATACGACGGCTGTGTTCCCTGGTCCATACCTTTGCATGGGTTGCGCCTTATATATGGGGAATAACTTTACGCCGGATGTACGACTTACGCAAACCGCGTATATTATGCGCCGGGCGTAAGTACGTTCGTGAATCGACGTATCTCCCTCACTTCCATATTTGAATAGGAAATCAATGAGAGCGCCAGATGCGTCCAGCGTAAGTATGAGCCCACGATACGCCAGGGTAGGCAAGTTACGTCGATCAGAAGAAGCCTATTTTTAGGCGTATCTCAGTTTGTGGGTACGGCGCATGGATACGGTGTCCACGGTACCCCGCACTCACCCCTCCACGGTACCCCTACTCATCCTTCCATGGTACCCCGTACTCACCCCTCTATGGTCCCCCACACTCAATCTTCCACGGTACCCCCCGCACTCACCCCTCCACGGCCCCCCTGCACTCACCCCTCCACGTTCCCCCCCCTACTCACCCCTCCACGGTACCTCGTACTCACCCCTCCATGGTACCCCGTACTCACCCCTCCACTCTCCTCCGCACTCACCCCTCCACGATACCCCCCAGACTCACCCCTCCACAGTCCCTCCGCATAAACCCCTCTACGGTCAACCCCACAATCACCCCCCCTGCACTCACCCCTCCATGGTCTCCCGCACTCACCCCTGGGTTCTGGATGGTTGCCATGTATTTTCTATAAGCCGAATACAGTAAAATGAAGGGAATCAAATTCTTAGCATGGATTGGGATTACTGTCCCAGTCACCCTAAAAATTACGATTTTGCCACGACCATCAATCGAATTCAGACTTTCAGGGCAGGTTTGAAATACAAGGCTGAAATGCAATATTGAATCCAACTTTTTTGAAACTGGGGTTGTACATCGGGTCCTGCTTGATCCCAGAATGACAGATTTTACACAGCTGACTGTTCAGCTTTGCCATTATAACGAACATAGGCCACAGGACGGTTGACGGTTTACCCTGTATAGTCATTTTCAGGCTTTCAATTTTATCCGGAACATTATGGTTGAAATTATACAAAGTGACGTCTCTTTATTGCATCCAGTTTTTGAAATGTTGTTCCAAACTATAACGTTGCTTAAATAGCAGCACTTTCCGTGAATGTGCTCTGAAAATATAACACAAACACGGAAAAAATTGGGCATCTGAGTCATAAGAGGCTTTTAAGAGGAAAAAGCAAAATTTCACACACTTATCACAGCTTGTGCCACATTTTAATGTGATAATTACCATTAAGTTAGCAGAGTAAACCCCATCCATGAACGCAGTTCCCATGCTGGGCAACGCACCACCAACTGCTCAAGCTGACTGCAAATGACTAGTAGCCTCCCTCTGCATACAGCTTGTATGTGAGAGGGACAACTGGACCTGTCCTTATTTGTTTATATGGCAATTGTTTTAAAAAAAAATATATATGTGTGCTGGTAAGGAACCCTGGGCCAGATTCACAAAAGAGATACGACGGCGTATCTCCTGATACGCCGTCGTATCTCTGTTTCTATCTATGCGGCTGATTCATAGAATCAGTTACGCATAGATAGCCAGAAGATCCGACAGGTGTAATTGTTTTACACTGTCGGATCTTAGGATGCAGTACCGCGGCCGCCGCTGGGGGGAGTTCGCGTCGTAAACCAGCGTCGGGTATGCAAATTAGGAGTTACGGCGATCCACGACGGATTTTTGTGTTCGCTACGTCGCCGCTAGTCTAGTTTCCCGTCGCAAAGTTAGTCGTCATTTTAAGTGCCCTAACTTTAGTCAGCAAGCGTATTGCTGTCTAAAGTATGGCCGTCGTTCCCGCGTCGAAATTTAAAAATCAACGTTGTTTGCGTAAGTCGTCCGGGAATACGGAATTACACTACGGGGGTCGCCGTTCGAAAAAATGACGTCACGGCGCGCAAAGCACGACGGCAATTAGGAAACGGAGCATGCGCAGTAGGTCCGGCGCGGGACCGCGCCTAATTTAAATGGCTCACGCCCATTTGAATTGGCCCGCCTTGCGCCGGAGGCCGCCGGCGTAGTTTTCATCGCAAGTGCTTTGTGAATCAGGCACTTGCGATGAAAACTTGCGGCGGTGTAACGTATCTATGATACGTTACGCCGCCGCAGTTCTATGTGAATCTGGCCACCTGTACTGGTGGGCCAGAATAAAAGTGGTGTAATATGTTCTCTTTACATAAAAGACTTATTATTTTACAATGCAACACCTTAAATAAAATACACGATTAAAAACACTTCCTGTTCTATTTATTAATGCTTATAAAATTTTTAAATTATTCACCCAAAATACAGATAGAAGAATGTGAAAATCTTGGGTAAAAACATTCACCCCCTAGAATGAAACTCTACTTTTTTGCACAGTTGGACTTATAAGATCGCACCTCCTCCCTCCCTCCCAGTCTTATACTCAACTGTCCCCAGTCCAACTGCCTAGAAACCTTGGCTGCTTGTCAAAAGTCTTCCTGGCCAGGTCCACACATGCTTTCTCCACTCTCATTTATTCCAATAAGCTTCCAAGAACGAGCAATATTTCTCTGGATCATTTGGCAGGTCAGTATGTGAATGGGGTTGGGACAGGGTGCAAAAAAAACAGGTTCTCCTGACCTAAAGAGAATGGGCCAGATTCAGATAGAGATACGACGGCGTATCTCCTGATACGCCGTCGTATCTCCTGATACGCCGTCGTATCTCCTGATACGCCGTCGTATCTCTGAGTTCTGCCGGTCGTATCTATGCGACTGATTCATAGAATCAGTTACGCATAGATCTCCCTAAGATCCGCCAGGTGTAAGTGACTTACACCGTCGGATCTTAGGCTGCAATCTCACGCTGGCCGCTAGGTGGCGCTTCCGTTTGTATACGCGACGAATATGCAAATGAGGATTTCCGCCGATTCAGAAACGAACGGCCGCCCGGCGCATTTTTTACGTCGTTTGCGTTCAGGTTTTTCCGGCGTATAGTTACCCCTGCTATATGAGGGGTAGCTAATGTTAAGTATGGCCGTTGTTCCCGCGCCGAGTTTTGAATTGTTTACGTCGTTTGCGTAAGTCGTTCGCGAATACGGATGGATGTAATTTACGTTCACGTCAAAACCAATGACGTCCTTGCGACGTCATTTAGAGCAATGCACACTGGGATATTTTACAGACGGCGCATGCGCCGTTCAACTAAAACGTCAAAAACGCGGGGTCAACATAAATTTTAATAAAACACGCCCCCTACATCTCCATTTGAACTACGCGGCCTTACGCCGCAACACATAAGTTCTTTGTGAATAAAGAACTTGCGCCCAAAGTTAGAGCGGCGTAACGTATCGGAGATACGTTACGCGGGCCGGACAGATACGCCAATGTATCTGAATCCGGCCCACTGTGTCATCTGCCAATTCAGGGAAAAGTGACTATGCGTCCTGATAGCCCACCCCTCAGCATGTTATAATCACTCATCCACGATCCTTCACTGCTGCAGAAGTCAACCCTATTTAATTTATTCATAAATGACTTGGAGGATGGGATAAACATCTCAATATTTGCCGACAATACTAAGCTAAGCAGGGAAATAACTTCTACACAGGATATAGAAACCTTGCAAGAAGATCTAAACAAATTAATGGGGTGGGCAACTACATGGCAAATGAGGTTTAATGATAAAAAATATAAAAGAATGCATTTGGGTGCCAAATATATGAATCTAGAATGGAAAAGGACCTGGGGGTCATAGTAGATTATAGGCTCAGCAATGACATGCTGCTGCAAGCAAAGCTAACATAATATTGGCATGCATTAAAAAGGGGATCAACTCCAGAGAGAAAACCTTAATTCTCCCACTCTACAAGACTCTGGTCCGGCCGCACCTAGAATATGCCGTCCAGTTCTGGGCACCAGTCCTCAGGAAGGATGTCCTGGAACCAGTGCCGATCCTGACCTCCCTGGGGCCCTAAGCAAAATGACATGGCACATTAAAAATGAGAAGCGGGGGGCGCTGACGACAGTGACATGTCACATTAAAGAGAGTTGAGAAGCGAAGCGGGGGGAGGGGGTGTTCTGCTGTCGGAAATGACTCAACCAGCGAGTTTAGAAGCGGGGTGAGGGGGCGAAAATGACTTCTCACTAGGCGGGACCTCTAGTAATTTGGGGGGCCCTTCGCAGCTTTGCGGGGCCCTAAGCAGCTTGCATAGTAAGCCTATAGGGAGGATCGGCCCTGGCTGGAACTGGAGAGAGTCCAGAGAAGGGCAACAAAGCTAATAAAGGGACTAAAAGATCTCAGCTATGGGAAAGACTGCAAGCATTGAACTTATTCTCTCTGGAGAAGAGACGCTTTAGAGGTGATATGATTCCAATGTACAAATACTGTACTGGTTACCCCACAATAGGGAGAACACTTTTCCAATCAGTTTCACTGCCTTAGAAATTACCTTACCTGTTTCATTTGAGGGAAATCCTGAAAGAATGACCTGTTGGGGCGCCTTGAGGACTAGAGTTGAGAAACATTGGTCTAACTTACTCCCTGCAACTGGACCTTATAAAAAGTAACTTGTCTGTTGTTGTTTTCTGCAGGTAAGGGTGATGTGTTTGGAGACATATTTTGGAAGGAGACCACTCTCGCACCATCCTGCGCCAACGTCAGAGCTCTGACCTACTGTGATCTTCATGTCATTAAGAGAGATGCCTTACAAAAAGTCCTAGACTTCTACACTGCCTTTTCACACTCCTTTTCCCGAAACCTGATTCTGACCTACAACCTACGCAAAAGGGTAAGTCTATTCCTATAATGGGGCAAAGTGAATGATACTGTTATTGTAAATGGGAGTGTCTATCCAAAATGTATTTCTAGTTCTGATTCTGAACGGATGTGCACAGTTCTTGATTTAATTAACTGAATCATTGTCTACTTTCTGATGAAAGCTTGTAAATCCAGGAGGATTCTTGAATGCAAGACAAGGCTGAAGAACTACTGCCTAGGAATGCGGTTCGGGCTCCACTACCATGGGTTCAAGGGAAATCCTGCAAAATCAAAACCTGCATTTTCAGCAAATTTATGTGGTGCCCAGGAGAGCATTATTATGCAATAATGCAACGCATGGCCATTGAACTATGGCCAGCATTTTAAGAAAGTCTAATAGGGAAGCCCACACTATAAAAAAGGGGGTACAAATCAGTCATAGTGACACTGAACTGGAATCTGCTATGAGGAAAGGGTAGGGAAATCTCACACACTGCTTAGGGGCAGATTAGGGTCAGTTAGGAAACTGCACTTTAACCCTTTCGCATCTCGGGCATGGAAACAAACTCCCTGCCGCTATAGCATCTGGGAGATTGTTTATCTTCTCTCCGCAGGCTGTCAACTATTTTGCAGAAGTGCTTTTGGCAACTGTAAAGTGATTCGTCACCCAATCACTTCCCCATGTAAGTATTGGATAGTATTGCCCATGCTGGTCTTTATCAGGAATATTGAACTGTAATCAATTACAGGATATCTATATATTTAGTAATTTTGGTATAATAAAAAATTACAGTGTGTGTTTGTATATGTGTGTGTATATATATATATATATATATATATATATATATATATATATATATATATTACATTTTAAATAGTTCAGGAATCCTGATAAACCTAAAACGTGTTGGGCTAGATTCAGAGACAGCTACGGCCGGCGTATCAGTAGATACGCCGTCGTAACTCTGAATCTACGCCGTCGTAAATTTAAGTGTATTCTGGAAACCAGATACGCTTAAATTAGGCTAAGATACGAGCGGCGTAAGTCTCCTACGCCATCGTATCTTAGGGTGCATATTTACGCTGGCCGCTAGGGGCGCTTCCGTCGATTTCAGCATAGAATATGCAAATGAGCTGTATACGCCGATTCAGAAACGTACGTGTGCCCGGCGGATTTTTTTACGTCGTTTGCGTAAGGCTTTTTCCGGTGTAACGTTGCTCCTGCTATATGAGGCATAGCCAATGTTAAGTATGGACGTCGGGACAGCGTCGAATTTTGCGTCGTTTACGTCGTTTGCGTAAGTCGTTCGCGAATAGGGCTTTGCGTTAATTCCGTTCACGTCGAAAGCATTGACTATTTGCGACGTGATTAGGAGCATGCGCACTGGTATACGTTCACGGCATGCGCCGTTCGTCAGAAACGTCATTTACGTGGGGTCATGTTTTATTTACTTAAAACACGCCCACCTCTTGACAATTTGAATTCGGCGCCTTATGCCGGCAGATTTACGCTACGCCGCCGCAACTTACGGAGCAAGTGCTTTGTGAATACTGCACTTGCCTCTCTAAATTGCGGCAGCTTGCGTAAATAACACACGCTACGCCCGCACAAATTTACGTCGCCCTACCTGAATCTAGCCCGTTGTTTCTTATCTGCCAAGAAAATTCACTTGATTTCGAACTATGGTAAAATAAAGAATATATAGATATATATATATATATATATATATATATATATATATATATATATATATATATATACACACACACACACTATATTGTCAAAAGTATTGGGACATATACATATATATATTTATTTATATATATATTTTTCGTATATAACACATTTTTCTTGCTTTCTTTGGGCACATTCAATCTGTGGATTGTAATAGTAGCATATTTGAAATCTTTTTGGATTTATTTCAATTTTTTTTGATGGATTGAGAAATTCATATGTTATAGTTTGGCACAGGACACTGGATTGGTATTTATTGCACACTATTTGTTGATTGTTTGCACATTAATTAATAATCATAGACACATGTACATACTTTTTGTTTTTTGAGTAAAAAGTTCACAGGATCAGGCGTGGTAACATTTTTATATAAATATAAGTTAGCGCAATTTACTTCACAAATACACAAAAGTATTGGGACACCTGCTTTTACATCCACATGAACGTCACCCAAGTGTTAGTCCGTAGGGTTCAATATTAAGTTGGCCCACCCTTTGCAGCTGTAACAGCTTCAACTCTTCTGGGAAGGCTGTCCACAAGGTTGGACGAAAAGGTCTGGCTCGCAGTCTCAACTCATTCATTCCCAAGGTGTTCTATCAGGTTGAAGTCAGGACTCTGTTCAGGCAAGTCAAGTTCCTCCACCCCAAACTCGCTCATCCATGTCTTTGTGGACCTTGCTTTGTTGGAACAGGAAGGAACCATCCCAAAACTGTTCTCACAAATTTGGGAGCATGCAATTGTCCAAAATGTCTTGGTATGCTGACGTCTTAGGAGTTCCCTTCACTGGAACTAAGGGACCGAGCCCAACCCCTGAAAAATAACCCCACACCATAACCCCCCCCCCCCCCTCCACCAAATTATTTGGACCAGTGCATAAAGCAAGGTCCATAAAAAGTTCTGACCTCAACCTGTCACATTAAAGTTGAGAAGCGGGGGGAGGGGGTGTTCTGCTGTCGGAAATGACATCTTACATTAAAGTGAGAAGTGGGGGGTGCTGACTTCTTACCTCTTCTCCCATGCAGCCAGCAAGTTGAGAAGCGGGGTGAGGGGCCGAAAATGACTTCTGGGGGCCTCTAGTAATTTGGTGGGCCCTCCGCAGCTTTACGGGGCCCTAAACGGCTTGCATAGTGAGTGGATTGGCCCTGCCTTCTCGTCCAACATCAGTGAATGACCTCACAAATGCGCTTCTGGAAGAATAGTCAAACATTCCCATAGACACCCTCCTAAACCTTGTGGGCAGCCTTCCCAGAAGAGTTGAAGCTGTTATAGCTGCAAAGGGTGGGCCAACTCAATATTGAACCCTACGGACTAAGACTGGGATGCCATTAAAGTTCATGTGCGTGTAAAAGCAGGTGGACAATATAGTGTATGTATATATTTACATATATATATTCAGTATGTTCTTAATTTTACCACAGCTATAAATATAGTTGATTTTATTGGCACATAAGAGACAAGTTTTAGGTTTTATGAAGTGTGTTTTTGATTTTATTGAACAGTGCAGAGATTAATACAAGGAAACTGCAGGAATGCGTCTCTTATAAAGCAGAAAGGGGTTAAGAGTCAAAGGTGGAATGTATTATTAGGAATGCTTCTGATCCTTTAAAGTGGAGATACCAATAGAAAGAGACTGCAGGGATATGACTTTTAAATTATTGTGATAAAAATAAATGCTCTGAATGCCAACAGCAATCCTTGACAAAGATTGGTATTCCAATTGAAACGCGTTGGAGGTGGCGCAGAGACTTAGTGGGACTTTACCATCAGAGCAGCTCTTCGAATTGACTTGCGGCTTTTTCCAGCGAGACTGCACACCTGTCAATTGTGCCACTGGCCAGGTTTTGACAGGTGAAGAAGGATCTCCTTAATCTGGTTACACACCCTCCACATGATTATTCTATGCCCCGGGGCTGCATTTTAATCTACTCCACGGGAAGAGAGAGATGTGTACTTGCAGGAGGGGAATGGAGAATTTGTCATATGACAGGCTGGATGTGAATGAATACTAACTTGTCATACGTGTTTATATTTATCCATTTCTGTTGGCCACATTACTATCTTTCTAGGATTATGATAATGAAGTGGAACATTATTTCCTGCTGCTGACAATCATTTTATAACTATGGTCACTGATATTAAAAATGAATTAATATCTTATTGCCTTTTCATTACATTTTATCAGTTCCTTTTTATATAAGGTGTATTGAGTAGATTGTGCTGGATTATTCAGCTATAGATGGATGCAATTGTTATAGAGGGATTGATGCTTTCAGTAAGGGATGACTAAGGTCCCTTTCACACGGGGCGGATCAGTAATGATCCCCCCCCCTTGAACCTCCGCTTGCTCAGCGGGGATCGCTCCGTTGATCCCCGCTGAGCCAGCGGATGACAGGGCGGTCCCTGTCCCTTTGGGGGGATCGGATGAACACGGACTGTCTGTTCACCCGATCCGATCTGCCAGATGGATGGAAAAGTATGTTTTTCCTCCGTCACACTTTGGCGGGTCGGATGTCAGCGCTGACATCCACGACTCCATAGAGAAGCACGGAGCGCCCATTCAGGTCCGCCTAAAAAACTGGCAGGCGGACCTGAACGGGCCGCCCGTGTAAAAGAGCCCTAATTCTATTTTCAGAAGTATATAATGTTTGGGGCGTTTTAAGTATTCTTCAGGCCTAAAATGTGTCTTTTATTATGTGTGCAGAAAAAAAAAATGTATGCAGTTTTAGCTGTTGTTTTTATTATTGGGGGCGTTTTGTCTTGTTTTATGGTGGTATATCACGGACTAGTGGGATTTAGCTAACAGGACAGCAAACTGCAGAAAATGAATACTAGGAATACTAGGTATGCTGTCTCCCTAGAGTGACTTTAAAGTCTTACTAAACACACAGGCCCAGATTCACAAAGCACTTATGCCGACGTATAACAAGTTACGCCGACATAAGTACAAATGTGAGCCATCGTATCTGTGCGCCCGACCCACAAACAGACATGCGCCAGCGTAGGGTGGGCGCACATTTAGGTTGGGTGCATGTTGCCGCTCCCATTGATTAGCCATTTAAACATGCAAATGAGGGAAATACGGCGATTTTACGAACCTGCGTGCGCCCGACGTGCGCGTAAGTTGTACGTCTGGCGTAAAGTTATTCCCCATAAAGGAGGTGCAACCCAGCAGCAGACATGCAAAGGTCTGCACCAGGGAACACAAGCCGGTGTATTTTACATTGGACGCGTGTCTGGATGGGCGTAGGTTACGTTCACGCCGTACGCAGTGATCCGGCGTAGTTTAGGCAGTTGTTCCGACGTGGTTGTGAGCAGGCGCAGGGGGATGCGTCCACATCACAGCGCATGCGCAGTTCGTAATACGTATCTGTCTGGTGCTTAGCCCATCATTTGCATGGGGTCATGCCCCATTTGCATGGGTCACGCCCACTTCCATCTACGCCGGTCTGCGCCCTCGAAACCTACGCCACGATGACGCAGCGTTGGGAGCAATAGCTTGCTGAATGCAATGCTTGCCTCTCCGCGCTACGTTGGCGCGGCGTATGGCGTTTGCGCTACGACGGCGTAATGTGCGCCCACACTCTGTGAATCGGGGCCAGACTGTTTAATTTATATTGTCCCTTCTATTTGTAGTTCTGTAATTGTTTTAAATAAAAAAAACGTCTAAGCACCTTTTGCCTAACCAATATACAGCTGTCACATGACCCAGATCTTTCCCAGCCTGTCTGCAGGAAAAAATAAGCAGGAGGAGTTTCTAGTCCTCTGCTGCTGGTCACATGTTCAACATAAAAAAAAAATCAGCCTTTTGAAATACAGAGTAAAAATAAATCATTAATATGAATTGTAACAAAACGTCCCACACTCCGCTAGAGTGCTTTCGTCATATTCCACTTCCTCCCAGTCCAAATATAGATATCAGATATTCCAACCGCTCACAAGCACAAAACGAGACGATACTTGTTCAGTTGCTGAACATGGACTCCTTATTAGAACCAAAATACAAATCGTATATACAGTAGAAAAGGAGGTTCACCCCTCAAGCTCATATACACCTGTAACAAATTAACATGAGCTAATTAACTAATCCCTTAAAGCCCTTCTGGGCATTGTTATGATAACTCAGGATTTCAGTACAGGTCAGACTTGTTGTCACCGAGCTTCACACAGTAGATTATACATCATCATAACTATAAACACAGGACACCTTCACACAATAGCAGGAGTCGGCCCGTCTCCTACATTGTACAGAGGTCAATGTGATAAGCTCTCTCAACTAACATGTTATGTTGAGAATCAAACAAACCAAGAATAGTTTTTACATATATCCTGGGAGATATTGTGGATAAATATTGCTGTCCCATTTTAAGTAATCCAAGATATATATTCTCAGTCACCCTGTGCCAGGATGGCAAAGGGTGGCTTAGACATAAGAGGTGCATGGGGAGCTGAAACAAGGGTTTTCCATCCTTTCCAAGGGATTCTGGGTTCCACGGGCCCTCTCATCACATCAGTAAACTGTTTTAATTGTTATACAAATATATAGTTGAAATCTTTACTATTTTTTCACAAAAAAACACGGTGTGGGCGGATTTCTGCCAGTCACAAGCTGTGTCATTTAGAAAAAGTTGTGTGTGTTACCGGCGCCAAGATAATATCAATGTTCTTATCAAGGGCCCTTTCACACGTACGGACCGTATGTCCGCATTTTCATCCGTCCGTTTGCGGATGAAAACGGGACATACATGGGTCCCTATGTGATTACGGGTGTCAGCGGATGTTCATTCGCTGACACCCATAATTTGTCCGCCTCCGCAAAGATCCGCATTTGCAGACGGAAGAAATCCTATTTTTCTTCCGTCTGCCGGATCGGATGAACACGGACGTACGGTTCGTGTTCGTCCGATTCCCCATAGGGGAGAGCGGAGGAAACACAGGGCGGTCCCTGCACAGTGTGTAGGGACAGCCCTGTCAGCCGCCGGCTCAGCTGGGATTTTACGGAGGATCCCCGCTGAGCTTTGCGGACACACAGAGCGGATTATTACTGATCCGCTCCGTGTGAAAGGGCCCTAAGTCTTGCTGCAATAAAAGTGCAACCTCAAAGGTTGGATTTAGATTTGTGTATTTGTGAAGTGTATTGCGCTAACTTATATTTATGTAAACATTTTACCACGACTGATCCTGTGAACTTGTTACTCAAAAAACAAAATTTTGTTTGTTTTTGTTGTTTGTTTTTTGAGTAACAAGTTCACAGGACACATGTACATACTTTTTGTTTTTTGAGTAACAAGTTCACAGAATCAGTCGTGGTAAAATGTTTACAAGCTGTGTCATGCCTGTGTCTTAGAATAAGAGGGAGGTGAAGCCTCCATTAATCTATTTGTAATATCCAGTGGTGCTGGTGCTCAATATTTTGTGGGGGGTAGCAAACCAGAGCCACCCCCCACTGAAGACGAATGGGAATGCAGTGATCCCCCCTCCATGGTAGATGGACGGGAAGGCCGCAATGTCCCCCTCCATGGGAGATGAACAGCAAGGTGGCGATCAGAGACCTACTTACCTTAGGAGGCAGATGATGAGGATCCAGGGTAGGCCTGTTGCTCCTCGCTCCAGCTACTTTATTCTCTGGGACCATTGCTTCTCCTCCTGGCCAAACAGGAAGTGAGTCCTGAGACCCGATTGGCTGGGAGTCCTAAGACTCGAGGTTAAGTGCAACATTATTTTTTATTATTTTATTCTTTCTTTATTAATTTCTAAGTTCCAATAATTACAACATTTCAATTTATGACCGGACTGTGTAATTTAAATTCTTATGTGATAAATAGATTTTTGTTTTGTCCTTGCATTCTTTGTTTCCTGATTTCTGCTCTGAGAGTCATTTCTGGAGTACTGAAAGCGTGTTTGTTCCCCATGACTCACCGCTATACGTGGGAATTGTTTGCCTTATGTTCATTGTTTTAAGAGTGACATTTTTCTTGTGTGTTATTTTTACCCAGCCAGAGAAAAATATGGCATTTGTGTCACTAATAGCATGTCAGGGGAGCAATTGTGAAGGCTTGCTTGGGGTGAGGGAATGAGTCACAGGCCTCTGAGACTGATGCCTTGGACTGGGGTGGGATAGGTTGAGGAGCTGTGAACGGAGCCGAGGTAGATGAGCTGCAGAGGACAGAGGTTAGGCGAGGTCACACTGTGCTCCTTCGTTGTCACTCCACACGGGGCTCACATTTCCTCTTCTGACATTTTATATTATGCGGCATGGCTTGTAACTGGAGGGACATCATAGGCGTACACATACTATAGACAATGGTCTCTGTGACCCGGCAATTTTGACTGGATTAAGCCATTATCAGGGACCACTGTCATAAAAAATGTAAAAAAAAATATGGAGTCCTCTACAGTTGAATATGAAAAAATACGAGCTTGATCTCTACATACTGTATGTTATCAGAGTTCTTTCTGGTTTAGGAGACAGTTTACCTACCTGGCGGTTTGCCCATCTTCTTCCCAATCGTTCCCCACGTTCTCTCGCTTAACCTCCCTGTTTTTTCAGTCAAGGGACTAATCTCACCTTTACAGCCCAGTCAATATTGATTTTTGAAACCGCTTCCCAGGGCTGGCACAAGGGGTGGGCAGGAGGGGAGGTTATCCTGGGTGCAATGGTTTAATGTAGGGATGGGGCACCTTCCTTCAGTTGCAAGGCTAAGGCCTCGTACAGATGACCGAACATGTCTGCTGAAACTGGTCCGCTGACCAGTTTCAGCAGACATGTTCGGTCGTGTGTACGGCCGACCGGACAGGTTTCCAGCGGACATTTGTCCACCCGACCGTTTTCGAGCGGACAAATGTTTCTTAGCATGCTAAGAAACATGTCCGCTGGAATCCTGTCCGTCGGACATGTTCGGTCGTCTGTACAGACTCACCGTACATGTCCGAGCGGCCGCCATCCCTCGCATGCGTCGAATCACTTCGACGCATGCGTGGAAGCATTGACCTTCCAGCGTTGCGCACGTCGCCGCGGCGACGGCGCGGACACGTCACCGCGCTGTCTGTCCGCGTGGATTTCTGTCTGATGGTGTATACAACCATCAGACAGAAATCTCCGAGGGGACATGTCCACTGAAAACGGTCCGGCGGACCGTTTTCAGCGGACTGTCCCCTCGTCTGTACGAGGCCTAACAGGAGTAGTAATAGCGGCAGTGATTTTAACCACTTCAGCCCCGGAAGAATTTACCCCCTTCCGGACCAGAGCACTGGACCAGAGCGATTCGGCACTGAGTCGCTTTAACTGACAATTGCGTAATCGACGTGGTACCCAATCAAAATTTACGTCCTTTTTTTCCCTACAAATAGAGCTTTTTTTGGTGGTATTTGATTACCTCTGCGGTTTTTATTTTTTTCGCTATTAACAAAAAAAGAGCGACAATTTAAAAAAAAAATAAAATATTTTTTACATTTTGCTATAATAAATATCCCCCAAAAATATATACAAAATTAATTTATTTCTCAGTTTAGGACGATACATTTTCTTCTACATATTTCAGATAAAAAATTGCAATAAGCGTATATTGATTGGTTTGCGCAAAAGTTATAGGCCCAGATTCTCGTAGAATCGCGCAAAACTGTGCGGGTGTAACATATCTCATTTACGTTACGCCGCCGCAAGTTTTACAGGCAAGTGCTTTATTCACAAAGCACTTGCGTGTAAAGTTGAGGCGGCGTAGCGTAAATCACCCGGCGCAAGCCCGCCTAATTCAAATTAGGCGGGTAGGGGGCGTGTAGTATTTAAATTAAGCGCGTTCCCGCGCCGAACATACTGCGCATGCGCCGTCCGAAAAATATCCCAGGGTGCATTGCTCCAAATGACGTCGCAAGGACGTCATTGGTTTCGACGTGAACGTAAATGGCGTCCAGCCCCATTCACGGACGACTTACGCAAACAACGTAAATTTTTTAATTTCTACGCGGGAACGAAGGCCATACTTAACATTGGTTGCCCCTCATATAGCAGGGGCAACTTTACGCCGGGCAAACCTAACGTAAACGTCGTAACTTCACTGCGTCGACCGCGCGTACGTTCGGGAATTCGCGTATCTAGCTAATTTGCATACTCGGGGAAAACGACGGAGGCGACACCTAGCGGACAAAAAAAAAATTACATTTAAGATCCGACAGTGCAAGAGCCTTACGCCTGTCGGATCGAATGGATATCTATGCGTAACTGATTCTATGAATCAGTCGCATAGATACGACGGCCCAGATTAGGACTTACGACGGCGCACATGCCGTTGCGCCGTCGTAAGCCCTTTGAGAATCTGGGCCATGAATAATTTAATTTTTTACTAGTAATGGCCACGATCTGCGATTTTTATCGTGACTGCGACATTATGGCAGACACATTGGACACATTGGACACTTTTGAGTTTTGGGACCATTGTTATTTATACAGTGATCAGTGCTATAAAAATGCACTGATTACTGTGTAAATGACACTGCCAGGGAAGGGGTTAACCACGAGGGGGCAAGGAAGGGGTTAAATGTGTCCTAGGGAGGTATTTCTAAGTGTGGGGGGGCTGGGCTACAAGTGACAGGACACTGATCACTGCTCCCGATCATGGGGAGCAGTAGATCACTGTCCTGTTACAAGGCAGAACAGGAAATGCCTTGTTTACACCGGCATCTCCCTGTTCTGCAGCTCCATGACACGATCGCGGGACACCGGCGGACATCAAGTCCACGGGTCCCGCGGGCACGGTCATGGAGCTCGCAGTGGGATTTTCAAAGCAACGTACAGGTACAATGCTTTGCCCAGCCAAGCCATTCTGCCAACGTATATGTTCGTGAAGCAGTCGGCAAGTGCGCGGGAGTGACGTCATCGCCGCTCCGGCCAGTCACAGCGTCGGAGCAGCAATACCCGGAAGGCACTCGGAGGAGAGATGGCGGCGGAGGGGAACAAGGAGCACTTTGGGGGCTTTGATCTCAGGTAAGTCATTCATAATGAGCTAGTATGCTATGCATACTAGCTCATTATGCCTTTTTTCTTGCAGTTTTTTTTTTTAGGAAATCGGGTTTACTTCCTCTTTAACAAAGCGTGTCCGAAGCCTTGTTTTGAAGCAAGTGTAAACTAGTCCTAAGTGTATTGTTAATTTAGCAGAGATAAGAACATAAGTGCCCAATGTATGCAGTGCCAGGTGATTCCAGAATAGCACTGTGGGCATGTTATGTAAGTAGCCCCTGGGGCAGCCAGGTACAGCTGGCCGATTCTGCTGAGCCAGGCTCTCAGGATGTGCGCTGCACTCTCCTTCTGCCCGTCTCTTCGCGTTTAATCACAGGAGTGAGGATCTCTTTTCAGTTTCCCGTCAGCTTGACGATGTCAGATGTATTGAAGTAAAATGCATTATTTATACCCACGCTGCCATACTTCTGAATTTGATGACATTAGGTAAGAAGCGCTCGCCTAATCTTGAATAGTCATGAAAAAACGTTTGGTAGCATAAGACTATACAATCTGTTCTACATCATTCTGAACATTCAGCATGCTTTTATTTAGAGCAGCCAACGCTGCATTTTCTTTCTATTTATATAAAACTCTCAGCCAGTTTCAGACAGGTATATATGTGATGCCCTGACTGTAACAGGCGGTTGGCATCTGCCAGTTTCCTGGAACTGTCACTGTTTCCAGAAAGAACACTGCAGACATCGTCAATGACTGTAAAAAGCCTCTTCACACCTTATGCCGCGTACACACCATCGTTTTCTGCGATGGAAAAAAACGTCATTTTCAAAAACGTCAATTTAATTGACCGTGTGTGGGCAAAAACGTCGTTTTATGTCTTCTAAAAAACGACAGAAAAAAATTGAAGCATGCTTCAATTTTATGTGTCGTTTTTGGCCGACGTCGTTTTCTGTGTTCTAAACATTGACCGTGTGTACGTAAAAACGTCGATTTAAGCCCGCGCATGCTCAGAAGCAAGTTAGGAGACGGCAGCGCTCATTCATGTAAAACGACTGTTCAGAATGGAATCAGCACATTCGTTAAGGTGTTTTTCAGCTTATAGACAAGAAAACGATATTTAAAGCACAGTCACTGAAAATCACGAATCGTATCTCACCAAACTTTTACTAACACGCAGCAACACGATATCAGCAAAAGAGGCCGTCTTCCGCATGGAAACGACCCTTTATAGTGACGTCGTGCGTGATTGACGGAACTGCGCTGTGCTAGAGCGTTGTGAAAAAGCGATGGTGTGTATGCTACGTCGTTGTTCAAATTGAAGTTTGAAAAATGACGTTTTTTTAAAGGACATAAAGCGTCGCATTTTTCCATCGCAGAAAACGATGGTGTGTACGCGGCATTAGGTGTAGGTTGCGGAGAGGTACTGCATGCACTTTAACACTTGCTGGGTCACACATTGTCTAGGTCTAGGTCTAGCCTTTCAATTTTTAGGGGTTTTCTAGTGCAACGCACCTAAAACCAGTAAAATGAATAAAGGTGAGTATGGCGCTGCCAAATAATATAATGTATTTAACCGGTTAAGACCAGGACCATTATGAAGGTCAAGGACCTGGCCCCTTTTTGCGATTCGGCACTGCGTTGCTTTAACTGACAATTGCGTCGTGCGACATGGCTCCCAAACAAAATAGAGCTTTCTTTTGGTGGTATCTGATCACCTCTGCGGTTTTTATTTTTTGCGCTATAAACAAAAATAGAGCGACAATTTTGAAAAGAAAAATCGATTTTTTTCCTCAGTTTAGGTCGATACGTATTCTTCTACATATTTTTGGTAAAAAAAATCGCAATAAGCGCATATTGATTGGTTTGAACAAACGTTATAACATCTACAAAATAGGGGGTAGTTTTATGGCATTTTTATTATTAATTTTGTTTTTACTTGTTATGGCGGTGATCAGCGACTTTTATCATGACTGCGACATTATGGCGGACACATTGGATACTTTTGACGATATTTTGGGACCATTCACATTTATACAGCGATAAGTGTTATAAAAATGCACTGATTACTGTATAAATGTGACTGGCAGGGAAGGGGTTAATCAGTAGGGGGCGAGTAAGGGGTTAACTGTGTCCTAGGGAGTGATTTTAACTGTTAGGGGGCGTGCCTTACTGTGACACATCACTGATCGCTGCTCCCGATGAGAGGGATCAGATTATTAGTGCTGTGTCACTAGGCTGAACTGGGAGATGCCTTGTTTACAAAGGCACCCCCCATTCCGTGACCCGATCGCAGGACACCAAGTTTGCGGGTCCTGCAGGCATGTCGGCCATTACAATCTGCCAACGTAAATGTGCGTGAGGCAGTCGGCAAGTGGTTAGGACACTTACCTGTCCTGGAATCCTGCGATGTCGGCACCCCAGTAAATGTTTCCATCAGCTCTCGGATGCTGTTGCCACCATTGCCTGTAAGGGAAACTGTCAGTGAAGCCTTGCGAATCGCGCTGCGCTTTGTTGAATGGCCTGGTGGCGGGGGAAGGAGCAGGGGGGGGGGGAATTCCAGGGGGCCAGGCCTCCCGGAAGTGGGGATGGGGACCTGTCAAAACCAGATAACCGTTTCCCCGTCCCCCCGAAAGGTTCCATATGTGGCCCCGGAGGGGGGGGGGGCAGATAAGCGGAGCTTCAACTTTTGAATGGAACTCCGCTTTAAGACAAACACAGGTGTATCATGTTCCTAAAGGGGATCTTATTCGTTCATAGCACTTTAGTTGTCAATTCATGGTCTGGTGGTGGCTAATTGGCGAATAGTGAGGTCGCTGACCTGGATGTGCAGTTTGGCAGGAATACCTGAATCTAAAGACTGACTGAACAAAATGACAAATCTCCCCAGTTTACGTATGTGTGCTCCAGGCTGATCCCAGCGTTCAGCTTTAAATGGCGTTCTCTTCTTCATCGCAGCCATTGCTATTTTCCTTATCTGTATAGGATTTTGCTTAAATCTCTGGAGTGGCAACCACTTAACAGTGAGCCCTTGTCTGATTAGCCATTTCAAGCTTTTTTTCCTCTCTAGCACGCTTTTTATTTTATATTTTAATTCTCTGTCACTTTGTATTATTTCTGCTTTCTTCCATAGTATGTGTTGTATTCCCTTCCACTCTCAGTGGGAAGCAGATTTTATTTTTTCTATGTGAAGAAAAAAATCAATAGCAACCATCAATGCAATCAAAAGAAATGCATGATCCTCAGAGCGGAGTAGCAAGAAATAACAATACCCACTTCACCCCAATCACCAACGCACCACAGTAAATCCAGCGGGGCTTCTGTTTAGGTCGGGACTGTAATATTCCATTATGGATTGACCTGTGATTGACTCTCAGAGTCAGCAATCTTAGCTCTATAGCAAGTTCAAGGTTGAGGTCTCAGCAGACTGTATGGGGTGAATAGCCAACACATAGAGGAGACACCCTTCATTGTTCCAGAGCCACCACTCTCCTGATATCTGCGCTCGTAGCTCTGATTTTTTTTTTCTCAGTGGAAAATTTAGGCATCAAATGAATAAGCGAGAAAAGTTTTCATTAGACTTCAGCTGCCTGTTTTCACCATCCTTGGCCACCTATGTGAAAGAGGCCCTAGACAGTTGTCACCAAAACAAGGGTTCTCATTGGAAGGTTTCCCCTCTATTCCTCTGCCAGTACCAATGACAATGGTCAAAGGAGAAAGGAAAAATAGAGAGGGTGACTTTCCTCAGTCAGGACACAGATATCAATAAATCCTAACAGGGGTTTGAACACTTCCCTAGACTATCTGACACTATAATAAAAGGTGTTGCCTTTAGATACACTGTAAGTAGATGTTTCATGTGAAACAATTAACGATTCCTAACCTAAAGCCTCATACACATGATCGGACTTCCAGTGGACTTTTCTGTGGATTTTGGTCCGAAGGGTGTTGGCCGTGAACTTGTTCTGCATACAGACGGCACAACATTTTCAGCCAACAAAACCTAAATATGTGTTTTTTCTGCTCTTTAGCGCCACCCTCTGGGCAACTTCTGCTAATGTTGTCGGACGGACGGATTTGTGTGTACATGATCAGATAAACCAACGTGACAGATTTATTGTCAGACAGTTGGTGAACATGAACAGCCAACATTTGTATAAGATGTATCCACCTGCATACAATATTCCACACACAGACCTCCTTGGAGTCTCACGGTCCGGATAGCCAAAATCCTAACCAGTCTCCTTTAAAAGTACCTATATGATCTCTGTACCCGGGAACAAGAGTGACAAAAGAGGGCCTCCAATAGTGTAGTATTTAAGACTAAGGGAATATTTATTGCGGTGTAAATACACTTACATAAAATATAAAAACGAGTGCATAAAAACATAGACAGTATCGTCCTCAGCGCCGTCTCACGTCACTCCTGGTGTACGTCTGTCCACGGCCAATCCGTACGCGTTACGACACGGTCACGTGTCTTCATCTGTGGAACCTGATTGGTCGTGCCGCCTGAGCAAAAAAATGAGAAAAGGCAGTATTTTTATTATTTTTCTCATTTTTTTCTCATTTTCTGGTAGTTTTGCCATTACTAATGACCGCGCTATGGCTGTGCTATTATTAAAGCAAAGGTCTTCAAGAAAATGGCGGCTAGCAGACTTCTGGTCTGTACATATAAATACTCAGGCGGCACGACCAATCAGGTTCCCCAGATGAAGACACGTGACCGTGTCGTAAGGCGTAGGGATTGGCCGTGGACAGACGTACACCAGGAGTGACGTGAGACGGCGCTGAGGACACCACTGTCTATGTTTTTATGCACTTGTTTTTATATTTCATGTAAGCGTATTTACACCGCAATAAATATTCCCTTAGTCTTAAATACTACACTATTGGAGGCCCTCTTTTGTCCTACTTGTTCCCGGGTACGGAGATCATATAGGTACTTTTAAAGGAGACGGGTTAGGATTTTGGCTATCCGGACCGTGAGACTCCAAGGAGGTCTGTGTGTGGAATATTGTATGCAGGTGGATACATCTTATACTGTACTGCTGACTTGATCCATTGGTGAGGTGAGAGTTCTGGGAGACCAGATTGAAGTCTTTTGGTGTAGTTACTCATTCTTCTCTGGGATTGGTGGACATCTACTATTTCTCTTCTATAGCAGTGTTTACTGCCACTTCACTTATGGACTTGATTATTTGTCCTTTTATTATTTGATTTATTGTGTCACCTTTTCCACTTTGCACTATTGTTATCTTTATCACTACATTATTATGTGTTTTCTATATTTTGCGCAGTATGAACAATCGCTGTTCGAAAAGGTCTGGAAACATATCACCTGACTGTTTTGGACTCCTAGTTGGGTATCTCTCCCCCTTCCTTTCTCTTTTTCCTCCCCTGAATTCTGTTCCCTACCTTCCCTCCATATATCTACTTGAACTCATATAAATCCTCTTTTCTTACCTGCTTTGTGACCAGGTACCAATATAAGTACAAACCCTTTTTTAAGGGGCCAGTTTCTAAAAACTTGTATGTTGTCACAAACTCTATAATTCAGGCCTTTTTACCTCTTCCTCATACCAGTAAAATTTTGAGCACCTTATTGGAGCCCAACTAGTTTTGCATCAAAGCGTGTCGTCAGGGGATCAGGAGCATAAAACTAATGTGTGACGTCTTTCACGCCCGCTGATGCCGCTTGTCGGCGAGGCTCCATGCAGTTTGAATGCTTTTTATTGTCCTGAATCATGTGAGTATCTTGAGGTGTTTTTAACAATAAATGTTTATTAGCAGTATTCACGCTATGTGTTCCTTTTCCTCTATGGCGGCTGTCTGAGTTGGATCCAAAGTTGTGGCATTGGTATTGGGCAATATCATATGTTGAAATCGAGTGGACCCCACTGATCCCATTTAGAGACACCTGGAGGGGTACATTATTTCTCATGTGTGTTTGACCTCTGTAATTGGGGATCACAACCATCTGGTAAGAGGCTTGATTACGGTGGAGGGCACATGTCTATGGTGGAATTCCTTAACAATTCACATGGTTTGCAACCCAGTGGGATATATAATTTTCTTAAGAAGAATTAGATACACCTTTATTCCACTATATGCTTTCATTGCTATTGGCACAATAACTTATTTGCATATTGAACTTTATGGAATATTCAATTCACTGTTTGATTGTACATTGATAAATTTTCAGAATTATTGGGTTGCCTTATGGCAAATATGCTAACACATGAAATATCACACTGTAATGCACAACAATGATGCAGCACATACAAAGAGGTCCATAAACTAACATTAACAACTTCCTGTCCATCTAAGGTTGAAGTGGTTATACCAGAATTAAGGCTGCAACCATAACCCCAGTATCATTGTTTTCTGCCGGTGATTCCCTACATGGTAAAACTGATCCAAGCGGTGATTAAGCTGCTGGATCCCTTTACAGGCAGCAGAAGGGGGTCCCTCCCCCCTGACTCCACTGCTTCACCGGATTCTCCTGGCCGATTAGTGAGCCGGGTAAGGATGCAAATGTCGGCATTGGCTTCTGGGCCCACAGTGTAAAGAACTGGTGTCTTTCCTCCCAATTTGCGATGTAATTTCTTCACTTCGTCTCTTCGGCTTCGGTCTCATGTATAAAAGCTGTTACTGGCTTGTGAAAGCATCTGATCAAACTGGTCTCGGACAGTCCAAAATATCTTGGTATGCTGACTCCTTAAGAGTTCCCTTCACTGGAACTAAGGGGCCAAGCCCAACCCCTGAAAAACAAACCCACACCTAAATCCCCCCTCCACCAAATGATTTGGACCAGTGCACAAAGCAATGTTCATAAAGACATGGATGAGCGAGTTTGGGGAGGAGGAACAGACTCCTGATCTCAACCCAATAGAACGCCTTTGGGATGAATTGGAGCGGAGACTGCGAGCCAGGCCTTCTCATCCATCATCAGTGCCTGACCTCACAAATGTGCTTCTGGAAGAATGGTCAAACATTCCAATAGACACACTCCTAAACCTTGTGGACAGCCTTCCCAGAAGAGTTGAAGCTGTTATATCTGCAAAGGGTGGGCCAACTCATTATTGAACCCTACGCTGGAATGCCATTAAAGTTTATGTGCGTGTAAAGGAAGGTGTCCCAATACTTTTGGCAATATAGTGTATATAATGTTTGGGGGTTCTAAGTATTTTTCTAGCAAAAAAAATAAAAATGTAGGAAAGAAATGTTAGAATTGGCCCAGACTGAAAGTGATTACAAATTGCCAGTGAACCTGGCCTGGGTCATTGATCCTCTGTATAGGACATAAATTACATATACAGGTTAGTATTTAAAGTATTTTAAAAAGCCATATGTGCTACAGATTGCATGTAATGTATTATTTTAATTCTAGCGAAAGGTCAATAAATGTTAGCTGTAATCATTAGTGTAGCAAGCCCAGTAAGTCATGTAATATAATACTGGTGGGGGAGGCTTTCTTATGTCGCCCGTCTATTATACTGATTACTTACCTGTGAGAGCTCCTCCGCTCCTCCGCTGTATGACCTTCACAGAGCCGTATCGGCACTAGAAGAAAAATCAGCACCGTATGTAAGTGCTGTTATTTTATTGAAAAACTGAAACACTGTAAAAAGAGGTGACACACTACTTAGAATTGGCCTTATTCTTCTGTCATCAAGTTTTTAAAAGGTTAAATGGATGTTAGGGCTCTTTCTGATGGGCGGCTTGTAGGGGGGGGGGGGGGCAGTAGACGCAAGAGACTGAGCCACAGTTTTATCATCCCCCCACTGCCTGCTCAAATTGTAACAATACAGGAAATCTTGTTTTGTGGCATTTTTCAACAGGATACCGAGTTTGACAGGCAGCACCACCTGTCAAACGTGCCCATAGAGTTCAATGGGGCTGCGCCTTACGCTTGGCTCGCAGATTCGGTCGGTCCCACAATGTAAAATGACTATTTAGCAATTAAAAAAAAAAAAGTTAAAAAGCTACAACAGGCAATAGGTAGTATCTTATTTTAAAGCCTCATATGTATTATCCTAATTGTTTTGTATGTTTTTTCACCTATATAATTTCCTCCGGCATCATTATTTTGTGTAGTTTGGTTATACACATTTTTCTGGATACATTTGTGGTCGCGCTGCACTTTGTTAGAGTCTTGATTTATAATTAGTGATTGAACACACTTTACTAATTGGCTGCATCTCTTGTGATTGTTAATACATTTTTTGGGGGCAAACACTGAGTTTTCTTCTTGGTTTGTCAGCGTTTCCTGAGCACTTGTCCGTCGCTGCTATACCATCGTGGGTCACTTTTCAGAGGGCAGAAAGCAGAACCATTAAACAGGGTTTCACCCAAAAATGGAACTTCCACTTTAACCACTTCGGCCCCAGAAAAATTGACTGCTCAGTGTGACAGTGCACAAAATAAATAAAAAAAAGTCCTATAAAAAGTCCTATGCCAAGTGAGAAAAAGGTCCAAAGAAGGAGCTTACCACACAAGAGGCTTACCAGATAGCCAGTGACCCCTTACTTAGAGAGATCAATGAGCGTTTTATCAGATAGATCCAATAATCGGGACTCAAGCATCAGCTCCAATGACTCCAGGCAGCCAATTCACAGATATACCACTCCTGTGACTCCAGAAAGACAATCCTCCGGGTCCTCACCCACGTCAAGGGTCATAAATATGTAAAACAAATGCTGCACATAGTGTATTATTGCAACGTCATCACCATTTATATATAAAATATTGCATTTATATCCAAAATGGTGATAAACAGCACGTGTAACATCAGAAAGCCGCAAACAGGTCTGTTGCCAACACTAAAGATGGCCGAACAACGATCGCGCATGGCTTTTTTATTTATTTTGTGCACTGTCACACTGCCATTTGCAGTTTATTTTTGGGATATAATACACCGATTTTAAATACATGTTAATTATTTCATTTACAGTATTGTAAAATAATTTTGCACATGCATTTGTTATAGCGATCAATTAGGGATTAATTGGTTTAAAACACGTTCTCTCTAAGAAAAAACTTTTACAGTGCAACATGCTCAAAAATGGCATCTGCCCAGTGTCAGCAAACACAATCATATACATGTGTAAAATTATAAAGTCCAACAAAGATTGTGCCATCTACTCAGTGTGCAATATAAGTGTATAATAATTCTATGATCAAACAATAAAATAAAATATTATTTTATATTATGTTATAGCGCTGCACTTTTTTTTATTTTATCTAAGTCATTTCCCACAGGATTGGCTGCATTTTGACAGCCACTCCTGCAATGTAATACATAGCGAATTATGGTTATAGCCAGTAATGGCGTTGGGGGAGCAGTGGCAGTGGGTTAGGGGCAGGACATAGGAGATGCATCTGACTGGCGCTGGCATCTTCTGCAGGGTGCCAGTCTTCATCCATTATTACTGGCTGGCATAGGTTGACGGCAATAGGACAGTAGAATAGGATTGCAGAAGAGACATTGCATGTTCCTTCTACAATAAAGAGCTAGTCTGTTTACAGTTTTTGACAGCAGGACTTTAGTTCCGCTTTAATGATGTTCTCCTGATCTTTTCTGCTTAAGCAAACCTGTTACTTTGTTCTGAATAGACAAAGTGTGGGTTTCCTTTAAGAGAACAACGGAAGTAGACGTTTTTCTGGTTAATAAAGGTCGCAACGGGCATTTTAGAGGCGCGTCATCGTACTCAGGACATTTATTTTAAACATAGCGCCAGTCTCTGATATCAATAAATACATAGTCAGCCTTCGATGTCTATAAATATATAATGCAAAACTCTTATGCTTGGATAAATATCACACGAGGGTCATTAAATCCTGCTAGTCTGTAGGTCATGTATAATGCAAACTTCTGAAGCTTGGCAAAATTTAATGTCAACTTGTGGTGTCATTACTTACAACCAGTGCTGTGCTTGGTGTCAATAAATGTATAATGTAGACCCGCTTACACTGCAGTACTCTCTTCCAAGAAGTCTTCTGTGCCACCCAGAGAGGGCAAGGGCATAGTGTTAGCACAGGGCTCCCATCATTAAGTCAGATGAAGGTCACACTTGTGGGTAATTCACTCTGCATTCTGTACTCTGCAATCTTCCTCCGTTTAAGTGATTTATTTGGGTAATCCTTGTGAACAGTTCTAATCTCTTCTGAATGCTGCAGATAAGGCGACTGTAAGGTTGGGTTCACGTATGAGCTGCATGCCTCTCACAGCAGTGGTCAGGTGCGTATTTTTTTCACCGTTTCAGGTCCGATTCAAGCTCGTATTTTGGGCTGAATTCGGACCTGAAACAGAACAAAAGACGCACAGCTTTTTTTTTGCAAAACACACCGGACGTGCTGCGGAGAAATGTGAACCGGCTCCAAGGCCAGACTGGGAATAAAATCCAGCCCTGGAAAAAAATTCATACCAGCCCAACAGAAACGTCATTATTTTCTTGTTCATGAAAGGGAAAACCATACATTTTAAAGCACATTTGAAGAATGTATTACACAGGTGTCAAACACAAGGCCCGCGGGCCTAATCTGGCCCTCCAGGCCATTTCATGTGGCCCTCGCACCTCTCCTGCAGCAGGAGAACTCTGGTCCTCCTCAAGACTTTTACTTTCTGATTTTAAGCAATCAATCCAGCTTCTTCCCAGCAGCAGCATAAGGAAAGGGGGGTGCACTGTGATGTAAGGAAGAGTGAGGGATTAAACTTCTGATGGTGGGGTGGCTCTTGACATCTAATGTAAGGGGAGGGGATGTGCTGGACATCTAATCTTACAGATACAACCGTCCCTTTTGGGGGCACTCATAATGCTGATGCAGCCCATGATGAAATTGAGTTTGACACCCCTGATGTATTATATATATATATATATATATATATATATATATATATATATATATATATATATATGACAGATATGAAAGCAAGTGTGTATATATATATATATATATATATATACACATATATATATATATATATATATATATATATATATATATACACATATATATATATATATATATATATATATATATATATATATATATATATATACTGTAAGCAAATTTCAGTTAAAAGTGCTAAAAGTGGTCAAGCATCAGGGGGGACCCCAGGAACTCTGGAAACGTAGGGGGGGACAGGACTCTGTTGACCAGAGACCACCTTCCACAGAAAGAATACACATTTGGGTTACTAATATTGGGAGAAACCTTTATATCAGAACCCCCCCTTGCATTGTTGTATTCACTCCCCCCTTACATCAGTGACCCCCCCCTCAGACTGGCCTTGCGGCACTGTCACTGACCTCCTCTCAGGTGCACCTTGCAGGGCTCAGTCAGTCGGCTCCAGCTTGGTTTGGTGACTCTGGTTTTATCCTATAGTCTTCTCTCCACAGTCCACACGTCTGACTTCTCCCATGACCCCCATCCCAGCAGCACTCCCTCGCTTGACTCCTCTCCAGACTCCCTCAGAGACTGCAGACATGATATAAGACAAGAGATGTTTAAAGGTTGCAGACATGATACAAGAGATGGTCAGAGACTGCAGACATGATACAAGAGATGGTCAGAGACTGCAGACATGATACAAGAGATGGTCAGAGACTGCAGACATGATACAAGAGATGGTCAGAGAATGCAGACATGGTACAAGTGATGGTCAGACACTGCAGACATGGTACAAGTGATGGTCTGAGAATGCAGACATGGTACAAGAGATGATCAGAGACTGCAGACATGGTGCAAGAGATCAATGCAGCCTCACTGTGCCCATCAATTCAGCCTCACTGTGCCCATCAATGCAGCCTCACTGTGCCCATCAATGCAGCCTTACTGAGCATATGAATGCAGCCTTACTGTCCATGAATGCTGCCCAGCCTTACTGTCCATGAGAATGCAGTCCAGCCTTACTGTACATGAAAGAAGCCCAGCCTTACTGTCCATGCATGCAGCCCAGCCTTACTGTCCATGCATGCAGCCCAGCCTTACTGTCCATGCATGCAGCCCAGCCTTACTGTCCATGCATGCAGCCCAGCCTTACTGTCCATGCATGCAGCCCAGCCCAGCCTTACTGTCCATGAATGCAGCCTTACTGAGCCCATCAATACATACTTGCCTGGATCATATATACACCAGATATCTCCTGCGCTGTGTGTGAGAGCTGGGTCTGTGTTCAGCTGCCTGTAGGAAGGTCCAATCAGTGTTCCATGATCCATCTACTATCACACGAGCAGGTCTAGAGGGGCGGGACCTTCCTACAGGCAGCACAGCCGAACACAGACCCAGCTCTCACACACAGTGTGGGAGATGCCCGATGTATGACACATAGGAGAGAGAGGGGGGGGTGCTGCATTCAGCTGCACCTCAAAGCAGCCCCAGGACAGGCAGCCTACCGGGAATTATCCCGCTATCCCGGTGGGCCAGTCCGGCCCTGACGGGCTCCAAAGAGAGCCAGTCAAAATCTCCTGCTATTGCGAATTGGATGCGAGAATTCCGCATCCAATTTGCAATGCCCCCGCATCCAATTTGCAATGGTGTGAACCCAGCCTAAAGCTATTTAAAAACAAAAATTACGAAAATTCTTAGTACCATATAATGACTTGACGAGTGCTTTTACCATTTGATTATGGACCAAACAAAGACCACATACGCTGTTATAAATTAGCGCCCAATGCATTCAGGGGCATATGTCACTGAATGCATAGGGCCCTAAACACAAGTACAACATAGTACAAGGCCCAGCACTATCTATCTGCAGCATATTTAAGCCTGCCATAGACTGTGACAGACAGCAGGGCTGCATGCTGCACCTGTGCTTCTATCTTCAGGAATATACTGTGTAGCACTACTCCCGTAGGAGCCGCAGGAATTTTGCAGAGTTCTTCCCCAAACTTCAGTCCCGCAGCCAGGCACACTGCAGGCTCATTCACTCTTCTACAAAAAACAGTCTAGGGGATGTTGTTTTTTTGTTGTTTTTATTTTTGGAGAACTTGTGTAGGGATGTGGGTAGTGGTGGGATACTCCAGGAATGTACATTGAGGACTTAATCTTTCTTCCTTGCTTAAAGTAGTAGTAGAACAAGTAGAGCAAAGTGGGCAACATCTAGACAGAGCTTTTCAGGACCACCAACTGGTGTCCCCTTTAACAGGCCCACAACTGACTATGGCCAGAGGGGTACCTAAAGCACTAGGTCCCCAAGATCCAGCAAAGTATGTACTCACAAGGCCCAAGGACAGATGGATGCCGCCTTCCAATCTTCCAAGCTATGCCCCCCCCCCCTCCAGTGATACCAGACAGATCTATGGCAGACAGCTCCCCTCAGTCAGCTTCTTCTAAACACCTGGGTTTCTGCTTTCCTTCCTCGGGTCTTCCCCACCTGTGCCTGAGAGAGCAGCATGCCCCTCTAAGGCTGGACTCCTCCACTCTGGGACAAGTACCAGAACTCATTGTGCTCACTCAATAAATGCAGTCTCCCAACCCCCTTCAGAGCTTGCCTCTTTGGGATAGGCCAGGGCTGTATAAATATTCATGCTACCATCTGCATAGCTTCACACCTACTATCCAGAAACTTCTCAAGTCTCCTGAATACAGAAGAAGCGATGGGCCAGACTGCCAGCAGCTAAACACACTGAGCAGACCTAACTAGCAAATGTCAGCTTCACTGATTACAGTGAGTAGAATATTTTTTTGCCTGCCAACAATTTCAGTGCAATACAGTGTGGCAACTAAATTTGCAAAAACACAACTTAACAGCTATCCAACTATCCTAGCACCTACCTAGGAGGTTGCTACAACTGTATATGCTGCAGCTGGATGGGTCTGAACACTGTGCCAAGAGGTATTCATGTTTAGAGCCCTATGCATTCAAGGACATATGCCCTGAATGTAGGGCTTCTGCATCTAGGGCATATGTCCCTGAGCGCATTGGGGCCTTAAACACGAGTACAAGGTCAAGCCTTGTCAACCCAATGCATATTTAGGCCTGCCATAGACTTTGGCAGACAGCAGGGTTGGTGGCTTTAACATCACCAAGAGCCTTTACTATCACTTTCCTGCCTGCAGATAACAAGCATTGAAGACTTAGGCCCCATACACACCATAGAATCTATCCGCAGATAAATCCCATCAAATGGGTTTCTGCGGATAGATCCTATGGTGTGTACACTCCGTCGGATATCTATCCGCGGATAAATCTCCCCTGGGATGGATTTCCAGCAGATGGATATTTGCTGACATGCTCAACAAATCCATCTGCTGGAATCCATTCCAACGGATGGATCCGCTCGTCTGTACAGACTTACCGGATCCATCCGTCCAAAGGGATTCCCCGCACGCGTCGTAATGATTTGACGCATGCGTGGAATTCCTTATATGACAGCGTCGCGCCCGTCGCCGCGTCATAATAGCGGCGACGGCGCGACACGTCATCGGCAGAGGATTTCAGCGGGGATTTCAATGCGATGGTGAGTACACGCCATCGCATAGAAATCCTCTGAAATCCTCGAGAGGATTTATCCGCGGATACGGTCCGCTGGACCGTATCTGCGGATAAATCCTCTCGTGTGTATGGGGCCTTAGTATATGCATGTTGAGAACTTGGGGACTGGGTAAAAGTCCATCAGGATAGTTCTTACAACCCCACTGCAATGCTATGAGAAGACCTTCAAAGAAGAGCATTAAGGATATACTGTGATTTTGTCAGTTCAGTTTGTCCTGAATTGGAAAACTGACAATATTTTTCTATAAGTAAGGATTACAGGAAAACAAGAAGAACTTCTAAAGGGTTAAGCCCTGTACACACGATCGTATATCTGATGGAATCTAATCCGATGGATTTTTTCGTCGGATATCCGGTGAAGCTGACTTTCATCAGTCTTGCCTACACACCATCGGTTAAAAATCCGATCTTGTCCAACGCGGTGACGTAAAACACTAAGACATGCTGAGAAAAATGAAGTTCAATGCTTCCGAGCATGCGTCGACTTGATTCTGAGCATGCATGGATTTTTGACCAATGGACTTCCACACAGACGACCGTTTTTTTCTATCGTTTTTTATCCATAGGAAATTTTTAAAACATGTTCTATTTTTTTTCACCGATGGAAAACAAACTGATGGGGCCCACACACGATCGGTTTTCCGATGAAAACGGTCCATCAGTCCTTTTTCATCAGACAAACCGATCGTGTGTACAGGGCTTTAAAGTCTGATGTGAAGGAAAAGAAGTGTATGGGTATCCGTAGAAGAATAGAAGTTGCTGTCAATGTCAGACTGGGTGAAAAAGACAAAGTAGCTCTAAAGAAGAAGTTTTCAAGCAACAAATAAATGGAAGAGAAGGGTTATTAGGTAATCTCACATTAGGTCAATTGATAGAGATTTAGGTAATTTATTACCACTGACAACACGGTTTAGCTGTCTATTGTCTAGAAACCACTTAGGCTGGCCTTGGATGTCTCAAAGTGTGTCTGATTCAAGCTGAATTTGAACTGTGGGTACCCTGCAAGCACCAACTGGATCAACAAAGTCGATTTAAAAATCGAAAAAGGAAACTTATTGGTCGGTCAGTGACTGCATCCTATGCAGTCACATCGGTATTGGGACGGTTTCTACATACAATAGCCGGTAGTGCAGATTTCTCTAGTTCATATTTAGCATGGATGGAAAATCAATTACATTTCTTTAATTTGGCCCTGCAGGCTAATAGAGCAAAAGTCAATTTGTGTATGGCTAGCTTTAAGCTCAGGTTTAAATGTAATAAATATTTCCATGTAGATAATAAATACTACATGCAAAATTGTCGAATTCATGCAACTTTTGTAAGATCAAAAAACTTAAATTACGTTATTGGTCATAGTATAGTAAGGTAACAGTTAGTAGGGAGCCTGACATAGCACGTAGAAAGGGTCCCTGCTTTGCTGTCTTTTGGAGCATCTACCTTAAAGTGTTACTAAACTCACAACAGTAAAATCTGTCTGTATATGCAGTAAAGTATGCTTGTTATACTCACTGTGGAACCTAAGAGGTTAATCCTCTGCATTGTGTAAAAAGGCTGTTTGATTCTGTCTTCTCTGATCTTCCCCTTCTTCCACTGTCCCCAATCTATCTGCTGATTTTTCATGGGAGGGTGCATGCGATTAGCACAGGGAAAATCAGCACTGTCCAGACAGAGGGTCAGGGTCCTGCAGCCTCATAGGACAGTCAGAGGAGAATGAAAACTCCTACTACAAGCTTTAACCATAAGACTGCTATATACTGCCAATGAGAAAAGGTATTTAGCAGTTTATATTTACTAAAATAATTGCATTTGCATGTTCTGTGTACTGTGGGAGACCAGATATAGTGACTGCAGGGTCCTGGGTTTAGTAAGTTTAGAAGAACTTGTTTTTTTTACTTGTACCAGTGCCTGGCATATTGAATATGAAGCGGATTGTGGCTTCCTGAGGAAACACAGCTGGCTCCTCACTGCGCATGCGTGAGCAGTCCTGCAGCCTTCTGAGACATGTGACGTGTCCCAGGGGGCTGCAGAAGGGGATGAGGCGGGACAAAGGACACCTTCCTCACCTAGATGAGGATTGCGGAATGGGAGTGGGTTCCAATAAAAATCAGTACTTGCTCCCGTTTTTGAGACCAAAAAAAACGAGCTTGACTGGGGGGACCGATGGAACCTGCAGGACTTCACTTTTTTTGAGTGATGTTCCCCTTTAATTGCATTGCAACTAAAAAGTTTAATGATATTGGTTTATACATTTTCAGCTGTTTTTGCTTTCTGTTACTATTTTTATAGAACATCCTGATTCAGCTGTGCATGTAATCTGTGCCTATTAAACTTTTTTAGGAAAGAATCACGATTAGCCGATAAGATGTGAAAAGAAGCCTAGAGCCCCAATTGATGATTGTAAGGCTACATTCACACCTGAGCGTAGTGTTTTTGGTCGTTTTTTCCGGCGTTTTGTCGCGGGTATTCATGCGTGTTTGCATACAGCGTCGTCCGACGTTTTTGTACTTCAACGTTTTTTATTTTAGCCAATAGGAAAAATTATCATCTTTTCATCACTTGTTGCTATGTTTGTAGATTTTTTTTTATCTTCTGCCTGGGTGAAATGTTCTATTGATTAAAGTGACAAAACGCCCGTAGAAACGCTCGTTGTTGCGCTGGACGCTTGAATCGAGCGTTTCCATTACTTTCTATGGGAAATACAAACCCTCAAAAACGCCCAAACCGCCCAATTCGCGTGACAAAAAAGGGTCCGGAACTTGTTTGAGCTTCAGGCGTTCGGCGTCAGGCGTTTTGGAGTGGAGATGTGAACCATCTCCATAGGGAATAGTGTATTTTTTCCCCTCTAGCGTTTTGGAGCGTCACGCTTCAGGCGACAAAACGCTCAGGTGTGAATGGGGCCTAAATATGAAATATATGTATGCAGTACTTTGTATTTAATAAATCATAATACATATAATTATGTAAAAAATACATAAACATGATACATTACCTCTGAGGTCCAGTATGCAAATGAAACAGCCCAGAAATAAAAAAAGTTCTCAGTATTCTAAAACTGAACACAGAACCTCAGCCATCCTTCTTGGTGCTGAAGAAAACGAGTTGGATCTGAATTAGCTGTGCTTGCACTTGGAACCAAAATCCCAAATTCATCAGTTTCCTACCTTATCATGAGTCTACAGATATACGGAGAGTGTGGAAAGCATCAGCATTTATTGGTGCCAATACAGGTCTGATTGATTTTCATATTTCAGAGAAGGGAGACGTGACCTTTAATGGAACAAAGAAAGAATGAACACGGGTTTAATTTGTAGCTGATATCATTCCACCGTTGTTCATTCAAGCTGTGATATATGAGTTGGATATCATTGCATTAAATGGATATTTGTCATCTTCTAAACTACCACGTTATGTATTCCAAGATAAAAATTGTAATAACCAGAACAAACATACGACTACATTTGCCATATGACCAAGATCTCTAAGCATCGCAGGGCAATGTGGGATTAAAAAGTGTTTTTGTTGTCATATTTTACTCCTTTTAGAAAGATTTCTCCTATTTTCCTTTCCTACTGACCATTGTCAGCATCATTGGAAATAGAGCTGATACCTCTGAAAGTAGAACTATAGGCAAAAAAAAAATCATTATTATTTTGGGTAGAGCAAGGGAGGATTAAACCCTCTGTCAGATTAGTCTTTCCCATCTGTGTCCCATTTCTGAGATTTTCCTTCACTTCCTGTCCTATAGCTAAACAAGAGGTGAGAAGAAATCCCTGCAATTTTTTTTCCCTCTATTACTGGGGACAACCCAAAATTTGTGATGTTCTTTTACTTTCACTTTCAGTGATAATAGTAAACAGGACAAATGGAGAAAGTGAATCTCACGAAGACACACAGCAATAAAAATGGACAAACTATCCAATAATCAAAAAAAATTATAATATTGCGTTAGTTATACTTTAATCACTGGAAAAGCAATTGGCGGTGGTAAGAGTTGGTGGTGCAGTGCAGCTGTAGTGTGGACGTGGCTTGTCCTACATGGCAAAAGAGGCATACTTATGCACACCATAAATGGGTCCAAATCTGAATGATTTGTTGATTGAATATCGAAAATGTGTGCATTTTGTAATCTGATGATGCCACCCACCATTGATTTCGAAATTCGACCAACCAAAACCTTCAATTTCACCTCATGTTGTTAAGGAAAAATTAGTGGCCAGAATCTTCTTTTCCTTCCAGGTCACAACTCATGGGCATTTCTTTTTCTATTATATTTCTCGCACGATTCTCCCATCATTGATTAGAAATTTGCTTGTTTAAAAAATTTCCAACGTGCCCAATCACTTAAATTCGATGGCCGCACGGAAATCGGCTGTTGATGCGGCCACACTAATGATCGTAAATTGAACGAATAATCGAAGGTGAAATTTTCGAATGAAAAATCGTTCGTAACACGTTAATAGCTGGCCCTAGACGAAAAAAACAAAAAATTGGACATACTTCACCTTTTCTATTAGAAGCACATGTTCTCTTGACCTAAAAGAGCCTGCTAGCTTCTAGGTTGGACTGACTACTTACTGAGCTTCATATTCCTGTATCCATACTATTTAGGTCTCTGTTTTTTTTTGTCAAAAAGTATTAAGCAATTAAAAGAATTAAGCAAACCAAAACTATGTTACATATTGCTTGGTATAGCATTCCATAATCAGAGTTCAAGTGTTTCCAGTGAAGGACACTGTAGACCTCCAACTTTGTGGTAACAGTTTGAAGATGGTCCTTTTCTGATCCAGTATGACTGTACCCCTCTACACAAAGCCAGCTCCATAAAGACATGATTTAGTGAGTTTCGTGTCTGGAGATGTATAGAATAAAAAAAAAGAACATACTGCACCTACTCCAATCTATGATGCAACATCGGTGTAATGTGTATGTGCTATCTCGCGCCAAAAAATTAAGTAAATAAATGTGTATAAGCAGCTACCCAAAAATAATCGAAAGATTATAACATGGAAAATAAGTGGGGGATGGGTGCGCTATAAATTAATATTTATATAATAAAAACTGTATATATATATAAATATGTGAAACACCTGTGAATAATGATACATCTAACATTAAAGTCCATGTGCACTTGATTGAATGTGAAATCAAGCCCAGATAACCATAGTAATGAACTTGGTAAGAACTGGGCTCAAGTGAATTAGTCCCGTGATGATAAACAAAAACAAAAAAGAAGAAAAACGTCCCAAAGAAGATCCTCAGAGGAAAAAACTGAAGTCAATAGTGCTTCCAATGTGTTCCACCTTCACCATATGATCAAACACCCGAAGTGGATAAGTGAAATGGCTCCTTACCAGATGGATATGTCCCTTAGTTTGGTATCAAACAAGGAGACATATATAGCTTAAAACAGGATCACTTTGTAGAGTCTGCTGTATCCTAGCAAGGATGTAAATGCCAGTCTTGGACGTCCCAATATATAACATGAAAGACAGAATGGTGCCAATATAGTGTAGTAGGTTTATTAAAATTAAAAAGACTTAACATAAAAGGAGCCAAATGGCCGCCTACCATAAGAAGTGCCTGTGACCCGGCACTGAGGCTGTAGCGCGTAGGGTAGGTGTGTCACAATGTATACCACGAGTGTATACCGCTGTTTCGATCTCTCATCGGTGGAGCGTGCGTTCCACCTCGGCAATGTCCGGAACCAGCGTTGGCAGGAAGTGACGTTTCGTGCGTGGTTGAGTGCCGCCCCGACGTACGTTTCGTTGTGAATTGCCTCCTGAAGACGATTCACAACGAAACGTACGTCGGGGCGGCACTCAACCACGCACGAAACGTCACTTCCTGCCAACGCTGGTTCCGGACATTGCCGAGGTGGAACGCACGCTCCACCGATGAGAGATCGAAACAGCGGTATACACTCGTGGTATACATTGTGACACACCTACCCTACGCGCTACAGCCTCAGTGCCGGGTCACAGGCACTTCTTATGGTAGGCGGCCATTTGGCTCCTTTTATGTTAAGTCTTTTTAATTTTAATAAACCTACTACACTATATTGGCACCATTCTGTCTTTCATGTTATATATTGGGACGTCCAAGACTGGCATTTACATCCTTGCTAGGATACAGCAGACTCTACAAAGTGATCCTGTTTTAAGCTATATATGTCTCCTTGTTTGATACCAAACTAAGGGACATATCCATCTGGTAAGGAGCCATTTCACTTATCCACTTCGGGTGTTTGATCATATGGTGAAGGTGGAACACATTGGAAGCACTATTGACTTCAGTTTTTTCCTCTGAGGATCTTCTTTGGGACGTTTTTCTTCTTTTTTGTTTTTGTTTATCATCACGGGACTAATTCACTTGAGCCCAGTTCTTACCAAGTTCATTACTATGGTTATCTGGGCTTGATTTCACATTCAATCAAGTGCACATGGACTTTAATGTTAGATGTATCATTATTCACAGGTGTTTCACATATTTATATATATATACAGTTTTTATTATATAAATATTAATTTATAGCGCACCCATCCCCCACTTATTTAACATCGGTGTAATGCTGCAGCTGTCCCAGATCGGCTCTAAGCTTGAGAACTGAGCAATCACACAACCGCTTATTACTCAGTTCTCATGGAGAGCAGTGACTGTTAGGGCTAGTTTACACTTGCTTCAAAACATGGCCTTGGACAGGCTTTGTTAAAGCTCTCTGAACGCCCCTGTCACTATAGAAAATGGTTAGCTTACAGTCCTGTATCCACCGTGCTTTTGCTTGGTGCTTTGATGAGGCTTCAATGAGGCTTCGGTGGGGCTTTGATAAAGCTTTGGTGGAACTTCAACGGGGCTTCTAAGAGCCTTTGGTGGGGCTTCGGTGAGGCTTTGTGGGGCTTCAGTGAGGCTTCGGTGGAGCTTTAAGCTAGTTTTGCCATAGACTTCTATGGTGGCTTTGAAGAAACTTTGAAGCACCACTAAAGCTACATGTGGGATAATTTTTGAAGCAACACCAAAGCAAAAGCAAGGTGTAAACAGGACTGTAAGCTAACCATTTTATTTAATGACAGGAGCTTTGACAAAGCCTGTCTAAAGCCTTGTTTTGAAGCAAGTGTAAACTTGCCGTTAAAGAGTGTTGAAGCCAAAGCAAGTGTAAATGAGCCCTTAGTGACTGCTCTCCACTCTGCTCCTCCAGTGTTAGCTGGAGCGCCAAGCAGAGGGAGGGGGTGGGCTTTGACTCTCAGCTGTTGGCTGAGAGGTGGAGCCAGCTGTCGATCAGGCAGTTGGATGGATCCTAACAATATTGTTGGGATTTTTCCAGAGCCTGGAGTGGCTCTGACACACCAACTGGTAGCGGATAATAGGCTGCTATCAGCTGACTCTGGGTCACAGTAGAGCAAAAGTATGTGCAATCCTGTGACACACAAGAGATGTATGTCCATAAAAGCTTTGCTTTTACTTCTCTTTTATAGTATATCTAAACCCAAGAACAAACATGTAATATACTGCAGCTTACCAATCCTTATAGGTGGTGGCTATATCATTTTCTTTCTATGGACTAAGCACATTTTGTGCAAGGTCTGAAAAATACCTGTTAAGGCCCCGTACACACGGTCAGACTTTTTGCCAACAAACTTCATCGGACAAAAAGTTTGGTCTGCAAACGGACAAACTTCACGTCAATAAAAGTCCGATGGTGCCTAGTCCGACCGTGTGTACAGCAAGCCATGGGACTTTTGTACAAAGTGCAAATACGCATGCTCAGAACCAATGTTCAAATCAACCAACAATAGCAGAAGTTAACCAAAGGGTGGCGGTAAAGAGCAGAAAAACCATGTGATGTTGGGAAAGTTTTAGAAAAGTTTGCAGAAAAGTCAGAGCGTGTGTATGCTATGGGTGTGACCGGACAACTCCCTTCGGACAAAAATCCAAGGGAAAGTTTGTTTGATGTCCGACCGTGTGTACGAGGCTTTAGCCTTGCTAGAAATCCAATATCCAGATTGTAGATTTTTGTATACTGAATTGAAATCTCAAGCAATAGTATCAGCTTTCCAATGCTATTATCTGTAAACTGCCTAACCCCTTCTCTCTATATAATGGAGAAAAGGAGAGGAAAATGTGTTTATAATCCAAACCAGGAGAGCACGCTAGGATGACAATGTTGCTTCTCTATAGACACTGTATGGTGAGTGGGCGGTGTCACCTTAGGACAGGAAGTGTGTTGCTGGCAGGATACCAAGTTGGAAAGATTTGAATAAGATTTTAACTGGACAGCATTAAAAAAAAAGAAGAAGCAAAAAACAAAAACAAAAAACAGGTTGCCGGTTTCAAATGGACAGGTGGCAACCCTAGTTTATAGTAATGGAATATCGCCCTAACTTGGGCACAGACAGTAATAAAAACCTGACACGTCTTCAGGACTCCTTGAAGGCCCCCTGTGATGGACTCTTCTGACAGCCAATGGGCAGCATCGGTGCCACCAGAAAGCAATGTGGGCCTTGCAGACCAGACCCTTCCACATTCCAGAGCAGAAAAAAAAGCTTGGGGCCGGGCTGTCATGTGACCAGAGTTTTAGGTGTCTAATTGGGGCTTTTTTTTTTCCAAAATCTTTTATTCATTTTTTTACAAAACAGTACAATTAATACAACATAAAATCAATATACAGACTAACATATATGGTCTCAGAATGTACCCTTTTCATTGAAAAAATATTAAAAACTATATCTTCTTCTACCAATATTATGTACTACTCCTGGATTTCTCCATCATTCCACCCCAGGGCCAATCCTTCCCTTTTCACTCTCCAAGGGAGATACCCAGAAATAGGACCACACTACCTATACCTACATTGAATGGAGGGGGGGAGGACATATAAGAGAGAGAGAGAGGAGAGAGAGAGAGAGAGAGAGAGAGAGAGAGATGGAGAGAGAAAAAAAAACACAAAAACAAAAACAAAAACAAAAAAATATATGAACTACCCCATAGGAAGGAGAATAAAACTAAAAAACATTTTCTCCTATATTGTAGAGGGGAAAGAAAAAGAAAAAGACAACACTTTCCCCTGTGTTGTGAAGAGGAAAAAAAAAAAAAACACACTGATTCCGACTAGGATATAGTGAGAAGTGTAGGGGTTAATCCCCTTATTGTGTATTTACTTGAGTGTACAAAACCAGGAGGGGGGTGTGAAAAAGGAAGAGAGACACTAAGTCCCTCTAAAATACAGTGAAAAATATAGGGGTTAATTCCCCTAATTGTGTATTTACTTAAGTATAAGAAAAAAAGAAACACTAAGTCCTACTAGAATGTAGTGAGAAATGTAGGGGTAATTCCCCTTATTGTGTATTTACATGAGTGTACAAAACCAGGAAGGAGTTGTAAAAAAACAAAAAAAAAGAAGAAAGACACTAAGTCCCTCTAAAATATCGTGAAGAATATAGGGGCTAATTCCCCTTATTGTGTATTTACTTAAATATACAAAAACAAGAAGGAGTTGTGGGGAAAAAAAAAAGGAAGACACTAAGTCCATCTAGAATATAGTGAAAGGTGTAGGGGTTAATTCCCCTTATTGTGTATTCACTTAAGTGTACAAAAATAAGAAGGCACGAGAAAAAAAAAAAAAAAAAAAAACACATAATCAGAGAGGGAATAAAACGATTACCCCTATGTTGTGGGGGAAAAAAAAACAAAAAAAAAGAAAAATAGAGACACAAAAAACATTCTATTATATGGGCTATAATTTTCCCCTATTGTGCAAATTACCCACGTTTTGAAATATAGACCCCCACCACCGAAAAAGAAAAAAAAAACAAGTGCGAGGGGAGGAGGGGACCCTATAAGGGTTCCCACCAACGGTCTCCTCTATTCCCCTCCACTCTCTCCCTCCTCATCTCCCCCCTCCCTCCCCCTAGCTCTAAAATCCCTCCATCCCCTCCAGGTCATTTCATATCTTGGCCCAGACTCTACCTGAAAGGACCACAACTCCTCCATCACTTTCATTTTATCAATTTCTTGGAGCCATTCCCCTATCGAGGGTACTCTTTTTTCCCTCCAGTTCCTAGGTATTAGTGCCTTGGCTCCGTTCAGTAGGAACGGGACCAAGGAACCTCTATATTTTTTCCTGGACATACTCGTAGTGTGGAACAAACATTCCCATGGATCATATCTTATCTCATATCCACTGATTTTTTTTATCAGACCTAGTATCTCCCGCCAATATACCTGTATGAGGGGGCATTGCCACCATATGTGGGCATGAGTTCCCTCCATCCCGCACTCCCTCCAGCATAAGGGGGACGCCTCACTATTCATTCTGTGCAGTTTAATTGGTACATAGTACCATTTAGTAAGTAGCTTATAATTGGTTTCTTTTACTTTTGCATCCATCGTTGTAGCCTGGACGTATTCTAGCACCTGTCTCTTCTTCTTATTGGATATAGTTTGATTAAGTTCTATTTCCCAGCTTTCTATCATTTTCAATTTCCCTAACTCTATCTTGGTTGTCAACATCTTGTAGAGACTTGATATTCCCCCTTTCCCAGGTTCTCCTTGGGTCATAAGTTTTTCCCATTGATTTAGTTAATTCATAGCTCGCAAGGGCTTCGACAAAGTGCCAACAAAATGTTGGACTTGTCTGTGTCTCCACCTATCTCCTGGGTACTGTCCATATTTCTCTTGAAATTCTCCCACCGGACACACTTCATTTCCTTTTATTATATCCTTCAATCTTGGAGTGTCTGAAGTTGCCCACCTCCGGTATAATCCCCCCTCCTTGCCAGGCGGAAAGAAATCCGTACCTGTAAGTGGCAACAGCAGACTATTATAGGGCAATTTATTTTTCTTACAGACCTTATTCCATATTCTAAAAGTTTCTTTTGTTATTACAGGAATATCCAGGGGTAGTCCTCTATATTGCCTCGGTACCCATATTATATTTCCCAGCTCTTTTTTACTTAAACTTTCTTCGACTTCTACCCACTTTTTTTTGCTTCCACCCTCCCCCTGCGCCCAATCTGTAATCCTCCTCAGTACTGCCGCCTCATAGTACCTTCTGAAGTCCGGCAGCTGTATTCCTCCTTCCTCTTTAGATCTAATCAGAGTCTCCACTGCTATACGCAGCTTTTTCCCCCTCCATATGAAACCTCCTATTATCTGATCCAGGATTTTAAAATATATTTCTGGGATTTTTATCGGAAGTGTTTGAAAAATATAAAGAACTTTAGGCAAAATCATCATTTTTATAGTATTCACCCTTCCCCACCATGATACTCTATCTATACTATATCCTTTTAAATCTGATTTTACCTTATTCAGTAGTAGTATATAGTTGTCTTCATAGAAGCACTTTTCCGTGCAAGACAAGTATATACCTAAATATTTCATCCTCCTCTGCTTCTATTTGAATGGATAGAGCCCCTCCAATTCCCTACGATCCTGTGGACTTAATGATATACTTAGTATCTCCGTTTTGTCTTTATTAATTTTGAGATTCGAAATCTCCCCATACTGTTCATATTCCGCCATTTTTTTAGGCAGTGTCTCCCTGGGGTTAGATACAAACAGCATCATGTCATCCGCGAAGGCAGATATCTTGTGCTCTCTTCTCTCTAGTTTTATCCCTTCTATATCCTGATTCTTCCGTATTGTTTCCAATAAAGGCTCCAATGACAGGACGAATAGGAGAGGCGAAAGCGGACAACCTTGCCGGGTTCCATTATACAGTGAAAAGCTGTCCGAAAGGGTGCCATTCACCCTCACCTTGGGGCTTTTAGGTAAAAAAATAACAATATGTACAGGTGGTGAAGTGGTAAAGGATTTTCTTTTTTATTCCTGGAGATTTGCTTTAAGCTGAGATGTATTTCTGAAAAGAACCTTTAAACAAAATGGCTCTGACAATTTTCTTGAGTGTGGTCATACGGTAGATAAAACAATTTCCTCTCTCCTGGAGATGTAAAGAAGTAGAGTGAATATGTTGCACTACCTGTCCTGTAAATGCAGTGATTACAGTAACTGGATGGACGCCTACTGGCACACAAAATTACACGGCTTTTTATTCTACAGATGGCTCCTCTACTGTCCTCAGTAATTGAATATCACACAGTTCATCATACTCTGGTTTCTTCCTGCTGTAGCAAAGTTATCAACCTTGTATTACTAGCTGAACCACGGTTATATAGTCTAGTATTGTTTTGTAAATTAATTGACTGAATTATGTTATTGTATATGAGATGACCAAGGGGAATATTTAAGAAAAACAGTGGGCAAATCAAGGTATTTTTTAATGCATTTACCAGCATTTAAATCTTAGGTCTGGGCTTTTTTTTTTTATATAATCTTTATTTATGGTTTACAAATACAAAAAAAAAAAAAAAAACAGATCACCAGAGGCAGCCATGTTGCGTAACAGAGCGACTAAAAGACTGCACGAGTTAGTACATCATATATCGCCTCAAGACATGTCATAGATCTCATCCAAAATAGTGCAAATAAAAAAAGAAGAAAGAAAACAAAATGAATACCAAACGTACAACCCAAGCATTTCTGGGTTATGTCCTTCCGAAGAGGACTCAACACAGGTCTGGCTACAGCAACACATAGTACAGCACAACACATAATGTGGGAGGAGTGGAGTGATCCGAGGGAGCTTGTCCCCCAATGAGATCCAGCCACAAATAATGTTTGAGTCATTTGGCAAAAGGCAGCTGTAAAATATCTACAAAAATGGACACAAATCCAGCCAGCAACAAAATCAGTGCGCAACACAACCCTTTTGGTCAAATGTTGTCCTCCCCCACCATTTCTCAAAAAAAAAAAATCTTCCAAAACAGATTTCCACTCATCTAAGTCCAACCATCAGTGTCACTAACTGAAACCTTTTAAAATAATAGAGCCTGGTGATCTTGTGCTGTAGTCTAGGCCCACCTCATTGCCACCCTCATGGGGATAACAATGGAGGACTGGCCAGGGGCTTAAATACAGCCAACTAGCCATTTCTTTGTAGGGACAGATTTCTGTGGGAAAGTATACCCTATAAGTGTGCTATAGAGCCACATTGATTGTGGTTGTTCCTAAAGGAAACTGTTTATTATGACACACCTTCATATCTTCCAACATCACTTTCCTTTGTGGCTCTTAGCATTCAGTTACATGACATCTCAAAGCCCCAAAGGAAGTTGGTGCTGGAAGACTTCAGACTGCCATATGCTGTGATCACAGGTCTGAACAGACAGTGAGTAGCTATGTCATGCCCAGCTTGTGTAACTGACTGCAGCTCCCCCTCGGGGGGGTAAAGTCTATCTGTCCCGTATTCTTCTGTGTGACGTCATCACACTGCTGTAGTCGTCTGGAGCTCTGAAGGACTCTAGGAAGTGCAGTGATGTAGGCACCTGAAGGACAACCCTCATCTTTGACCCTCTGCAATGAGAAAGAGAGAAGGCTTTAGTTATTTTTTTAAATAATGTAGAATTTAGTTTTTTTGGAGGGGGGGGTGTTTATGAAGGGATTTTAGTTTAACAGAAATCTAGATGCCAGCTCTCAAGGTCACCTAACATGTTGTAAGACTGCAGTGGCAGATTTCTTGAAAGGGTCAGTTTAACCAAAACTTTGGATGAGGTTTAGATTCGCCACTACTGATTTTGCAGCTGCAGAATTTGCAGTCCTGGTGAATTCATGTGGAAATTTGCTTGACCAATTTTTTAGAAGATAATCCATTGCCTAGCTTTCGAACATAGGTCAGCAAGCTTAGAATCAGGTCCGATCCGCCCTATAGGCTCTCTATGCAAGCTGCTTAGGGCCCCGCAAAGCTGCCCCTCAAATTACCGCCTGGTGAGAAGTCATTTTCAGCCCCTCACCCCGCTTCTCAACTCGCTGGCTGCATGGGAGAAGAGGTAAGAAGTCAGCATCCCCTGTTTCTCACTTTAATGTAAGATGTCATTTCCGACAGCAGAACACCCCCTCCCCTCCACTTCTGAACTTTAATGTGACATGTCATTTTGCTTAGGGCCCCAGGGAGGTCAGGATCGGCACTGTTGGTTGTGTCAGCCCCCTTATTAGTGAAAGGTCAGGTTACATTTAGAAATTGGCTAAAGGGGAAGGTAGTATTTATGTGTGTGTGGGGGCTTCCCAGCCCAAAGTTGAACGTTCACCAGTCCTCCCACTTTTTATGGTCTTTATGATAGAAGCACCTTGTGTGTATGCATAAAAAATTGTATTGTCAATGGTGAATCCTTGATCAAATCTATGATGTTTCATTTTAAAATGAACATTTAAAAGCGATCAGGACTGGCAAATTTAACAATGATAACAGTACCAATAACAAAGGCATAAATGGGATTTTATGAAGTGAATCCTTAGTAAAAAAGTATAACTCATTTTGTAATGATGCTAAAGCAATGTATGATCACAAATTGATCATTCAATGGTTTTTAAATATGCCCTTATGGGTGACCATATAAAACGTAATGTAGGGAAGAGATGATTCAGCTCTATGCTGTTCACTTATAACTAAAATATAAGTTTTGAGTGGCCTTGTAAGCTTCCTAATCATGCAAACATTGATGTAGAAGGGATTTGTTTATTACATTTCATTGTATTCTTTTTTATTTTTTCCTTTGTGCATTTCATTATTTGCGTACTGTTCATTTGATTGTATTATTTTACTTTATGTTTGTGTTTATTCTTTGTGAAATAAGTAACGTACAAGGGGGCCTTTTTTTACACAAAGAAAAAGGTTCTAAATGGCTGAGCGTAGCCACCGTGACCCTCAGAAGCCATTTTTAGCCTGATTCACCCTTGAACCACCTTAGTTTCATCTCTTCTATTTACTTTATAACACAACATTGCGCTCGAATTTTCCAATTTACACTCAAATTTCGGGGAAATAAAAACTCAAAATTTTGCTAATTCCTATAGGCTAAATGGGTTTCACCTATGTTGGCTTTACTGTGTATGGACTATAGATCATAAACTCTGGACAGAGACTAATGTGAATCATTCCACGCTCTCTGTGATGACACATACAGTGCCCCTTTAAAAAGCATTAAGCCCCTTAAAATTTTCCACATTTTGTCATGTTACAACCAAAAATGGAAATGTATTTTATTGGGATTTAACGTGTTAGACCAACACAAAGTGGCACATAATTGCGAAGTGGTAGGAAAATGATAAATGGTTTTTAACTTTTTTTACAAATATCTGAAAAGTGTGGCATGCATTTGTATTTAGCCCCCCAGGGTTAATCCTTTATAGAACCCTCTTTCACTGCAATTACAAGTCTTTTTGGGGATGTCTCTACCAGCTTTGCACATCTAGAGAATTGATTTTTTGCCCATTCTTCTCAATAGCTCAAGCTGTGTCAGATTGGATGGAGAGCGTCTGTGAACAGCAATTTTCAAGTCTTGCCACAGATTATCAATTGGATTTAGGTCTGGACTTTGACTGGGCCATTCTAGCACATGAATATGCTTTGATCTAAATAATTCCATTGTAGCTCTGGCTGTATATTTGGGGTCCTTGGCCCGCTGGTGAACCTCCACCCCTGTCTCCTTTCAGTCTTTTGCAGACTCTAAGTTTTCTTCTAAGATTGCCCTGTATTTGGCTCCATCCATCTTCCCATCAACTCTGGCCAGCTTCCCTGTTCCTGCTGAAGAAAAGTATCCCCACAACATGATGCTGCCACCACCATGTTTCACGGTGGGGATGGTGTGTTCAGGGTGATGTGCAGTGTTGGTTTTCCACACCATAGCATTTCGCTTTTAGGCCAAAAAGTAAAGTTTTGGTCTCATCTGACCTGAGCACCTTCTTGCACATGTTTGCTGTGTCCCCCACGTGGCTTTTTTGCAAACTGCAAATGGGATTTCTTATGGTTTTCCTTCAACAATGGCTTTCTTCTTGCCACTCTTCCATAAAGGCCAAATTTGTGGAGATCATGACTAATAGGTATCATGTGGACAGATTCTCCCACCTGAGCTGTGGATCTCTGCAGATCCTCCAGAGTTACCATGGGCCTCTTGTCTGCTTTTCTGATTAATGCTCTCCTTGCCCGGCCTATCAGTTTAGATGGATGGCCATGTCTTGATAGGTTTGCAGTTGTGCCATACTCTGTGAGATGTTCAAAGCTTGGTATATTTTTTTAGAACCTAACCCTGCTTTAAACTTCTCCACAACCTTATCCCTGACATGTATGGTGTGTTCCTCGGCCTTCATGATGCTGTTTGCTCACTAAGGTTCTCTAACAAGCCTCTGAGGGCTTTACAGAACAGTTGTATTTTTACTGAGGTTAAATTACAGACAGGTGGACTCTATTTACTAATTAAGTGACTTCTGAAGGCAATTGGTTCTACTAGATTTCAGATAGGGGTATCAGAGTAAAGGGGGATGAATGCAAATCCACGCCACACTTTTCAGATATTTATTTGTAAAAAAATTATGAAAACCATTTATCATTTTCCTTCCACTTCACAATTATGTGCCTCTTTGTGTTGGTCTATCACATAAAATCTCAATAAAATAAATTTAGTTTTTTTTGGTTGTAACATGACAGTGTGGAAAATGTCAAGGGGTGTGAATACTTTTTCAAGGCACTGTATGCCAATTCTATATACATATATGAGTTAAATGATATCTTATGTATCGTTGCAGCATTGGTCCTACACAATGTTTAAGCATGACCTTCACTTACAGTCAAGGTAAGTCATGCACATGTGTGTGAGAATAACTGCAAATGTATTACAAAATCAATTGATATTAATAGAAAGATAGATAGGTTTAAAAAACAACTGTAATAGCTGGTGTATACAATCTGAAGTTACGATGCGTTGTAATAAATACTTATGACAAATGAATAATTTATGGAACATTTTTTAAATGTCTGAAACCTTTATCTTTTTATGAATCGCCATACATCTTTGTGATACAATGATCTATCAATGGTTGCGTTTAACGCTTGCATTGATTAATATCCAGAGCCGTTTCTACATTGGTGTGTTACTTATACTGTTTTACATTGATTCGGTTGGAGGGCTTTTTGATTTCTTTAGTCTCTTCTCACCATAACCTCTATGGTTATACTTCCCTATACATGAGATATGAAATATTTATTCAGGAATGTGTGGCCACATGTGCCACACATGAAAATTTGATTTTTTTTTTGTTTACATTATTGGACCTATATAAGCAAAACAGATTTTCTCCTAAAATAAAAGTGTTGTCACTAAAATTCATAAAGAGGCATTGTTGGTGTCTGTGACACATTCATATACCCGTTGGAAAAGATACACAAGCTTACTGCAAGGGGACTTGGTGGAGGGCGGCACTAAGGCTGGAGTGTTCATACTGCAGACACTCTGGGGCAGATTCTCTTAGAATGGCGCAAAAATGGGCAGGCGTAATGTATCTCATTTACGTTACGCCGCCGCAAGTTTTTCAGGCAAGTGCTTTATTCACAAAGCACTTGCCTGTAAGGTTGCGGCGGCGTAGCGTAAAACACCCGGCGGAATTCATTTAAATGAAGACAACGTAATTTTATAAATTTTCGACGCGGGAACGACGGACATACTTAACATTGGCTGCGCCTCATATAGCAGGGGCAACTATACGCCGGGAAAATCCTAACGTAAACGTCTTAACTTTACTGTGTCGGCCGCGCGTACATTCGGGAATTCGCGTATCTAGCTAATTTGCATACTCAACGTGAAAAACGACGGAAGCGCCACCTAGCGGGAAAAAAAAAATTTGAGTTGCGATCCGACGGTGTAAGAGCCTTACGCCTGTCGGATTGAATGGATATCTATGCGTAACTGATTCTAAGAATCAGTCGCATAGATACGACGGCCCAGATTAGGACTTACGACGGCGTACATGGTGCTGCGCCGTCGTAAGCCCTTTGAGAATCTGGGCCTCTGCCTTCAATGCATGTTCAGCCCATGGGCGTCACATGCTCGCTGGTTGTTAGGATGCTGTTGGCTACACAGCGTCACTGGTTGCTAGGACACTGTTGGCTGTGAAGAAAAATTACCTCTTTGATAAAGCCATCACTCTACTCTTCCAAGATGACGATTTAAAAAAAAAAAGGATATGCTTTGTTTACTTAGCATTTCCACTTTTGGGCTTCTTTATTGTCCAGCTCTCCTGAAATGCAATAATTTTGTTTTCTGGATTTTGGTGTATTGGCAAACTGAACTTCCCACCAGCTTTTTGATGTCTTTTGAGGGCTACAATAGCGAGATACCCCTATCAGTATTCTGCATCCTACTCCAATAGCCGTGGATGTCATGCTGCAGCAAATTGTCTATACTGTAAAAAGAACAAATCATTAAGGAGGTCAGCAGTGAGTGAAGGCTTTCTCATAGCCAAAGATGAATTAAGGCAGAGTGGGACCCTAGGTAAAGTAGCAGCTTGGGCCCATCTCATTAAATTACATTATTAAAGGGGTTGTAAAGGTACAATTTTTTTTCCTAAATAGCTTCCTTTAGCTTAGTGCAGTCCTCCTTCACTTACCTCATTCTTCTATTTTGCTTTTAAATGTCCTTATTTCTTCTGAGAAATCCTCACTTCCTGTTCTTCTGTCTGTAACTCCACACAGTAATGCAAGGCTTTCTCCCTGGTGTGGAGTGTCGTGCTCGCCCCCTCCCTTGGACTACAGGAGAGTCAGGACGCTCTCTACGTTGCAGATAGAGAAAGGAGCTGTGTGTTAGTGGGCGTCCTGAATCTCCTGTAGTCCAAGGGAGGGGGCGAGCACAACACTCCACACCAGGGAGAAAGCCTTGCATTACTGTGTGGAGTTACAGACAGAAGAACAGGAAGTGAGGATTTCTCAGAAGAAATAAGGACATTTAAAAGCAAAGTCGAAGGATGAGGTAAGTGAAGGAGGAGTGCACTAAGGTAAAGGAAGCTATTTAGGAAAAAAAATTGTACCTTTACAACCCCTTTAAGGACTGCTCTAGGCACAAAGAAGTCGCCACATTTGTATGGCCCTATCAGACACCAACTGCCTGGGGAAGAGTAAGGGCAGGAAATACCCGGATATCAAGGCTAGGTTCACATTTGTGCATTGCAGGAATGCACAAACAATTGTACACATTCCTGCACCACACAAAAAACACACAACCCCTTTTGCAAACACTTTGCAATGTCATTAATTCTTAATGGCACCCTTAGTCACCCTGGTAAAGTGCGTGCACCAAAATGCATGATAACAGAGTACCAATGCTTTTTTGGTGTGTTGCAATAAAAAAAAGGGGGGGCTGTCTTAAAAATAGGTTGCCCTAAAGGCGGTGACCAAAAATAAACTCCATCAAAAGTTACACAGTAGCTGAGCCCCTTGGACATCCACTGGCTTTTGGCTCCTGTCTCGGTTGCCTGGTTATGCTTATAGCCTTGTGGGAGGCTATTTCACTGCTGGAGTTTAAGAACATTATAAAATCTCACAAAAATAAAATATCAGATGGAGTTGTCCTTTAAAGACCAACATCGTCTATCGGGTCATGCCAACACAATTTCCTAATTTCTCTTCTTCGTTGAGCAGGAAAATTACATATTCTGAAAAGCCTTTAAATTCTTTAAACAAGGTGACCTTTCAGAGATGGGTATTCTATATTTTGCAGGTTTCTAAGTTTAAGCTTAAGATATCATAATATACCAGTGGAATTAACCCATCTTCTCTATTTTCTATTAATTCTTTTCCCTCTTTATCCTTTATTAAACCACGCTTTTCAGTACTCTATCGGATCTGCCTTAATTGGCTCTAAAACATTTATATCGCCACAATTATTTTAGGTTTCTGAAAATGTAATTTGCAATGTCAATTTTTAATATAGATCTTAGGGATGATATTTTTCTGCCCTGGCTGCATCTTAAGAGCCAACATTTCATCAACTTTGCAGGTAGATAAAAAGCAGCAGGCAGTTCGTAAATTGATCAACAGCAAATTATGCAAGTGGGAGGAAGGATTATGAAAAGCACATAAATTCCACAACTTTCAGTTTGCCATATAACAAAAAATATATCAGAAATTGAAGAAATTCAAACCAAGCATATCGTGGGAAAATGCAGAATTGGGGGTTACCTTTAGTGAAAACTTCATGCCAAATGTATCAGTGGATCAAGAGCTATTTGCAGCCAAAGTTATATACTATTGTCCATTTTTCCTGTAAGAGCTGAACTTGGCCCGGTCCTGTCCAACCAACCAGGTCTCCATATTGGTCCTATGATGGGTGGTCCATGGACCAGTAGGTAGGTAAAGGAGGGAGCGGGTCACACTCAAACAAGTTAAAATTTAAGATATGTATGTACAGTAACTGACAAATGACAATATCTCTGGATCTTCCCGGCATTTTGACATGCAGTTTTTATTTAGGATAACCTGTGTTATGCATTTTTAGTTATAAGTGAAATTGGAAACAATAGTCCAAATATATTGGAAACCACAAATATGCTGTTTCTTCCCCTGATAAAATAATGCCAAAAGAATATCCCTGTGCCTGTCTACCTAGCATAAACACAAATATTCTGCCAATATATGCATCTTTAATAGGGATGAGCAAAATTAACAATTTTGTTGTTGCAAAATTTCACCGAGTGCAATTCCTAAATTTGGCTTATTCTGCTTAGGTAAGTTTTTAAGAATAATATTTTTTTTTAATATTATTTAAAAGGGGTGTTTTTAGGGGAATGTGTTTATTCATTTTCATATTCATTTAATTGATATTTGTGCTCTTATTTCCCCCTCCCCCCATTTTTTGGCATTTTTGAGTGTTATTTGTGCATGATCACTTTAAATTTGGATATCTTTCTGAATGACAGGATTTTCTAGTTTCTTTAATTATTTTCGCTACCTTGAATCTTATTTGTGACCTTCTTTTATGAAGTTTATTTAGCATATTTCCTTTGAAGTTCTTCAGATATTATACTATTATACAGATGAGCAGAGAGAACAGTGTAATCCCTTCCTGTGGCTGAACTAGTCCAATGCTCTAATTAGCAAGGACCAGCACATGAAGCTGGATTAGTCCAGATTTATTGATGAATAACTCTGAGGTCATGGACATTTTAATTGACTACTTGTAAATATATTGTCTGTGAATTAATAGATGGTCCTTGTTAAGTTATAGGTAGACAGTAGTTTAATCACCCTCTGGCTTTTATTCATGCTTTGTGTCTTCAGGGGTGACTTTCTTGCACCTCTGTCCCCAATTCCCCCCGTCTGACCTAAACTTTTTAAGGTGCATCTTTTTTCACTTGTTGAAGCAGAGAATTACAAATTCTTAATTTACTCAGTGAAATACTATCTCTAAACTTCCCCAGATACAAAAAGAGCCAGTAAAATGTTCTTCTTACCCATGGTAACCTCCAATTAAATACTACATTAAAGTGTAATTCCAGCGAAAAAGTTTTTCATATTTATATAGCCTAGAGAAAAGTTATAATTCCTGTTGGACTTTTATTGGTTCCAGGAATAGTTTTGGTAACATGCACCTGAATCAATAAAGTTCTTTAAAGAAACCTTGAAGGAGCATGTTGGGCTTCTTCCTAGTTAGTGCACTTTGTTTGGGGAGCTAGGATGAATTCCAATGTGGTACCTAGACCCGATGGTCAGAGGCTGGGCTTAGAAGCAGTGTCACGTTCATTGTCTTTCATAGGCTTTTATTCTTGCCTGTGTTCCCATTGGAGAAATTGTTCCCATTTCAGTTTTTTGTGACACAACTGGAAGTGAACTGACATCTCCCCTACAAGGACAGTAGTGAAAAGCTTATGAAGGTTCTAACCCTCATGAACCCTAGTACTGTAGGAGAAAATACTATTTGAGTTCAGTTTTAAGGTGTGTTGGATTGGCCCCCTTATTAGGGCATTTCTTGCCCCGCAACCGCATTTATAGAAGGGGCATGTGTCTGTGTGGCTGTGGGTCGGGGTACGTCTCCACCGCCTATTATTGTCTATCGGCTTTGATAGCTTCCATGTGGGGTAGCTCAAGCAGTTAAGATTCATGTCCAAGCTTGCCTGAGCTCATCCCTATTATGGTGTACCTTCCTAAAAAGTAGATTTATTCAATTATAATTATGTACGATGTAGATTGGAGCAACCATATTTTCATCATTACATATGCAGGCTCTGCTTCCTGCCTTGTGGCATTGCAAAGTAATTACTCTACACTACTTTTCTTAGAAGTTGTTCAGCTGAGATGTTGGCCATGGTTCCTGATATACACTATATTGTCAAAAGTGTGGGCCAACTCAATATTGAACCCTACGGACTAAGATCTGGATGTCATTAAAGTTCATGTGCGTGTAAAGGCAGGCATCCCAATATTTCTGACAATATCGTGTATATATCTATATAGATAGATATATATATATATTCATTATTATACAGGATTTATATAGCGCCAACAGTTTGCGCATCGCTTTACAACATCAGGGGAGTACAGTTACAATACAATTCAATACAGGAGGGATCAGAGGGCCTTGCTTGTTAGAGCTTACAGTCTAGAAGTATATATATATATATATATATATATATATATATATATATATATAGATATACACTATTAAAATGAGAAGTTCAACATTTAGGTGATGAGGATAATGTTCACTCCTTCTAAACCGTTACACATTCAACAATAACCCCTTTGAAATGTGTATTTAGCCGGAGAACCGAAAATATATTTAAAATAAATTTACCTAAACTAATTGCTTATTAAACCAGTCAGATTGTTAGTGAACCCGTCAAGCAGGTTAATGAGATGTTACATTTTCTGATATGAAAAATTAATAAGGTAATATAATGTGGGGGTCTCCGAGGCCATTAGTATTTATATGTCTGTGGCTTGGGCACAGGATTGGCATAGCCCCTGAAAAATCCTGGAATTAATACTGGTCCTTCATTCCCCTGCATTTCTTAATATTAATCATTTCTTTCTGGGAGATAATGAGAGTTGGGCTTTCACTAGAGATATTATTCCTAGGCTATGAAAGTTGATTTAACAATGAGCGAACGATTTAGCTTCTCCTGATTAGCTGTGTATTGTGATTTAGCTGTCAATCAACACAACTGCAGCAATATGTGGACTAATTTGAAGAACATCATTAAGCACTGATGGTATCTAAAGTGGCCAAACCACATAATAACATCAGATGTTCAACCCTTTCTATTATAAAAATAGAAGAGAAATTTATTTTTATGTCTGATGTGCCTATGACGGGAACTGTCCAGACTGTCAGAGCCACACCTACTACTCTACTCCTTGCACCATAACTGAGCAACAAGGCTCTCATCATTCCTGCAAACCATTCCCACAGCTCTACTGTGGCAGTCAACTCAGGTCAATGTCCTTGCTTTTATTATCGTGTGGCCCTTATAATTACACATAGCTGCCTGAAAGGAAGCAGAGACACACATTTTGTCTAGAAAGACCCAGAGTCAATGTCATTTGTGTATTATTTGCACTTATACCAGCAGATAACAAATTCAAATGCTGTAGATCTTTATACACTGATCTTCTTCATTACTTATCTCCACATTTTGACTTATTTTTTGGGTTGTCTGAATTTCTTCTTAGAAGACCACACCTTCTATAACTACAGTGGATATAGAAAATAATCCCCCCCCCCCTCTTTAAAATGAACACATTTTGTTGCTTTAAAGCCTGACATGAAGACAGATTCAGTTTTTGTTTTATCCAGCTGTATTTACTCAACTTATATCATCCAAGTGAAAGATATAACACCAACATGTCAGAAAAAATACAATCAAAAACAGAATCACTGCGTTGGAAAAACGTTCAAGCTAATCACCTTCTCAGTGGCACACAAAGCAATTTGACTTTAACCTGTGATCAGCTGTGGTCATTTTGATTAGCTCAGGATGAAAAGAGTTTTCCTGGAGCATTTCGGTCCCTGGTAGTGCAACCGAAGCAAACAATCAACTATGGGTGAAAAATAAAGGCAATGGATTTGTAAAACGCTGTGAAGGAAAAAAAATTATAGGAGCACATGACCAATAGGTATTTGAAGGTCATAAGTCTTATGTTCATATAGATGAATGATTAATTAAATAGGCAGTTCATGCATAACAAACATAGTCCTATTGTATCCAAAGGCAGACACTTAGAGGAGAAGGCACCCAGCTATCAGAGTTAGAAGCAGCTATGTGGGTAATTCTGGAGGACATAAAAGCAGCGCCACTCTAAGTGCAGCAAATTTATACACCAGTTTTAATATAAATAATAAAACTCACAAGATAAAAGAAGTAAAAAGCAAATGGATAAGTAAGTCACGCTGCAGTGGTCCCCACTGGATGGATGGCCGTGTGCTGTCATCTGTTCCCGGCTGCGCCGGTGGGTTCCAGAGCTCCGAGATGGATCACCACCAGGACAGGAAGTACCTATACTCAGCTATTACACAGACAACTATAAATACTGTGCGTTTGAACATCAGTGGCATCGCAATATATGCTGATGTACTTAACATGCATTACACCACAATGGAGAAGCATGTTTTGCCACTTAGTTATTTCTCTGTCTAAATATATTTATGTATTTCATATCTGAACACGGGGAAAGCGGCTTATATGGAATCAGTTTCATTCATCCATGACCTTTTTCAAGCCATTTGTAATGCACTGTAACACTGCATTGGTTTAACAGCTGAAGATAAGCAATGTCAGATTGAATTACCCGTTCATTATTGATGCTTCTCATTCTGATCCTGAACTGAAGTTAATGATGACTGGGATAAAGGTACTTTTTGCAGATCTTTCTTTGCAGTTTTATCAGTTGCACTCAATGTAATTATTTTAGTAAAGATTGTTTTAATTTAAATATAGATCAACTTGAAAAGTGTCTTCCTGAGGTAAACTGAAAATCTATGGTCTTATCTTGTATTTTAAAAATGGATTTATTTTTATTTTACTGGAAATTTATTGTATTGCCAGACAGGAGTCGTCTATTTCTTTCCAGTTATATCCTCTCCCAGTATCCATCCCCCAGCAGTGGGTTCCTTTGCAATACAGTCTACAGCCTATAAATCAGCCATTCTCAACTAGAGTCCCTCCAGAGGTTGTTATGCATTCCTTGAGCTGTGACTGATTGACCTTCCATCTGATGGGGTCTACATAGCTCCAGATCCAATGACATTTGGCAAAGCCAACAGCATGACCCAGATGCAATACAGTCTTCACATGAAATCAGCCATTCACATCTAGGGTTCCTTCAGAGGTTGTTATGTGTTCCTTGAGCTGTGACTAATTGACTTTCTGTCTGATGGGGTCTACATAGCTCCAGATCCTAAGACATTTGGCAAAGTCAACAGCATGACCAAAATGGTTTTCTTTCCAGTTATAACCTTTGATAGTATCCATCCCCCAGCAGTGGGTTCCTTTGGAATACAGTCTACACATTAAATCAGCCAACCATTCTCAACTAGAGTTCCTCCAGAGGTTGTTAGGCATTCCTTGAGCTGTATCTGATTGACCTTCTATCTAATGGGGTCTGCATAGCTCCAGATCCAAAGACATTTGGCAAAGCCAACAGTGTGATCCTAATGATCTTTTTCTTTCCAGTTACAATCTTTCATAGTATCCATCCCCCAGAAGTGGGTTCCTTTGTAATACAGTCTACACATTAAATCAGCCATTCTCATCTAGGGTTCCTCCAGAGGTTGTTAGGTGTTCTTTCCTTCAATAGCTGATTGACCTTCTATCTGATGGGTCTACATAGCTCCAGATCCAATAGCATTTGGCAAAGCCCACAGCATGACCCCAATAATCTTTTATAGCTGCCTGAAAAGGTGGCACCCTAGGTGCATTCGGGGACCAGAACCCACATGGATGTCAGAAAGGGAGCTTCATCTGTATTCTAACAGCCACTGTATCCAAGTTGACATTGGGGGTGCACAGAGCACCTCTGCTCCCCCTCCATTGTGATGCTCTCCCTGTCCACGCTCCGCTCCGTGTACCCCCTTAGTGCTCCGTATCCCCCTCCATTGTGCTGCTTTCCCCCTCCGTGCTCTGTGTCCCTGTCCATGTCCTCCTCTGCCCCCTCTGTCCTCAATCTGTCAGGATGGAGAGCGGAGATATGGCCCAGTAAACCCGGCTCCTTCTTTTCCGAATGAACAGAGTCAGTGATCACTGACTCTGTCCACTCACATAACTGAAACATCGTAACTGGTACGATGCTTCAGTTTATGAATGGAGAGGAGCTTCTGTCTCATGTTCATTCATTTTCAGTGCAGCTGAGGCTGCTGAGAAAGGGACTGTGGAATCTTTGTCCTTAGTCCCTTTCTCGGTCTCAAAGGTGAGATGTCAGGGGTCTGTTAAGACCCCTTATATCTCACCAAAGTCCCCCAACAGGGCTAAAAAAGAAAAAAAATTGCAATAAATGATAAAAAATTAATTGTAAAAAATAATAAAAAAATGTAAATAAAAAACACACTGACACCATACCCCCCCCCCCCCCCCAAAAAAAAAGCATTGTAAAAAAAAAACATAACAAAAAATAGTAAAAAAGAAAAATTGTAAATAAAAAAAAAGGGCTGTCAGATGACGTTAAAAAAAAGTATCGGTAATCGATATCGACGAGTACTTGAAAAAAAGTATTGATACTTGTACTCAGTCTTAAAAAAGTGGTATCGGGACAACCCTAAATGAAAACATTTTATCTGTAAATTATACTGTCATATATGTCACACACCGCTGTTAATATATATATTAATGTCAATTATTATACTATATGAAAACATGCAAATAAATCAAATATATAAATATAGTGCCACACAGTAGGATATAATAAACAGATAATTCATAAAATTATAGTGCCACAAACGTGAATCATAAAGTGCTGTAGTACATAAAAGAGTGATATTCTAATTCAAGATGGATATTCCATCCAATGTAGTTGATATAAAGTTATTTTGATATATATTTAGTGACTTCAAAAAAATGTGACAAACAGCTTGCTGCGGTGTTCACACTCTGGTGCTCCCCACCCTCAGGTAATGGCTGCTCACCTCTGAGCGTGTGACCTCACAGCTAAGTTTGGTCAAAAACCCTTATGAATCACTTTAGGGATTCTGGGCAGGCTGTCTGTTTCAAAGCTGCTTACTGGTGCTGTCTCCTCACATGGAAAATGGTAAAAAGAAACTCCATGGCGTAATATCGTTTAACCACTTGACAACCGGGCCTATTTTGGCACTTCTCTCCTTCATGTAAAAATCACAATTTTTTTGCTAGAAAATTAAACAGAACCCCCAAACATTATGGGCCAGATCCACAGCCCCGCAGCGCAACGTAACTTAACAGATTTAAGTTACACTGCCGCAAATTTCCTAAGTTAGGTATCGATCCACAACACACTTACCTGGAAATTTGCGGCGGTGTAACTCAAGTCCGGCGCAAGGCGTTCCTAATCTAATGGGGCAAGTCCCATTTAAATTAGGCGCACTCCCGCGCCGGACGTACTGCGCATGCTTGTGACGCAAATTTCCCGACGTGCTTTGCGCGACGTGACGTAATTTTTTGATCGGCGCGGCACGTAGCGTATTTCCGTATTCCCGTACGGCTTACGCAATCGACGTAAAATTTAAAAATTCGACACGGGAAGGACGGCCATACTTTACACAGCAGTACGCCTGCTGTGTAAAAGTAGGGCTGCTTTACAAAAGTGTAACTAAGCGACGGGAAACTAACGTAGCGGCGACGTAGCGAACGCGGAAAAGCTTTGAGGATCGACGTAACTCCTCATTAGCATACCCGACGCGTAATTTCGACGATGAATGCCCCCAGCGGCGGTCGGGGTACTGCATCTTAAGATCCGGCAGTGTAAAACTATTACACCTGCCGGATCGTCTGTCTATCTCTTGGAAACTGATTCTGTGGATCAGTTCAAAAGATAGAAACAGGGATACGCAGGCGGAACAGCAGATCCGCCTGCGTATCTCTTTTGAGGATCTGGCCCAATATATATATATTTTTTTAGCAGTCATCCTAGGGAATAAAATAGCGGTCATTGCAACTTTTTTCTCGCACGGTATTTCCACAATAATTTTTCAAACACCTTTTTTTGGGAAAAAAAAAACGGTTTCATGAATTAAAAAATAACAAAACAGTAGAGTTAGCCCAATTTTTGTATATAATGTGAAAGATGATGTTACGCCGAGTAAATAGATACCTAACATGTCACGCTTTAAAATTGCACACACTCATGGAATGGCGCCAAACTTCGGTACTTAAAAATCTCTATAGGCGACGCTTTAATTTTTTTTACAGGTTACTATTTTCGAGTTACAGAGGAGGTCTAGTGCTAGAATTGTTGCACACGCTCTACCGCACGCGACGATACCTCACATGTGGGGTTTGAACGGCGTTTACATATGTGTGCGGGACTTGCATGCGTGTTTGTTTTTTTGATCACTTTTATTCCTATTACAAGGAATGTAAACATCCCTTGTAATAGGAATCAGTGTGACAGGTCCTCTTTATGGAGAGATGTGGGGTCAATAAGAACCCACATCTCTCCTCCAGGCTAACAAGCATGAAATCGGTGAAAAAACATTCACCGATCTCACACTGACAGCCGCGGCTTTGTTTACTTCCGTGTACCGGGCGTGACGTCATAACGTCGCACCCGGGCCTCCGACGGTCATAGAGATGACTGGTGACCATCTGGTCACCAGTCATCTCTATGCTTCCCCAGCCAGCACCGGCCGATTCGCTCTCTGGGCCCCCAATGGCACGGGAGAGCCTGGAGAAGCACCGGATGGTGGCGGGAGGGGGGGCGTCCCCTCCCGCTGCCTATAAGAGCGATCAAGCGGCAGAACTGCTGCTTTGATCATTCTTATTGTGCACAGAATCGCCGGCTGAAGACGATGATATCTGAATGATGCAGGCATCATTCAGATATCACCGCACAAAGTCGAGGACGTATTTTGTCGTTCAGCGGTTGTAAAGTGGTTAAAACTGTTTATTGTGCAGACAAATAAAACCCCAATGCTGGGTACTCACATGGGTTAGGTGCGTTAAGTGCACCACTCTGTATACGGCCTAAAAACGATGGGTAATGGCTGGAATCGTACGTTCATCCTCTATATGTTAGCTGAGCTGCCTTTCACACCATCCATCCGAGGTTCCACTGTATTTACAGCGGTGTGTGACATATATCACAGTATAATTTACAGATAAAATATATTTCATTCATTTTAATTTAGGAAGATTTTGGGTGAGATAGTGCAGCACATTAATTTAATTTACCGGCGTATAACGCGCACTTTTTTCCCCTTAAAATCAGGGGAAAATCGTGGGTGCGCGTTATACGCCGATCCCCGCTGTCTGAGCGCCGCCGCCGACATATACCGAGCGCAGTACACTCGGGTACACTCGGCTAAGCTCGGCCACGCTCGGCTCCGCTAGCGGTCACGCCCTGTCCCACCAACTAGCCATTATGCGAGTGCGAGAGGAGCCGAGCGTGGCCGAGCCTAGCCGAGTGTCCTGCGCTCGGTATATGTTGGCGGCGGCGCTCAGAGACAGCGCGGAGGACACCACCAAGGCGGCAGACGGACGCCGGACCGTAAAAGGCCGCCGATGGACGCCGGGCAAGACACCGACAAGGGGCATTCAAACTGTAAGTATTTATTTTTTTTCCTTAAAATTCCCTTCTAGGTTTGGGGTGCGCGCTATATGCCGGTGCGCGCTTTACCCCGATAAATACGGTAATCATTTTTCAATAGCTGTTTCATGATCCTGATTTTGCAGTTACCTTATAACAACCAATCAGACATCAGTTTATCAAACTCCTAACTATGAAGACTGAGTTATTATTGGTAGCTGTGCGTGGCCAGTCTGTGCAGGCCGTTCTTTGGTTTGTTATATAAGACTTTGGGTCAGTCGGCGGATCGCCATGCAAAGCTTTTATGTACTTCGGCAGCAGAAAATCCCAGATAGACTGTTTGGAGAGCCATCAGCTTTCCTTTCTGTTAGACCGGAGAGTGACACAAAGCTCCCCGGAAGATAATCCTTTTCTTTTATATCACTTCAAGTATTTTCTTCTGGCTTCCTAATCCCATTAAAGATGAACGCACAAAGCTTATGGGTGCTGCGGAATTGCAGACCTGTCAGGCGGCCGGGCTGTGCGACTGGAATTTGGAAATTTCAGGAATATTTTCATTCTTGTGAATTTAGAGATGCAGAGAAGTAATAATATATGAAAGGAAGAGATTAAAGGAGTCTTCCTCATCACTTATAGATTTATCTACTCTTCTCTCCTACTTTATATTTACTCTTCCATTAAAAATACTATTCAATGTTTTCATTATGTATGCCACAATATGGCTACAGCTAATGTACAGAAGGGAATGCCTTATGTTATTGATGCAAATACCACCTGTGGCCCTTCTGGCTGTGTCTATCCAGATCAGGTGGCATTTTAGTACTCCATGCCATAAAAAAAGTATATAGACACAGATTATCATTCTACAAAGTGGACCTACCATCAGATGTATTTTTCATGGTAACATAAAAAACACAATTTTACTAAAATACTAATTAGTGATCACCTTTGCATGCTGAAATCATTTTATAGTCAGTTTTAAATTTAGTAAATACAGTATCTCACAAAAGTGAGTACACCCCCCACATTTATGTAAATATTTTATTTTATCTTTTCATAGTGTTGTGACAACGCTGAAGAAATGACACTTTGCTACAATCTAAAGTAGTGAGTGTACAGATTGTATAACAGTGTAAATTTGCTGTCCCCTCAAAATAACTCAACGCACAGCTATTAATGTCTAAACCGCTGGCAACAAAAGTGAGTACACCCCTCAGGCCCCGTACACACGGTCGGACAAAACCGATGAGAATGGACCGAGGTTCAGTTTCATCGGTCCAAACCGACCGTGTGTATAGCCCATCGGTCCGTTTTCCTTCGGTCCAAAATTTTAAAACATGCTTCAAAACCGAACCGATGGACCGCTGCCCAATCGGTCCAAACCGATGGTTAGTACAGAAAGCATCGGTTCAAAACCCACGCATGCTCAGAATCAAGTCGACGCATGCTTGGAAGCATTGAACTTCGTTTTATTCAGCACGTTGTGTGTTTGAAGTCACCGCGTTCTGACCGGATTGGTTTTTGAAACGATGGTGTGTACACACATCAGACCATCAGGCCACTTCAGCGGTGAACCGATGAAAACGGTCCGTCAGACCATTCTCATCGGTTTGGTCCGACCGTGTGTACAAGGCCTAAGTGAAAATGTCCAAATTTGGTAATTTGCCAAACTGTCAGTCAGCGGGTCTCTGCTGTGCCCCCTTGTGCTCATTGGAGTGCTGGGCTGTGTAGGGGGCTGAGCATCCAGCTCAGCTTTTCAGTGGCTCGCTGAGAGGCTGAGTCAAGTGCCGGTCTTGGCATGTGGTAACGATTCTTCCTGAGCCTGGGCCGGCTCTGTGGGGGCTTAAAGTGTTACTAAACCCACAACAGTAAAATCAGTCTGTATATGCAGCATAGCATGCTTGTTATACTCCCTCTGGAACGTAAGGGGTTAATCCTCTACATTGTGTAATAAGGCTGGTTTATCCTGTATGCACAGATCCTCCCCCTCCATGCACTGTCTATCTGGGGAAGGCCAGCTAACACAGGCAGAGTAGCCAACCTGCACATGCTCAGTTGCGTCTTTTAAGCTGGAGAGAACATTTACTTGTTCTCAGAGATAGCCAGATCACAAGATATTGACATCACACATGTGGGCATGTATACAGGCTGCAGTGGACATCTCCTCCTTCCTGAACTCTCAGCACTAGAGAAACTGTGCAGTTTATTATGTAACCGTGGTATACAGATCATACAAAAAGGTATATAGCGGCAATATTTTAATGTAAAAAAAAGATTTATAAGCTGTGGGCACTGTGGGAGCTATTTTCATTTTACTGGGTTTAGTAACACTTTAAGCTGAAAACGGGTCACAGGAGTGCTGAATGATCTGCACTCCTTTGATCCTCAGAAGAAGTACAGCCAAACAAGCTTTCAACTTTTAAGCTGATCAAACTGCAGCTTTAAATATTCTTTGTGATATTTAGATTTGTGAATTAAACGTTATCTGGTTATCTGTGTGCAGCAAATACAATGACAGAAACCAAGTCTGACGTTTTTATCTTCACGTGTGTTACCTTCCCACAACCATTTACATTCCTAAACTTGGAGGAATCGACTTGTTCCGTTCTTTGCTCCTATTTTATATTCCGGATGACTGAATATCGCGTGTTCTGCCACTTAGGTACTTTTAAAATCTCATGTTTGCATAATTACTATTAAATGTGAATTATTATAATTTAATGTAGATTTAGGGCTTGGGAAAAATGCGTGATGAGTATCATTAAAAAAATAAATTGGTCTCATTAAGTTTGCTTAGATGAACTTTTTCTGAGCGCATTCCTTCTGGGTATTTACTAGGAAGTCTATGCAGTAATTATCCATTTCCAATCAAGGGCTTAGTATTAATTGAATGGAATTGTCATAAAAGAAGGCTGATTTGCAGACGAATCTATGTTTTATCTGTTTTGAAATTGGATAATGTCCTATGATTAGCAAAGAGCATTCTGTTAGGTAACAAGTACTTCTCTAACTTCACTGCCACCCCCTCAATCGGAATGTTTCTCACGATTTTTAGCTACAACTCTTTTATCTCCATTATAGCAGAACCGACACAGCCGATTCACAGGGAACATCTAAAGGGTCAGTCAGCTCGAAATTAAAGCTTCTTTGAGAAACCGATGTGCCTAGCACCGAAACGCATCAGCCAGAATTTGTTCCTGTTGGCTATTTAAAGTGGAGGTTCGCTCTAGAATTACTTCCATGATGAACATAGACCGCCATAGAACACATGTACCATGGCAAATGCATAGCACCATGTCTGCCATGTGGTTTTCCAGCATTTAGCCTTGGGCCTTGGTACCTGCTGATCATTTACCAGTGACACCATGCAATTTATGGTGTCACACAGCCCCCCCGCCCCCATGCTGTCTATGTCTTGTGAATGTGAAACCTGATAATAAGGGGTCTTTCACACATGCGTTGAAAATAGCCGGTTGGTTACAGTGTTGACTTTCTGTATTTTACCTGCTGGTATGTTTTGTAAAATAAAATAAAATGTTATTTGAAAAAAAAGAAAATAGGCGGTTGGGTCACATTTTTAACGCTTCCTGGACGCCTATTAATACCACACAGAATTGTTACAATAGGGAGCGGGTGGAGGTGTTCACACTGCAGTGTTGCTGCGAGACAAAAATAACATTGCCTGCAGGGTTTGGCAGGTGTTAATGCAACTGGCTCCACTCACTTCTATTGAAAAGTACAGAGGTACACACACAACCGCACCTTAAAGTGGAACTGCAGTCTGCTCACATCATTTGTAATCTCTGCATCGGGAAGATTTCACCAATGTCAAAATTTATGATTGGCCGAATCTTCATAGTAAAATATTACTGCCCCAAATGGGCACATACACTATTTTCAGGCCAATGCTTTCCATCTTCTATTGACCTCTTTCAGGATAAATTACCAATCTTCTATATAAGGCACACTTCAAAAAAGATTGATAACAGAATCCCAGCTATTGTGGTGTAAGGTTCCAGTTATTCTCCTCTTGTGCTTTGTTCCGTACAATCTTCATTCTCTGTCTATTTTTTCAAATGAAATTGACCCATCTAGGAACATCTTTCTCTCTTAACTAGATTTGACTTTCAATTAAAAGGGCCCCTTCTACCAATAATGGAGCAACATCTCCATAATGAGATTGGCAGAGGGTGAGCTCAGCTATGTGGCTCGTCAATAACAGGAGGGGTCTGTGACATGTCTCCAGATGACTTTCCAATAACTGGAATACACAGAACAATCTGTCTTTGTATGTTTGTACTGAGAAAATGGCTGCTATTGTTTAAAGGCCAACTCCGACTTCTGCGCTCCCCACCTTCAGCCCCCAACAATAGAAGTATGTTTTACTTTTGTTTAAATTATATTTTACTATGGTCTACTCTCTGCTTGCTGCATCCTCTTCCTCTTGGTTGTATTTATCTTGCGGTGTACTGTTTTTTTGTGAGGGGCAAAAACCCCAACTTATAACTAGCCTTTCCAGTAAAACGCACATTACAAACAAACTAAAGATTTCCCAGCACACTTACCAGCCAGCCTGCAAAACAACCAAATTGAACCTGTCTGGCTGGTAAGTGTGCTGGGAAATCTTTAGTTTGTTTGTAATGTGCGTTGCCCTTCCATGTGCACCTTACTGCAAAGGTTAGAGAGATACGTGATCCCAGCCCCACCAATAGAGAGGACAGACAATTCCAGAGATGGCAACGCATGAGATGGGAAGTGCTTTGCTGGAAGGACACTTTAGGAGGTAAGTCTGCCATAATGTGCAAATATGTTTTGTATTATTACACATTATGGCATTAGCTTCTGGGGACCTCAAATAGTACAGTTCTACTTTAAGGACAATTTCCGATATGTGCATGCAGAAGTGCATTTGTTGGTGATGTACTGGACCAGGAAACATGAAGCAAATGAGAGTCTGAGCGAGGGCAAAGTTCCTGATCTACATACTTGTGTAGCAAGGTATACGGCCCCCTTCAGTCTAATGAGAACCTCCAGGGCAAGAGATAGCTGACATTCTTCTGTATATGGTGGGTTGTGAGGCATAGTGGGATAAAGTTATTGGGCGCCAGACATTTCTTGAATGCAAAAGAGATGTTTATTTCTCTTACAAACTTTTATGGGGGTGTAGCGCTACCCCCGAAGGAGCCGCTGGTCATAGATTGGGATGGCGTGTTACCTCTGTGAGCGTCTAGGGGTAGATGATGATGAGAGCAGCAATGACGGGATGTCCAAACAGCAGGTGTCTTTTCTTGTGCTTTATTTTACCCAACACGGTAAACAATAAACTTGAGGTAGATAGTAGAGATGTATGAGGAGAAAAAATAGCAGATTCAGGCCCAACAGTGCCGAAGCAGTCTTGCCTCCAACGACACTTTACTTTCGTCGCCACTCCAGCCAGAGTGGGTATAGTGTACCTGGACAGGCCTCTCACACCGACCTGGCAGCCAGGGTATCACTCGGAACTTTGAGAGGGACAGGTCTCTGCCACAGACCTGGCCTCAGAACTTAGGTTATGGAGACTGTTCTCCTCAGTAAACTTCTTATTGCCTAAATCTTTCTCAGGTAGTTTCAATTGGGTTACGACTGACAGGTGGCCAACATCCACCCCCTCAGTGTCCGGTTACCTTGATCCCCGATGGATTGTCTAGGCCCTGTTGGATCGCCAGCCTTTCATTGGCGCTCCTCAGACGGACTCCCCACCGAACAGCTATCTTGCTTGGGATCTCCTCAGAGTTGGGGCCCAGTCGATTACTGGAGCCCCGCCACAGCTTTAGATGTTCCAGGGCCAACATGGTCCCGGAACCAGGAACACCACGTGGCACGCGCACCCTGGCCTGGTAGGCCACATGGCCGGGGGGGCCGTGATGTGTGGTCACCCTGAAGGTGGGTGCCACACCAGGAACAAGACCCCGCCTAATGGCGTCTGCTCCAGAGGTACCCTCTCCCAGCATGCCCCGCGAGGGAAAACCCCTCCTGATTGGCTGCTGGCAAGAGACACCCCAGCCTGGACTCCACTGCTGCCACCTACTGCCCCGGGGTGGAACAACACCCCGGAAGCAACAGAATGAGCCCACAGTACAGCCCAGCTGAAACAGAGACCCAATCTAACAAATCAACTAACTCTCTCATCCCCCTTAAATTTAAGATAGCACCTGTACCTGAAAGTACACAGGCGCTACAGGGGAAAGAGGGTTAGGGCCTGGACACCCTTAAGTAGTTGCAGGTTCAATTAACAGACTCTGAGACTTCAGTAGGAAGACAGCTGTGCAGGGAAAGGCCTCCAGCAAGATGCCACAACTGGCAACAGTCTTAACACAAAACGTAACAGTTCTTTCACTTTCACTACAACTTCTCTTGGTAGTTCTTCAGCACATTGAGCTCCCGGTCTCTCACTAGACCCACTGATTCACTGCCACTGAATCCCTTGAGCTCCTCCAATCTTCACAGTGGTATCTTCCTTAAGTGTCATCCCTACCACTTTGCTGGGTCCCTAGCTTGGCACTCAGATACTTCTCAAGCTGTACCCCCGCTGGCCTGCTTGGTCCCTGGCTTGACACACAAGGCTGCTCTGTAAGCGTCACCTCCACTGGTTGGGTCCCTGACTTGATCACCGCCTGAAGTTTCCCAATTCTCCACCGTCCTCGGTTGGTGAGAATTCTGCTTTGGTACTTGCTTCAGTTACTCACTGTGGTCCCTGGTAATAAGGCGGATGGTCCCTTGGCGACAGCTTCCCATCTACCTTCCGTCGGGCAGAACCGTCACTTCTGGTTGTACTGCAGCCGCAGTCCCAACCCTGCACTGCTCTCTTGCTTCTGGATAGGCCCTCAGGCAGCCTAGCAGCCAGATGCCCCCAGTATAGGCCCAATCTCTGCAATACGACACACATCCACCCAGACAGCCGTCCAGGTGGCACAGAACACAGATCACCTGACTCCACCCAAATATATAGGCTCTCCCAGCAGGCCAAGGGATTTAAGAAAACCACCCATTGGCTAAGATACCCCATATATCCATAACCTGACCTTGGGTTCCCCTTCTCTAATCTAGTACCAACAAGTGCCCGGTCACCTAGTGGTAGAAGAGAAAAGTGCAACACGGCCAAAACTTAGGGAGAAATCAATAGATCTCTAACAATCAACCAGGATAACTACTCCTGGCAAGTAAATGTGTGCAGAGCAACCCTGCCTAAACTCCAGGGTGCTTCATCTGTATGAGAATAGTATTGAGCCAAAGCATCAGTATAAAGCTGACCAAACACTTTGCAAATTTTATCCGGTTCTTGATGAATTGGCCAAAATGTTCTCCATAGGTGGCCCAGTCATCGCACTCCTCCCTGACATCCTTTCAATAAAAAATGTAATGTTAGATGGAAAAAATTTAAACATTCAGCCACTGTTGAGTTGCAGTGACAGATTTATCCTTCTGTTCTGTAGAGCTGAGCAAAAAAAAATTTGTGTATGGCCAGCTTAAAGTGGAACTATACTCGCCTTGAATCCAGCTATGTGCCGTCCGCACAACACCTTGCTGGCCGCTAACATCTTTGAGTAACCGGTTTCCTGCGTCTTGATCACTGGTCACTGTCATTGGTCGGGCCGAGATGATAACACACCCGAAAGTTGTGAGATGACGTCACAACTTCAGCATTGCCGAATTTGTGCAGTAAGCTGCACTTACGCAGCTCACTGTACAGGACGGACAGGCAGGTAAGTAGCTTTAATGCATAGGAGACAAAGAAGGCATCAGTAATGGTGACATTTAGTATTATCTCACAAAAGATTCCTTTTAAAGCTAAATTCCAGAGGTTAGACAAAATCTATTCTTGAATTGTGGCCCCCAACACTGCAAGGGTTAACCACTCGTTCAATTTGGATGTGCAGGAATAAGAAGCAATTACCTTACTGCTTGCTCCAGAAGGGTCCCTCCAGCAGTGCCACCGATCCCGCAAAGTCCCCTTCCACCCGAGGACACACTCCTGCCTCCACACACAATGCAAGGTAAATAGCCCTACATTGTACATGACACCAAAGGACCACGCACAGCCTGGAGTGCCGGTAGGAGAGAGTTGGAGCCGGCTAGAGTGGGGTAAGGCAACCCTTTCACCTCTACCCCCTAGACTTAACAAGCATTTAACGCTTAGGCCCCATTCACACTTGGCCATTTGGAATTGTGGCCGGAATTGCCATGATTCTGCCCGAAATTCCAAATCTCATGGCAATTGCTTGAAAACACGTGACACGCATTTGGGTGCCATTCATTCTATAAACAACCCCAAATGCTATGCGTTTTCGCTGTGATTGTTGCGCTGCAAAATTGCGCGGCAATCGCTGCAAAACGCGCCTTTAAAAATGAATAGGCTGCCTTATACAGTACTCATCACTTGGAATTGTGTAAAAAATCAGCCACAATTCTACGTCACGTTAGTGGGGCCTTGTAGTGTGTAGGACAGTGCAAGGATAGATTTTGTTTAATTCCTGAAGTTGGGCTTTAAAGGGATTATGCAAGCAAAATGAAAAACGCACTTAGAAGTGTGTTATAGGATTAGCAGTGGATTAAAGTGGTTGTAAAGACTCAAGGTTTTTTACCTTTATGCATACTGTGCATGAAGGTAAAAAACCTTCTAATTGCAACAGCCCCCCCCCCCCAGCCCCATCTCGATCCAGCAATGTGCTTGAGAGCAGTGACCCTCTGGGGACTCTTCAACCTCATTGGGTGAGACAGCAGCGGGAGCCATGCAGCCACTGAGAAGAGAGTGGGGGCAGGGCCCAGCTGCGCTCTGTGTTTGAATGGGCAGGCAGAGCAGTGGCTCATGAGCGAGCCTGCTTGTGTGCCCCCAGAGCAAACTAATTGCTATGGGGGCATTCAGGAGGAGGGAGGGGCCAGGAGCGCCGGCAGGGGACTTGAGAAGAGGAGGATCCAGGCTGCTCTTTGCAAATCCACTGCACAGAGCAGGTAAGTATAACATGTTTGTTGTTTTAAAAATAAAATAGCCTTCATATCACTTTAAGGCCAGAGATGTGTGTTTTACTCGCCGGTGTCTGTTTAGCTCTGCACACCTGTCATTCATGATGTCCTTGGATCCTTGTGCAGGCTAAATTGCTGCGTTGTATCAGTTTTAAATATAATTTTCTTTCCCAATACAGAATGTTCATGTTATGTTACACTTTCAAAGGGAGAACATCGAAAATTTACAGCCTGATGATTATTTTCAATTTAGCCTTGTGGCACACGCTGTAAAAGAAGCTTCTTTATGGTTATCACAGGGAATAAGGGACAAAAGAAGTTAGGAGAATGTGCAGCTCTGTAGCGTCCATTGTGTATCGAGGGTTTTTGTACTATAGAGCTGGAAGCACAATACTTTTCTGCTGACAGAAATGAATTAGAATGTACTCAAAGCAGGATAATAATTGGTACAGCACGGCTATTGGAGCCTATCAATGTTTATTTATACACCAGGGAAGGGTAGACCACATAGCTTCAGCGCAGGTCATCACAACAGACAGACAGACAGAGCCTCTGGATCCAATTTAAAGCAGAACTAAACTCTCACAGTCAACATTCATTATTTGTAATCCTTATACTGCTAGCATTAGTAACAAGATAGGAAGATATATGGGGGCAGATCCACATACATCGGCGCAGGGCACAGCGTATGTAAGATACGCTACGCCGCTGTAACTTACTTTGCATTTGTTTGAATCCTCAACGAATTTGCGCCGTAAGTTACGGCGGCGTAGTGTATCTCTCGCGGCGTAAGGGCGCGGAATTCAAAATCGGCGGGTAGGGGGCGTGTTTCATTTAAATGAAGCGCGTCCCCGCCCCCGAACAAACTGCGCATGCGCCGTCCGTAAAAACTCCCAGGGTGCATTGCTCCAAATGACGTCGCAAGGACGTCATTGTTTTCGACGTGAACGTAAATGGCGGGAACGACGGCCATACTTAACCACTTGCCGCCCGCCAATGACAGATTGACGGTGGCAAAGTTGTTGTAGAATCCTGACCGGACGTCATATGACGTCCTCAGGATTCTGAGCCGCTGCACGCCCCCGGGGGCGCGCATCGCGGCGATCGTTGTTGCGGGGTGTCAGTCTGACACCCCGCAACACCGATCTCGGTAAAGAGTCTCTCACGGAGACTCTTTACCACGTGATCAGCCGTGTCGAATCACGGCTGATCACGATGTAAACAGGAAGAGCCGTTGACGGCTCTTCCTCACTCGCGTCTGACAGACGCGAGTAGAGGAGAGCCGAACGGCTGCTCTCCTGACGGGGGGGGGTTCGCGCTTATTGTTTATCAGCGCAGCCCCCCCTCGGATCGCCACATGGACCACCAGGGAAGCCCACCCTGGACCACCAGGGAAGGGCAGATCAAAAATTAAAGGCTAAAAAAAAAAAAAAAAAGGCTGTAAAAAAAAAAAAAAAAAAAAGGGCAGATCAAAAAAAAAAAGGCTGTAAAAAAAAAAGCATTAAAAAAAAAAAAGATGCCAATCAGTGTCCACAAATGGGCACTGACTGGCAACATAGGTTAATCAGTGCCACCCCAGTGTCCATCAGTGCCACCCTACAGTGTCCATCAGTGCCACCCTACAGTGTCCATCAGTGCCACCCCACAGTGCCCATCCATGCCCAGTGCCCACCTATCAGTGCCCATCTGTGCCACCCATAAGTAGCCATCAGTGCCACCCATAAGTGCCGCCCATCTGTGCCGCCTATGAGTGCCCAGTGCCACCTATGTGTGCCCATCAGTGCCGCCTATGTGTGCCCATCAGTGCCGCCTATGTGTGCCCATCAGTGCCGCATACAAGCGCCGCCAATCAGTGCCACCTCATCTGTGCCCGTCAGTACTACCTCATCGATGTCCATCAGTGCCATCTCATCGGTGCCCATCAGTGCCGCCATATCAGTGCCCGTAATTGAAAGAGAAAACTTACTTATTTACAAAAAATTTAACAGAAAAAAATAAAAACGTATTTTTTTTCAAAATGTTCAGTCTCGCAGAGGTGATCAAATATCACCAAAAGAAAGCTCTATTTGTGGGTAAAAAAGGACGCCAATTTTGTTTGGGTACAGTGTAGCATGACCGCGCAATTGCCATTCAAAGTGCGACAGTGCTGAAAGCTGAAAATTGGCTTGGGCGGGAAGGTGTATACGTGCCCTGTATGGAAGTGGTTAACATTGAGTACGCCACCTAGCAGCTTTAACTATACGCCGGAAAAAGCCGAACGGAAACAACGGAAAAAAGGCGACGGCCGCTCGTACGTTCGTGGATCGTCGGAAATAGCTAATTTGCATACTCGACGCGGAATACGACGGAAACGCCATCTAGCGGCCGCCGGAAAATTGCATCTAAGATCCGACGGCGTACTAAGGCGTACGCCTGTCGGATCTAACCCAGATGCCGTCGTATCTTGTTTTGTGGATACCAAAACATAGATACGACGCGCAAAATTTGAAATTACGCGGCGTATCAAGAGATATGCCTTTTGTATTTTCTTGGAGGATCTGCCCCATTATATTTACTTGTTTTTAAACTTTTTTTTTTACATTTCTCCAGTTGCTTCCTGATTTCTGGCCTAGGCCAAAGTGTCATAAATCCCAGGAGTCTTCATGGGCATTTTATTTTCTTTCATCTGTAGGAGGGCGGAGCTAGCTAAGCACACCTTCCTGCTTAAATACCTGAGCTAAGGGCAGATGGATTCCGGAAAGTAAATGCTACATGAATCATCTGCCCTTACTCAAGATGGCCACAGCTAGAAATGCTAGGAATGGCTATATGGATGGATGGGTGAGTTTCCTTTTAATAATAAAAATGAATTAAATAGCATTTTCGATTTGTGATGCTTTAGCTACATTTTACTTTACTGCTTTAAAACACAACTGGGTTTATTTTCGTAGGTGGGCAAGAAAACACAATATTCAAACACTAATAAATCTAATGGGCACTATGCAGGACCAGGATTGCTCACAAACCATAAAACTGTGTGTCAAACCTGCTCACAGTGACCTTTCAGCAGCACATTTCACATACAAAAGATAAAGTGCAAAGAGTTTAATTTTATACTACATTGACTTTCATTTTATAACTACATATCCCATGGTACCTTGCTGCCTGCAAGCATTTATTCCTGTACTAACCCCGCCTCCTGAAACTCCTCCCCAGCTCCTCTGTAGTTCAGAAGGCGGGTTCTGTGAAATGTGACACAGCAGTTCCTACTCACAGGACATAGTGACTACGTGTTACAGAATTCAAGGAAGGAAATGTGTGGGAATCTTCACAAAGTGGGGTTACAAACTTAAAGGGGTTTTAAAGGTTTGTTTTTTATTTTCTAAATAGGTTCCTTTAACCACTTGCCGACCGCGCACCGTCGTTATACGTCCACAAGGTGGCTCGGCTGGGCGAGAGCACGTAATATGACGTCCTCTCCCCCCGCTCGCCCCCAACTCCCGTGCGTGTGCCCGGCGGGCGCGATCGCCGCCGGGCACACGCGATCGCTCGGTACAAAGCGGGGACCGGGAGCTGTGTGTGTAAACACACAGCTCCCGGTCCTGTCAGCAGGGGAAATGCTGATCTTCTGTTCATACAATGTATGAACCGAGGATCAGTGTTTCCCCTAGTGAGGCCACCCCCCCTACAGTAAGAACACACCCAGGGACATACTTAACCCCTTCCCCGCCCCCTAGTGTTAACCCCTTCACTGCCAGTGGCATTTTTATAGTAATCCAATGCATTTTTATAGCACTGATCGCTATAAAAATGCCAATGGTCCCAAAAATGTGTCAAAAGTGTCCGAAGTGTCCGCCATAATGTCGCAGTACCGAAAAAAAAATCGCCGATCGCCGCCATTACTAGTAAAAAAAAATATAATAAAAATGACATAAAAATACCCCCTATTTTGTAAACGCTATAACTTTTGCGCAAACCAATCAATAAACGCTTATTGCGATTTTTTTTACGAAAAATATGTAGAAGAAAACGTATTGGCCTAAACTGAGGAAAAAAAATGTTTTTTTATATATTTTTGGGGGGATATTTATTATAGCAAAATGTAAAAAATATTAATTTTTTTCAAAATTGTTGCTCTATTTTTGTTTATAGCGCAAAAACTAAAAACCGCAGAGGTGATCAAATACCACCAAAAGAAAGCTCTATTTGTGGGAAAAAAAGGACGCCAATTTTGTTTGGGAGCCACGTCGCACGACCGCGCAATTGTCTGTTAAAGCGACGCAGTCCCGAATCGCAAAAAGTACTCTGGTCTTTGGGCAGCAATATGGTCCGGGGGTTAAGTGGTTAAGCTAGTGCATTGTTGGTTCACTTACCTTTTCCTTCTATTTCCCTTCTAAATGTTTTTTTCTTTGTCTGAATTTCTCACTTCCTGTTCCTCCTCAGTAAGCTGTTTTGGCTGACTAACCCTCATGGATGATGGGGGCAAGCTTACTGAGGAGGAACAGGAAGTGAGAAATTCAGAAAAAGAAAAAAACATTTAGAAGGGAAATAGAAGGAAAAGGTAAGTGAACCAACAATGCACTAGCTTAAAGGAACCTATTTAGAAAATAAAAAACGAACCTTTACAACTCCTTTTACCACTTAAGACCCGGACCTTTATGCAGGTAAAGGACCTGGCCAGTTTTTTTGCGATTCGGCACTGCGTCGCTTTAACTGACAATTGCACGGTCGTGCGACGTGGCTCCCAAACAAAACGGGCGTCCTTTTTTTCCCACAAATAAAGCTTTCGTTTGGTGGTATTTGATCACCTAGGCGGTTTTTATTTTTTGCGCTAAAAAACTAAAATAGAGCGACAATTTTGGAAAAAATTCAATATTTTTAACTTTTTGCTGTAATAAATATCCCCCAAAAAGATATAAAAAAAAACATTTTTTTTCCCTCAGTTTAGGCCGATACGTATTATTCTACCTATTTCTGGTAAAAAAAAAATCGCAATAAGCGTTTATCGATTGGTTTGCGCAAAATTTATAGCGTTTACAAAATAGATAGTTTTATTGCATTTTTATAAAAAAAAATTTTTTTTACAACTAATGGCGGCGATCAGTGATTTTTTTCATAACTGCGACATTATGGCGGATACATCGGACAATTTTGACACATTTTTGGGACCATTGTCATTTTCACAGCAAAAAATGCTATAAAAATGTTTACTGTGAAAATGACAGTGCAGTTTAGGAGTTAACCACTAGGGGGCGCTGTAAGGGTTATGTGTGAACTCATATGTGTTTCTAACTGGGGGTGGGGCTGGACGTGTGACGTCATTGATCGTGTTTCCCTATATCAGGGAACACACGATCAATGAAGCTGCCACTGTGAAGAATGGGGAAGCTGTGTTTATACACAGCTCTCTCCGTTCTTCAGCTCCGGGGACCGATCACGGGACTCCGGCCGCGGTCACGGAGCTTTGGATCGGGTCGCGGGCACGTGCCGCGGGCGCGCGCCTGCGACCCATAGCTGGGCACTTAAAGAGGACGCACAGGTACGTGCTTGTGCCCAGCCGTGCCATTCTGTCCATCTTTTTGGACCTCTTCTATTTTCAATCTACACCTCCTCCCTGGGTCAGCTGATAGACTCCCACAGCTTCCAATACCACCTCTACGCCGACAACATTAAAATCTATTTCTCTGCCCCTTCATTCTCCTCACGTTTCACTAATTAACTATCAGATATATCAGTCTGGATGTCCCACCACTTCCTCAAACTCAATCTATCCAAAACCGAACTTATCATTCCCCCCCCCCCCACGTGACTCTTCCCCGGATCTCTCTGTCAAAATTGATGGCACAACCATCAGCCCATCCCCACATGCCAAGGTCCTAGGACTAGTCCTGGACTCTGAACTCTCCTTTAAGTACCACGTCCAATCACTGTCCAAATCTTGCCGCCTCAACCTTCACAACATCTCCAAAATACGCCCCTTTCTAACCAATGACACAACAAAACTCTTAATTCACTCCCTGGTCATCTCTCGCCTCAATTGCTGCAACTCACTCCTCATTGGCTTACCTCTGCACACTCTATCCCCCCTTTAGTCCATCATGAATGCTGCTGCCAGACTCATCTACCTTACCAACCACACTGTCTCCGCTACTTCTCTCTGTCAATCCCTCCACTGGCTTCTGCTCACCCAACAAATTAAATTCAAAATACTAACAACTACCTACAAAGCCATCCACAACTCTGCCCCCAGCTACATCACTGACCTAGTCTCTAAATACCAACCTAATTGTTCTCTTCGTTCTTTTCAAAACCTCCTGCTCTCTAGCTCTCTCATCACCTCCTCCCCTGCTCGCCTCCAGGACATTTTCAGAGCCTCTCCAAACCTATGGAACTCCTTACCCCAATCTGTCCGTTTATCTCCTTCTCTATTCGATTTTGGAGGATCCCTGAAAACCCTCCTCTTCAGAGAAGCCTATCCTACCACACCTACCAACTGTATTTTTATTTTGTCCATCTGATCATCCCCCACAGCTACTACCCTTTGTTCCACTTGACCCTACCTTCTAGACTGTAAGCTCTAATGAGCAGGGCCCTCTGATCCCTCCTGTACTGAATTGTATTGTAACTGTACTGTCTTCCCTGGTGTTGTAAATCGCTGCGCAAACTGTTGGCGCTATATAAATCCTGTATAATATTAATAATAATCTACTAGCCACTTGAGGTGAATGTGCTAGCACAGCTCGTCTGCAAGCTACAGAAAATGAAAAGTATCCAGAATCCGCTACACTTCTTCAACCTTTATTGCATGTTCCATAAAATCATCACAGACAGTGTGGGGTACAGCTGAAAGTTAACGCGTTTTGCGCTACAACTAGCACTTACTCATAATCTCCTTTCCTAAAACTCAATCTGCCAAGTCTTGTTTTTTTTCCTATGGACAATATTACCTAAGCAGTGTTAGCAGTTCATGAATGACTTCTGAAGTTGACTGGAGTTACACTTTCCACTTTAAAAGTATACCCCCCCCCCCACCACCATTCATAATTTGCTGTCATAAACATACTTCCTCTACTTTTCAGGCAAATATTCTAAAGCACGCCCAGCCTCATCATATTCCCAGAGTCAACAAAATTCTTGAATTACGTGCTCTATACAATCACTTGACATATTGCCAAAAGCCGCCTCCATAAAAAAAGCAAGTATTAGCAATAAATGTGATTGAAAGACTGCCGGGATCCCAAGGGTAGGACCACATTCTGTGTCCCCAGAGATATAAATATTGCATTACAATGAACTCATTGCCCATAATTTAGCGTGACAAACTCTGTAGCATGACAGAAGAAAAAGCAATCTTAACGGACATTCCTCTCAAGTTAATTGCATTGACAAGATTGTAACAGCCTTGCATGGAAATCAGTGCATAAAATGCTGGCTTTGTGTATCTATAGACAATCAATAGCAATCAATAGCTGCCCAGTAAGGCATTTTTAAGTCATTCATTCAAGTCTGCTCACAAACCCTGGCACAGGGAATCAGGGTAATTGTTAATATTATGCTTTTTACAAATGCTATTTTTAAAGCCCAACTCTGATTTAAAAATAATAATAATAATGTAGTTAAAGCTGAGCTATAGGTGTATGGGTGCGCTAAAATAATAATAATAATAAAACAATATTTGTGCAAATAATACAAATACTATATCATCTTTAGAGAAATAAATTAATGTGGTTATAACCAATAAAGTCCAGAAACACTAAATGCTGTAAGTGATTATGTTGGTATAACAAACGTGAGTCCACAGTAAAGAAGTCCAGTGAAAACATAAATGGCTGGAAAAAATGCTTCCCATGTGTGATTCTAAAGGCTCGTACACACGGTCGGACATCCAACAAAATTTCCCTTGGATTTTTGACTTAATTGATTTGTCCGATCACACCCATAGCATACACACACTCGGACTTTTTCCTCAACCAACACGAACGTAGTGACGTTTTAACGTACGGCCACGCGATTCAAAGAGGAAGTTCAAGTTTCGTACGTCCCGCGTTGCGTTCCATCAGCTACTATATAGTTAGTTTACGTTTCGTGTGAGTGCTTTCCCGATTTCCATTTTCGTGCCTTTTTGCTCGTTACTTTGCGTGCGTTCGCTCGATAACGAGATGTTGCGGAATCCAGCGAGAGAACGGGCTATTTATGGTCTTGGAGTTCTGGCTATTGCTCAAGCCCGGACCAGGACCAGGAAGAGGAGGACTGTTTGGACCAAAAATTGGTTGCTTCATCGGGACCAATTTTCACATATGGCATTGCTGAGGGAGCTGCAGGAAAATAATCCGAATGATTTTCGGAACTATCTTCGGATGTCCGATGCCTGCTTCCAGCGTCTTCTAAACTTGCTGTCCCCATATATTAGCAAGAAGGACACCTGTATGAGGCCTGCTATTCCTGCAGAGCAACGGCTCATAGCCACTTTGCGATATTTGGCGACAGGGAGAAATCTACAGGACATAAAGTTTACTACTGGGATCTCTCCCCAGGCTCTGGGACACATAATTCCGGACACTTGCTGTGCCATTATTCAAGTCCTGCAGAAGGACTATATTCGGGTAAGTTTTTTTCTTTGTTTTCACATTTGATACACTTCATGATTTCTCCAAAATATTTTATTAGTACTTTGTCTTATTTGTATATATTATGTTATTGTCTACCCTCTGGTGTGACAGTCACAAAACCCCAAGTCGGTTGCAACCTGATCCTTCCTTGGTTCACCATATTGGTCCCATGGCAAAGGAGAGAGTTCTTACCACTTGCCAAGCTTTAAGCATTTAACATTATCTACACAAAATGTATTTAATCTGCCACCAGAGGGAGTCATGAAGCATATTATTTGCTCTGCTTCTTAATTGTTATTCCACAAATGTTTTGATATATTTTAGTGTTCTCTTGCCCCTATAATGTATGTTTTCAAAATGCTGATAATATTTTCTGCTCAAGTCTTAACTAATTTTTCTTTGCTTCACTCCACAGTTTCCTTCAAACCGTGAGGAATGGCAGGATGTTGCAGCCCAGTTTGCCAATCAGTGGAATTTTCCCAACTGTGGGGGTGCCATTGATGGCAAACATGTCCGAATTGTTCCTCCACCGGCCTCAGGCTCTTTTTTTTATAATTATAAGGGCTTTAACAGCATAGTTCTGCTTGCTATTGTTTCAGCAAATTATGAGTTTTTATATGTTGATGTCGGTATGAATGGTCGTCATTCTGATGGAGGTGTCATGGCTCATACCGAATTTTATCAGCGTCTTACGTCTGGCACCTTACATTTGCCACCTGCGCAGGACAACGTGGAGGGCCTCAACTTTGTATTTGTGGCAGATGAGGCGTTTGCTCTTGGGGAACATCTTTTGAAGCCCTTTCCAATGAGGAACCTCACTCGTGAGCAACGGATATATAACTACAGACTATCTCGTGCCAGAAGGGTGGTTGAAAACGCCTTTGGCATTTTGTCATGTCGTTTTAGGCTTTTTCTGACTGCCATTCACTTGGCGGAATACAAACTAAATCATGTTGTTTTGTGCTGCTGCATCCTCCATAATTTTCTACGGAGGAATGCTGCTAACTACATAGGTTCCGGGCATACTGATGACCCCTCAGGTGGACGTCCAGCTGAAGATGCAGTGATGCCAGCCCTGCAACAAACTCGACCTGCTGTCTCCTCCCAGAATGCCCGTCTGGTGCGGGAGCAATATATGGAGTATTTTGTGGGTAGAGGGGCAGTGCCTTGGCAGCAAGATGTCCTTTAGTTTTTTGTGAACCTTTAGGATGTTCCTTTTGAAAACATTAAATTTGTTTACAAGATGCTGTTATGTTTGTTTATTACTATTATTTTACTGATTAATGAAATGTTGCTGTGATTACCATTAAATATTTTAGAACAACCAAATGTTTAATTAGCCTTTCTAAAGTTACAAACAGCTATGTGTATTATTATTATGCCTTTTTGTTTCTGATACACACCTTTTCCATATGCAAATATACTGGTAGTAGTGATCAGATAAATAATAATCCACAAAATGTTTCAAAAAATATATTTGTTCAATCCTGCACAATCCAATGTCACTTTTTGGCAGTTTACAAAATCAAAAAACATTGTTAGTTCAGGAATAACACAATTGTGTATTATTTGGGTAAAATGCTAAACATGCATCTTTTCAAACTCAGCCCTAGACATAGCAAACTTTTTTACATCAAAATTTTTCCTTTTTCAGCTTTCTTCACGCAACAAATAAAAAATTAGCAATGTAAATGTCTGTCCAGATGCACTTTTGTTCATTCTGTGTTCCATTTTTGGGTGTGGCAAAAATGCATGCACAGTGGTCTCCATGCGCCCCGTGGGTTGTGGTTGGCTGTAGCTCACAACATGTAGTTAGCCTTATCACCGGAAACGGACTACCATGTTGTGAGCTAGAGCCAACCGGAACCATAATGGAGTGCATGTCAAACCCTGTGCCTGCATCTTTGTCGCATACAAAAATGCACACCAAAATGAATGGAACTGCGTCTGATGTGAACTGACCCTTAGCACAGTCTTTACCAACTCTCATTCTCCTGGTGCAATCCCAGGGTCAGAATGACAAGTTTTTCCACTTTTGGCCTCGATACATTGGGCATTTCTATATGTGCATTTTTGTATGATTTTAAGGTCAAGCCCTTAAAATATAACAAAATGACATTTGTAGGCACCAGGAGAAGAAGAGTGGATAAACACTCAGCTGAGACCCTGAAATCACACATAAAGATAGTCATTTTGTGGTAATGACCTACCATTAACACTTTTTTTTGGAGAAAAAACTCAGATTTTACAAAATGTGCGTAGTGCAAATAGAATTAGTGCAAATTCTTTCATTTATCACAAACTGAGCATGTGCAAACAAGGCTAATTACAAATATTTCCATGATAAAACCTTGAACACGAGGGAACATTTGTAATTATAAAACAACGATAGAAAAAAACTAAAATTTTGCTAACAGGTCGTAATAATCCCGGATTCGTCTCTGAACACCAGTGGCAGCCTCCTTGAGATTTTCCAGCTCTGTCATTGCCTGCAGCATATCAGCACTGATCCGACCAATAGTGCATCCTGGTAGTTGGTGGCCTTGGAAAAAGACAAAAATTTAGTATGTGTTTGATGGTGAAGTGACTGAGGCAATCCCAAAATAAACCAAAATGTTACAATGGGGTCTATTTTCTTGAAATACTTACCTAAACCTAGACACTCAATTAGTCCTAACAACCTTTTTCATCTTCATAATACACCTACACTACTAGTGAATGTACACACTACAGATAATACTCTGTAAATCTTGGGCCAGGTGCATATCCATGTGTCTTCAAATGCATCTACCTAAACACCACTGCCACCTCTCCCTTCTACATGCTCAAATTTTGAATACACTCAATAATTTGCTATTGTGGTGTAGGCGTGTGTGGTGTGGACCTAGAAAAAAAAAACAGGTGTTGATTTTGCAAGGCACATGTTCCAAAAACTTACTGGGGCAAACAACAACCTCCGAAGGCTCATCTTGCATTTCTTGCACTCCTTCACCCTCAGCATATCTGGTGTCTGGGGATGTGCTGTCGACTGGTGGCTCTTTGCTGGGTCCGGCACTATCCTCCAAATCCTGCAAAGGTTGGTGTTGAGCACACTCACAATCCTCTAAAATGAAAGAATAAATCATCTATGAATCGTTGCCAAAATTACATTATATTAACATAATCACATGTGCTGCTTTTAAAGTCCACCAACCTTGCCCTGGTGAACCAGTTTGCGCCACACTAGTGTACTACACTATGCATTATTACAATAAACGCTATGCTAGGGAACAGGAGTATGATGTCATATAAAATCTATGAAGACATGTCTATATCTAGGCCACATTAAACAACTCAGGCAGATGGCACCCATCACTCTTGTTTGTTATGGCAATATGGTTTATATGATGTGAAATCTAGCAGGCGTGACTCTGTGTGACTCTGATCCCCAGGGACTCTCCTCTACCCATCTCTACCCTGTAAATGCGTCATTAATGGTCAGTGATGAGCCACGCATCTAACATAAAGTGTAATGTACCCCTTAAGTTCAGTCCTGACACCATGGCGTTTGTCCTATCTCTAAACACCCCTGTCACTGGCAAAAGCACATAAGCATTTTTATTAACTTACGTTTTGGGGCAGATTTGGGGCCTGTTGTCTCCCCTGTTCTCTCCCCTGTTGGAGCCCGGCCAAGGGAAGCCTCCCTTTGTCCCCTGTGGTGTCTTTCTCTGTGCCTTTGTCCTGTTGAAAAAATTAGAATACAGTATATTAAGGATTTGCCAAAAGTAGCCAAGACATAATAAAAACTTTACAATTTTAATGAACTGCTTTTAAACTTCCATTAACTTCTTCTGTAGGCCCCACCAGAAAACTAAATCATTAAATTTCATCCATCTATAATGTACAGACAAATAATTCTCAAATTACATTTACTTACTTCTTTTGATAATGGTGCGGTGAATGGCTTCTAAATTTTCTTGCTCTCTGTGCTTCAAATCTGACCATCGTTTGCGGATTTGGTCTTTCGTTCGTTGGATACCATAATCTCCTTCCAATACCGCGAGGACCTTCTCCAGAACCCAGTCTTTATGGCTGTTGGGCCTATCATAATTTTCAAGTTTACAATCGTAATCGTACTTCTCAAAGATGCGAACCATCTCCACCATCTCCCCCTTGCTCATGGGGGTGGCCTTGTGTTTTCTATAAACGCCTCCACTGCGGGGCCTATTCGTTTTCGTGGGTTCCGCCATCACATTCTCCCTCACACATCCCAGAATGTCGCATGAAGAAAAAGGATTGTGGTCCCGCCCCAGCGTCATGACGCACGTAGAGCGAAGCTTCACGCATGCGTAGGCTATATAAATCAAGAACGAGCGCTCGATGTCACGGACGCATGCACGAACCTAACGGAACGACTCTACGTGCAGCCGAAGGTCTACGCGGAACGAAGGTAGGTGAATACATTGGGACACTAGTGGTTACTGCATGATTTAGCTTAGAGCAAACAGAGATTGTATAAGCAGGTTAGGAAGTTACAGCAAGCACTTATTGGTCGTATTGTATCCTTTATTGCAGATATCTCATCCAAATAATGCCGAAAGCAAAGGGTGGAAAGCTTAATTCCAAAGCATTCATCACTGCTTTTATTGATCTCTATAGATCACACACATGTCTGTGGCAGGTCACCAATAAAGACTACTCCAATAAAAATAAAAGGCAGGCAGCAATTGATGAACTGGTGGCAGAAGCAAAGACTGTGTACCCCAGGGCCAACGAGACCCAAATAAAAGCAAAAATTGGGGGCCTGAGGAGCACTTTTAAGAGGGAGCTCAAGAAGATTGAGTGTTCAAAAAGATCGGGAGCGGCAGCAGATGATGTTTATGTGCCCAAGCTATGGTACTTCAGCAGCCTGATGTTTTTAAAGGACCAAACAGAGCCAAGAAAACATCTGTCCACACTTGCATCCGCATCAGCAGAGGCCACAGATACTGAGGCTGAACCAACTCAGGATGAGGAGGAGGAGGAGGAGGAGGAGGAGGAGGAGGAGGAGGAGCTCAGCTTGACACAGGTATAGTATTCCTGAAAATATGTGCATTCAGATATACTATGATCAGTGGCGTTGCTAGGGGGGTGACATGACCAGAGGTGTAGGGTGCTGGGTAATGTAAAGGGGTCCAGACGTGCAGTTGTGGAGAGGGGTACACAGTAGTAACAAAATGATATTGAAGGATGCAGAGGTATGCAGGGGGCACAGTGGGGTGTTTGTACATTTTAACGTGTGGGGGGGGGGGGGGCCAGATATTGGATCTGCCCCGGGTGCAAAATGCTCTAGGTACGCCCCTGACTATGATGTTAATGTGTTGTTATGATGGCAAGAAAATAAAATGATGCTCCTTTTTCAGACACAGGACGTTGCCAGCCAAGAAGAGGCTGGGCCCAGCAGACAGTCCACACAATGTAGAATCCCTACACTGAACCCTCCTAGGAAAAGGGCCAAGAAGAGGCAACATCTGGATGATGCCACGGCTGATTTTCTAAGTAGGGCCACATCGGTCATCACCACAGCACCCGATAGTGCAGAAGGGTTTGGCTGTTTTATAGCAAACAAACTACGGGAGATTGATGCCGATCAAAGGGAGCTATGTGAGGGGATCATGGTCCAGCTCCTTAGCAAGGCCAGGAAACGGGAGCTAACCCCTATTTCACATGTCTGTGATATAGATCACACACCTCCAGCCAATGTACAACAGGCCTACCAACAACAGACAAGCTTCCAAGCACACCCAGCCTACCCACACCAGCCAACCTACCCACACCAGCCTGCCTACCCACACCAGCCAACCTACCCACCCCAGCCAACCTACCCACACCAGCCAACCTACCCACCCCAGCAAGCCGAGCCACACCAGCCAACCTACCCACCCCAGCAATCCCACCCACCCCAGCAAGCCGAGCCACACCAGCCAACCTACCCACCCCAGCCAACCTACCCACCCCAGCCAACCTACCCACCCCAGCAATCCCACCCACCCCAGCAAGCCGAGCCACACCAGCCAAACTACCCACCCCAGCCAACCTACCCACCCCAGCAAGCCCACCCACCCCAGCAAGCCGAGCCACACCAGCCAAACTACCCACCCCAGCCAACCTACCCACCCCAGCAAGCCCACCCACCCCAGCAAGCCAACCCACCCCAGCAAGCCAACCCACCACAGCAGCATGGGGGTCAGTGGCCAACTCAGAGCCCCGATTTTAGGGGATACTAATTTATCTTTAAATATCTATGATTTTGAACATATTTTTGCTATTATTTGTAGTTGAGTATGTTTTGTTTGGTTTGGCTTAAGAAAAAATGCTCGAATTATGGCATAAAATCTTTATTTTTTAGATATTATTGTTTTTGGTATTGTGGTGTGAGTGTTAAAAATTATAACGCTTCAGCTGATGAGGTGTGAAGTGTGGAGAGTGTTGGCCAGTTTGGTATGCTGAAATATCAGCCTGTTGAAGTACCACAGCCTGGGCACAAATATGTCTGCTGCTGCTGCTCCCCATCTTTTGGAGACCACAATCTTCTTGGGCTCCTTATATTTTAGTTAATGCTTAGGTCCCCAAGTTTGGAGATTATAACCTAATTTATGTATGCCCTGGGGTACAGAGGCTTTGCCAACTCAACCAGTTCTTCAATTGCTGCCTTCCTGTTGTTTTGTATTTGGATCTGTTATTATTTTTCCCATTTTTTGCTAAATAAAATGATGATGCTAAAAACTTGTGGATTATGTGTGGAAAGTCAAATGTAAGTTTGTGAGTAGGCAGGCCCTTTGCTAAAATTGAAGGGACATAAAATAGGGTAGTTATTACTTTGCCCAGCATAAAGAATTGGGGATATTTATTGGTTTTGCATTTCAAATAAATAAAAAAAAAAAGGCTGGATTCATATCCAGAAAATACACTAATCCAAAGTAAATACATTTGTTTTTAATCCGTCCGTATCACCAGTTGAGCAGATGTACATATTAGGACATTCTAAAGAAAAATAGAATATGCGCTGCTATTTGAGATTTCGAAACTTGCCGCGTGACGAATGAGCATTTTCAAATACGAACGCTAGTTTTACTAGACAGCTGGCTTCCGGGTGCTCTTTATTTCGGGGCATGCGCATTTAGCTTTTTTTGAAAAATCCGATGGTTTTCTGTACACACGGTCGCACTTTGCACAATCGGACTTTTCAGAACAGAAAGTTGGTCCGTTCACAGACCCAACTTTTTGTCCGATTGAAGCCTAAAAAGTTGGTCCGATGGAACGTACACACGGTCGGAGAAATTAGAAAAGTGCCGGATTTTGAAGTTGGTTGGCCGAAAATCCGACCGTGTGTACGGGGCTTAAGTTGAAAGAAATAATGTGCTTCCAATCAAAGTTGTAGTCCACCTTCACCATAACGTTATCAAACACCCAGTGTGAATGAATAGGCAGGCTCCTTACCAGATGGAGTTGCCCCCAGTTTTGATACCAAAAAGGGAGGACAAATAAAGCTTTAACAGGATCACCTGTATAAGGATTGGATGCGTCCTGACAGCAGTGATGGTCGCAATCAGTGATTTTCGGATGTATGCATGTAAAATAAATTGTGGCAAAACATAGTGTAACTCGTTTTAATAGATCGTTAAAATATGTACAAAGGGAGCCAAGTGGCCGCTTACTTTGGAGGTGCCTTGAACCCGGCACTGAGGCTTAGTAATGTAAGGTCAGCTATGAAGGATCCTGAGCGCTGTGAGCTGAATGCTCTATGGATCTCCGGAGCGTGCGTTCCACGGCCGCGGCGGTGTGGAGCCAGCGATGCAGGAAGTGACAGGTACTGGAGCGTACGGTTGCGTGGTTGGGTGCACGCTCCGGAGATCCATAGAGCATTCAGCTCACAGCGCTCAGGATCCTTCATAGCTGACCTTACATTACTAAGCCTCAGTGCCGGGTTCAAGGCACCTCCAAAGTAAGCGGCCACTTGGCTCCCTTTGTACATATTTTAACGATCTATTAAAACGAGTTACACTATGTTTTGCCACAATTTATTTTACATGCATACATCCGAAAATCACTGATTGCGACCATCACTGCTGTCAGGACGCATCCAATCCTTATACAGGTGATCCTGTTAAAGCTTTATTTGTCCTCCCTTTTTGGTATCAAAACTGGGGGCAACTCTATCTGGTAAGGAGCCTGCCTATTCATTCACACTGGGTGTTTGATAACGTTATGGTGAAGGTGGACTACAACTTTGATTGGAAGCACATTATTTCTTTCAACTAAGAATCACACATGGGAAGCATTTTTTCCAGCCATTTATGTTTTCACTGGACTTCTTTACTGTGGACTCACGTTTGTTATACCAACATAATCACTTACAGCATTTAGTGTTTCTGGACTTTATTGGTTATAATCACATTAATTTATTTCTCTAAAGATTTATTATTATTATTATTATTTTAGCGCACCCATACACCTACACACAATTGCATAAGGTAGCAGCTTATCAGATAGTTTAGCAAATTGGCGCGTAGTACCCCATTTCCAAAGCTGAGCTATAGACAAATAAAAAGGCACAAAGTGGCTTTGTGGTATGGCTGCCAAAGACACCAATGTTGGGGGTTATTATAGCTGTGAATGACACCAGTGCTGGGGGTTATTATTGCAGCCACTAAAATACATGCTGGTGGTTATTATTGCCGCCAATAGGACCAATCTTTGGGGACTATTTTTGCTGCCAGTGACACCAATCATGTGGGTTATTACTGCTGCCAGCTGCCAATGGTACCAATGTTGGGGGTTATTATTGCTGCAAATGACACCAATGCTGGGGGTTATCATTGCTGCCAATGCCACCGATGGTGGATTTTATTATTGCTACTACTAACTCTAGTGCTAGGGATTGTTATTGCTGCCAATGACACCAATGTTGGGGGTTATTACTGTTTCCAATGACACCAGTGCTGGGGGATGTTATTGCAGCCAATGGCACCAACGGGAGTTATTATTGCTGCCACTGACACCAGTGCTGGGGGTTATTATTGCTGCCAATGATACCAAGCTAGGGGTTATTATTGCTGCCATTGACATCAATTCTAGGGATTATAATTGCTGCCAATGACACCAATCCTGGGGTTATTATTGCCGCCACTGACACCAAAGGCTAGGGTTATTTTTTGCTGCCAATGACTTTAATACTGGGAGTTATTATTTCTTCCACTGACTCCAATGCTGGGGGTTATTATTGCTGCCACTGGCACCAAGCTGGGGGTTATTATTGCTGTCACTGACACCAATGCTGGGGGGGGGGGGGGTATTATTGCTGTCACTGACACCATTGCTGGGGGGATTATTATTGCTGCCAATGACACCAATCCTGGGGTTATTATTTCTGCCATTGACACCAATGCTAGGGTTATTTTTTGCTGCCACTGATCCTATTACTGGGGTTTATTATTGCTGCCAATTACACCAATGCCGGGGGTTATTATTGCGGACACTGACACCAATGCTAAGGGTAATTACTGCTACCCCTGACACCATAATGGAAGTTTATTATTGCTGCCTTTGCACTGTTCTGAACACCACTTTCCAGAAGACCTTGTGCAGCCATGTCTATGGCATCATATGGATTCAATACAGGCAGGCGTGAGAATGGTATCCAGCGGCAGTATGCATACAAATTAATTTTCCTTGTTTTATTTCAATAGCTATGACCTGATATTTTTAGATGCAGCTCTCAACTCAACTTATGGATACCACTCTGATCATTGGGCACTTTTAAGTTAGATGCCACTGTACTAGTCCAATAGTAATACTGCTTCAACAAGTCGTATTATTTTCTGTTCAACTTTCTCTATCATTTATAGCATTTCCCACACACTTTCAGGTTGAACATTAAGGTCAAAAAAAATTGTTGAAGTATAACTTTGCAGGCAGAGATTTTACTTTTATTTTTGATTCTCTCTTAAAGTCAGTTGATGTCGTGTCATTTGACTTATGAAATCAGTGAACCTGAGAAAATCATTTCAATAGATCTTAATTAACAGCTTTACTGCTTCAATGCAGGCATATAGCTTTCTACTTTAGAAGGAGACTTCTTCAATGAAGCGCAAAAAATTCTGCAGCCCTTGAGACCCGCGTAATCTCCCCGGTGCCGCAGGGTTACAGAGCTGCAGAAATATCATTCTCTTTTTTAGCCTCTTCAAGCATGGAATATATTAGAAGAATCTATAGTGTAGATACCTTCCAACTAAATCAAAATTTAAATGTAAAAAAACTTTGAAAAGTCGATTAAAAGTTGAGTTGTTGCTTATAGTGACCAATCAGAAGTGTGCTTCATTCAAAAAAAGAAAACCGATTGATCGCTAGTTTTTTTCTCCAGTTTTTTTTTTATGTTTTTCTAAAATATGCTTACATCTGGAAAGCTGAACTCCAAGCAAACTGCTAAGTACTCAGTTGAAACACAACTTGTATATGGGAGTTGAGGATTTGTATTCTTGTGCTTGTACATACTCTACCAGAGGGAAGAGCCTGGATGGTGACCTGCCTTTTTTTTTTTTACTGTAGTTGAAGTGGTTGTAAATATCTACAATGAAAAATTAACAAAGCATATCCTTCTATAGTGTGCACTTATCTCAATCCAAAGCTTTAAATTTAATTTCTCTTTGATGTCTCATACCTCAAATAGAGATTTCTTTTGGTGGTATTTGATCACCTTTGCGGTTTTAAATTGTAGCGCTATAAACGAATAAAGACTGACAATTAAAAAAAAAAAACCTGATGGGCATTGATAGGCGGCACTGATAGGCGGCACTGATAGGTGGCACTAGATAGGCGGCACTGATGAGGAGCTACTAACAGGCATTACTGAGTGGCACTTTGATGGGGCACTGACAGGCATTACTGATGGGGTACTGATTTGCACTGTTGTGGGCACTGATCGGTACTGGCATCCATTTATTAAGGGGACAGGCTGGCAGGTGTTGGGCACTGATTGCCAGCTGATGGGCTGTGCTTATAATCAATGCGCTGATTATCAGCACAGACCCCCCCCCCCGCCTCTGACAGGGAGAGCCATCGCTCGGCTCTCCCTGATTGGTCACAGCTGATCACGTGGTATGAAGCCTCTGTCAGAGGCTTCATACCACGATCAGAGTTGCGGTGTGTCAGACTGACACACAGCACCTTCAATCGCCACGCTGCTCGCCTCTGTGGGCGTGCACTGGCTCTCCGGATCACGTCATATGACGTCCAATCAGGATAACACAACCACTTTGCCGCCATCATTCTGCTATATGGCAGGCGGAAAGTGGTTAAGATGTAATGAGATATCACACAACCGCAGCCTAGATCTAAAATCCCTTAAAGCGGTTGTATACCCCGCTTGGTGATATTTATCTACGGGTAAGCCTGACGTCAGCCGCGCATGCTCACTGAAGGTCTAGCATATCGTGCGCAGGAGTGACGTGATCGCGGCTCCGGCCACTCACAGCGCCGGAGCTCGCAAACTCGGAGGGGGAACATGTCAGTGTGCAAGTATGCGATGCATACTATCACATTATGCTATTGTCTCTTTTTTTCAGTGGTTTACTACCGCTTTAAGTGACCTTTTGACATCTACCCCATGTGCCACCAATAGCAATCCTGTATAGCATTCTCATGTTGTTAAAAACATTGCACATTAATATAAATGAGGATGTATACAATAAAGCTATTCAGTACATTCCCCAATCAATACTACATCCCTGACTCCTAAATACTCGTCAATAATTAGAACCCAATTATCAAATCAGGCTGCAGTATTGACTGAACTGGGAGTATACTTTGTGCATTACCAAATACATAATATATTAATATTGATTGGAATAAGTGATTGTAAATGAATGTTGTTTAGTGCTGGTTACGGTTTACAAACATGATGAATACTTTATGTGTGTGTAGGAATACCTGAACAGTGTATGCAGATGCTGCTCCTATTTAAAGAGATCAATCTTTTTATTTAACCTTTTCTAATTTTGTAGTTTGGATCATTTATAACGGTTTGTTTTTATCTTATTTGTCATTTGTTCCATTCCTCTTTTTTAAACCATTCTATTTCATGTTTTTGTGAATCTGTCAAACATCAGGCATAGCGGACCAATTCTGTCATCCCTCTCCTGTAAAAATCACATTTCTTTTGCTAGAAAATCACTCAGATATATTTTTTATCGTTTTTTTTGCAGAGGCCCGAGAGAATAAAAAGGCAGGCGTTGCAATTTTTTTTTGTCACACTGTATTTTACACAGCAATTTTTCAAACAGGATTTTTGGGGGGAAAAAACACTTTCATGAATAAAAAAAAAACAGTAAAGTTAGTCCAATTTTTTGTATAATGTAAAAGATGATGTTATGCCGAGTAAATAGATACCTAACATGTCACACTTTAAAATTGCGCGCATTCGTGGAATGGCACCAAACTTCGGTACTTAAAAATCTTCATAGGCGACGCTTTCAGAAAGGAATGTAAACAACCCTGAATGGTCATCTTTATGGAGATATGTGGGGTCTATAAGTCCCCACATCTCTACTCTATGCTGGAAAGCCTGAGATAAAATCAAAAAAACATCTGCCGAGACCGGACATGATCTTGTAAAGTGGTGCCCGGGATCCGAAGGACAAAGAGATTGCCGGAGACCATCTGGTCTCGGTATTCTCTATGGTAAATGGCCCCCCGTCGGCCGATTCATTCTTCGGTTCGCCGATCACACAGGCAAGCCGGTAGAAGCACCAGAGGGTGGGGCGGGAGGGGGGCGTTCCCTCCTGCTGCCTGTGAACAGCCGCTATGATTGTTTTTACTGTGCAGGGAATCGCCGGCAGAAAAGAATGATATCTGAATGAATCCTACAGCTACAGACATCATTCAAATATCTCAACTGAAAGCCCAGGATGTCATATGATGGCCTGTGGTATGGAAGTGGCAAAGAGGAACTTCACTCCCCATGTCCCCCTTTGTTCATTTATATTTAAGTTTATTCTTACTTTTTATCCTGAATTTACATATTTATCCACCCTGCTGTGAGCCCTCGCTTTGCTGCCTCACTCAGTCCCACGCCACTATCTTCTCTGATGTCATTGGGAGCTGCCAGTCTATTCTGGGTTCAGGTAGCCAGCTCCCTGAAGACACGTGCCAGGTTCATCCTCCTCCAGACGTAGTGTGTGGGCCAAGTTTTACTTTCACAGGAAAAACTCAAGATTGGCACATATATTTGTGGATCTACTAATTATTTTCACATATGGTTTTCCATAAAGTAACTTTTGTTATGAATTTGTTCATTATATGCTTAGCTACATTTTTTTTGATAGCTTGACTTTTACCTGTCACTTAAAATTATACTATACATCACTCACTATGACACATTTAGTATTATCATCTTTAGCTAACATTTTCAGTAAAAAAAGTAACTGTTGCTATCAATAAAAAAATGTTTTTCTAAACTCCATTTTGTGATTTACAACCTAGGTTAACCGTCTTGTTCTCTGGCTAGCAGATGCGTTGCGGGTATTTCACAATAAGCCTCCTCTGACCTTCCACCAGGGACGGCCCATGCATTAAAGTGGATGTAAACCTCTCTTCAATGAGCTAAGTCCCGTAGCTCTCTCCTGAACTCTTTCTGTTATCAGCCTGATAAGAGCCCATTCACACAGGGGCAACACGACTTCTAGCACGACTTTGGGAGGCAACTTGGACACGACTTGAGTATGAATCACCAGACAACTTACAAGGCAACTTCAAGTTGTCTCCAGGATAGGAGGCTTTCCAGTGGCCAATCAAACAACAATCAGCTCTGTGGGAGGGAGGGGGAGGGTGGGGTTTGCCTGAGAAATGTATGTCATCTTCCTGTATTGTTGCTTCAGTTAAGACAGTGATCCAACTTTTGAGGCGACTTCCATTGAAATCAATGGGTACAAGTTGCCTACAGGTCGCCTAGAAGTCGGATTAAAGTAGTACAGGAACCTTTTCTGAAGTCGGAACGACTTCAGTAGTGTACATTTAGACGGCTCCCATTCACTTCCATTCATTTTCTCGATCGCACGACTTGGGGCGACTTGAAGTCGGATACCAGGTCGCCCCAGTGTGAACCGACTCTAACTCCTGACAAATTCTCAGATTTGTTTAGACAAAAGCAGCCTGAATCTTCAGTCCGGGAGGTTGTTAAAATAGATTAGCAGAGATCAGGTCCTATTACAAAACACCTCTGAGAGTCTCTAACTATGATGAGAGGGGGTGTGTGCCTTTCCTCCAATCAGCAATGTTAGCTATCTTGCCTGTATGCCCAGACATCGCACTCTGTGTTAGCCAGGAAGAGAACATTTCCTAACATGATCTCAAATTTCTAAACAGTATATAAATGTGAAGACAGCAGATATACATGTAAAACCTATGCAGGGAGATTGGTTTCATCCCTGTCTATCATCTGAGGCTGTTCAATTCACTGGGTGTATGGAGGGTTTACATCTATCTTCTCCACCCCCTATATGAGTAATGGGTAGATTCATGCAATGCATGAATCTATCCATGGCTGCCGCTGCCACCCCCTATTCAGGCGCCTGGCCCCTTTTAGGACGCAGAGTGCCTGAATTACAGTGGCGGGGGTGAATAGGCTTCAAAAACGGTGGACCCGTTGCACAAAGCACTGCACTCGGAGTCCACCCAGATGCGTTAGAAAAGTAAATGAGCCAATAACATACAGGGATATACAATGTAATAATGACATATAATCGCACACAGAGGTTGGACTCGATGTGTCTTTTTTCAACCTCACCTACTATGTAACTATGTAAGAATATAGGTTGGAATGATGAATACCTTCCAGCACTGCATCCCAATAATCGAAGTATCAGACAGGAAAAAAAAAAATTCTAAAAATATTTTTTTAGGTGCTAAGAAATATGTGAACCTTAAAAATGTAATAAAATGCAAGTATTATTAATAATCTTAAATTTGGTTAAAAAATATGCAAGCAATAAAATATCATTTGAATATAGAGTACAACCAGACTCTTTCTCAATCTATCTGTCAATAAACTTATCAAAATAACTCCCAAATTTTCATTGTCCTGAAATGCTCCAAGTCTGGAAAGGTATTGACTACTGAGTTTTCTTTCATGACGATAATTTATGATGGTTGGTGGAGGCAGACAAAATGCTAATGCAATTTTAGAAGATTTCACAGCACCAAACAATGTAAATATTATTCTTCTGAAAAGCAGACTTTGGGCGAGCATTTTCCGCCGCATGGATTTTATGACAAAATCTGCCCTTGCTGTAGACATTGTGAGGATATATAAATGAAGCCACAGAAGTCACAATCATTACTTTATGACTTTTCTTGCCCATAAATCACACAGTTACACTTTGAATGTTTGAAGCATTCTGAAAATATTCACAAAATTGTTTATAATTTCTGGATGTGAATAAAGCAGACCTGGAACAACGGCGCGGTGAAGAATGAGGTCTATAAAAACTGTAGAGTGGTGGTATGGCCACACCGCCACTCTACAATCTGAGGCCTTTATGGGCCTCATTTATAGCGGCACCATTGTTCCAGGTCTGCTCAATTCACATCCACCATTACAGCCCTGATGATCGGGGGTCAGGCTCAAAGACCAATTGCTATAGCAGTAGCAGAACTACCACGACCAGCAGGATAGGTATGCAGGCAGTCACCCTGATGAATGATGCAGGCTAACCTGAGGTGTGGAGTCTAAGTACTACCCAGTGTTCATCAGAGCTTCTGATGGTGGAGATGGATTTTGCTGCGTGTTAGTATCAGGTTGCGGTCCTTGAGATGGCCCACCAGCAAGCCAGGATCCAGTAGCGGATAAGCAGGTAGGGATCAAACAGAAGTGTAGTTGAAAAACAAGCCAAGTGGTAGCAAAACATAGACGGCAGCAGGGAAGTGAGGATTGAGATATTGGCTGGAGAGACACAATAATATGGCAAACAGGAAGTGCAGAGGCATGTCTTAAATCAGGAAGTTCATGGGAGGAGCAAAGAGCTCAGGGTTTAAGACAAACAAGGTTCAAGACAGGATCATTGAAGGAATTGTCCCAGGGAGTGTCCAGCATTCCAGGTAGCTCAGCAAGAAGAGGCAATGCCTGACACAGCAGAGGTTCCAGGTTCAAATCCAAGCCCTGACAGCACGGTAGCTCCCCCAAAACACATATGTGTTACCTGTGAACTGTAAACTCCAATACATTTATTAAAGGCAGAAGAACTTTTTTCTTAATACATTCCCCCCAAAACACTTAGCTGACACCACTCTCAATCCAGCACTGTCCCTGTCGGCAGGCCTGCTTTGCTCTCTCTTCCTGCATTCACAGGCTTGGCTGAGAAAAGGAAATTAGCTTTGCAATAACTTTAAATATACCATCAATTTTAACAAACTCCTATACCCAGCGCTCCTCTGTGCTTATCCAGAAGTTTCTTGCAAGGTGTCTTTTACATCACCTTCAGAAAATCAGCAGCCCTTGAACTTAAAGTGATAAAAAATAAATATTTTTCTTAAAATAACAAACATGCCATACTTATCTGCTCTGTGGAAGGGTTTTCCACAGAGTGGCCCCGATCCTTCTTTCTGGGGTCCCCTGGTGGCACTCCTCCTCTTCATCAAGTGCCTCCACGGAGAGCCGCATTCCATGGGCGCACCCATGCGGGCACGCTCTCTATGTCCTGTTGCTCCGTTGATTGACAACTCCTTTAACAGGGCTTACCTACATCACACCTTTGTTGGGTAGCCTGGAAGGACAACGCACTCCACAGTGCCCCAGTGGTTGCTGTTGTTTTTTTGTGGGGCAAACAATCCATCCCAACCCCCCGGTTGGTCAGGTCATGGACGGCACAAACCCCTCCCCCCCGGGTCGTTCACAGTAGGTAGTGGGGGCCCCGCACTTACCACATCTTGCAGGCAGTGCTCCGGGCGGTGGCTGCTTCCTCGCTTTCCCTGCATCTCCTCCCTCCTCCTCCTGGAGGCCAATCCGATCGGACCTCCTTTTGGCCAACCGCTTCATGATTGGCCGGGAGGAGAATCAGTGTTACAATAGCGAATATTCATTCGCTATTATTGTCACACAACTGACTGGCCCCACCCTTTTTTGAAGCCTAATAAAACCTCCGGCCTTAATCATGTTCTTCAGAAAAACACAGATTGCAATCCATTCGTCCGGTGCCATGCATGTAGATTAGGGGGTCAGAAGCATTCAAAGGGGATGCGGCCCTTGTGCGTCCCCTATGGAAGGGCCGTCACTGGACAACCCACTGTCATTATGGAGCTTCTGGGGATCCAACATTGAATTTACCGACGGTGACAACAATTATGGGTAGTAGCAATGCAGGTAATTTAATTAGGATCTGTCAGGATTTCTTTCATACTATCTCTCAAATCATGTTTAGGACACATGTAGTATATAAGTCCTACTGGAGCAACCATCTTTCTGACCATTGCCTGTCTGTGTACTAGATTTGCAATGGGGGTATTCATCCCTGACGTTTTTAAGAGCACACATGGACCTATGTCACTTGCTGAAAACTGAGGGTTATGCAGATTTTCTACAACCCTCCTATTAAACAAGTTTATTTGCACTCTAGTATTTTGTGTTTAGTTTGGGATCCAGAGGAGAAGCCCAGCCTAAAAAACCCAGGCTGGACTTCTCCTTTCAAGTATGACAGAAGGAGTTTTTTATTTCGTTTTAGATAAAGCGGAGAGGGATAAGAACCCTTTGGCAGTTTTTTTTTCGTTGCTGTCTGTCTCTTTTAGAGAGATTCACTTTCTCTATTTGTTCTGTTGACTGTTATCACCAAAAGTAAAAGAAAATCCCAAACTTTGAGTGGCCACCAGTAAATAATTTGAGGGGAAATCTTTCAATTGGAACACCATTAGTTCTGGTGACTTTTCCTCTTTTTGGAGGTATTTCATTTGGAACACAGATGCAAAAAAAATAAAAATCTGATAGGGGTTATAACCCACCCTTACTCTATTCCAAAAAAAAAAAGAGAGGGGCTGGATGATGTCATGGTGCTCTACACACGAGACAGTGTGGTAATTATACTAGCGAGGAAGCTGATTGTTATCGATGTTGGATACATTGTGCATACACTATTAGTTTGGTGCACTATAGCGCCTATAAAAAGTGAGTAAAGAAAGAGAGTCACCGCTCAAGGATACTAATTATGGTCCTCTTCACCAAATCCGAAGCCACGGGGGCTGGCAATGCATAGGATGATGCAAAATGAAGGAAGCATTTCTGGACAGCCGCACTCCAAAATGTGTTGCTTTTATTGTAAAAGAAAAAACACAGGATACATGCCACAGCAAACGGGGTACAAGCTGATGCGTTTCACACTAAACTTTAGTGCTTAATCAAAGCAACAAGTTTTGGAGTGCGGCTGTCCAGAAATCCTTCCTTCATTTTGCATTATAAAAAATGAGTGTACATCTGGAGGTTTTTAGATGCAATAAATTGGCTTTAAAAAGGATAAAGCACTATGCTTGGTGGTTTCTCTTTCCACATGAGTGGAGACATTGAGAGGAATATTCTTGCATAAGGAGGCATTAAGAAGCATCTAAGAAATGCATCTGATCCGAGAATGTGTATTTAAAGTGGTTGTACACCCAGTACAACCACTTTTACCTACAGGTAAGCCTAAATTAAGGCTTACCTGTAGATGCTACACTGTTTAGGAGATATTTACAATTCCCCATACGATCATTTTTTCTGCGCATGCGCTGATGTATTCGGCGCATGCACACTTTAGAAAGGGCACGCTGTGCCGTTTCTAGCTGGGGTCATGCCGTGACTGGCGGCTCCTGCACGCAATGCACAGGAGTGACGACACACAACTCCAGCCAGTCACAGAGCCAAAGTCAGCGGCCCTGGAAGGAAGAGGGCTGAAGATGGACGCTTCCAGCCAGCGGGGACATCGCAGGCTTCAGTTTCAGGTACGTGACACATAATGGGCTACTATGCGATGCAGTCCATTTAACATGGTTTCCTATGGATGTAGTTCACATCTGTGCATTTTATGGAAAGGGCCAGGAACCTTTGAATACATTTAGGTATCTTGTGAATAAAAAAGCTGCTGTTGTACTTTTTATTTTACCATGTGTACGTATACTGAGTATCAGAGTGTGAGAGTGGATCTCTCTTAGTAGGTGATATCCCAGGCAGGAGTAAAAGGTTTTTGTGTGTCGGTCGGTCCAGTTATTATGGTAATTTAATGCATGGCTTCCCCAGCACTCGATTAAGACTTGGCAATGCAATTGATCAGAGAAGACATGCATTTTGGCTGTGCAGACAGTAGCGGTGAATACAAATGTCGTCTTCCTTTGATCACAGTGGACACCTGAAGGCTTGCAGGAAAATGTATTCATAAACATCAGCTGCAGACTACAAAGTGCCCGCAAGCCCAATGCCAGGGGGCTTCCTGTTTGTAAATGCTTATTTACCGGGGAAAATATGAAGATGTGTCTCGGAGATCACCCTGTGACACTCTGCCATTGTAAATAACAGCAGACTAACTAAAAGACAAGGGACCACAGTGCAAAATCTGAGGTGGGGCATGCTTATACATCGAGAAAACAACCTTCAGCAGTTCAGGTTTAGTTCATAGGATTATTTATTAAAAATAGTGTTTAGTTCCTTCTTAAAGTGGTCGTAAACTATCTTAAACCATTTATACCTACAGCTAAGCCTAGAATACGGATTATCTGTAGGTACTGTGAATATCTCCTAAATTTGCAAAAAGTGCCGGACCTTCAGAGCCCATGCCATGAATGGGTAAGTGACGTCATCGTGCCCCCCAGCCACTCATGTAGCTGGAGGCCACACACCTGGAAGGAAGACCAGAGGAGGATGTCAGCACATTATGACATTGCCTTGCAGGGATTTTTTGTTTGTTTTTAGCAACTGCAGTTTACTACCGCTTTAATTAGGGGGCTATTCAAAAAGCAGAGAATGTGACTTTCACAAACATTCTGTGCCAGAGAACCATCCAGGTGTATGTGTTTAACCACTTGCCGTCCACCATATAGCAAAATGTCGTCGGCAAAGTGGTTGTGTTATCCTGACCGGATGTCATATGACGTGGTCAGGATAACAAGGCGCTGCGCGCCCCCGATGAAAGAGAGTGCTTTTCCAATGGGGCACTCAAGAAGAAGAGGAGCCATGAGTGCTACAGAGTGACCCCAGAAGAGGAGGATTGGGGCCACTCTGTGCAAAACCAACTGCACAGCGGAGGTAAGTATAACACGTTTCGTATTTTTTTTTTAAGCAAACCGTTACAACCACTTTAACCACTTCAGCCCTGGAAGGATTTACCCCCTTCTTGACCAGGCCCTTTTTTGCGATTCAGCACTGCGTCGCTTTAACTGACAATTGCGCCATCGTGAGACCCTGTACCCAAACAACATTTTTTCCCCACAAATAGAGGTTTCTTTTGGTGGTATTTGATCACCTCTGCGGTTTTTATTTTTTGCGCTATAAACAAAAAAAGACTGACAATTTTGAAAAAAATAATAAATATCCCCCAAAAATATATAAAAAAACACATTTCTTCCTCAGTTTAAGCCAATATGTATTCTTCTACATATTTTTGGTAAAAAAAAACAACGCAATAAGCGTATATTGATTGGTTTGCTCAAAAGTTATTGCGTCTACAAAATAGGGGATAGATTTATGCTTTTTTATGATTTTTTTTTATTAGTAATGGCGGCGAGCTGCGATTTTTATCATGACTGCAATGTTGCGGAGGACAGATCAGACACGTTTGACACATTTTTGGGACCATTGACACTTATAGAGCGATCAGTGCTATAGAAATGCACTGATTACTGTATAAATATCACTGGTAGGGAACAGGGCCATCTTTTCCATTGGGCACGCTGGGCAGTTGCCCGGGGGCCCCCGCTTGCCTGGGGGGCCCCACCGGCTGCCCAGCAACCCCAGTAAAAAATTGTGGAGAGTGACGGGTTAGAACTGCCCATGCCAAGTTTGCGGAAATCACAGAGAAGATCCGGTCCTCCACAAGTGCGGGGGGTTGCTGATGTAAGGGGGGAGTGAATGCAAAAATTTAAGGGGGCACTGATATAAAGGTTCCCCTCCTAAATTAGTGTCCCCCCTTACCTTAGTGTATTTACTCTACGGAAGGTGGTCTCTGGTCACCAGAGTGCCCCCCACATCAGAGTTCCCCTTTACATCAGAGTCTGCAGGATTCCCCCTTACAATGCAAGGGGGAACTCAGTCTGCGGACCCTGATGTAAGTGGGAAAGAGAAAGCAGTGGACTCTGATATAAGGTGGTCTCTGGTCACCAGAGCCCCCCTCCACATCAGAGTTCCCTCCTTAGATCATGATCTGCAGCATTCCCCTTTACATAAGAGTTCCCTTTCACTGTAAGGGGGAATCCTGCAGGCTCTGATGTAAGAGGAAACTCTGTGCTGGCTGGGTTATAGTAACCTGACCTTCATGTCAATGAAGATCTTTTTTTTTTTTTTTACTTTTGTTTAACTTAAACACATTGCTAATAGCACTAGCTATATGTTTATAGTTTAAATACTGACATTTGCATTGTTCGGCACTGAAAACGGTAATTTCAGGTACTTTTTATGCAGTTGCAGTAAAAAATGTGGTTCTGCCAGTAAATTTTATGATTTTTGTCAGTAAATTCTCGTGCGTGATTGTGTAGACAGGGCCCCAGTGCACTGTATTGCCCGGGGGCCTATAATGCTCTTAAGATGACACTGGTAGGGAAGGGGTTAACACTAGGGGGCGATGAAAGGGTTAACTGTGTTCTAACTGTGTGGGGATGGGACTAACTAGATGATGACAGATCGTTGTTTCTACTTTTTCCTCTCCTCTGACAGCACAGGTATTCGTGTGTTTACACACACACAGATCCCTGTGCTGGCTCTCGAGCACGCGATTGCACCCTCTGGCGGCTCTTAAAGGGCCGACGTTTGGGTACGTGATTTTGTGTAAACCGCGCCACTTTGCTGACGTATATCGCTGTGAGCCGGTCGGCAAGTAGTTAAGCAACAGATAACAGAAAAGGACATGTGAGTGTGCCATGCTAGTTTATTCTCCCCAAACCCCAGTAAACAAAGCACTGCAAACAAAGCACGGTAAAGATGCAATCGGTCTCCTGCACACAGGAGCAACAGAACCAAGCTTGTTTGGGAGAGCTGCTTTCAAACAGCCTCATCATTACAGATGAACTTGTCTTCCGAGCTCATCTCAAGCCGAACTTGCACTCTTTTGAAGTGACATTACCATCTAAAGGTGTATATGAGAGTTTGGTGATTAGGTATACATCTACTTTATTAAAAATCATTGACCCGAGGGGACAATAGTGTGTATAATTAAAACGCTACTGTATTTAAAATTACAATACATTTAGTCTGACGGCTGAGTCTCTCTCTCTGCTTTACATTAGTGCTCTAGCGGACTGCCTGTTAGCAATTCTGATCTTGTTTTGTTCATAAGTAATTAAGATCTGGAGCTTAGACATCCAATTATTGTGTGTGCAAGATTCACTGTGCCAGTGATCCTACAATAATTCTTAAAACTTAATTAAACCATTTTTTTTTGTTAAATTAGATGTGAACCCTAACTGACATTTTTTTTTAAGCCCTGCGTATCATAAACAAGTGCCATTTGTTGTAGTAAAATACTTGTTTTGACCCTTTTTCATTCTTTGTTGCATCTGGGTACTGTTTGTCTTGCTGTCTCTATAGTACATGCACTCTGGCAATGACTACATGCCAATGTTGGCCTCTTCTGATGGAAATCCTAGCTGGCTGTCATGCTGATCACGGGATTTGACCTTTTCTGAGTCACATACTTGGAACACGGATTGGAATTTCGGAGGTTGCTCTAATCCGCAAACCTATTCCATGTAATGACTGGGAAAGTACTGGAACAGGAAAGAGCCAGGCAACTAGTATTCTTATGCCGCGTACATACGACCATTTTTCATGACGAGAAAAATTCAATTTTTTTAATTGGTCATCAAAAACGGTTGTGTGTAGGCTCCAGAGCATTTTTCTCAACGAGAAAAATGTGAATTAAAAATTTAGGGCCAGATTCACAGAATAGATACCACGGCGTATCTCCTGATACACCGTCGTATCTATGCGGCTGATTCATAGAATCAGTTCCGCATAGATAGCCCTAAGATCCGACAGGTGTAATTGACTTACACCGTCGGATCTTAGGATGCAATACTTCGGCCGCTGCTGGGTGGAGTTTGCGTCGTTTTCCTGCATCGGGTATGCAAACGAGCATTTACGGCGATCCACAACGGTTTTCGCGTTCGTTACATCATCGCTAGTAATTTTTTCCCGTCGCAAAGTTAGTCATGATTTTACATGCCTTAACTTTACACGAGCCATGTTAAAGTATGGCCGTCGTTCCCGCTTCGAATTTCAATTATTTTTTGTTTTTGCGTAAGACGTCCGGGAATACGAAACGCCAAAACTCACGTCGCCGTTCAAAAAAATGACGTCACATCGCGCAAAGCACATCGGGAATTTCAAAACTGAGCATGCGCAGTATGTCCGGCGCGGGAGCGTACACGCCCCATTTGAATTGGGCGGGCTTGCGCCGGACGTGTTTACGATACACCGCCGCAAGTGCTTTGTGGATCAGGCACTTACACTAAAAACTTGCGGCGGTGTAACGTAAACGGGTTACGTTGCGCCGCCACAATTGTACCTGAATCTGGCCCTTAGAACCTGCTCTATTTTTCTCTTCCTTTTTCACATCGTCGTTTTTCTTGTCGTGAAAAAACGGTCGTGTGAAGGCTTTAACGACAGGGGAAAAAACTTGCATGCTCAGAAGCAAGTTATGAGATGGGGAAATTTGCATAATCAGGGTGGCGCCATTCGAATGGAACTTCCCCTTTATAGTGCCGTCATACGTGTTGTACGTCACCGCGCTTTGCTTGAGCGTTTTTTTTTCCACGATCGTGTGTATGCAAGGCAGGCTTGATAAGAATCACGTCGAGAAAAACTTAGTTTTTTTCCATGACATGAAAACGGTCGTGTGAACGCGGTATTACAGGAGATTAGCAATAGCAGCCCCATGTTTTTGTCGTTCCGGTTTTCTTTATTGTTGAATGGCAGGGGGTAGTGGTAGAAAAATCCCCTGAAATATGATGGAAAAATGTATCAAATCTGAAGCAGCTGTGCATGGCAACCAATCAGCTTCCATCTTCAGATTATTCAGTTAAAATGGTTGTAAAGCTTTGTGTTTTTTCACCTTAATGCATCCTTAATGCACTCTCCGGGCCCCCCTGAGCCCCCGTTTTACTTACCTGAGCCCCGAACTTCCTTGGGCTTGTTCCCGCGTCGCTTTTCACGGCTCATTGGCTGTATATTGGTTAGATAGATAGCAGCACAGCCATTGGCTCCTGCTGCTGTCAATCAAATAAATGATGCAGTGCACTGGGGCGGGGCCAAGTCATACACTTGGCGGCTATCGCCGCCGACTGTATCACACGGGAGCTCGCTCGCAAGGTAACCCCCTCGGGAGAACACTTCCCAGAGGGGGTTAGCTCTTGCGGGGAGGAGCCGCGAGAGCTGCCGTGGGACCCCAGGAATGGAGGATCGGGGCCACTCTGTGCAAAACAAACTGCACAGTGGAGGTAAGTATAACATGTTTCTTTTAAAAAAAAAATAACCCATACAACCCCTTTAAGCTTTGAACATGACAAATAGAAGCTGAGTGGTTGGCATGCACAGCTGTCTCAGTTTTAATAACTACACTGGTGTGCCTGTACTGTCCCACACTACAGCTTATCACCAGTGTAGATGGATCTGAGTATCAGTAATACATTTAGGGCTTGATTACACTTGCGTTGTCTGTAAAAATCGTTTCACAGTGAATCACTTTTCACAGAGCAGAAAAGGGGTGGCTGGCAGGCATTCAGGAGGAGATACCACTGCCACCTGGATGTCTTTTTTTTTTTAGACAGCTTAATTTTCAATGGGTATCCCACATCGCAACTGCAAGCCTAGAGTTTACATTGAATAGACCCAGGGCTTTTTTTCAGGGGGAACTTGGGGGAACTCAGTTCCACCACCCTTGGCTCAGACCCTTTGGTGCCTGCTCACCACAATCACTTGTAAACACAGAAGTCTGGTTTCTGTGTTTACAAGTGACAGCTCTGCACTCTGTGTGTAACCCCCCTGAACTCTGCACCCTGTATGTAATGCATTCTGGTATTTAATGCCCCTTTGATACCCTTCTACTGTTTGTGAAATCTGAACGGGGTTGTGGTTGAGTTCCTGCACCTATTTTCTGAGAAAAAAAGCTCTGAATAGACCACATCGAGCATCAGCTACGGTACGTGTATACACCTTTTTCCTTTGCAGCTTAAAAGGGAGCATTTGGGGGGAGGGGATAGCAAACTGTATATTTTTACTGCCCTCCAAATGCAAGTGTAAACTAGGCCTAAAGCTGGCCATAAATGGTTCAAATCTTGGCCGGTTCAACAGGGACCGGCTGAGATTCGAACCATCTATGGGCAGGCTGAATATACCCGATGGATCGACTTTGGTTCAACCAGCATGTCATGTTTTCCACCGCTAGCAATAATCTCTGTGTTCTCCTTGCTGGGATGGCTCCCCATGCTCCCCTGCCAGGAGAACACAATAGCTCTGCGGGAGGGTTTCCCCCATCAACACTGAATGTGTTGATGGGGGGGATCGAGAGAAAATTGCGCCATCTATGGCCGGCTTTAGGGCTCTTTCATGCTGTTGGCGTGGGGCAGTAGAAACAGGTGGTCCCAGCTGCTCACCGCAATTTTAACAATGCAGCCTTACAGGGATGTACAAATGACGCAGTTGCAAGCTTTGCAGAAATTTTTATTCGGGCTGCAGAGATCGATTAGCGACACTGCCTGTCAAACCTGCCCATTGCAATCAATGGGGCCATACTGCAACTGCAAGCTTGTCCCTCAATTTAAAATTGCTGTTTGGCAATAATAAAAAAAAGGATGTGGCAGTAACGCCTCCTGAATGCCTACCAGCCTACCGTGGTCCACCACGTACTGTATTATGACTTACATGGATGAGTGAGTGAACCCTTAAGAAATCAACTTTCGAGAGTTGTTGTAAACATAATGAAATTGTATTTTTCAAGGCACACAGAAAAACCCAATATGGTAATAAATTAATCTACTGATAAACCTCATTGTGTAATGCAAGAGAATCCTCCTAGAATTGTATGAGAATCTATTCTTTCACTTCATCTTATGATGACAACATCTGAATGACGAGGGATTGCGAGAAGTTAAACAATTCACTTGCTCAGACAGAATTGCCGAGTCTGATAGAAGTTAATAGATTGGAAAATGTAGAAGACAGACAAGCAAAAAATGGGAAGAGGCGTTTTCTGCATGGAGGCATAAAAGCTTTGAACGTCATTAAAAGAGCCAAGGGTTTACCAGGTGGAACTGTGCTTGCACTGTACAGCGCTGATTCCATCTTTCACCCCACAGCACAACGTCCTGTGATAGAAATGGGTTTCGGGAACCTGGGACATTTGAGAAGTTTGATCTCAACTTCAAAGATGAAGAAAACAGCCGTGTAATATATGAATAGTGTTGCTCAACACAAAGTGAGAACTTTCCTGAATCTTGACAGCACAGTTAGGCAGCTTGTTTCTACATCAAGCATTCATTCTGGATTTTCCATATATTATCCACATCGTGCCAGAGGCCACTGAAGTCTAGTATGCCCAGATCAAATGTAACAGTATCAGTAGACCTTCACACTAAATTAAAACTACAGCAATCTAACTCACTCCCCTCCATTATCCAAAAAGTTTTTTAAGGACTCTTGACATGGTCATCATAATTTACTGATGTTATATGTAGGATCTCGCTGGCAGAATTATTCTGAGTAAAATGTCTAGTAAAGACCTTGTGTAAACATGTTGCATAAACAAGCATGTGCGTATGCATGCGAGAATTCAACTTTGTGTGGGTATAAATGACTAAACTCAAATTTACAATTTGTACAGAGCTGCTCGAATAAGCTCTGTCTCTCATCTTCCTCTTGATAATACCCCACAGATTCTCTATGGGGTTTAGGTCAGGCGAGTTTTCTGACCAGTCAAGCGCAGTGATACCATGATCATTAAACCAGGTATTGGTACTTTTGGCAGTGTGGCCAGGTGCCAAGTCCTGCTGGAAAATGAAATCAGCATATCCATAAAGGTGGTCAGCAGAGGGAAGCATGAAGTGCTCTAGAATTTCCTAGTAGAGGGGTGCGCTGACTTTGGACTTGATAAAACACAGATGGACCAACACCAGCAGATGACATGACTCCCCAAATCATCACTGACTGCGGAAACTTTACACTGGACCTCATGCAACTTGGATTCTGCACCTCTTCACTCTTCGTCCAGACTCTGGGACCTTGATTTCCAAATGAGATGCAAAATATACTTTCATCCAAAAAGAGGACCACTGAACAACAGTCCAGTCCTTTTTCTCCTTAGCCCAAGTAAGACGCTTCTGATGTCTTTAGTTCTGGAGTGGCTTGACACAAGGAATGCAAAAGTTGTAGCCCATGTCCTGGATACGTCTGTGTGTGGTGGCTCCTAAAGCACTGACACCAGCCTCAGTCCACTCCTTGTGAATCTCCTCCAAATTCTTGAATGGCCTTGCTTCACAATCCTATCAAGTCTGCGGTTATCCCTGTTGCTTGTGCATCTATTTCTACCACACTTTTTCCTTCCGCTCAACTTCCCATTAATATGCTTGGATACAGCACTCTGTGAACAGTCAGCTTCTTTAGCAATGACCTTTAGGGACTTACATTGCTTGTGGAGAGTGTCTTCTGGACAACTGTCAAGTCAACAATCTTCCCGATGATTGTGTAACCTACTGAACCAGACTGAGAGACCATTTAAAGGCTTAGGAAACCTTTACGTGTGTGTTTTTGAGTTAATTAGCCGATTAGAGTGCGACACCATGAGTACAAAATTTTAATTTTTCACAATATTCAAACTTTCTGAGATACTGAATTTGGGGTTTTCATTAGCTGTAAGCCATTGTCATCAACACTGAAAGAAAGAAATGCTTGAAATATATCACTGTGTTTAATTAATCTATATAAAATATGAGTTTCACTTTTTTCATTGAATTACTGAAATAAAATACTTTTTAATGATATTCAAATTTTTTGAGATGTACCTGTAGGTGACTGGAATGCATCTGTCAGTATTCGCAGAACAGCGACTGGTAAACATCTACTAATGGGATAAAAATCTTTCAGTTTCTATAACTGATATTGTTTGATTATTTTTCTCATCAGAAGCGGAGTTATATTAAATAAGAAAATCAGAATAAACACCAGCCTGGCTATGCTTATGGGTCAATGATTGATGTAGGAAATTCTGTGTTGTAAAGAGCTGAGCAATGTTTGTTTCAATATAGAAATATATTAAAAAATAAAAAGCTACACAGACAGCAATGCCGGCATCCCAGACTTGGCTCCTCCAGATTGTTTGCAGTGCTCAGAACCAAAACTAATAGTTAATCAATGACAAGTGGCTGCTGCTGTGCCAAGTTAGATAGTGTTTCTACTGCTTTGAATAAAAATAAATCAAGGCAAGTGTAGCACAGGCTGCGGCAATGTACAGTCAATCATCAGATGATGAGTAATGTTAGGCTGAAGAAAATCCATTTGCAGGTTTCCATCAGGAAAGGGAAGCCTCCAAGTGTTGTCTCCAGGATGATGCTGCATTCTCTGCCTAATGATACATTTACAAAGTTTTGGTAGAAGCTCTTCTATCTCCCTCATTGGCTGCAATTCAATCAGCTCTAGTTCACAACAGTGGTTGTATTAAAGGGAAACTACCATCTTTATATATCCCATTCCCACACATGTGCCGCAGGTCTCTGCCATGTATGCAGAATCTCATGGCACACGTGCACCCCTGAGTAAAACATGTGACGTGGAAATCCCAGGGGACAGCAGGCCTTGGCATGAAAAAAACCCCATACTTATTCAAAAATAGTGAAGCATTTTCTAATTCTGTAAGAGGTGGGGGGGGGGGGGAGGAACCAAAAGAGAAAAACGTCTTCACATGGCTGAAGGCCTACTTTAATTAAGACATCCCACAGAATCTTTCCGCTGGTGTGCATTAGGCAGCCCATTCAGATTTGTGCCTATGCTAGAAAGTTATCATGAATGTGACAGCTTTCTGCATCTATTGAGCCAATTGCTGGGGAAGCAAAAGGTAAACACGGGGGTCTGGGATAGTGGTAGTGTCATCTTAGGAAATTACTTGAGTCAGTGTCCAGCATGGACTTTCCAACCTCAACCTCAGGGTCCAATATGGACACTCCGATCTCTGGGTCCAGTTTGGACACTCCAACCTCTGGTTCCAGTTTGGACACTCCGATCTCAGGGTCCAGTATGCACACTCCGACCTCAGGATCCAGTATGCACACTCCGACCTCAGGATCCAGTATGCACACTCTGACCTCAGGATCCAGTATGCACACTCTGACCTCAGGATCCAGTATGGACACTCCGACCTTAGGATCCAGTATGAACACTCCGACCTCAGGATACAGTATGGACACTCCGATCTCTGGGTCTAGTTTGGACACTCCGATCTCTGGGTCCATTATGCACACTCTGACCTCAGGATCCAGTATGGACACTCCGACCTCAGGATCCAGTATGAACACTCCGACCTCAGGATCCAGTATGGACACTCCGATCTCTGGGTCTAGTTTGGACACTCCGATCTCTGGGTCCATTATGCACACTCCGACCTCAGGATCCAGTATGGACACTCCAACCTCAGGGTCAAGTATGCACACTCTCACCTCAGGGTCCAGTATGCACACTCTCACCTCAGGGTCCAGTATGCACACTCTGACCTCTGGGTCCAGTATGGACACTCCGACCTCAGGGTCCAGTATGGACACTCCAACCTCAGGGTCCAGTATGCACACTCCAACTTCAGTGGCAGGCCCTGAGAGGTTCAAGCATTGACCATTTCAGTGTGGTGGCCAAACATAATCCTAAAGGGTGTATAGCTCCTCTCAAGGTCCCATGCACCCCTTCCCCTAAAGAACAAAAATGTAGAGGTGTACAGAAGAGAAAACAAAGTAATAACGTTATTATTTGTAAATTATAAGGCTTGGGTCTCGCCTGCCCTACTTATCCTGTTGCCCTAGAAAATTGTGCATTACTACAAATTACAGCCTTTTTCCCCCTTGTGCCATCCAACTTTAATTGTAGCGAACAAAACTCCTCTAAAATAGAGTAGAACTAAGGGAAAACGTTTTTTGCTTTGTTTTTTTCATTGTACATAGAGTTGGGTTATTATTACCCCTGTGTTTTTTTTTTCCGGCCAATTGGGAGTACTTCCCCTCTTTTTCTGTTCTAGTGGTAACCCAAATTTGGGATTTTTATTTCACTTTCACGATCAAAGATAGCGGTAAACATGACAAATACAGAGGGTGAAATCTCCCTAACAGGGGCACAATAAAAAATTTTGCCTTTTAGTTCTCTATGTTCTTTCTGATGTGGCAGCATATAACATCTCCTTATACACAACATCCAGAAAGGTAACATTTTTGCAGACCATACCTGCTGTCATCTATGAAACAAGGAAGAGATAAGTACAGAGCAACACCCGCACATACCTGCGGAGAATACAAAATTACGACCGTTCTTAACACTTTGCCAAATCGTTCCAGAAGGCAAGGAATATTTCAAGAGACAATTACCCCAAGCAACATGTAATGGCTCAGACAGTAGGGGTTCCCACTTTGTTGACGCTTCTTTGAAGGCAATCCTGACACGTCTTTGATAAACGGCCAGCAGTTAAATCGTCGCATTATGCCGGTGAGCCGCTTAAGATGTTCCATTTTCTCACTCTGCTGACCATCACATTAATGAACACTTATGGTTGAAGTTTGGAAATCATTGCTAATGGGACACGCTTTTATTGACAGCACAGAAAACAATTTCGGCGTGCATCAGGCATATTTCTTATCCGCGGAAGACGCGCAAATAATTGCACAAAGCCCTGTTGTCCTTGAGCTCTTACTGCATGCAAATGGCTCTCTGTGAGATAGAAATATCACTCTTCTGTAAAGTAGTGCTGTCACTTCTGCATATGAAGGCGGCTTTTTATGTTGTTGGGAGGAAAATGGCAGCTATCGGTCACACCTCATACCTCGCTGATGTAATAAGATACCTGTGTATTACAGGTGATTTCTCTCTCAAATTGAAGATAGGGGAGGCATGGTGGGCTTGCAGCTAGCGTGAATTTTAAGATATTGCACTTTTGTAATGTTTACACTAAAGCGGTATTAATCCCACAAACAAAAAGTAGCTTGCAATGGGGGCACCCGAGCCGAGTCACAGCTCCCTGTGTCCATTCAGACCTGGAGCCGCCGTTCGGCCCCGCCCCCTCTCTCTTTCCTGATTGGCACACGGGAGCCAGTGGCGTCGCTGCTGTTTCTCAGCCAATCAAGAAGAAGACTCAGACAGCCGTAGCACTTGGGGACATCGCTGGATAGAGATGGGGCTCAGGAAAGTATTAAGGGGCTGGGGGGCATTAAGATGTTTTCTTTTTTTATCTTTTTTTACAATTATTTTCACCTTGTGCCAGTAACACACTCCTGACTTAGGGCTTCTTCACACTTTTAACAAGGAACTAGCCCATCCTCTGAAAAGCAATTTACGCTTGTATGTCTTTTCAGCAGCATTTGACAGGCAGTGAGACCGTGTTACCTCCTCACTATCTGTTTTAACTCTTTGTGTGTTGCACCACCCTGCCACAACCATATGTATTGAACACAGTTGCAAGGTGGTTGCAGTGTGGTTCTATTTACCTAAATGGGTCTTGTTGCTATAATTTTTGCTGTGGCCACAGCATGTAATGATTTTTCAGCTAAAGGGGCATTGTTTTACAGCCCCCCAACTACAAGACTGAACGAGACCTTATAGGGGTTTTCCACCTTTTTTTTAAGTTTATTAAAAGTCAGCAGCTACAAAAAGTGTAGCTGCTGGCTTTTAATAAACAGACACTTACCTGCTCCACGGCTCCAGCGACGCGCCGGCCGGGGCTCCGCTCCTCGCCCCCCCCTCGCCGGCCGGCGTCTTCATTCTTAGTGTGGGCACCCGGCAGTGACAGCTTTCAGCTTCACGGCCAGGCACCCACTGCACATGCACGAGCGATAGTGCGCATGCGCGAGCGGCGCGGCGCCGTCCGATTGGACAGGCGCTCGCCTACAGGAAGGGGGTTTGAAAAGGCGATTAAGCTAATCGCCTTTCCAGCCCCTCGGCGGAAGAAGGAAGTGGGACAGGAAGTCCCCTTCTCCTGAAGCCCCCACTCCCCCCCAAAAAAAATTACATGCCAAATGTGGCATGTAAGGGGGCGAGGAGTGGGTTAAGCGGAAGTTCCATTTTTAGGTGGAACTCCGCTTTAAGGTGTCTCTATTCTGGTTGGAGGAGCATTGGAGACACCTTTGGACAGCAGCATTGTCAGACTGGGGAGAGGGTAGCGTATGCGCAGTAGGGAACTGGCTGTGAAGTCGCAAGGCTTCACTGACGGTTTCCCTTACAAGGAATGGCCATGGCAGCAACCATGAAAAATCGTCTGGGGTGCCAACATCGCAGGATCCTTGGACGGATAAGTGTCCTTATATTAAAAGTCAGCAGCTACTGTATTTGTACTTGACTTGACTTTTAATTTTTTGGGTGGGAGGGCTGGAGCTCTGCTTTAAGCAGTTACAGAAATCTTTTTTTTCCCTTTTGGAATCCCAGAGAGGTGGTTGATGACATCAGAACATAGAGCTCCAGACATCAAGTTAATCAACTGCCTATCAGCCATAAAGCTGCAATTTATGGTTCTGGGTGTGGAGGCTTGCGCCACTCCTCTTCTATTCTAACTACCCTTTAAAAGGAAGATGCTTATACTTACCTATTTTGAGGCTCCTCTGGTCTAAGAATCTCCAGCAGTTGGCTTTAGGGGAGAGGAGAGATCACCAACAATGGCTGCAATGCCAGGGCGGTGATGTCACCCATACATTTATGGGGAATCTGTTGATGGCTCTCCCTCATTTCCCCTGAATCTGCTGCTGGGAGCCGATCAAGTGACCAGACTTGAGCGCCCTCAGAAAAGGTAAGTATAAGCATCTTCCTTTCACAGGGTAGTTAGAATTGGGGGGTGGGAACAAGTTTAAGCATATCAATGGCAGTCAATGTCAGACAGTTGTTATTGAACTGCCCGATTACGCCTGACATTTAGCTCATGTGTACAGGGCTTAAGTCTTCCAATTGGTGGATGTCATTTATTTTGAGTACCTACATCTGTATAGTTGGTGGGGACTTGGCCTTGACAAAAGAGGAATACATGCTTCCAGTAGATGAATTATAGGGGATGCTTTGTATTTAAAGGAGTTTCTATTTGTAGCATTGAGGAAGCCAACTACTGGGTTTTGGTTTAAGTCTACCATGGTCAGTTGCTTAATTGTATCTACGACAGAGGTCCAGAACGGTCACAGTTTAGGGTAGTGCAAGAAAATGCTTAACATCGGACCTAATTCTGTTGCAAATTACCAGCAGACCTCCAGAATTAGGTGGTTAATCTTATGTAATTAGGGGGGAACTTTATACCATCTGATTAAAATCGTATTTCCTAGCTCCCGCATTGATGATTTGTGTGTGAAATACATGGCATATTCACGCTGTTGTGGGGTTAGGGAAATTCCCAGTACCTGGGAAGAGGACCTAGATTAGACCCCATAAGAGGTTAACTGTTGGCAGGGGCCTCCCTTTCTAGGTATAGATATTTGGCACTGTCTGAGTTGGTATGTGCTCCAAAAGTCAAATGGTGGGTTAATCATGGAGCTGATTTCCAGTTGGGTATGGAGGTTCTGTTTTTAACTGTACTCAATGGTATTAGGCTGGGTTCACGCTAAAATTGGATGTGGCTTACAGCAGGGGTCCAGTGCATATCTGTTCTCCGTTTCAGGGAAGAATCAGATCCAAATTTTTGCCTGAATTCGGACCTGAAACTGAGCCAAAGATGCACAGGACCTCTGTGAAAAAAACTTTGCAGCCACTCTGGAGATGTGTGAACCTGAGTGCCCACCATAGCAAGCAGCTAAGTGTCCATTTCCACATGGAGCTGTGGCTCTCCCTCCTCCCCCTTTTCCCGATTATCTCACTGTCTGCGATTGACAGCAGCCAATGGCTCCTGCTGCTGCCAAAAGCCAATCAGAAGTGTGAGTTCCCAAAGAACCAAGGCTCTTGTGGACATCACTGGAACTCATGTAAGTATTAGGGGGGCTGTTGCACACAGAAGGTTTTTTACCTTTATGTATAGAATGCATTAAGGTAAAAAAACTTGTGCCTTTACAACCACTTTAAAGGGTTTGTAAAGGTAAAAATGTTTTCCCTAAATAGCTTCCTTTACCTTAGTGCAGTCCTCCTTCACTTACCTCATCCTTCCATTTTGCTTTTAAATGTCCTTATTTCTTCTGAGAAATCCTCACTTGCTATTCTTCTGTCTAACTCCACACAGTAATGCGAGGCTTTCTCCCTGGTGTGGAGAACGCCTCTTGAGGGGGGAGGGGGCGAGCAGGAGTGTCAGGACGCCCACTAACACACAGCTCCTTTCTCTATCTGCAAAGTAGAGAGTGTCCTGACTTGCCTGCTCACCCCCTCCCCCCTCAAGAGGCTTTCTCCAGACTAGGGAGAAAGCATGTGTGGAGTTACAGACAGAAGAACAGAAAGTGAGGATTTCTCAGAAGAAATAAGGACATTGAAATGCAAAATGGAAGGATGAGGTAAGTAAAGGAGGACTGCACTAAGGCATTTCCCAGGAGGCCACTCGGTATTGGTATAGGAGAAGACATACCGTGGTGCAGGAAGAAGGCAGATTAGCTATTCTACCTAGCAACAAGGATTTAGAGGCATGTAAAAAAATCTTTTTTTTTTTTACTCTGTTAATGACATTATTTTAAAACTACTGGTGCATAGTTCAATTTGAGGGTGGAGCTCCTCTTTAATAAAGGAAAATAGACTGTGCACTTTGCAAGTGCTGTTGCACTCATTTTTCCCAGACGTAGTGAGTGTGGTGGAGCTCTGTTGATTTCCATCATCCAATCATGTTTTATCTTACTTTCTTTGCAAGCGATTGGGTATTCTTTACAAAGTGAGGCTACACCACCACTAAGCTCTGAGGAAAATTAGTGCAACTTCACTTACAAAGTGCACAGTCTATTGGCCTTTAGTACATCAATCCTAGTGTTTGATACCTTGTAATTAAATCTAAAAGAAAAAAATATGTAGAAATTTAAGGCAAAACGGACACTTGGATATGGCACAGGTATGCATACATGATAGGGTTGCAACCTTTTCTTCAAGCTACACCCGAAGCCTGGGACTCCTTTGGGTGCACCATGGAGAGTAGTAATGCGATGGTCATAGCTTGCCGCAGAAAACTTTGGGTGTAGCCAAATTGCTCTTGCTGACATCATTGCTCTGCCCACCACTAATGCAGAACCTGCCCCCAGACAGCCCCCCGCAGCTCCCGAACGGCAACAGATTTGTGTGTGACTATCTTGGTTGTGGGGAGCCACAGCCCGTCTGAATAATGTGTCTGGGTTTTAGTCTGCCTGAAACCCGAACACATGATTCAAAACTCAAACTGTCCAGGTGAAACCCAGACAGGTGACAATCCCAATATATAATTAATATACTGTATATATAACATGTTCTGCAGGTCAATATGAAAGTTGAAGGAAACACTACGTAGCTGTGAAATATTGCTAGTAAATAGCTTTTTGAAAACCTTTATTGTAAGGTTATTTGTGCAGTCACATGACCAGAAAGCTCCGTCCCCTCTCTCTATCTATCTGTAGCTGGTCGGCGTCCAGACTTTCCCTGCTGACATCTAGGGCAGGGGTAAGCAACCTGGGGCCCTCCAGCTGTTGCAGAACTACAAGTCCCATCATGCCTCTGGGAGAGAGGCCTCGTACACACGACAGTTTTCCTCGACAGAATCCATCCATTGCAGAGGAAACCGGTTGTGTGTATGTTTTTCATCGAGAAAACTGTTGAGGAACTCGACGAGAAAAAAAGAGAACAAGTTCTCTTTTTCCTTGTCGGGTTGGTTTTCGACGAGAAACACGTTTGTGTGTATGCTAAGAAACCCGCACATGCTCAGAATAAAGTATGAGATGGGAGTGCACCTTCGGTAAAAGTAGCGTTTGTAATGGAGACAACACATTTTTCAAGCTGTAAGTCTGAAAAGTGCAAATCGTCTCTTACCAAACTTTTACTTAACACGCAGTAACATGAGATTAGCAAAATTAGCCACAAGGGGTGTGCCAGTGGAATCGAACTTCCCCTGCCGTTGTATGTGTTGTACGTAACCGCGTTTGAGAACAAGGAGATTTGGTCTTGACAGTGTGTACGCAAAGAAAGCTTGTCGAGTTTCTCCAGTTTCATTTACGACGAGTTCCTCGGTCGTGCGTACGAGGCCTAATTGTAACTGCCAGCTTTGCAATGCCTCATGGGAAATGTAGTTCCACAACAGCTGGAGGGCCCCAGGTTGCCTACCCCTGACCTAGGGATTACGGCCACTGGCAGGGTGACATCACCGGCTATGCGGGGTCTATCAGCGATGGCGGCCATCCACACTACATAGACTGGCTGGAGCTTTCAGATGACATATTATACCTTTATTTGCTGAAACTTATCAGAATAGAAATCTACATAGAAAGTGAGAAGCGCTAGTTAACCAAGAAAGATCTGTACATCTATGCAGAAAAAAGTACTTCAAAATGTCACTTCTTAAATGTATCAATCCCTCTTAAAGAAGACATTTTTCATCTTTCCTCGCGTTTAATCTTATCGGCTGTTTCAGATATTTCCTCATACCCAGGTCAAATGAACACTTCAGATTAAATGTTTAATCCGTAGCAGAGCATACTCGACATTTGATATGCTCAATAAGTTATCAGAGAAAGGTATCACAGACAGGAGCCGATATCTGCTGATAAGACGAGCGCTCAGAAACACAGCAAGACATCAAAAGGCTCCTCTGCACCGACCTCTAGTCCTAATAAAGGACACAGTATTAGTCTTTCTGCAAAAGTACATTGATGATTCAGAATGAAAGGCTATCCTACCATGTTCAGAAAGGAGGCCGGAGACTTGCTAACATTTTCAGATGTGGAGAATATTACATTGTCTACAGCAGTAACTAGCGACCACGTGGCGGTTTTAAATGCAACCTTTGATTTCTTTAACCACTTCAATACCGGGCACTTTAACCCCATTCCTGCCCAGGCCAATTTTCAGCTCTCAGCACTGTCACACTTTGAATGACAATTGCGCGGTCATGCAACACAGTAGCCAAACAAAATTTTTATAATTTTCTTGAGACAGATAGAGCTTTCTTTTTTGCTAAACAAATGAAAAAAGACCGAATTTTTTTTCTTAGTTTCTGTTACAAAATTTTGTAAATAAGTCATTTTTCTGCTGTAGGGCAGGGAGTGAAGTATAAGGTAAGTATTAATTTAAATGGGTCTTGCCAAACTTGCATAAAAACACAGGGCGACTAATCACTGTGAATGCACTTATTTTAGTGTACCAACGTCCCGAGAGAGTGACAATGGAAATTGATGGACTAATAAATTGGACTTTTGGCGGTACAGGTTAATGTAAAAGATCTATAAATATTTATTTGTAAAACACGCATAAATAGAAACTTGTATACACAATTTCATAAGACAGTATCAGCATATGATATCAGTACATCTAACACAAAGTACGAGATGGGTTTATACTTATACAGATACATTCATGACATAAGAACACATAGCATTAAAAAGGTAGAGAACTCTTAGGCCGCGTACACACGGTCGATCCATCCGATGAGAATGGTCCGACGGACAGTTTTCATCGGTTCACCGCTGAAGCAGACCGATGGTCTGATGTGCGTACACACCATCAGTTCAAAACCCGATCGGGTCAGAACGCGGTGACGTAAAACACACGACGTGCTGAAAAAACGAAGTTCAATGCTTCCAAGAAGGCGTCGACTTGATTCTGAGCATGCGCGGGTTTTGAACCAATGCTTTTGTGTACTAACCATCGGTTTTGACCGATGGTCAGCCGTCCATCGGTTCGATTTTAAAGCAAGTTCTATAATTTTTGTCCGCAGGACAACAGACTGATGAGCCGTCCACACGGTAGGTTTGGACCGATGAAACTGGACTTCGGGCCGTTTTCATCGGTTTGGACCGACCGTGTGTACGCGGCCTTAGTGTTTTAAGCTGAATCCAATATGCCTCATACACACTATTCGGTTGTTGGTAGGGGATTGTCTGTTGACAGATGGTTGTCCTAAAATCTTACCGTTAGTACGCTCCTTTTGATAATTGTCCAATTTTCCTCCAACAAATGTTGGGTAACAGGCGTGTAAATTTTCGGCAGACAACAGTTTGAAGTCTGATTTTCGTATGGTCAGTACACAAATCCGTCACACAAAAGTCGAAAATACAAACATACATGCTTGGAATCAATGCTCAACAAACACGAAATTAGCAGAAGGGGCCCAAAGGGTGGCGCTCAAAAGCTGAAATGACTTGCAGTACGTCACTACGTTTGTGTTTATTGGCCGACAATTGTGTACCATTAGTATGCAAGACAAGATCCTGGCACACGCCCTTTTGACAAAAATCAGAAGGGTTGGCCAACAGTCGTACTGTGTGTATGAGGCTTTACACTCCCCTCTCCCCAGATTAACAATGCTGCTGTCCAAAGGTGTCTCTCTGTTGGAGACACCCTAAGACAGGAAGTATGTTACTGCCATGGATCACAAGGTGAAAATAAAGGGAGGAAAAATGTAAACTAGGGGCAGGAGGTGCGGTGGCAGTATAGCTCCGCTATTTTTAGTGGCGCTATGCCATCAGAATTGCCACAGAATTCGGCCGCTATCGGCCGAAAAAGGGTTAATATCGCCCGCAATGCGCCTCTGCAGAGGCTCATTGCCAGCGGTATTACCGCGGTGTCCCATTGTTTTCAATGGGAAGGAGCGGTGGAGGAGCGGTAAACACACCTCTCCTCTCACTGCTCTAAAGATGCTGCTGGCAGGACTTTTGGAGCGGTCCCGCCAGCGCATCGCCTCAGTGTGAAAGCACTCGGGCTTTCACATAGAGACTGCAGGGCAGGAGTTTTTCAGGCGGTATTTAGGTGCTATTTTTAGCGCTAAAACGCCTGAAAAACTCCTCAGTGTGAAAGGGGTCTAATACAGCCACCAAATTGAAGGATTGGTAAACTGCGATATATTAAATGTTTAGTTTTGTGTTTATTGCTACTTGATAGATCAGTTAATTTTGACTGGTTACTACCTTTAGCCCAGGTTCACACTGGGTACGATTTGCTTCGATTTGAGATGCGATTTCACATGTGAAATCGCATCTCAAATCGGCTGCATTTTCCGGCAATTGTCGGCAATGACACCGTCCTAATCGCTGCGACGCGACCTGTACTACTTTTTGCGATTTCGGGTCACATTTTTTTATGGTCAGAGAAGTGATTCTTTTTTCAAATATAGTTTTTTATTTTATTTTATAGTAACATACATACAATAACAACATTACCACACAATTTAAACTTACACGCAAAGTTTACACATATAAATCTCAGACACAGCTGGACTCATAGACTGGAGTAGATAACCCAACTTAGGAGGCCCTTCAGAGAAGTGATTCAATGTTTCTTCATATTTCACAGCAGAGAGGGTGTTCTCCATACCTAATATCCAGCAGCAGCCTACTGTCTGTATCCAGCTATAAAATCGTAGGCTTCCTTTTCTTTGTTCCTATAAGAAAAGCAGCTTGTCTCTTCTGCTCATCTAGCCAAAAGCTCATTAATTGGTAAAGCAGGGTAATAAGGATTGTGCCAGTCACCTATTATCAGTGAAAGCAACATGGACTCCGTAATTCAGGAGCACAGGTTGCGTGTTCCACTAGGTTATTCTGTTTCTTGATCTCCTGGGAATAAAGCCCATTACAGTTGTGATTGTGTTTTTTTTCCGTCTAGGCGATGGAACAGAAAAGGAGCTTCAGTTACTAGATTATTAACTAGCTAACAATAAAAGGACCACACATTAACATGAGCCCAGTGCTCAATCAGTAAATAATGTACTTACCTTTATTGTGGTAACAAGTTAAGATGTAGACATTACATACTAGCAAAATTAAATTCCATAATCTCTAGAGTCACTAAATTGTAGATTTACTAAAGCTGGTGCACTCACAATCTGTACAGATGTGCATGGTAGCCAATCAGCTTCTAACTTCAGCTTGTTCAATTAAGCTTTGACAACCTGGAAGCTGATTGGTTTCTATGCAGAGTTGCACTCTCCAGTTTTAGTAAATAACCCCTTAAGTCAGGGGTGTCCAGCTTTTTGAAGAGCAAGGGCCACTAAAGTGACTTGGTAACCGGTCGCGGGCCACAATGAGCGGATCGTGTGGATGGCAGCCCACTCTACTCTTTTTTGAGGATTGGATTGGAGGTAGGCATTTGTAAAAGGACACAAGATTTACATCTACCACTCCTTATGCCGCGTACACACCATCACTTTATGTGATGAAAAAAAAGCGACGTTTTTAAAAACGTCACTTTAAATGACCGTATGTGGGGGAAAACGTTGTTTTATGTCTTCTGAAAAGCGACAAAAAAAAATTGAAGCATGCTTCAATTTTATGTGTCGTTTTTCAAAACGTCATTTTTTACTTCACAGAAATTGACCGTGTGTAGCAAAAAACGTTGTTTAAAACGACGTTTTTACACCCGCGCATGCCCAGAAGCTAGTTATGAAGCGAGCTTCAATGGAAAAACGTGGTGAACGTAACCTCGCTTTGCTAGAATATTGTGAGAAAAACGATGGTGTGTAGGCAACTTCGTCTTTGAAAATTGAAGTTTCAAAAATGTCGTTTTTTACTTCACAGAAAATGTCGTTTTTTTTCATCACATAAAGTGATGGTGTGTATGCGGCATTAGAGGTGAATGGAGGGCCCGATTGGGTTAGACTGACCGTGTGAAAGGGCCCTAAGGCTGCTTCCACACTGATGCACTGTTTACCTGTGGGTTTCCCTAGGGTTAGCTGCACTTTGCCATAGACTTCTATTATATCCTATTGGTGTGGTGCACTTTCAGAAAGCACACAAAACTCGCAGGTAATAGAAGTCTATGGCTCAGTGCAGGTAACCCGCAGGTTTGAAAGCAGCCCAGTAACCACTGCAGAATGGATATATGGCCAAATATACACTGTGATTTTAGTAATAAACTTACCTTTAATAACAGTATTCTATTCTATTCTATTCCATCCCAGAGCAGGAAGTTGCAGGCCACATCAGAGGGCTCCGCGGGCCACTGGTTGGGCACCCCTGCCTTAAGTGTACAGTAAGTCTGGCATCCTAGAAAGAAACATTTATCAGCAAACCTAAACATAATGCATTTATAAATATTGTGGGGGGGGGGGGCAGCGGGCAACTAACAAAACCCACCCCCCACAGAGGAATAGGCAGCTATCCCCACAAGCAACCCACGTGCATGAGACGAATGGTGGACGGGAAGGTGGCGATCGCAGCAGGAGATGGCAGCGGACAAGAAGGCAATGGAGGAAACTAACCTTAACATCGGAGGCAGGGGAAATTAAGAACTGGGCCATTATCCTCTCCGTTCTCCCCTGGGCTGAACAGGAAGTGTGTCCTGAGACAAGATTCGGAGTCCTAAGACTCCCTGGCCAATCTGCCAGTCTCTGGAGCTGCTTCCTGATTGGCCCGGGAGGAGAATCAGGAAGAGAATAGCAAATATTAATTCGCTATTGTCACACAACTGGGCGGGCTCAGGGCGCAGTGTCCTGCACCCCGAGCCCACCCTTTTTTGAAGCCAATTAAAGCCTCTGGCTCTTATCATGTGCTTCAAAAGAAAAAAAACATTGGAATCCATGTGGCTGGCGCCCTGCATTTAGATTAGGGGCCAGGCACATGGATTAGGGGGGCTGTACCATGTATGGATGGGCCACCACTGGCTATAGTTTTGTTAAATACTGTGACATATATGTAACAGAATGCATAACTGTTTAAACGGTCAGACAGAAACTAACTGTAACTTGAAGTTTATCAAATAAGTGCAGAATAGGATTAACCATGTAGACAGGGTCAAATGGCAGAGTTTGCATACAATACAGAACAATGTTAAACAGACTATGAAGTTGTGGAAGCAGGAGCTTCTCAAAGCAATCTCTCTGGCCCATATTCTCAGTGAAGTTACGATGGAGTATCTCAGGATACTCCATCGTAACTCCCTTTTTTGGCCAGTGTATCTATGCGACTGATTCTCAGAATCATTTTCGAATAGATACACTTAAGATCCGCCATCTGTAAGTCACTTACACTGGCGGATTATGCAAATGAGCCTTCTACGCCGATTCCCGAACGAGTTTGCGTCACGTAACCGTCGCTAACATCGTTTGCGTAAGCGGAAACTTACCCCTGCTATATGAGGGGTAAGTTTCCGCAAGTCCCACGTAGGCCATGTTACGGATGGCGTCGGGTCCGCGTCGTGTTTTTTCGTCGGGTACGTCGTTTACGTAAGTCGTTCTTGAATACGACTTTACGTCAATAACGCACACGTCAGCGTCATTGACGTTTTCCGCCGAGAACTGGAGCATGCGCACTGGGCTTTTTGAAGCCCGGCGCATGCGCAGTTCATTAGAATCGGGGACGCGATTAATTTGAATAGAAGCCGCCCCCTTGGAGATCCGCCAGGCTACGACGGGGCATTTACACTCCGCTGTCCCAACTTACGGAGCAAGTGTTTGGGGAATACAACACTTGCTCCTGTAAGTTGGGACAGCGGAGTGTAAGTGCCTTAAGCGCAGCCCGCGGATTTCTATAGAACCTCTATAGAACAGAGACTAGGGGAAAATCACTACTCTAAACAGTATAGTACATAAGCAGTTACGTGCACTTACTTTGACAGACAGCATGCCTCACAGTGAAGTCCAGGCCAGGTCTAGCATCACAGGTGAACAACTGGAGAGATTGCAGGGTTGGCAACACAGGTGAGCAGCTGTTTGAATCTTGGGGCTGGTAACACAGGTGAGCAGCTGTTTGAATCTCTGGGCTGGTAACACAGGTGAGCAGCTGTTTGAATCTCGGGGCTGGTAACACAGGTGAGCAGCTGTTTGAATCTCGGGGCTGGTAACACAGGTGAGCAGCTGTTGGAATCCCCTGCCTGTACTTTCTCAGAGGTGGGGGATTAAAGAATAAGCCTCACTTTTATTTGTATTAGTTTCCCAAGGGACAAAGTACATACAGTACTTTGTCCCATCTTTCTATGTTTTGTCTAAGGCTATCTATGAGGCTGGACAGATCACCCCTCATCCGTCCAAGGCTGTCCAACAGTGCAGCTAGCAAGGAGACAGATCTGAGACAAGTATCTGACCAGGAATACAGGGGGGGCTGTCAGCTAAAATGTTCCTGGCAAGTGGCAAGCGCACAGAGATAGAGAAGAGAGTCTCCTATCAAAGCAGCCGTCTTCTTGCTAGCTGTGCTGTTGGATGGCCATGGAAGGAGAAGGCCCCATGTGACCTCACTGCTAGTCTTAGGTAGCATGCATGTTGTCTCCTGGGAAATGGAACTTTCCATTGTTCCCAGCCAATTGTTTTTGTTTTCCCAATATAGTCCAACACCAGGTATGTCCATAGAGAGCACCTCTTCGCGGGTGAAAGCATGCATGTTCATACTATGATCCTTTATTAAGCCATTTATTCAACAGCTGGCTCTCAATCTACTGGCTGCATCCTGAGTGTTTGTAGGCAGTTTTCCTTCCATACCATATTTGCAGCATACCCTTTTCTCTAAATCCACTGATTCTAAAGAACCAGAAGTCTCAGTATTTCCTCACGGTCACTGGTTGCCATGACACGGTAGAAGCGCTTGATTTCCATCCAGTTGGCCCTACTTGATGTGCAGTGATGAAAGATGTCAATCAGCCTTCTCCCCCAGGGTTATGTACTGTAAATGAGACCTAATCACTTCATTAACATGAGTATAGGCGAGAGGTCTGGCCTGCGTACATCATTTGTATGCAAATTAAAAGACGATGATAATCTCAGATCACAAATGTAGCTGGATAAAAGGCATGTGAAATGACTGCAACATTTTATCCACCATATATCTTTTACTGAATATATTTACTGTAAATAGATGATAATACTCATTGGGGAGGAGAAGCGCATTTATTAATATAAAGTAAGTTCTTTGTCACAAAGAATAACCGTAACCGGAAATAGGTTCGTAATGGCGAACCGCACTTTACACAGTATTGGCTTTGGAGCTTAAATAGTGAGCCAAGTCTTCACTCCCACCAGTCAAATGGAAGTACCACGGTCACTGCACCAGATACACGCTTTTTTTAGCACCTGCCTCCTTTTGGCTAGGACCGGAGGAATTTTTTTATTCCTGGCCGGAGGGCCTGGTCATTGTTGATCACAATGACCACTTCTTTAACTCTCCTCTTCACTATCCCTTTCCCCCACTTTATTTAATTTAAGCCTATGTTTGTCACGTTTTTGTCTTATTTTTGTTTGTGCACGTTTTGTTCACTGTGAGATTATTAGGGTGCCGGTCCTCGGGCCAGCCCTGAACGTCTTGGGAGTAGGTGGACATGGCCTTCTGGCTTAGTTCACTTGCTCTCATGGGGTCTCCCTTCGGGGGATCCCCACCTAGTACTGGGAGGGTTCTGTTTCGGCAGTCCCTCCGAGGAAGTTGGGTCCGTGTCGGCTTCAGTTGCTCGGACCACAGTACCTCAGTCCCCGTCTGGAGCCTAACGCCCCGGGGGATCAGGGTTTGGGTCCCTCTTCACAGGAGGACCACTTGACGTTGCACCCGTCTGCACGTTTTTGTGAACACTCTTTATGTGTGTGCACATTTTTTCTGCACCGGGTGGAGTTTTTGGGTGTGTTCACACGCCATAGGCTTTTCAAAAAAAAAACAGTCAAATGGAGGTAAGAATGTAAAAAAGAGGGGGGAACGGTCAGGGAAGGGAATGGACGCAATTGATCCACTATTATATATAGGAGATAGTATTTATTACCTATATTGATCGTGTACCCAAGTGGGTTGTGTTGCTGTAATCTGAACTATTATCACAAAAAAATGTCAGGTGGGAAAAGAGAAAAAGGAAAAAAGGGGGGAGGGAGAGGGAAAGGGGGGGGGAGGGAGGAAGGGATTGGATTTAGAGAGGAAGAAAAAAGAAAAGGTAGAAAATCAGCCAGTTGGCTTAAAGAGGATTACTTTTAGCAACACTGTTATGATCAGTAGGAGGAGACAATGATACGTTTAAATTATTTATTAGTATCAAAATTGTTTAAGGCATTAAAGGTAACAAGTATTATAAAAGTACTATGTATCAATGGTGGCCAAAAAATTGTTCATGGCTACCTTCAAAGGAAAAATACAAGAAACATGCGCAATAAATAAAGACAGGACATAGACAAACATTTAACAATTAACGTGATCCGGACACGTTCTGTTCAGACCGATCATGTATCGACACTCTGAAAAAATATTATAATAAATTGGATGCAAAAGTATAATAACAATAAAGTACATACGGACAAGTATAGTCCCTAGACTGTTTGCATCTAACCAATGGGGTGTCGATAAAAATGAAGGGGCTGAACATGGGCTAGGAGGGGGAGGGAAGAGGAGGGGATGGTTATTCCTGGATTGTTAGTAATGGGACTATATATTAGTAGTAGATAGACTTGAGCACCTATTAGTAGTTAGTCCTGAGGTTGTTCAAGAGTCACAATAGAATCCCAGCGTTTTAAGGGAAAAACCAATTAATGCTGATCTCTGATCATTTAATTGTTCAGGGTGGTACGGGTGGCTTACTTTATATGAGCAAGTGTTTCGCTGTTGCTTCAGGGCAAAGTATGGCTGTACAGTATATAGTAACAGACTGTATCAGGGTGTACCAGCAGTGAGTGTAAACATATTTCAGACAATGTATGTGCTGAAACTAAACACCAAGTCCAGTGTAAAAAGCCAGTATGAATTGGATTGTATAGCAAGTCATCCCAATTAAGGGAAGGTCAATACTTTACCAGACCGTAATGGGTAGAATGTATGGAACGAGTCCATCTTAGTGCTGCTGTTTGTAGTATGGACTGCACAGCTGAGATGGCTCTTTACAGCTTCCCCTGTTATGGTCGGTACTATGCTGGAATTTCTTGGTCAGCTGGGACGTATTTGTCTTCGTATCCCTTGCAGTGGTATTTCCTCTTTACTGCCGGCTCATATACACAAGTGCTGCCTGCATTGCAGCCCGTGGCCTGTGCTGTGATCAGCGCGATCAGCGTGATCCATCCGTGTCAGGGCGATAGACGCCTCCGATCCTCCGATCCTCCGTCCTCCGACTCCAAGCTTCCGGGGTCAGGCGATCACGCTACTAGGTGACGTCAACGCGTTTCGCCAGGCGCATTGGCGTAGCTTCGTCTTGGACGTGACAGCACTTGTGGTAAACTGATTCAAGTAGCGTCCAGAATAAAAAAAGCTAGGAACATGGTGATTTCGGATAAAGAAAAAATGTTACTTGATCTACTATCTGAACAGAAAAATTCTCCACAGGTTGATATTAGACCTAAAATCGATGAGGCTAGGTTGTCACTAAATTTAAGTCTAACCACATGGGCGGAAAAAAGTTTGAGGTGGACTCGCCATAAATTCTACACAATGGGGGATAAACCTACTAGATTATTGGCTAGGAAATTGGTCCCTCGCTCTTATACTCCTTCATTGCCCAAGCTTAGAATTTGTAATGGGAATCCAACCCAAAATCCTAAACTCATTTTGAACGAGTTTAGGAATTTTTACTCGACTTTATATAGTAAGCCAGCGACTTTTGACCGAGACATGGCGGACCGTTTTCTTGACCAAATTTCTTTGCCCAAACTGGCGCGGGAACACTCGGAGCTGATGGACCGTGAATTTTCTGAAGACGAGATAGGTTCAGCGATAAAATGTATAAATCCCTCTAAAGCCCCAGGCCCCGATGGGTTTTCTGGTCACTATTATCATAAATTCAAGGAAGTCTTGATCCCCCATCTATGTAAATTTTTTAATGCTATTAGACGTGGAGATCCCCTTCCTACCCAGGAGAACAAGGCTTATATACATATTATCCCTAAACCGGGTAAAGACCTGGGACTCTGTGCTAACTATCGCCCTATTTCTTTAATTAACTCGGACTTGAAAATAATGACAAAAATTTTGGCCTCGAGACTTAATTCTTTTTTGGTTCAATATATACACCCAGACCAGGCGGGATTTGTCCCGGGTAGACAGACTACCGATCAAATTAGAAGGGTTATAGATGTTATATCTGCGGTCCATTCTAATTGGGATGCTGGGGGACCACGGAAGGGCATGCTTTTGTCATTAGATATGCACAAGGCATTCGATTCCCTATCTTGGGATTATCTTTTCTATATTTTACATAAATTTGGTTTTGAGTCACGATTTTTGACTATTCTTCAAATGCTGTATAACTCCCCTTCGGCATCCTTGATGGTTGGTGGATATTCCTCCGATCCCATTCTGATTCATAGGGGAACGAGACAGGGTTGTCCTTTGTCGCCACTACTCTTTGTCCTGGCCCTGGAACCACTAGCAATCAAAATTCGATCTTCTCCAGATATTTTGGGTATTAAATGTGGTATCAGTGAGCATAAATGTGTCCTTTTTGCTGATGACATCCTAATGCTGATATCTTCACCAATCACTACTCTTCCAAATTTGAATATTATTCTTGCATTATTTTCCTCTATTTCTGGCCTAACTGTTAATCAGGAAAAATCTCAAGCCTTGAATATTTCATTGGACGATGCCACGATCTCCTCACTTAAGCAATCATTCTCCTTTAATTGGCATACGGATTCCCTCCCATATTTGGGGATCAACATCACTCCATCAATACGCACATTGTATTCCCAGAACTACCCTGCTCTATTTAAAAAACTTAGGGCTGATTTGGACAAATGGTTATTTCATCCACCGTCATGGCTGGGTAGATTATTTTCTATCAAGATGAATATCCTCCCAAAATTATTATACTATTTCCGCTCACTTCCGGTGGCATTAGTTCAATCAGACCTCAAAGCTTTTCAATCCAGAGTTATTTCGTATATATGGGGGAATAAGAAACCTAGAGTAGATAAACATACCCTACTTACTCCCAAGGCTTATGGGGGTCTGGGCGCTCCTGATTTAATCAAATATTACTATGCTGCAATACTGGCACAATTGACTAGATCACACTCTTCACGCCCCGGTCCTATCTGGATGGAATTGGAAAGCCACGCATGTAGAGGTATGTCTTTATCACACATGCTTTGGTTGCCACCTGGTGATAGGCCGCCGATATTATGCCCAACTTTATCGCTATCTCTTAATATCTGGGATAGATTGTCCAGAACATATAAATTTAGATCTCTTCACTCCCCGATGGCGCCTATTTTTGGGAACAGAAAATTTGCCCCGGGGCTTGTTCACAATAATTTTGAATGGTGGAAAAATAAAGGTCTGATACGCATTGCGGACGTCTGTGATACTGGTGGAATGCTACGTTATAATATCCTGGAGGAACGTTTTCATATTCCAATTTCTGAAAGATGTAATTATGATCTAATAAAACGTTTTTTGGAAACCTTGCCATGTGATTCCAATTTAACGTCACTGTCAAAAATGGAATATTTATGTCGTAAATTCGACAGTATGCAAGGTCTTATTTCAAATATTTACTCTATTTTGACAGCTTCTTCAGTTAGATTGAAATATATGGTAAAATGGGATGAGGATATCCAGGAAAGTATTGAGCTTTCGGACTGGTTAAAATTGGCTCAGGGAGCTTCACGTTCGCTTATGAACACTTCAATAATTGAAGCAAATTACAAAATACTCTTGAGGTGGTACATGGTTCCCTTTAGACTGGCTTCCTTTGTACCTGATGCTTCTCCTCTTTGCTTCCGTGGATGTGGACTTGAGGGAACAATGTACCACATATGGTGGAAATGCCCCAGGGTGAGGCGCTATTGGATCAGAGTTTATAATTTTATATATACTCTTACTCAAATTAATTTAATTAAATCTCCGAAACAATCGCTGCTGGGGTGTGATGTGAAAAACGCCTCTAGACCTCAAAAATGCCTTATAAGATTTATATTTATTTCAGCTAGAATGGTTATAGCAAAATCGTGGAGGTCGGCCATGCTTCCATTCGACCACCTTAAAAACAAACTCTCCTGGATCATGCTCAACGAACATATGACTGCTATCCTTCATGACAAACTAGATTTCTTCAAAGCTGTCTGGGATCCATGGATCAACTATTTGTCATATGATCCTAGGTCTCTTCTGATCTAGATATTGGATGTTTCATTGGCTGGCACGGAGATACTTTCCCCCTCATACCATTTATGTTTTTTTTTTTTTTCTTCTTCTTTTGATTTTACTACATTTATTTTCCTTGCTTAACTTATAGTAATAGGTTTGGAATACCTGTATCTTTGACACGCGGTCCCAATACCTAACCTGATATTCTATATATTGGGAATGGTGTTGGGCCCCTGTAATTCGTTTTAATTTATTCATTTTTATCGATGATAATACTGTTCTGCCTTTCCACGCATTTGATTGTTCAATTACTGCCTTGAATTTCGTTGGCCTTGACATGTGTTTTGTTAACTGACTTCTGATTGATTGGCATACTACTGTGTATGCCGAATGGTGAAATCTACTGAGAATTCTACATTGTATACGTAGACTACCACCATATATATTACAGTCGAGGATACGTTCTGTGTATGTTTTATACTGCTTTTGATAATATGGCTTCCTTATACGATTTTATTTGTTCCGTTTTGTTGTGTGGAGATTGAAAATGCCTTAATAAAAATATTGAAACAGGAACTGATGGGGATTTCCATTGGAGAAGAATAATTTTCCTTGCATGAACAAAAGTGATCCCATCAGTGTCCTGGAGGCCCAAAAATGAGCCAGAGTGTCCACCAAACCCAGCAAACAAACCTTCACTGGGCACAATGAGTAGTGATGACAGAGTGTATGTCTGAGACCACCGCTTCCCAGAAAATTTGATATTGGGGCATTGCCAAAATACGTGGATAAAGTCTGCTGCGTCCGCTGCACATCGCCAACACTCTGCACAAATGGAGGGATATATTCTGTGTAAACGCGCAGGCATGAGGTAGATCCTATGTAAGAGCTTGTACTGAATCAACCTGTCCCTTGTGGAAACCAGCTGTAAAAATGCACATTCCTATATTTCTTCCCACCCTACATCATCAAGGTCAGGGACATCCAGCACCCATTTCAATTTAAGAGCTTCCAACCCCAAGTGGACAGAGGGAGACATTGTCTTATAAATAGTTGGGAGGGGTTTATTGAGGGTATCATCTCTAAGTATATCCTCTAGAGTCAAGGTATAAAAAGCTACTGGTTGTTGTTTAAATTGGATTTGAAGGCGTGTCTCAATTGTAAATATCTAAAAAAGTATACATTGGGCAGGTCAAATTGCAATTTTAGGGCGTCAAAGGGTTTCAGTTCTCCAGCTATAAGGAATTTGTTTTTTAAATGATTGAGAAATTGAGCTGAAAATTCAATAAAATGTAATAAGTGAAGAAATTTAGCTCTTTTAGTAAAACAGACCATGTATCTCAGTGTTGTGCTGTGGGACAGTTAGCCAGTAGACCTAAAAGCTTGTATATGCATACGTATATGAAAGACAGTCATGCAAATATAGAACTTCAAAAACAACTTTCAGATAGTAACTAGATTTACTCAAAATATGCTCTCATTGAAAATACTGTATACCCCTTAAGGTACCTGCCCACTCTGGAGGTGAACATCCAGTTAAAAAAAGTATGGTGTTTTTTTTATTTATTTTTTATTAGCATGATATGGACAAAAAAATAAGACAATTTTAAAACTTGTTGTTACTTCTTTTTACTCGGGTCAGTATGAAATATTGCATCTGAATATTTAAAAAAAAAAATTTGCAAGTAGGCATGGATTCCAAAGTTCAATAGCTCAAGCTCAGATTACCCACACAAACCTGAGAGAAGAGACTCCTTTCTCTCTATCCTCCCTCTCCTACTGCCCTATACAGCTCTGTACAAACTTTCAATAACAGAGAAACAGTCTGAAAGCAAACAGTTCCTACTGTATCCTTTATGGAAGACCCATAATGCCCTGTGATTAACGTGTCTTAGGTGTACACTGTATTGACCATTTGTAAAATTATTATTGTCTATATACAGTAAAGATAAATATAAAATATAAAGTAAAGATAAATATATGATATTGTATAAATGAAATGTCTGAAAAAGTTAAAAAAATATACATACATATGATATAAAATGATCTGAAAAACATTACTGATAGGACAGTCATACAAAATAAAGCCATTTAATATACACGCCTACTCACATGCCAGATAGTTGTCTGAAATGGTTAGATTCAGTCACATTGAAAAAAAAATTATGTCTGTGTAGAGGTAACCTTCCTGTTTTTTTTTTTATTTATTTCGCTTCACCAAGCTATATTTAAAACCTCACACTAAAAAATATTGTACCAAAAAGCCAAGAAGTCCATTAACCACTTCAGCCCCGGAAAGATTTTCCCACTTCCTAACCAGGCCATTGTTTGCGATACGGCACTGCGCTGCTTTAACTGACAATCGTGTGACGCTGTACCCACACAAAATTGATGTCCCACCTTGCCGCAGTATAATGACATTGGCTGGCGGCAAGTGGTTGAACCACCGAATATTGGGGCTATAACATTACTGCTGAGTCTGATCTCACAAATCCCCCTTGTGGGAAACATAGCTCCACTACTGTAATCTAACAATAGCACAAACTCATTAATTGTGGACATAGATGACCATTTCCTTAGCATCATGGGAAATAAACCAAAATAAAACCTTCAGCACTATCTGCTAATAAAGAAACGTTTGCCTCCCCGTGCTTTCCTGACTAGTCATGTTTATGTCCCGTATAAGTAAGGAAAAGGATACTCATCATGGCCGAACCTTAAAAAGGAAAATGTAAATGAAAACATTTTTGTAAATGTATACACAATCATGGATGTTGACTATTGAATACATGTAATGAAGAAACATGGGCCCAGATTCACATAGAATCGCGGCGGCGTAACGTATCGTAGATACATTACACCGCCGCAAGTTTTCATCGCAAGTGCCTGATTCACAAAGCACTTGCGAGAAAACTTCCGCCGACGGCCTCCGGCGTAAGCTCGCGTAATTCAAAGGGGCGTGTGCCATTTAAATTAGGCGCGCTCCCGCGCCGGACCTACTGCGCATGCTCCCTTTTGAATTTCTCGCTGTACTTTGCGCGAAGTGACGTAATTTTTTCGAACGGCGACGTGCGTAGCTTACTTCCGTATTCCCGGACGTCTTACGCAAGAAGGAAACATTTTCAAATTTCGACGCGGGAACGACGGCCATACTTTATACAGCACATATGTTTTTTTCAAGGCTTTGATTCATAACATATTGAAGCCATACACAGCCAGGAAACTAGCATTTTTTTTGAAGGAAGGACAACAGTTTCTTTAAAAGGAATATGTCAGGAAGCAATACAGTTGTGTAAAATGTCTTTGATTGCAGCTTTGGGGCTCTGCCAAGTGACTACAAGGTTTAGCTAGATTTAAATGCTTTTCCTACATACTAAAGAGAGACTTTAAATGGATTAATAAAATAATAAATAAAAGAATCAGGAAGCTATTTTCAGTAATAATAATGTTGCACAAATGACAATGTCCATAAAAGAAATGCAGACAGTGAACATTGTAGTGTTCCCTCACATTAGTGGGCACTGGAGAACGTGTCCACTACATTGGTGGTCAAAGAAAAAATGCTCCTTTGCACTAGAAGTCAGTAAAGAAGGACCTCTTTTCATTAGTGGGCAGTGGGAAAAGGACCACCTGTGTTCCTAATTTTAGTCCAGGGTAGTTACTGGGGTAATTTGGAAGAATGCTACTTTACATTGATGGTCAATGTGAAGAAGAATTCCACTTTCATTGGTGGTCAGTGGGAAGAATTCCACTTACATTGGTGGTTAGTGGAAAAATGCTCTTCCTTAAGCCTGGTACACACTATTATTTTTTTCTGGGTCAGAGCTGCTGTACTGATGATCCAACATGAGGACGATCCAAATGTTGTGTTCTGACAGGGGGGCGGCTCCACCATTGGCTGAAAGCGCTGATCAGGAGCTGGTCGGCTGCTGATTTTCCAGCATGCTCGTCCGACAGAAGCCGGCCAAACAGCTGGCTTCTGGTGGACCGAGTACTTTACACACAGGCTGAATGTCGGATATTTTTTTATTGAACCGGCCAATGTCGGCCAGCATTCAGCCCATGTTGTCTGAGAGAAATTTTTCATTGTTCAAGGAACCACTAGAAATCTCTCTAGAAACACCAAGATTTCTCAGAACCCTGGTTGAGAAAGGTGGCTTTAGACATGTCCATACTCTTTTCTGTCTAAAACTGTCCTCCACCTCTTTAGGTTTTTCTTTATAATCAACAAAAAATTATTTTTATCGAAAATAATAAAGAATGAATGATATGTTTGTGACTGTGACTCTTTTTTTACTTTCAGATAGTGTTCCGAAAGATCAGTGATGTTAAAAGAGAGGAAGAAGAGTGGATGAAAAGCAAAAATGAAGCTCCATTGATCCTCCCACCCGACCATCCCGTCCGGCGACTGTTTCAGAGATTCCGCCAGCAGAAAGAGGCCCGCCTTGCAGCCGAGAGGGGAAGAGATCCCAATGACATTGAGAAAGGCAACATACTGGTGGAACATTCTGTACGCAACACCATAAAAGCCAGTCTGGTTACAGTCACAGAAAGTCCTGCCACGCCAACATCATTCCAAGCGGCGTCCACCTCCGGAGTCTCAGACCGTGCCAAGCTACATGCTCCAGTATTGGAAATAGCTGGAGGTAAAGTGGCCGGGGAGTTGGTGAAAAGGAAAGGGTGGGCCAGATTTAGAGATGCATGTGGGAAAGGAGAGGATTGGAACAAAGTGCCAGTGGCAAAGGCAGAGTCTATGGAAATACTGCCTGACAGAACTAAACCCTCAGGGGAGGCTACTTTAAAGAAGACAGATTCATGTGACAGTGGCATTACAAAAAGTGATTTACGCTTAGACAGTGTTGGGGAGACTAGAAGCCCCCAGGATCGAAGTCCTGTACAGACAGAGGTTAAACACACTTTTTATCCCATTCCAGAACAGACTCTCCAAGCTACAGTGTTAGAGGTGAAGCATGAGTTAAAAGAAGACATTAAAGCCTTGAACTCGAAAATGAGCAATATTGAAAAACAGCTTGCTGAGATTCTAAGGATATTAGCTTCGAGAAGATGCTCCCAGTCACCCCATGAAATGTTTGAAATATCAAGGCCCCAGTCTCCAGAGTCGGAAAGGGACATATTTGGATCTAGCTAAGACTGCCTAAGAAATATCAAAAATTCTACAGGAAGGATGTGCCCCATTGTCAATGTTTTCAAGTTGCCTGGAACTCCAAGTTCCAATTGGAAGATTGTTTTAGGAAGTTTTTAACCCATAGATGACCAGCATGTTCCTGGGGAGTAAAGAACCGTTACCAATCGCATGTTCCATTTGCAGCTGAAACTGGGCTCTGAAGAATGTTTGGTTGATCTAGTTTTATCCTGCGTCTACTGAATATCAGTTTCTATGTGGTTTCGATCTCAAAGAAATTTTGCACATATCACTATGACCCGGGAACAGAGTGCAGGAGAAGAGCCAACACACAAAGGATGCATTTTTCCAGTCATTTAAGTTGGATTATGGGACATTGGCGATTGTTGAAATGGCAAAAGAGAGGGGCTGTTGCACCTTTATATCAGAATAATGGGAAGTTCCTTTTATGATATTTCTTCCCAAAAGCATGCCTTATGTAACTGATTTTAACTCTTGTCCACTTTGAGGAATGGGCAAGATGGTAGGACTGTATCAGACATCTTTCATAGCTGCTACCTTTATAATGAGCTTGCAAAACCATTTGCTGAATGTCACAATATATAGATAACATTTATGTTTATAATGAGGAATTCTTAAAATGCACAGCAAATTTTAAAGTGTATGTAAAGCCATTCTTTTTGATCTGGATAGATTGTGGAAGGGTTAGACCCTCTGGCAGGTTTTTATGTCCCTACTGGAGAGACTCCCTCTCTCTGTTTTTCCTGGTAAGTTAGCACAGAAATAGGAGGTGGGGTGAAACCTGTTCTGGTGACAACTGTCTAATGGCCCATACACACAATCCGAAAATCGCACAAAATAAGTTTTCAAAGCGATCGTACGATAATCTGGTTGTTAGTACAGGGCTTTCGAGAACCGATCGGACAAGCACAAAATTTCTCGTATGATACCAGATCGTACGATTTTCGTTTAATCAGCGCAGTTGACGTTCGAAAGTACAATAGAAAAACACCACATCACTTCCGATTTTTTATTCTGTCTTATGTGAATTTTCATCACTTTAGTAAACTCTTCATTTTTGATATATGTGACTAGCATGCAAAGAAAAATGGACGATCTGTCGTCCGATTCTCAGATCGTGTGTATGGGCCATTAGGGGAGATTTCCCACCTTGCTTTCGAGAGATCTGCTTTTACTTTCTGATGTATTCCTGGAACAAGAAGTGGAGAAAAATTTCTAATAGGACAAAGCAAAAAAAATTAAAAAAACAAAAACCTAACAGAGGTCTTGACTATACATTGAGCAAAAAAAAAAAAAAAACATTTTAAACACTTTATATACACTTTAAGAGAAACAAATAGCATGATTTATAATATTTATTTTCTTTTATATAGAGTCCCTTATGTTTATGTAGACATATTTAAACTTTTTGGAAAAAATGAAAACACTTAGCACCTTAGTACTTGGCTCAGCCAATACGACTAGAGTGTTTTTTTTTTTATACTCTGACCTCTAGAAATTAACTAAAGACAGCAATAGCGTACGGCATTACTGACACTCCTAGAAAAAGATTACCACAGATTTTGCGATGAAAGAAATATATCACTTGTATTTCACACAGAACGCATGCCTTTGTTTATATTTACATTTGTTGACCCAAGTAATACAGCCATTTAACTCCCTGGATATTTATGAAATCATGCTGATGCCGTAAAATAGTACACGTCAATACATGCTGTGTGATAAGTCTTCCAATACTCATGGTGGTTGTATTATGGCCATTTCATTATCTTTTGCATTGGTTTCATGTTTCTTCGGTTCTGTAAAACAATGTTAAAGTTGTCATCAATTTAAGGCCAATTCCACCTTTCTGACAAATGTAATAATATAAGACAGGGCTGTGAAAAAACAACTTTGTAAATAATATTTATTACTTACGTTGTTCTTAAATCCTTCTATAAGTTATTGTTATAGCCACTTAGACCTAGTGGTCATTTTTTGCTTGTTGTCACCAGGGAATCATAGACACATGTTGCCTGTTTAGTATATATGTCTTCAGAATGCTGTGTTTATGCATGTCGAAGGTTGGTAGTCCATCATTCCACAGATTCAGCTCTAGTTAACACAATTAGTAAACCCTACAGTTTCCTCCATAGTACACAACATTTTTCTTACAGATGGATTTAGACCAGTGTTTCTCAACCTTTTTTCAGTCAAGATACCCTTTAAAATTATGGACAGTCTTGCGGCACCCCATTCTAAAATGTAAAAAAATGAGTTTAATAGTTTTACATAATGCAGAAACATCCACCCAACGTTGGAGGTGATTTATCTTTCCAAAGCAAATACACTTTTGCACACTGGTACTGACTGGTATTCCTATGTTTTTTTTCTCCCTCAATTCTCCCCATCACTCAGCTAATGTGACCCCAGTGCTGAGGGAGAGGAGAATAGGAGGGTCAAACAAGGAGGCTGTGGAGGCAACAGACATCATCCTTATTAACTGATGATGTCATTGGTTGTTAGGATACCAGTTTCTAGAAAGTCGTAATGGTGCATAGCGAAAACCTGTGACTTTCTCTAATTAAAAGGCAGGCTTGATTCACCTGCTGGCTTGTATACCATTTTTTATAATTGTTTTGACATTTTGACAAGGCACCCCTGAGGACACCTCAAAGCATCACAGGGTGCCTGGGCACCCTGGTTGAAAAATGCTGATTTAGACTTTAATTTATTAAAATTACAAATCAGTTTATTTAGTGTGTAGGTTTTTACTGTTAGCAGCCAAACAGAAACTATCGTCAGTTTTCCCCCCTTTTCAATTTCATAATGTAAGCACATTGGTGGACAAGTCAACAAAGGCCTAGGGCGCAGCAACATTGATTTGACCCTCCCTTATTCAAATACTGCCCAAGTACAGACGCTTTGGTGTATATGCATAGATGTCCATTACTCTACATAGGAAGTGTTCAGGTCTTTGTGACAGCCAGAGAAGGTCCCATTCTGACCCACATCTAATATGTATTAGCTCTCAACTCCCAAAGGGCCTTTGTGTATTTTAATAGTTGTGCACACACGGTATGCCCACCTGTGTAAAAAACAGTATTGTAGGTTGAACCTCTTGCTGTCTCATTCAAGAAATGCACATATTGAACTGCACAAGAGCTAGGAATCTTGGCATGCACATTACCCTTTTACTGTTAAATATTCACTACACTTCTGCTGGCAGCAAGGGTAACATTTAAGTCCCATATTTGTATATGTAAGGTTCTACTTTCAAGCGTTGAGTGTTGCATCTCAAGCCTGCCAATGTGTATCCAACCTTTGGACTGCACAGTTTTGACTAATGCTGCTTTCTAGTTATGCCATTGAATGGACATAAATGTACTATTCAAAAGTTTCTGTGCTGGCAATTTACACAACCCATGTTTCCCGAATCTAATATGCCAATTTTGTGCTTTATTTTTACACCATCTTTTTTGTCTTTCTTTAATTCTCAAAGTAATGAAGTCATTAGATCAGAATGACGTTTAGGCTGGGTTCACATCAGTGCACATTGGATGCAGGTTTTCTCTGCATCCAATTCACATGTCAGAAGATTGTGGACACACATCTCCGTGGTGGCTCTGGTGCGAATTGCACAGGAGTCCTGTGCGTTTTCTGGTCTGTTTCAGGTCTGAATTCAGTCAAAAATTCAGACTGAGATCAGACCTAAAATGGTGAATGGAGACACACTGGACCCCCTGCTGTGAGCCGCTCCATTCCTCAGTGTGAACCCAGCCTTAGGGAGCCAGTATTTTCAGAAATAGAGGTCAGCAATTGTTGCCTCCATTCTTTCTCAGTACAGGTTTCCTTTAACAACATCAGCCCTGGGCACCAGGGATATGGGCTGAATCCCAGTGGCTGGTGATGTTGTGAGCATGTGGATAAACCTCTAGAACAGTGGGAGGGTGCTAAGAGGAAGGGGCAAAAATGAGCCACCATGTGAAATCATCTGTTTAGTGTTAATAGGTTCTGCTGCACTATAATAGTACCAGGGTAGTGAATGGATTTCAGGGTTTATGGCTGATTACCTTCAACAGTTAATGTTAGCCACCTTTAGGCCCCTTGCCCCTGGTGAAACATTCAGAGTCCTTTACCAAGCCTTCTCAAATGCTGAGGATATTATGAGGGTGGTCTTTCTTTTCTTGTTGGATATCTGTTTTGTTTTACGTTACAGAGAACATGGCAAAAGACTAGATTGACTTACTGGGGTTGATTTACTAAAACCGGACAGTGCAGAATCTGGCACCCTGAAATCCATTCACTAGTACCAGGGTAGTGAATGGATTTCAGGGTTTATGGCTGATTACCTTCAACAGTTAATGTTAGCCACCTTTAGGCCCCTTGCCCCTGGTGAAACATTCAGAGTCCTTTACCAAGCCTTCTCAAATGCTGAGGATATTATGAGGGTGGTCTTTCTTTTCTTGTTGGATATCTGTTTTGTTTTACGTTACAGAGAACATGGCAAAAGACTAGATTGACTTACTGGGGTTGATTTACTAAAACCGGACAGTGCAGAATCTGGCGCCGCTCTGCATAGAAACCAATCAACTTGTAACTTCAGCTTGTTCAATTAAAGTGCTTGTAAAGGCAGAAGGTTTTTTATCTTAAGGCATGATATGCCTTAAGATAAAAAGCCTTCTGTTTGAAGAAGCTCCCCTAATACTTACCTGAGCCCCATCTCGATCCAGTGATGTTGCACAAGAGACTCAGCTGTCTGGGACTCTCCCTCATTGGCTGAGACAGCAGCAAAGCGCCATTGGCTCCCACTCCTATCAATCAAAGTCAGTGAGCCAATGAGGAGAGAGAGAGGGGGCCACATGTCCATGCCTGAATGGACACAGGGAGCTGCGGCTCAGCTCGGATGCCCCCATAGCAAGCTGCTTGCTGTGGGGAAACTCAACAGGAGGGAGGGGTCAGGAGTGCCAGCGAGGGACCCGAGAAGAGGAGGATCATGGGTGCTCTGTGCAAAACCACTGCACAGAGCAGGTAAATATGACATGTTTGTTATTTTTAACAAGAAAAAAAATACTTCAGTATCACTTTAAGCTTCGACAATAAAACCTCAAAGCTAATTGATTTATATGCAGACTTGCAGCAGATTTTATGCACTCTCCAGTTTTTAGAAAATCAACTCAATGTCTTGTAGTGACTTTGTGTGAACATCCTTTCATATACATTTGCTAGAGAATTCCTAGTGGGTGATTCCACTATCTAGCTTTACCTGAAACATCAAGTTTCAGTTGCCTAACCATTTAAAAAACTCAAAATATACAATCTTTTCTTTCAACTAAACATAACAGTTAAAATGGTACTATAATGACATATATTGTGACATTCAGGCTATATTTTTATGATGCATTTAATTTACTTTTCTGAACAGATACTTATATTTTGATATCTTATGTTCCCCGATTTAATGTACACCCAGTATATGTCTTATTCAGTTTACCTTTAAGATCTGTTTAAATTTGTCATTTAAAAAAAAATATTATAGATATATATATAAATATTCTATCATCCAAACCTCATAAAAGATCATAATCCTATTTTTCACTTTGAAGTCTAACCGATTGGTGATTGTATATGAAAAGCATCAAAGGAACTGTAAAACTAACTCCACTTTGTAGACCTATGACAACAATAATAATATATAGTTCTAGAGAATTTACTTTCAGGGATGCTAGATGTGTTTTGCACAGATGATAGGAACTAGTACTGTAAGGTATTAATCACAACATAAAACATTTGACCTGACAACACAGTGTGACAAATTGTAAGACAATAAGCGGGGCAAAAAGAAAGTTCTCCTTATATATATATATATATATATATATAGTTTCCTCTGACCGATGCCGCTTCAGGGATGTGAAGGATGACACAACAAACGTTGAGCCTTATTGTCTTTGGCAAGTGGTTTCCTTTTACTGGGGAAGACAAGCTTTACCCGTTGGCTCTCAATCAACGGAATTGCTTTTCTCTGACATCTGCTGTTTTGCTCCCCAGAATACCATTTTCTGTTTTCTCGTCTCCCGCCAGAATAACGATTACCATTAGCGGATTTCGTATTGCGTGATGTGCCATCTTGAGCGACTTTCCAACATCTGCCACACCTGGGTTCCTACAATATCCAATCATTAGGTCTTTACAGTAGTGGCATGACTATATTTTTATGGAATGTTTTTTTTTCCCCAGACATGTCTTTTACGTATACGGTTACCATTTGCCTTTCTTTTGAATTTTGTTTTGTTAATTTATTTCAACTTGTATTTGTCTTTCTTTAGTGTCAGATGAAGAACAATTAAAAAATACCAAAGATCTACCAACGAAAGCTTCTTTTTTAGATTTGGTAATCAAATGGGGACCAGAGCTCAAGATGACCATGTACATGAAGAGATATCCATTTTTCCTTCCCACCTACATTTTTTCTTCCTTTTCTTCCCACCCTGCTTCCTTTTTTCCATTTCTTCTTTTTCTCTTTTCATTCCTGTCCTCCTTTCTACTTCCCAACATACAGTATATTGAAATGAGCAATTACTGAATTGATGTCTTTGGATCAGGGACAAACTTATTCTATCCCTTTTTAGACTAAAAAAACATTAACTAATCATTTCCTATCTGATTTTCTTGATGCTCATGGTCAATTTTCCTCTTGTAATGACTCTGTTTCTGTATACAGATGCAAGTGGTCCCTTAGAGACTTCTTCTGTGTAACAGGTCGCAGAATTATGCTACCTATCATTTTGTGAGTGATAGCTATAACTGATGGCCAACTTGAAAAGTTAGTTCCAAAATATTTGATATTTGGCAGACTTTTAATAATTACACTGTGTAAACTTGTCAAGACACAACTTGCTTCTGAATCTAGAGGCAACTTGGAAGAAGCTAAATTTCCTAACTCGGTTGAGGAATCATTTAAGCAATGTCAATTTGTTAAAGTCTCATATCAGTCCTTTGAAGTTTGTTGAGTCACTTTATACCTTTGTGCATCAGGCACCAGATATTAGATTGTAAGCTCTATGGGGCAGGGACTCACTGTGCCTGAAAAATATTTTCCTACAGCACTATTCAAGAATAAAACTTATTATAAATACTGTATATACTAGTATATATTGTACAGTATATATTGTGTAAATATTTGTGTGGTGACATTTCTCTAGGGTGATATTTTACTGAAGTCCCTGTCCATCCCAGCATTGCAATACGGAGTTTCTTCTGCAGGGACTCAAAGTGGCTTTTTATCAGATACCAAACAAAAATGTATTGTGCTGTGGAAGCAGCGTGTATTTGATTTTCATGTCTCATTCGCATTTGTCTGTGTAACTGACAACTAGAGTACTTGAATATATCTTGTTTGTAATGTTATCCCTTGTTCCTGTGTGTGTGTGTGTGTGTGTGTGTGTGTGTGTGTGTGTGACAATTGGGGTGTTGTGTTTGAAGACTGTATACAATTGTATGTATGTTCGGTATATGAGTGTAAATAGACTGACACCTCAGCTCTTCCCAGATTATTTTAGTATGATCCAGCAATGAACAAAGGCCCATCTCAAGTCATTCATTATTTTTATTTATAATTAAAATAGTGATGAGACAGTAACGGCCAAAAAAGGCCATACTAATAACATTTGACCTTCGAATTCTCATAGCGTAATGTAAACCTGGCCATGCCAGTTCTAAACAATTTTATCAGACAGAAAGTGGAGAAAAAAAAAGTTTATTATATAATATTATACTTATAATATTTAGATTTATAGAGCAAAAAAGGATAAAGGTTTGCATTTTTTTTTTTTTGTTAAAATGCTCTTTTTACGATTTATCCCAGTTCTGCACACACTACTCACTGTAAGCCCCTTGAGTTAAAGTGGTTGTAAACCCTTGGAAATTACTTACCTTACATCGAAGCCCCCGCAGCGGTCCCCCCCACCTCCGGCGGCGACATTTCTCCTGGGGGTTACTTCCGGGTATGTGCGCAGGAGCCGCTGGTAACAGCACAGTCAATGACTGTCACTGACATACGTGCCATTGCTTCAGCTTCCCCCCTTGCGCATGTACCAATGACATCGGCACATGCAGGGGACAGGAGATATCTTCTAAACTGTACAGGTTTAGGAGATATCCCGGGTAGCTACAGGTAAGCCTTATTATAGGCTTACCTGTAGCAAAAGTGGTCTGTAAGGGTTTACAGCCACTTTAACTTCCCGTGCATGCTCCACCTATTGCTTTTACAGTATTAATTGTGGCAGAATGTACCATTCATTGTGCATTGGCAGGAATGCTTGTAGTCCAGTCTAGAAGCATGAAGAAAATGATGACAAAACTGAAAGCAACTGAACTGACCAAGCATGGGGGTTGATTTATTAAAGGGAAATGAACTGTGTATATTACAAGTGCAGTTGCACTCTGCAAGTTGCTCCAGAACTTACTAAATGAGGGAAAGACATGCTAACTTCCATCATCCAATTATCTGCAAGCGTTTTTATTTTATTTCCCTTGCATGTGATTGGGTATTCTTTGCAAAGTGAAGCTTCACCTTCTTTACTAAGCTCTGAAGCAAATGCCCTTGCAGAGTGCAACTGCACTTGTAGAGTCTATTTGACTTTTGTGAATCAACCCCATTGTCATCTTAGAATAGGAAGAGTCTGTGGATACACCTTCCTTATAAGATTTTAATTGAATCCGGACATTGAACTTTATAACTCCAAAGCTTCGTACACACCACCGGTTTTCCTGCCAGGAGAGCTTTTGACTGGGAAAGCCGGCCGTGTGTATGCTTCCTCGCAGTTTTCCCGACAGGAAAACTGCCGGAAATCCCGGTGGGAAAATAGAGAACCTGCTCTCTATTTTCCCGCCGGGATTCCCGATGGTTTTAAACCCGGCAGTTTTCCTGTGGGGAAATCCTACGAGGGAGCATACACACGGCCGGGATTCCCGGCCAAAGCTCTCCCCGCAGTTTTCCCGACGGGAAACCCAGCCGTGTGTATACGGGGAAACTTACCGAGCAGGTTCTCAGTTTTCCCGTGTGTACAGGGCTTAAGAGTTACCAGAAGTCAGTAGAACGTTAAGAGCCCACTCATATTCCAAATATCTATTTTCAGTGGCGTGATAATTTTGTAAACTGACCCCATTTTCTGTTATGTCAAAACTTTGATTTCCTTGTATTTTTTGTTCCCCAAATTGTAAAACATTGTGGAACATGCTGATGCCATACAGATTGTAAAAAAAAAACTATTACCACTTGTTACAAACCCCACAGGTTATTTGCATTAACTCAATCATAGAGTGGATAAAATAGTCCATGCCTTGCCAATAATTACAGCCCCCCCCCTTTACCCCGAGTATATACTTTACTACTTAAAGGGAGATGAATGTGTATTTTCAATAGGTACACATTTAGGGCTACTATTGTAACAACTTTTGTCATGTTTTTCATTTTTTTTTGCTTACTGTTCAATTATTTTGACCTCTATATCTTGTATAGAGCGTTGTAAGTGCTCTTGCCTCTTATGCTTATCTGTATATCATGGACAGTGGTTAGATTATTTTGTTCATGACAGAAGATAGTTTGTTTTCTATAATCAGGTCCAAAGATTTGCACTAACATGAGTTACCAGTAAGGCATTGTACAGTACTGCTAAGTAAAATGTATAGCTTGCCTAGGTAATATACAGAAATGGCTGCCCCCTTTTATGCAAACTTTACACAGAAGCAACATTTTTAAAACATGTAGTGATAAAATACAATATCAAGTAGAAGTAGCTTTTTTGGCCCTACTTCTCCTGTGAGTTACAGGAGTGCACTTAGTTCTGCGCTCCTGTGACCTATTTTCAGCAGACAGCAGGCTAAAGTCCACTGTCTGCTGATGTCACTCAGTTGGTCCAGGCTCTGGATCAATCACGACTTTAATGTCGGGATCCACCCAGATGCCCGGACCAGCAGCTGACTCAGCATCTCAGAGTGCCGATGGGGGACTAAGCCAGCCACTCCTGCCACTCACAGCCTGGGGCTTCAGTGAGCACTAGAGGGGCAAAGCAGAGAGCCGCTGACTGACAGTCAACGGCTCTCTGCCCATTAAAGACCAAGAACTGAGCAATCAGTAGTCTTTGATAGCTCGGTTTTCAGTCTCAGAGGCAGCAAGGGACCAATGCTGCATCCACCCAGGTGAGTAAGATTTTTTTTTTTTTTTTAATTCCCAAACCTCTCTTTTAAGATATATGTAGCTCATAAGAATGAAGGCCATTGAAAGCATTTTGTTATATCAGTTTGAAAAGTAAAAACAAAAACTGTTGATAATGACAGAAATCCAGTGGGCACACTCTTCTTGTGTGCTCTGCTTGTCCCGCACTCTTATCAGTATGCATTGTATCCAGTTTTCTAGACTACAGAACACTTCCAATGTTATACAAAAGAGGAGAAGGAAAGGTTCTGTAGAATAAAAGCAGTTCCCAGTCTAGAATGATCACACAGCTCCTCCATAGAGGAGTGTGCATTGTCACTATAGGATAGAAAGTGTGACACTGACAGAAACGCAGGTGAAAAAAAGCCTGAAAAAGGAAAATTAATGCAGCCACCACATTTATGGACTTGTAAGCTGCAATATATATATATATATATATATATATATATATATATATATATATATATATATATATATATATATATGTTGTCTCTTGTGTCTGGCTTCCCTTTAAAACCAGAGATTCCATTATTTCAATTGGCAAATAGAAACACCCAAGGAGCAGGTGCTGATGGCCAAAGATTAGCCATAGAACCTGTGATTGATATTGGAAATATAGAGCACCCAGCTTTTTTGGAATAATCAGGTTTTCTAAAGCTAAACCAAGGGTGTTCTTTCTGGCCAGCATACAGATATGACAGTATTTACCTTAAAGGGGTTTTAAAGGTAAAAAATGTTTTCCCTAAATAGCTTCCTTTACCTTAGTGCAGTCCTCCTTCACTTACCTCATCCTTCCATTTTGCTTTTAAATGTCCTTATTTCTTCTGAGAAATCCTCACTTCCTGTTCTTCTGTCTGTAACTCCACACAATAATGCGAGGCTTTCTCCCTGGTGTGGAGAAAGCCTCTTGAGGGGGGAGGGGGCGAGCAGGCAAGTCAGGACACTCTCTACTTTGCAGATAGAGAAAGGAGATGTGTGTTAGTGGGGTGTCCTGACCCTCCTGCTCGCCCCCTGCCCACTCAAAAGGCTTTCTCCACACCAGGGAGAAAGCCCGCATTACTCTGTGTAGTTACAGACAGAAGAACAGGAAGTCAGGAATTCTCAAAAAGAAATAAGGACATTTAAAAGCAAAATAGAAGGTTGAGGTAAGTGAATGAGGACTGCACTAAGGTAAAGGAAGGTATTTAGGGAATTTTTTTTTTACCTTTACAACCCCTTTAAGTGGTACCCATTGTACCCAGAGATGCAAGATCCACCTATGGTCTCCAGACCCACCACAATCTTTTAGCCAACCCTGGAACACACAAAGCAAAAATACAGGTAATTTATTAATAACGTGGCTCTCTAAAGCTTGATGAGCTTATTGTTGATCAGTGCATGTGATATTGCATGAGATCAAGCATAATAACATAACATTAAATGTAGAAAGAAAATAATCAACTGATGCTTACCAGCACAGCCTGCAGAGTGCTGTAAACATGACTTCAACCCAGCTTCATGCAGGCAACCCCCCTGACTTGTTTCATCCCACCCACAGCGTTTAGTCACGGAGGTCACCTTCATGACTTGGCCCTGTGGTTGGGGCGAAATTCATCAGGGGGGGTGGCCTGGATGGAGCCGGGCTAAAGTTGCGTTTACTATGACGCACTCGGGCTGTACTGGTTTGTGGCAGTTTGAACTTTTCTTTCTAGAAGTCATATAGAGCTGGGATGAGATTTTTATTCCACATGCACCCGATAGTAGGAGCTACCAGACTTTTTGGATGTATATCTCGAGCGATACCCCAAGCTATGCATGGTCATAACATAAAATGTAATCATGCTTTTTTTGCTCATTCGTTCTTTTTTGTTGCTTAACATCTTAGTTTGAGCAAACTGCTTAATAAAGGGGACTCTATGTGGGTCCGAAACATTGAACGTTGGTTCTACTGATGACTATATGGTATGCTGTTGATATGTGATTTATAAGTCTAAGAAGTGACTCATCCTTTGGTCTCAACTTCTTATAAGAAGTTTCCTTCTGAAGAATTATTAGAGATAGAGTGACTGAAAAAAAGCAACTCCTGCTGTGCTCTCACTTCAGCACACCCACGGTGCTCTGTGAATCCCATGTCCTGGGTGTACCATATGTTAAATGTTAATTATCTAAACAAAGATTTTATATATAAAATTACAAAAAATAGTTAACATTTTATAAACAAAAAAATATATATTTTTATAAAAAGGAACCCAAAGGAAAAACATTCCTTCTGTAAAGAAATCTCCCATCATCATGTGTTTCAGCAAACAGAAACACATGTGGGGCCTCCAAATGTTACATTGTGCTAGTTGACTTTCAAAGAATAGCAATGACCAAAAAAAACATTAAGCAGTAACCGGAGCTCTTCTACTCCACTCCATGATAGAGACTTTCTACTTTTTGAAATTTGTTTTGAAGTGGAAGGTTCCTCTAATGCCATTGAGAAGAAAGCATTGATTTATCTAACTCTTGATTCTTTGCTTAGCAAATGAAATAACAGGTCTTAGACAAACCCAGCGGCACCAATTATATCCATTGTTTTGTGTTGGCAGCTATGAATCTTGCATTGTGCCATTCTTTACACTGAACATTAAATCATCTCGGGAAAAAGACTTTTGCAATAAAAAAAAAACAGCATTTTGCCTTAAGATTCTTTGTGAGTAATAGATTTAAGTCTGTGAATCATCCACCGGCTGCACAAAAAACACTTCACTATTTATGGTCATCGCCTGAAGTAAAAGTAGCCCTTATAAAACTAAAAAGTTGTCAAAATACTCCGAAAATTATGACACACTGAAAGCAGATGCACACACAACATTTTCTCTCTAGTTTTAGATATTTGTAATGGGATTATTCTGTTTTGTTGTATATACCTCTGCTGGAAAGCTCATGATGGTACGAAGTTTATACCAAAATACAAATCACCTAAAAAAAAAAAAAGTTGCTATATGCATACACAATGTATATATATCTATATATCTATACATATATTTATGAATATGACTCCCAGCAGTTGAGCCACTCTCAGGACTTGACACGAGGAACTAAAAGAATAGACATTTTGGTGGGGGCACAGCTCCTCTACCATTAATATTTATGATTTGTTGTTTGGGTTACTAAATCAGAGTTAAGCATATTTGACATGTCATTATATTTCTCACTGTGGGTGAAGCTATCATGTATAGGGGAGGGGATTTAGAGGTGCTTTGGGTATTTAATGATCTGTGATCACTACTACTGGTTGCCTTAATAAAAGTGGGTAGCGTCCTGCCAAAATGTTGGTCATGTAATAAAACTTGTGACTATCTACATTACCAATATGTGCACAGCACCCAGGCACTTTATCCTAATTGTCTTCTTGGACCACTACATGACTTTTGGTGTGTACACACAGATCAGCCATAACATTATGACCACCCACCTAATATTAAGTAGGTCCCCCCTTTTGCTGCCAAAATAGACCTGTCCCATTGAAGCCTGAACTCCACTAGATACAGCATCACATTGCTCCACCAGCTTGCCTTCCTCCCATGGTACCACCACCTTCCCCAGGTAAGCAACACACACACGCACCCTGCCATCCACATGATGTAAAAGAAAACATGATTCATCAGACCAGACCACCTTCTTCCATCGCTCTGTGGTCCAGTTTGAATGCTCACATGGCTATTGTAGGCACTTTTGGCTTCGGACATGGGTCAGCATGGACAGCCTAACCGGCTGCACAGCCCCACACACAACAAATTGTAACGAGCTGTTTGTTCTGACACCTTTCTATAAGAACCAGCATTGACCTTTAAGCAATTTGTGCTACAGTAGCTCTTATATTGGATCAGACAACATGAACCAGCCTGAACTGAGCCTTCATTGGACCACTTTTGGCAAGTCCTGACCACTGCAGACAGGATCATCCCACAAGAGCTGCAGTTTTAGAGTTGCTCTAATCCAGTCATCTAACCATTAAAATGTTGCCCTTGTCAAAGTCACTTAAATCCTTACATTTGTCAATTTTTCTGCTTTTAACACATCAGCTTCAGGCTGCGTTCACACTGTGTGGAGCAGGGGGTCCAGTGTGTCCCTGTTCACCATTTCAGGTCCGAATTCAGTCAGAATACCCCCCCCCCCCCCCCCCATGGATTGCCAATGCATTATCCAAAGTTTCCCTTATTTTTTCTTAAAAAGGAAATGAAAACTCTAAATCCCACTCATTCACTCTTTAATTATCAATGACCTTCAATATTTTGAGATAGTAATTATGTTGAAACCTCTGAAACCTTACAAAGGGTATTCTAATTTCCAGAGGATAATAGTTTTGAGGAGATTCCCCCTAGTTATAACAGATATATAGATACAGTGCCTTAAAAAAGTATTCATACCCCTTAAAAATGTTCACATTTTGTCATGTTAAACAAACTAAAAACGTAAATGCATTTTATTGGGATTATGTGATAGACCAACACATAGTGGCAGATAATTGTGAAGCAGAAAGAAAATGATAAATGGTATTCAATTTTTGTTTACAAATATCTGAAAAGCATGGCGTGCATTCAGCCCCCCTTTACTTTGATAACCCTAACTAAAATCTAGTAAAACCAATTGCCTTCAGAAGTCACCTGATTAGTAAATAGAGTTCACCTGTGTGTAATTTAATCGCAGTATAAATACAGCTGTTCTGTGAATCCCTCAGAGGTTTGTTAGAGAACCTTAGTGAACAAACAGCTTTATGAAGGCCAAGGCACACACCAGACAGATCAGGGATAAAGTTGTGGAGAATTTAAAGCAGGGTTAGGTTATAAAAAAATATCCCAAGCTTTGACCATCTCACGGAGCTCTGTTCAATCCATCATCCGAAAATGATAAGAGTATGGCACAACTGCAAACCTACCAAGACATTGCCGTCCACCTAAACTGACAGGCCGGGCAAGGAGAGCATTAATCAGAGAAGCAGCCATAATAACTCTTGGGGAGGTGCAGAGATCCACAGCTCAGGTGGGAGAATCTCTCCACAGGACAACTATTAGGCCCCGTACACACGGTCGGACAAAACCGATGAGAATGGACCGAGGTTCAGTTTCATCGGTCCAAACCGACCGTGTGTATAGCCCATCGGTCTGTTTTCCTTTGGTCCAAAATTTTAAAACATGCTTCAAAACCGAACCGATGGACCGCTGCCCGATCGGTTCAAACCGATGGTTAGTACAGAAAAGCATCGGTTCAAAACCCGCGCATGCTCAGAATCAAGTCGACGCATGCTTGGAAGCATTGAACTTCGTTTTATTCAGCACGTTGTGTGTTTGACGTCACCGCGTTCTGACCCGATCGGTTTTTGGAACGATGGTGTGTACGCATATCAGGCAGTCAGGCCACTTCAGCAGGGAACCGATGAAAACGGTCCGTCGGACCATTCTCATCGGTTTTGTCCGACCGTGTGTACGGGGCCTCAGTCGTGCTCTCCACAAATCTGGCCTTTATTGAAGAATGGCAAGAAGAAAGACATTGTTGAAAGAAAGCCATAAGAAGCCCGGTTTGCTGTTTGCAAGAAGCCATGTGGGGGACACAGCAAACATGTGGAAGAATGTGCTCTGGTTAGATGAGACCAAAATTGAACTTTTTGGTCTAAAAGCAAAATGCTATGTGTGGTGGAAAACTAACACTGCACATCACTCGGAACATACCATCCCCACCGTGAAAAATTATGGTGGCAGCATCATGTTGTGGGGATGCTTTTCTTCAGCAGGGACAGGGAAGCTGGTTAGAGTTAATGGTAAGATAAATGGAGCCAAATACAGGACGATCTTAGAAGAAAACCTGTTAGAGTCTGCAAAAGACTTGAGACTGGAGCAGTGGTTTACCTTCCAGCAGGACAACAACCCTAAACATACAGCCAGAGCTACAATGGAATGGTTTAGATCAAAGAATATTCATATGTTAGAATGGCCCAAAGTCCAGACCTAAATCTAACTGAGAATCTGAAATTGCAGTTCACAGACACTCTCCATCCAATCTGGCAGAGCTTAAGCTATTTTGAAAAGAAGAATGGGCAAACATCTCACTCTCTAGATGTGCAAAGCTGGTAAAGACATCCCCAAAAAGACTTGCAGCTGTAATTGCAGTGAAAGGAGGTTCTACAAAGTATTGACTTAGGGGGGCTGAATACAAATGCACACCACACTTTTCACATATTTATTTGTAAAAATTTCTGAAAACCATTTATCATTTTCCTTCCACTTCACAATTATGTGCCACTTCATGTTGGTCTATCACATAAAATCACAATAAAATACATTTACGTTTTTGATTGTAACATGATAAAATGTGGAAAATTTTAAGGGGTATGAATACTATTTCAAGGCACTGTGGATGGATAGATTTCACCAGAGACACACGTGTCCAATTGATATGGCATTTAAAAACTGAGGCAGGTGACCACAATATTTGTAAAAAAGCAAATATTGTGTGTCCGATTTAAAAATTACAAAACCAGCAATAAAATAGGGTTGATCTTTAAAATGAAGCAAGGGATCTCACTTTTGTGGACTATTTCAGTTTTTGTAAATTAGCACCAGATTAATGCTGAGATTAAATTGTTACTTTGTTTCCCAAAAGTACACTCAACTAACGGGGTTTAGAACAATGCAGTGTTAATTTCGTTGACGAAAATATGTTTTCAGTGAAGAAAACTAAACTGAAAATAGAATTAAGTAAATTGATGAAAATTATGACAAAAATCAATTCCAGTTTTCATTTAGTCGACTAAAATCTAATGGGTTTAGCTAAATTGTAATACATTATTTATGCATTTCTCTAACATTTCCAAACTTATTAAATACTGCTGGAGTAAAAATTGAAGAACAGGTTATTATTTATGGTATTAAGGTTTGAACATAGACACAGATTTATCCGTTGTAATATATAATGTCTTTTAAATAAAAGCAAGTTTCATAAATAAACAAAAATATTGCTTTTTGACAGACAGAAGTGCAACTTTAAAATATAAAACCCCCCCAAAAAACTGTAAACACTATTGGTTGTAATGTCAGGCTGGAAGTGGAGATAGGGAAGTAAACGGGAGTGAGGGAGTGAACGGGGCAGGGAACTGGGGGGGCTGTTATTTTACACAGTGCTGAGCATTGCTACCTTCCTGGGAGGGGAAACACTCATATCATCACATCTAGACACAAATCTGATGGAGGAATTCCAATTATGTGGTTTGCAGGGCATTGTTCCTGAACTCCCAGGCAGCGGGCAGAGGGAGCCTACATCTCTCAGACAATACAGCTTCCCGATAGAGTCCGGGAGACTGAGGCTTTAACAGACAGGCAGAGCTCAGAGGAAAACAAAAGTTCAGGTGGGTACTGGAGCTTTTAGTTAACTAAAATACTGAGGTGTATGAGATTTTAGTCAACTAAAACAATTCAGAATTCAGAGTAAAATTCGACTAAAACTAAAATGGTATTTTAGTCAAAGGACTATGACTAAGGCCTTGTACACACGATCAGTCCAAACCAATGAAAACGGACTGAAGTTCAGTTTCATTGGTTAACCGATGAAGCTGACTGATGGTCTGATGTGCCTACACACCATCAGTTCAAAAACCGATCGAGTCCAACGCGGTGACGTAAAACACAACGACGTGCAGAGAAAAATTAAGTTCAATGCTTCCAAGCATGCGTTGTCTTGATTCTGAGCATGCCCGGGTTTGGAACCGATGCTTTTGCGTACTAACCGTCGGTTTTGACCTATCGGTTAGGCGTCCATCGGTTCAATTTTAAAGCAAGTTCTAAATTTTGCGACCGAAGGATAACGGACCGATGGGGCCCACACACGGTCGGTTTGGACCGATGAAACTGAACTTCAGTCCGTTTTCATCGGTTTGGACTGATCGTGTGTACAAGGCCTAAAACATATTTGAAATCTGACGTCAAAATTAACAGTGGAACATTGAGGGTTTGACAACCAACCATCATCTTACATCAGTTTATAATCACTCCAGTGAAAGCTGGAATTGTATTATCTGATGTGTATTATATAACTCCCACACACTATTTCATTGAATAGTTAAAGTGACACTAATTGATACCCTCTTGCTCCAAAAATAATCCATACACATCCACTACTTAATGGCCCTGTAATCAATTTTTCTATTTATATCTATTTTTTATCTATTTATAATCCATTTCTTAAGTGAGCAAGAGAGGATAACTAGGTTCTTACATACAGGAGATCATGGAGAATGAACGTAGCCACCCTCTAACAGGAAGTCGGATCACAGCAGCAAAAGCAAAGGAATTTGGCAATTTGGAGGAGGCTGAGAGCAATAGAAGGGACTTTTTTGAGTTAAGAAACCATGTTTGAATAGATTTTATTATTAACAAGAGTTTAGTGTCACTTAAAGGGGTTGTAAAGGTACAATTTTTTTTTCCTAAATAGCTTCCCTTAACTCATCCTTCCATTTTGCTTTTAAATGTCCTTATTTCTTCTGAGAAATCCTCACTTCCTGTTCTTCTGTCTAACTACACACAGTAATGCAAGACTTTCTCCCTGGTGTGGAGTGTCGTGCTCGCCCCCTCCTTTGAACTACAGGAGAGTCAGGATGCTCTCTACGTTGCAGATAGAGAAAGGAGCTGTGTATTAGTGGGCATCCTGACTCTCCTGTAGTCCAAGGGAGGGTGCGAGCACGACACTCCACACCAGGGAGAAAGCCTTGCATTACTGTGTGGAGTTACAGACAGAACAGGAAGTGAGGATTTCTCAGAAGAAATAAGGACATTTAAAAGCAAAATGGAAGGATGAGGTAAGTGAAGGAGGACTGCACTAAGGTAAAGGAAGTTTATTTAGGAAAAAAATGTACCTTTACAACCCCTTTAAGTACTTAAAGTTCCTTCTAGAACATGAGGCATGGATGATGTATTTCTGAGTGTGCTACATTTGGTCTTGCTAAACTCTGTTGTATGTCTGTTTGGATGTTACAACCACTCCTGGCATTTCTGTTTTATGTTGTTTCCTTTTGTCGGCTCTTTGGTATGTGTCAGTTTTTGTGAAAATAACTGAACGTCTGGCAGAGTGCATTATGGTTCAGGACCTAAAAAATGTTTTAAGACATGGTTGCCTACAGAGTAATGCAATGCAAAGAGAACTGTTAATATCCAATGCGCAGTAACCTGTAGGAGCCAATCAGATTGTAGTTCACTGACATCAAACCAGTGAAAATAATTTTGATTGGCCCTGGTGTATTACTGTGCTTGGCATATAGATGTCTGCCTTGGTTGAATAAGCTCAGCGGGAGGTAACATCATTTTGGATGTCTGGAAGATCTGTTGGCCTTATGATGATAAATGTCTGAAGAAAGCACTCCTGTTGCCCAAAGCAATTAGTTTCTTCCTTCAATTTCACATACTACCAGGGCTGGACTGGGACAGAAATTTGGCCCTGGACTTCATCCAGACTGGCCCACTTTGACAGGTCTCTCCCATGGCGGCCGGACAACTCCCGCACCCCGCCGGCCACCCAAGCCCCCTCTCCCCCTTCACTAGCCACTAGCCGTTCTACTTTATTAGAGTAGAACGGCTGGTACCAGTGGGGAAGCTAGACATTATTTCACCCGGGGCAAAGAATCAGTTAGGTGCCCCCTTTATGGGACAAGATTAGGCAGAAGTGAGAAACTCCCAGGCCATAGCTGTTGAGTCGGCTGTCTGTCCCCTCCCCCATGCTCCTCTGTCGTCCCCCATGCTCCTCTGTCATTCCCCCTGCTCCTCTGGTCCTCCACCCTGCTTCTTTGTTCCCCCCAGGTAAGTGCTGCGGGAAGGGAGAGACAGAGGAGCAGAGGGGGGCGGCAGTCCGCTGTCACTGAAGCCAGCCCACTGAGCCATCGGCCCACCGTAGTCCCAATGGCCAGTCCATCCCTGCATACTACAGTTCTGACATTAATTAGTTGCTATGACCATTGACCATTTCAGCCATAAGCCCATTAGCTTCTCCGGTTACTTTATGAATCTGCTCCAGAAAGAAGGAAGATCCTGGTTCCTGAGGACAACCTGCAGAGTGCTCCTTTCAGACGTATACATACTTCAGGCCCAGTGTGATTTTCCCGCATGTCAACGTCCCCCAATCCCCCAGATCACTCGTTAGTCTCTTGTTTCTGAAGGTTCCAGTAAATACATACATATGTGTTCGATTTCCATGCTGGTATTTTTAAACAAGCACAAATACAATTTGTAAATATATTAAACTTAAAAATAAAAGTTTAATTTTATTTATGATAGTAATACAATATTTTATACACTGAAGCTGCTTGTGTGATATGTACATTGAAAAATGGTTACATGGCTGGTCAAAAGCATGGAGAATATGTACAAGTGTGTATAGATTTGCACATAGGAAATAAATCTTGTTTTCTACAAAATCCAAAGCATTGCCAGTGTGGTTTGTTCAGTTTCCGAGGGATATACGAGACAAAAAGAGGCCAAATTGAATGCTGCTTGAATTCATGTTAAAGCTAATTCATCATGGAAAAAATTCAAGAGCCCCCTCCCCCCATGGCGGAGGAGCAGGCTGATGAGGTCGCGCTCTCTGAATCGACCAATCAGATGAAGCTTTGTATTAATTTACAGAATACAAAGCAGCCTATGAATGGCTGAGCGCTGCTCAGACTGACTTTGCATTGTTCCAGGTTTGAGTAGGGAAATCTCTGTCTCACAGCCAGAACCCAGCACTGTGTACTGTATGTAGCTGAAACTACAAGCAGTTTATACAGTGCATAGAGCAGGGCAGCTCTTAGTGAAGGAAATCGTTCGTTTGGACCAGCTGACACAAAATTATATCCTTATTCTCCCAAAATAATTTGTCTATATCCACTACTTAACCACTAGCCTACCGCCCACCCTCATATGATGGCGGGACGATAAGGCTCTCGTTCTGGGCGGACGTCATATGACGTATTCGCCTTTCCTGGCCACTAGGGGGCGCTCACGCACCGCCACGGCATCACTGGGGACCCGATGCGCGTGCCTGGTGGCCGCGATGTCCGCCGGGCTCCCACGATTGCCCAGTAACTGAGCAGGACTGTGGATCTGTGTGTGTAAACACAGAGATCCATGTCCTGTCAGGGAAAGGAGACCGATGGTGTGTCCCTTGTACATAGGGACACCAATCGGCCACCTCCCCCAGTCAGTCCCCTCCCCCTACAGTTAGAATCACTCCCTAGGGAACACATTTAACCCCTTGATCGCCCCCTAGTGTAAACTCCTTCCCTGCCAGTCACATTTACACAGTAATCAGTTCATATTTATAGCACTGTTCGCTGTATAAATGTGAATGGTCCCAAAATAGTGTAAAAAGTGTCCGATATGTCCGCCGCAATATTGCAGTCACAATAAAAATCACAGATCGCTGCCATTACTAGTAAAAAAAGAAAAAAATGCTATAAATCTATCCTCTGTTTTTTTACCAAAAATATGTAGAAGAATACGTATCGGGCAAAACTGAGGAAAATTCTTTTTTTTTATATATATATTTTTGGGGGATATTTATTATAGCAAAAAGTAAAAAATATTGCTTTTTTTTAAAAAAAAATTCGCTCTTCTTTTGTTTATAGTGCAAAAAATAAAAACCACAGAGGTGATCAAATACCACCAAAAGAAATCTCTATTTGTGGGGAAAAAAAATAAATAAATTCATTTGGGTACAGTGTTGCACAACTGCGCAATTGTCATTCAAATTTTGACAGCACTGAAAGCTGAAAAATGGCCTGGGCAGGAAGGGGATGAAAGTTCCTGGTATTGAGGTGGTTAATGGACTTATAATCTATGTTTCATTAAAGGGGAGTTCCAGCCATTTGTATGTTTATTAAAAGTCAGCAGCAACAAAAAGTGTAGCTGCTGGCTTTTAATAAACAGGCACTTACCTGCTCCAGCGACGCGCCGGCCGGGGCTCCGCTCCTCTCCCCCCCTCCCCGGCCGGCATCTTCATTTTCAGTGTGGGCACCCTGCCATGACAGCTTTCTGCTTCACGGTCGGGCACCTACTGCGCATGTGCGAGCGGCGCGGCACTGCGCATGCGCGAGCGGCGCGGCCCGGAGCCGCGCCGTGTAATTGGCCAGGAGATCGCCTAGGACCTGTGACGTGTCCTAGGCGATCGCCTACAGCAGCCACTTCCTGAAGGCGATTAAGCTTAGTCGCCTACAGGAAGGAGGAAGTGGGACAGGAAGTCCCACTCGTGCTGAAGCCCCCACTCCCCCCCCAAAAAAATTACATGCCAAATGTGGCATGTAAGGGGGAGAGGAGTGGGTTAAGAGGAAGTTCCAAATTTGGGTGGAACTCCTCTTTAAACTGTTTTTTTTTTACTGTTACTGGGAGCTCCAAACCCTCACTGGATTTGGGGATATACAAAGTTGAGTGGGCAACTCGACACCCTCCAGAGCTCCGAATAAAAAGGGATGGTATTGATATTGGCAGGGAACAGAAATAATATATCTTAGAAAGAGCAATCATTTTAAGAGCCGCTATCCTACCCATACTGGAAAGAGTTCAGCTTCTATAGAGGAATATAAAAGTACATAATTGGCTTGGAGTAGCATGGAAATGTCCAAAGTGAGTTCTACTCCAAGATACAGGAGTGAATGAGGTCACCATTTACATGGAAAAGAAGCTTTGATAAACCTCATGATTGAATCAGGGAGGTTAAAGTGATTGTAAAGTCTTGTTTTTTTTTTTTTTCTCTAAAAAATAACAAACATATTATACTTACCTGCTCTGTGTAATGGTTTTGCACAAAGCAGCCCGGATCCTCTTCTTTTCGGGTCCCTCTTTGGCACTCCTGGCCCCTCCCTCCTGTTGAGTGCCCTCACAGCAGGTAGCTTGCTATGGAGGCATCCAAGCTAAGTCACAGCTCCCTGTGTCCAGTCACACACAGAGCCCCGGTTCAGCCCTGCCCCCTCTATTTCCTGATTGGCTAACTGACTTTGATTGACAGCAGCAGGAGCCAAAGGCACCACTGCTGTGTCTCAACCAATCAGGAGAAGAGTCCCAGATGGCCGAGGCACTCGTGGACATCGCTGGACAGAGATGGGGCTCAGGTAAGTATTAAATCTACACACAGAAGGCTTTATATCTTTGAATGCATTAAGATAAAAACCTCCTGACTTAACAACCACTTTAACGCCCCAAAGTTGGACAAGAGTTTGAATAGATTAGGCAGGGTTACCACCAGTTCTGTGATAAACATTACCAAATTGTCCATGAATAGAGCGCATGTGTGAGTTGTACAGCATCTGCCAATGCCGCTAAAATCTAGATTAGATCTAATATAGAGTGCCAATATTTCAATAGCGACAACGAATAGGAGCGATGAAAGCGGGCATATGCCTGTTCTTATATGTATGACTTTTGAGTTATAGCCATATGCAACAAAACTAGCAGATGGATTTCAGTACAAAACACCAAAAAGGGCAAGAAACGTCAGTCCAAACTTGCCATAAGATGTGAAAAAGGAAGGGCCAAGACAGGAAATTAAAGTTTTGTAAAGTCAGTTTGTTTAAAAATAACAAATAGATTATACGTACCTACCTACCCTCCTCTTCTTGGGTCCCTCTTCAGTGCTCCTGGCCCCTCCCTCCTGTTGAGTGCCCCCCACAGCAAGCAGGTTTCTACAGGGGCAACAACGCTGAGCTAAGGCTCCCTGTTGCCATTCAGACACTGAGCCGCGGCTCGGCCTGCCCCCGCATCCTTTCTGTCTTTATTGGCTGGCTGACTTTGATTGAATGGGAGCCAATGGTGCCAGTCCTGGGCAGCCGAGACGCTGCTGCAACATCACTGGATCTAGAGGTACCTCAAGTAAGTATTAGGGGGGTTGCTGTACTCAGAATTCTTTTTATCTTAATGCATAGAATGCATTAAGATAAAAAAAACCTGCTGCCTTTACAATCACTTTAATATATATATTGTGACAGGAAGTCAGGTAAATCTGGGGGTGTTGTCACAGATGGGAGATACATTTCTGCCTTGTTTAGAAAATTCACCAATTACTATCAGGTGTCGGCTGCAGAAGTAGCCAGAAAGGTTTAGGGACGTTGAATAGCTTCAGCTGTTCAGAATGAGGAATTTAAGGCCTTTATAAATTGTCCAGAGGATTACTACTCAATGCTGCATCCTGAGGCTTGTTGAGTTAAGGAGAGCAGTGAGCTGAGGAAGACTTCTGAAGGTGAAGTGTTTGATATCTTTGCTGTGTGATAAAAAAATCAAAAAGACTATTGTTTTCTGCTGGAAGACCAGCAGTGTCTGCCCAGCAGTAGGCTGTGCCAGACTCCATAGGTAGGTTCCTGTGTTGTGAAGGTAGACGGCCCAAGTGGCCAGGGTTTATTTTATGTTTTGTTTTGTTTATGCTGTTTGGATGCTTGCACTTGTTTCCAGCATTATGGAAGAATAAACCATAACCCTTGTTTTTTCAACCACCCACGGCTGCCTCTCTGTATAATTCAGTGTGTAGTGATCCCACTCAGGAGGCCACACCCCCCCCCCCCCCCGCTACCGAGCTAACCCCTTACAATATATATAACCAGAGTGGAAAGGCCTGTACACATGATCAGATTTTCCAACGGGAATTGTGTGATGACAGGCTGTTGTTGGAAAATCCGACCGTTTGTATGCTCCATTGGACAATTTTTGTCGGATTTTCCGCCAACAAATGTTGGATAACATGCTTTAAATTTTTCCAAGAAACAAATGTGTGTTGTCGGATTATCCGATCGTGTGTACAGAAATCCTTCAGACAAAACTCCAAAGTACAAACATACATGCTCAGAAGCAATGCTAACCATAACACAACATTAGCAGAAGTTGCCCAAAGGGTGGCGCTAAAGAGCTGATAAACCACGTAGTTTTGTGTTTGTTGGCCGACAATTCTCTGCCAGTTGTATGCAAGACAAATTCCTGGTCAACGCCCTTTGGACAAATGCCCTATGGTTTGTCTGCGGAAAATCCGATCGTGTGTACCAGGCTTAATTCACCCTGGACTATCGTCCTGGCCAATCAAAACAGCAAAAGATCATATCCTGAAATAAGAGAGTCTGAGGGAACTCCAGGACACTGCCACACTGAAGTGGAAGGAACCAAATAACTCACCAGAGCACAGTCAGTGAATACTGCTCCAGTCTGTCACCAGAGACCCACTTGTTCCCCCACTGAGTGCTGCCATCTTGCCCATTGTAAATTATAGGGAAGGTGAAGCCAGGCTGCCAGTCACAGTTCACACACCAAAGACTACTCTGCCCTTCTTCTGATCAGCTCTTAATGTTGGACAAAAAAAAAAAACGGAATGTGAAACCACCAATAGGGTGGATTATGATGGTACTACAATCTATATATACTGCAGTAATAGAAGTTCACTTTATTATTCCCAGCCTTTCATAATCCCCACTCTTCTGTAGAAGGGTCCCACAATAAGACAATAGGTTTAAAGAACAAACATAAAATAACTACATAAAACACTGTCTATAAGTTCCTCTGCAGCTTCGGCACATCAAAGCTTCCATCAGCTACTAGATCAATGCTTGTACTTTTGACAGTTCTAAAGAAAGTTTGAATGTTGCAGGAAGGCTGGAGGTATTTTGACATCACTCGCAATGACAGCGATCTAAGCTGCTCCAGATTTTATTCTATTACAGCAGGAAAAAAACACAGGCCTGACAGTCTACTCTAAAAGCTGTTTCTACGAGTCTAAAATCATTTTTTTAAGATGAAAAAAGGCCATCTTAACATTTGCCACTCTTATAAAACATATTAACCTTCCTAATTTGCCCCAGTCTAGTAACATTTGCGAAGGTTGGCCACAATCTGAGTAGCATTCCCCGTATTTATACTGTTACATTTGCTGACAGTGATCTGTTACCATTCTTAACCACTTGCCCACCGGGTTAATTCTGGCACTTCTCTCCTTCATGTAAACATCACAATTTTTTTGCTAGAAAATTAATCAGAACCCTCAAACATTATATATTTTTTTTTTAGCAGACACCCTAGGGAATAAAATTGCGGTCATTGCAACTTTTTTTCTCGCACGGTATTTGCGCAATAATTTTTCAAACGCCCTTTTTTGGGAAAAAAAACGGTTTCATGAATTAAAAAATAACAAAACAGTAAAGTTAGCCCAATTTTTTTGTATAATGTGAAAGATTATGTTACGCCGAGTAAATAGATACCTAACATGTCACGCTTTAAAATTGTGCACATTCATGGAATGGCGCCAAACTTTGGCACTTAAAAATCTCCATAGGTGACGCTTTAACATTATTTAAAGGTTACTATTTTCGAGTTTCAGAGTAGGTCTAGTGCTAGAATTGTTGCACACGCTCTAACGCACGCAACGATACCTCACATGTGGGGTTTGAACGGTGTTTACATATGTGGGCGGGACCTGCATGCGTGTTCGCTTCTGCGCGCGAGATATCGAGGACAGGGGCGTTTTGAATTTTTATTTTTTAATTTTTTTTTTATTTTACTTAATTCTTTTTATTTTTACACTTTTAAAAAAAATTAAATAATTGGATCCTTTTTATTCCTATTACAAGGAATGTAAACATCCCTTGTAATAGGAATCAGTGTGACAGGTCCTCTTTATGGAGAGATATGGGGTCAATAAGACCCCACATCTCTCCTCCAGGCTTACAAGCATGACATCGGTGAAAAAAGAATCACCGATCACATGCCGACAGCCGCGATTGCGGCTTTGTTTACTTCCGGGTACTGGGCGTGATGTCATAACGTCGCGCCCGGTCCTCCGACGGTAATAGAGATGACTGTGACCATCTGGTCACCAGTCATCTCTATGGTTCTGCAGCGGACGCCGACCGATTCGCTCTCCGGGCCCCCGATGGCACGGGAGAGCCCGGAGAAGCACCGGATGGCGGCGGGAGGGGGGGGCGTCCCCTCCCGCTGCCTATAAGAACGATCAAGCGGTGGAACCGCCACTTTGATCATTCTTATGGTGCAGAGAATCGGCGGCTGAAGACGGGGATATCTGAATGATGCCTGTAGCTGCAGGCATCATTGAGATATCACCGCTCAAAGTGGAGGACGTCCTTGGTGGGAAAGAGGTTAATTGTTCAATTACTGCACTATAATTTTACAATTTAAGCAATATTTTTCATTTGCATACGCCCCAAGCAGTGAAAATAGAAGATATAGCTTATATGAGTCCTGGCATGCTATGATGCCTAGAGAAGTTCGAGTTACATTAATATTTCTATATGAATCACATGGGATTAAAAGCAGAATTATATTTTTTGCATAATTACGTTGGTCCAGCTTGGCTAAACGTAAGGATTGTGAATCCCCAAATTTGGAAGAGTGTTTATCTCTCCCAAATTGTCTCTTTTTTCTTTTTATTGTAAGTATTGTGAAATTCATGGGGTTTTGCCCAATTGCAGTGCTCTTCTAGTGAGTTCACTTCGGCCTGGAAATACTCTTGTTGGCCCACGATTATTTAAAAAAAGTAAAAGTTACAACAGATCATTTGCACTTACAGGGGTTTTCACCATCACTACAACAAACACAAAGGTAAATGGCCTCTTGGCTCACGCTGGCAGTGCCACTGCTCAGACCTCAATCTTAGGCCATTTGGCTGGCCTCTCAGAATGTTACACAACACCGCAATGCTCATGTGCAGCTCTGCACCTTTCTCTCTTGGCTCTCCCTGCTGCTCTGTCCCACTCCCTGGCCTCTGGGCAGTGGACCTCCTGTCTCCAGGTGGAGCCCTGAACTGCAGACAGCTCCTTGATTATAAAGGGTGTGCATCCCTTCAAACCCAGCCTTTAACCCTGGACACAGGGTTAAAGGCTGCTTCATCCCTCCCAAGGCTCCTTGAAGTCTCCAAACTCCAGAATCCAGTACCCAGAAAACTGGAAGACCAATTTTAGAGCAGCCATTCTGGATCCCCTTTAATCTGTACTTGTGAGAACCTTGTGTACCTTCTACCCCTTTTACCACAGTGGCAGGGTCTGAGGTGGTCTCAGTATCCATATCTGACATCTAGTGGGGATGCTGCAAATCACTGTGGCGGTCCACACTTCATGCAAAGAGATCAATAATCTTCCGGGTGCTGCTATGGCAGCTTCCCTTCTGCACATTGCTCATGGGGGTTACTTTCTCAGCACCTCTGCCTTTCAAAGAAAGCCTTGTATATTTTTTGATGCATACTAAAGGCTGGATGCACACTGCCGCACGGAGCGTCTCAAAGCTGGGGTCCGGTGCATCCCTGTTTACCATTTCAGGTCCAATTTCAGCCTGAATTTTTGGCTGAATAAGGACCTGAAACAGATCTGAAGACGCAAAGGACTCCTGTGCAATTCGCACCGTAGCCGCTCCGGAGATGTGTAAACTGGCTCCATTAAGAGATGATCAAAATCTCCTAACATGCGAATTGGATGCAGAGAAATCCACATCCAATTGACAATAGTGTGAACCCAAGAGGAGGGACAGTCATGATATTGACCTTATTCAAACAGAAAATGCTTTGAGTTCATGCATAAAAAATACAAGACGTTCTATGAGTGGCAGAGGTGCTAAACTAGTAACCCCCTTATGTTCAATGTGCAGAGGGGAAATCGCTTACACAGAACTCAGAAGATCTTGGCTCTCATTGAATGTAACGCTGCTTACTACAGTGAATTATGGTATCTCCAATGGCCCTCCTGATATTAGATCTGCATACTTACACATACATTATTAGTATGCAAAAAATATAATTCATGGAGTTCAGCTTTTACATCACACTGACGACAGCAAACGACACTTACTGCTGTGAACTGCCATACTGTAACACTGTACTGTCTCTTAGCAGATATAGGTAACATGAGTAAATATACAAGTCCCAGAAGACCCCCTAATTTCTCCCCTGCCCTCTACTGCAGCTAATTAAGCACAGATTTTATTTGATTAGCTGCTTCCCGGTAGCTGAGAAATGCAGCTCTGAAACCACAATTGACAAATGCTCAATGCTTCTGGGTTCATTATTCAGAGGGGTGTATCGGGGAACGAATGTTCCTTGATGTCCTCCTTCTTCCACTGCCTGGCCAGTTTACTGCGGACCCAAGTTCTCTGAAGGATTGGGACAGCCTGGGAACCACTGCGAGCAACAATGAGATGGGAAGGGGTCTAGCTTTGGAGATGGTGCTCCTCACTCTTGTACAGGTATTTGGGCTGTAGAGTGACCCAAACACCTTTATTAGTTGTAGGGGAGATTAGAGAACAGATGTTCCTTGATGTCCTCCTTCTTCTCCCACTATTTGGCCCATTAACTGCGGTCCCGAGCTGAAGGTCGGAAGAGGCTGGGAACCATTGCACACAACAGCAGGGAGGGTGGAGGAGGTCAGGGTTGCCGTTTCTTACTACTGTAAATGTGATTGGGCTGTAAAGCCACCTGGATCACTTTTACTGGACAGCCGATCACCGGCTAAAAGAAATGACACCAAGCTCATGAGCTTGTGTTAACCACATGAAGTTCACAACATTTTAAGACGGCCCAATGACATGAAGTGGTTAAAGCATATCTAACTCAAAAACAAAAATGCAGCAACAATGCAACAGTATTGCAGCTTACCAGTCCTAAATGTGGTAATATATCACACAGAACTAGCAGGTAGTGTGTGAGTCAGCGACCATCTGGCAGCTATAAGGTGGATCATAAGGGATCAATAACAAGGAGGGGGGCAAACAAAAAGATATACCCAAAATGAATTAATAAGAATTAGTCCATACAGTCCATAGTAGTAAGTCATATCAAGAAGTCCACATGATGGATCCACAGGTGGATGGGGATTGCACACACCGTCACCGGCAGCTCCTCAGCAGGAAATTCTTTATGCTGTTTTTGTTTGTGTCCCATTTCCTGCTGAAAAACGTTCTGCTGTTTTTGTTTAGTCCTAAATGTGGTGGATATATTAGTTTCCTTTATTCAGCCTTTTCTTTAGCTTTATTTTCACCTAATGAGCCCATGTGCCAGTAACACGCTTCCTGTCTTACGGTGACAAAGCTCTCCCAGAGTACTATATCTATGGAGAAGGAATGTTTTTGCCTTTTCTATGGCACTCATGTATAGGCTGTCAGTGCTGTTCAGTAAAATAATGCTAAAGCCTGGGCTGTGTGATGACATCCCCCGGGGGTATGTCCATGACAGCCTTGACTCACAAGAAGGCTATGAATGATGTTGGCCATCAATCAACCTGGAAATGGAGGGCAACGAGTGGTGAAGGAGGATGCAGAAGGCAGCACTGGAACGTTAAGAGGGTGGGTATTTAATTTATTTATGGCCTCTTTTATCTTTAGGTACAGGGATCTGAGTTAAAAACTGTAACATTCTATGTTTGAGTGCTGCTGCAGCTAAGAGTCAGGCTCAAATGCAATATAGTGAGTGTACACAACCTGATAATACGTCAATGACTAAAGTTCTCCTTTCAGCCTCTAAACAGATAGATGCCTGTATTAAAAATTTACGTAAACATATAACCTTAGCATGGAAAAGCATTGAAGGTTACATCGCTAATTTCTAAGCCTTCATAATCCAGATCGAGCATCACAAAAGGAACGCATGTTATTCCAAGTACAGTTTGTGCTCCGATTCCGGATGTTGGCTACAAGTGTTCTCATCACATTGAAAGGCCTTTGTTTTTCTGCATTAGGACGGCCGTCCTCTTCTGTCTATTGTGTGGCAGACAGCTTAGTGAGCCGCATGCCGCGGAAAGACGCACTAAGTCTAATGAATAGCAAGGAGAGCGGTGATAACAGCACAGTTACCTCCTGAGGCCTGCAATCCTCAATTCTATTTAGCTGAGAAGAGCGGCTTTCTGTCAAGGCTGGAAATGTTACTTTGTATCAGGAAAACTGTTGGTCTATTGCTTTGTTTTTCATCCCGCCGCCTTGTAAGCAATACAGATTTGTATGGCTTTGATGCCTTGGATTTGGAATGTAATGAGTAGGCGGGAGGTCTAACGACTTGATTACCTTGCGTAACCTTTTCTTCTGTCTCCCAGAATAGCACCGAATCTTAGCCTACTGCAGGAAGATAAGTAATCCATTATATAACTTTTATAACAACACTGTGTGAATTCAGACACTTTTTTTCCAACAAATATTTACTTTTAAGGGACAATGTCGCTAATAGATGACTGGCTCATTGAACAAGGCTGTGATATGTAAAACACTCAGTATTGGTTGGCTGGTAAAAACACCGGTCTACTCTTTAATCCTGTAAAGTTGCATTCTGTTCTGTAGCCAGTAGTTGTTAGACACATAGGGGCCTGGATTCAGAAAGTTTATACGCTGGCGTATCTATTGATACGCCGCGTAAGTTTTAAGATGCGCCGTCGTATCTCTGCGCGGTATTCTTGAAGCTAGATACGGCTGAAATCTGGCTTCAGCCGACCGACGTAAGTCTTAGTACGCCGTCGTATCTTGGGTGCATATTTACGCTGGCCGCTAGGGGCGCTTCCATTGATTTACGCGTCGAATATGCAAATGACCTAGATACGTCGATTCACAAACGTAGTTCTGTCCGGCGCATCTATATACGCTGTTTACGTAAGGCGTCGGTCCAGCGTAACTTTACCCCTCATAAATCAGGGGTAAGTCATGTTAGGTATGGACGTCGGAAACGTACGAACAGCGTCGTATTTTACGTCGTTTGCGTAAGTCGTACGTGAATGGGGCTGGGCATAGGTTACGTTCACGTCGACAAAGCATTGCGCCGATGTATCTTGGGGAGTATTTGCGACGTGACTCTGAGCATGTGCGCGTATGCGCCGCTCGATTGCCTATTCATTTGCATGGGGTTACGGCTCATTTCAATACAACACGCCCATTGCCTGGATCATTTGAATTACGCAGGCTTACGTCGGCCCATATACGCTACGCCGCCGTAACTTCGGGCACAAGTTCTTTCTGAATACACTACTCGCCTGACTAAGTTACGGCGGCGTAGCGCATATGAGATGTGCTACGCCCGCCTAAAGATACGCGCATCTTTCTGAATCTGGCCCCTGATGTCTATGGGCAATCTGTAAGGGCCCATTCTGACCAGTCCATTTTTGTGTGCTGCATTATTGCACATGCGTTACCATGTCTTATGTGGTGTTAATGCATATAACAATACTGCATCAAAAAATTGGGCACTACAATCTGTCAGACCCACATATGTATTTTCAATTTATCAATATTTTTGTCAACCTGAAACATGAGCTCCTTTCGTTTGCCCTTGAGCTGCCTATCAGGTCTCCTAGAAAGTTCCCTCTAAAGCCAACTGAAGTCTTTTGATAGTTAAAGAGTTCTTCAGACAGTAAAACAAAAAAAAACTCAGCATGTGGGGAGGTGCGGCGGCAGTAAACACTCCAGAGTCCAGATGCAGTAACAGAATTGTATTGTAATGAACGTTCAACAAGCACAACTACCCGTCGGGAATGCAACCCAACCGAGAGCACTCACAGGATGTTGTAGCAAACAATGTAGCAACAGATCTCGGATTCTCAAACAGAGTCTGTCTTGAGGAATAAGGATGTGGCACAGCTGGTCTGTGCCCAAACAGGGAAGCTTTTAGGAAGGATGGCGTGTCTCTGTTCTTTCCCTACTTATGGAATCTCTCCCTACTGCGAATACTGTTCTAGTCAAATGGGTGACTGGTGTTCATACACTACCCACATGCCAATTGTGCACCAAGCCTGGGAGCCAGGGTCTTAAATAAGATCTGCCTGACCCAAGATGACCACCAGAGTCACATGGGGCGGCAGCATGCAACCAGATAGCTCCCCCAGTGACCCAGGAAACCATAGGGGAACCATGTTCCTCTTGACTCCAACTGCAATCTAGCTATGGTTGAGTGCCACCTGCAGTGGAGAAATAGACTGCACTTGCCTACAAGCAGCTACAAATACTGAAGCTGCTGACTTTATTAAAAAGACACTTATGCCCTGTACACACGATCGGTTCGTCTGATAAAAACAGACCGATGGACCACTTTCAGCGGACGAACCGATCGTGTGTGGGCCCCATCAGTTGTTTTCCCATCGGTGAAAAAAAATAGAACCTGTTTTAAAATTTTCGTATGGTTAAAAAAACGATAGAAAAAAACGATTGTCTGTGTGGAGGTCCATCAGTCAAAAATCCATGCATGCTCAGAATCAAGTCGACGCATGCTCGGAAGCATTGAACCTAATTTTTCTCTGCAAGTCATTGTGTTTTACGTCACCGCGTTGGACACGATCGGATTTTTAACCGATGGTGTGTAGGCAAGACTGACGAAAGTCAGTTTCATCAGATATCTGATGAAAAAATCCATCGGTTCGTTTTCATCAGACGAACCGATCGTGTGTACAGGGCATTACTGTACCAGTTCAGGGATCCATTTCTGACCTCACCCGAGCCCTTGGGTTCCTGCCATCTAGGATGTGGGAAGCCGGTTTAGACTCCCTGCAGCTTCACAACCAACTTCCCATTGCTCTGTGCTTTGTGAATAGATCTTTAGCATCCTTGGACCTGTAACGTGTCCCAGGGAGGGAGGGGAGGAGCCAAACTTCTGCTCTTACCACCTCAGTGGTCTAAGCAGAAGTGGGGAATTTTCAGAAATAGGTGCCTGCCCCCCCCCCCCCCTTAAAGTATGAATAGTATTATGCCGCGTACAGACGGTCGTTTTTTGCGATGAAAAAAAACGACGTTTTGAAAAACGTCATTTCAAATGACCGTGTGTGGGGAAAACGTCGTTTTATGTCTTGAGAAAAACGACCAAAAAAAAATTCGAACATGCTCGAATTTTTTGTGTCGTTTTTCAAAACGTTGTTTTCTGTGTCAATTAAAATGATAGTGTGTGGGCAAAACGACGTTGAAAACGACGTTTTAAACCCGCGCCTGCTCAGAAGCAATTTCTGAGACGGGAGCGCTTGTTGTGGTAAATCTACTGTCCAGAATGGCTTCAGCACATTCGTTCGTTTTAATAGTAATGAAGAAAAGACTGCGCAGCATTTGACACAATGCATTTAAATGCTACACTAAAACCCTAGTTTGTTGTGGCTCATCTTGTTACATAGTTCTGACAACCTTTTTTGTTTTTGAATTATTTTTGTTAATTTTCTTTTTTTTTGTTTATGCACATCTCCATGTCCCTTTTTTATTTTGGGTTGTTTAATGTATTTGAGCAAATGAATACCATGTTTAATGTTTGTTATTTTGGAGTGTGTGAAGTCACCACAACAACATAATATCTTATTATGCAAATTACCCACAAGGAGGTTGTTGTCCCTTGTTAATTTTTTTTTTTTTTTGGTGAAATGTGTTTGCCTCCTCACTAATGATCTCTATATATGTTTAAAAAAAACACATGTGAACTTTTTTCAGAAACAAACAAATACATTTATTCATGTATAAAATAAATAAAATAAACTTAAACACATCTGTCAAACCAAAACATATCAAAAAAAAAAAAAAAAAGCCCGGAATAAAGTAAAGGAGACCCTGCTTGGATTTTGCAAGGCAAGGGTCCAGCAAGCAAATAATCCAGGCTGGCAATGCCAATGTTTTGGGATTAGGGGCACCATCTCCTCACTTCTTCCTCTTTGGTTGAGGCTTCCCTGCAGGCTTCCCTGCAGGCTTCCCTGCAGGCTTCCCTGCAGCCTTCCCTGCAGCCTTCCCTGCAGCCTTCCCTGCAGCCTTCCCTGCAGTCTGCCTCCTCGGGGGCTGGGTTTCATGAGCCAAGTTTGTGGCAGGAACCAGAGCAGGCTCAGGAAGAGGAGGAGAAGGATCAGGAGCAGGAGAAGGAGCAGGAGTAGGAGAAGGAGCAGGAGTAGGAGAAGGATCAGGAGCAGGAGAAGGAGCAGGAAGAGCAGAAAGCACAGGAGTGGGAATCAGCCCAAGATCTATATTTTCATGTAGGTTGCCCAGTGAGGCCATGCTTATGGCCTTGAATATGATGTATTCGCAGCGCACACGCTGGGCCCGCTCTAGATTTTGTAGCTTGGCTGCGATGAGCGCTGCGAATCCCTCTTCCTCAGATGGTTGTTCTCTGATGGCCGCAGCTGCTTGACGGAGAATGGCCTGGGTCTCCTCCTCCATTTGCATCAGTCTCCTTGTTCTTTTTCCTGGAGCGCGAAAAGGAGGGATCTGGGAGATGCAATCCCGCCTGCGTGACTCCTGTATCCCACTGGGGCCTGCCACCTCCTGGCTCCGAGTGGCCTCTGCCTCACCCTGTCTCCTTGTTGGGCCTGCCACCTCCTGGCTCCGAGTGGCCTCTGCCTCACCCTGGCTCCCTGTGGGGCCTGCCTCCTCCTGGCTTTGCTCTGTGTGTGTCTACAAAAAAAAGGATCTTATTTAATTTTTTGGCTTCATAATCACACACATTTTACAAATCATGACATATGCGAAGTGAATGCGGAAATAGATTTAAATGAGGCCCGCCATCCCTAATTATGTTGCCCCTTACCCAGCTTCAGATATTTGCCCCCTGGAGTTGTGTGGGGGGGGGGGGGTTTGATGCTGACTGAACCTGCTAAGTAGGGTGCGTTTCTCAAAGCTAGGAATGTCTGTTTAGTTAAAAAAAAGTAGAAAAAATGTTAATGAACACAAAGTTTGTTAGATATCTGGTGACCCCTTCCAGGTGTCTAGCGTTTACCCCCCTAATGGCGTAACATAAAATTACCCACAATCATTATGACCTCTGCATTTATGTATCTTGTCCCCATTCTGTTTTGGGCCGTATTGGCTATTGCTATTTAACCAATGTTTTGACAACTCAGCTAAATTTTACAAACCACTTGTAACCTACATTTCTAATCATTATTATACTTTGCATTTCATTAATTAGTATTAAAATGCAATACCTGGCTCGATGGGTCACAATCTTGTCCTCCATGAAGTCTAGATCTTCATCAGATGTAGCCTGCACTTGGCTGCCGGAAGACTGACTGATTCCTTGGGGGAAGGGGTAGACACGGATGCCCGTGTTTCGAGCTGGTCATCAATGAACTGCATCTGACCATAGTACCACAGGTTGGGTTTGTAGATGCTGTCAGCTGCAGCTCCAGATCTCATAGAGGCCAGGACTTGTGACCGTTGGGGTCCTGTAGGTGCCCCTAATCGAATTAATTTGTTTTTGACCGTGTCAGTAGTTGCGTGTGGAGCCTTGGGCTAACAAATGCAAGCAGGGTCTCCGTGCTTGCTTCCTGGCATCTTTGTTTTTGTTTTTTTGCTTTTTGTTTGCCAGAGCACAGGAAGTTCTTTCCAGCGTTGTATAAACTCCGTGAAAAATTCTGGCTCCTTGAAGGGGTCCATAATTTCTGTATGTAAAAATTAATAAAAAACAAGTGTCAGTAAAGCCACTACTACTACAACAAGCTTTTACCCCAGGATCTGCAATTAGTGGACCTACAGCTGTTGCAAAACTACAAGTCCCATCATGCCTCTGCCTCTGGGGTGTCATGCTTGTGGCTGTCAGAGTTTCACTATGCATCATGGGACTTGTAGTTCCGCACCAGCTGGAGGTCCGAGAATTGCATTTCCCTGTTTTACACCATATCATCTAGCCCACAAACTGATCCACTCTTCAGTAATAGAAATGTCAAAAATAGAGTTACGTACCGTCGTATTTCACGATCGTTTACTTCCGCCTTTTTCTTCAGACTGTTTACGTCGCTTTCAATGACGTCGATCCCTTTAAACACTGCGCACGTGTGACGCAACGCACGATAACCCCGCCCTGACGTTCCGTCTCGTCTTTACACGCCCCCTTTCTCGTTCTTTTTTTGTGGGTGTGATTTATGGTGTTGGAAGACAAGCAGCAAAAAATGTCAGCTCAAGACATGAGGTAGGCCAGGCCCAGGCAACAGGAAGATCCAGGCGGAGGTACAAGGCCAAAAACATGGCATTCAGGAGATGGTAGAGATGGTCACCATCTTCACTAATGAAGATTATGATGGGAAGCACGGGCCTTACCTGCACCCCAATAAGGTTTAAGGCGGACATTACTGATAAAGTAATCAGAAGGCTCCGGCAGAAATTTGGTGAACGCAGGTCAAAAGAACAAATAAGAAGAGGTGGTCAGACCTGAAAAAAAGAGAGCCAGAGCAACTTCGGGCAATAAAAAGATTGATTCGAGCAAAAAGTAAGTGAATTTTATGTTCCCTAATTTTAGGTGTTTGTTCTTTGTGCCATGTGCTTTTCCATTCAGGTTGAAATGTATTTGTGTGGGCACTAAAAATTGTCGTATGTGTTGTCGTTCATTCGTTAATTTAACTAATATAAAACGACGAGATTCCCGATAATTTGCAACATGCCTATTTCACATGGACAAATTGTAGTGCAATCACTGTATCAGCCACAAATAAAAACGTATTTGTCTGATTTATGTTATAACGAACGACGACTCATACGACCATTTCCTGTGTTCCCAAATATTCCAGTTTCAAAAAATTTATTGGGTTTAATGTGACATCAATTTGTAAACATTTATGTACATTGTTTACCTAATTAGATCTTAATAATTTCGATATAAAATATGCACAAAAAGGACAGTATACTCAGCAGAGGATTTAGTACACATAGGGATTTATTTGTTTGAAAATTGTGAGCTAAAGTTTCATCTAAAATTTTTTCCATTGTGTTTTCCCTTTCTTCAATCTCGTAGGGCGAAAGGAAGCATCAAGGCAGGACGCAAGTTCACAAGCCACACCCCCGAGGGATCTTGATGAATGTGAAGCTGCCACCACATCTGGTAAAGTATCATATTCAAAAGATACCCAGGTAATGTAGATGTAGGAGAAACATATTTGTAATACATGGTTTGCTTGCACATTTCAGGAGCAACTCGTGCTGGCTCCTCAATTGACAGGGACACTGCCCAGCTCCTCATTGCCGAAATTTGGTCCTGCCGGGAAAAGAATGAAGACCTACAGATAGCAGCCCGGAAAATAATAAAAAATGCAAAAAGTGTTGAGGTCCAGTTGAAAAATTTACTGGATGTTTTGGGTAGGGTGTGAAAAAAACCAAAAAAAAAATTAAAAAATGATTTCATCTCATTCTTGAATTTAAAAAAAAAAAAAAAAAAAAAAAAAAAATTTTATATGTTTACTGATCAAAAAAATACAAAAAAATGAAAAAATAAGATTTTATATGTTGATTGATCAAAAAAATACAAAAAAATGAAAAAAGATGATTTTATATGTTTACTGATCAAAAAAATACAAAAAAATGAAAAAATAAGATTTTATATGTTACTGATCAAAAAATACAAAAAAATGAAAAAATAAGATTTTATATGTTTACTGATCAAAAAAATACAAAAAAAATGAAAAAATAAGATTTTATATGTTTACTGATCAAAAAAATACAAAAAAATGAAAAAATAAGATTTTATATGTTTACTGATCAAAAAAAATACAAAAAAATGAAAAAATAAGATTTTATATGTTGATTGATCAAAAAAATTACAAAAAAATGAAAAAATATGATTTTATATGTTGATTGTTAAATAAAAAAAAACTAAAAAAAAAAAAATATGTGATTTACTTGTTCGACCACCAAAAAAACCACATGTGAGACTGAAAAATTGGTTTCACAAAATATGTAAAATAAAAATTATGCAGATCAATATATTTGTGGCTTGTTATTTTAGATCAATGATGACATTAAACCTAAAAAAAAGTGAAATTTAGGCTGGGAACATAGAACGAGGAAGGATATTTTAGTCCATCCAAAACACATGCAACTATGATAACCTAGGAGACAAAGAAAATACACAAACATCAAAACAATAAGAACAAAAAATACAATGTTTCTTGCATAAAATATTTATTATGTTCATGTCACCAAAGATCAGGCATTGGAATGGCCCCCTACCCATAAAATAGTCAACATATGCCTGGCGCACTGCACGTGCGTTTCGGGGGGCCAAGCCTGGATGGCCTGCCTCATGGGCCGCCTCTGGGACATCAACTCCTCATCAGGCAATAATGTCAAATAATTTGAAGAATGTCTTCGTAGAAAGTTATGTAATATACAACAACATAAAATAATATTGTTCCACTTATATTCTGCCATGTTTATGGGCGGTTAAAAACAAGCGAAATCGACTGACCATAATGCCAAAACGCATTTTCAACCACTCTTCTGGCTCTTGGCCAGCCTATAATTAAAGACCCTCCTCTCATGGGTGAGGGCACGTTGGGGAAATGGCCTCATGAGGGTGGGGACCCAAGGCAAATGCCTCATCACCAATAAAAACGAAGGGCAGCCCCTCTTCATTATCCTCCGCACGTGGCAATGCAAGGTCCTCCGCCTGAAGCCGTTGGGCAAACTCGGTCTCGGCAAAAGACCCCGCCGTCTGACATCCGCCCATTTTTCCCCACATCAACATAGAGAAAGTCATAATTGGCAGACACCACCGCCATCAGTACGACACTGTGGAACCCTTTGTAGTTGAAATAATGGGATCCAGAATGGGGTGGTGGCACGATGCGGACGGTGCTTGCCATCAATAGCTCCTCCACAGTTTGGAAAATTCCATCGCTGAGAGAAGTCCGCTGCCACAGTCTGCCATTCCTGTGTGTTGTGGGGAACTGTAAATAAAGCAGAAATTTTTTTTAAGATAGTACATTACTAACAGAATATCAGCAAAGATTATTGGATCCTAAAAATAAAAAATATTAGTTCAGGTATTATTGTAAAAACAACAATATTAAGGGATCACTAAGCAGATTAATCACACCCCTCTCGGGTAAGAAAAATTAAACATAAAGAGTGTGATGGGGGCCCCCCCCAAGATCAGTTTGTGACCTCCAAAAAATGATGGTTTAACATCAAATTAATACAAATAGACAGTTACAAAAAATAACATTGGGGGGGGGGGGGGGGGGGGGGGGGGGGGGGGTTGGTCGTGCACTACAATGGATGAAAAAAATCAAGGGGGATAGAGGGACTAAGCGAGGTGGGTTTGGCCACTATACAAAATACCCAAATGGACACTGTGGGGCTAGATAAAAAATGCGAGGATGTGTGAGGAGCCCAAATAAAAATACAATAATACATGCATGGAGCACGAAAGGGTAACATGACACCAGGCATATTATTAAAAAAAGGTGTAATTAGGGACTGTTTAAAAAACAAATAGAAGAAACATAAGTCTATTGCATTTAAAGAGACTGAACTTACCATTAAATATAGTCGCGCCTGCAAAACCTGGAGTTATGGGCAGAGACACGTCTCCGGGGATTATGACGACCCAGAGGACTGGGGGGAGATGCCCGTCGAGAACGTCAAGTCCGCTGTCAGACTTCTCCCTGTTGCAAGGTATCGCAACGTGAGCAACTAGCGCTGGCTCAGCAGTTATGGCTTCCCGCATATTGGTGTCCTGCCTGGTGATATATGGCGACACCGAAGCCAAAAGCTGGCTGGAATTACGGGGTCAGACATCCGAAGAAAATTCCTGAAATCATCAGGGTTATTTTCTTGATCTCCCCGCAGCAGAGGCATATGAGAGAACTGGTCCCTGCAAAAGAAACCAGTTCTCTTGGCCCACAAAGTCCTTCTCTCCTCCTCCTCAAGGACCGGAGCCGGGATGCAGCACACATCATAACAACATGCACAGCACGATCTCGGCGACGAGAACGTACCCGCAACATGGCTAGAAAACGGTCGTCAAATCAGATCGGACTAAAAATTCTGCCTGAAGTACAGAAAGGCCCTCTGAAGAACGACCTGCAAAACAGCAACGTGCACACAAGAACGCACTTGCAAAACAAATACGTCCTAAATACAAGCACTGTATCACAGATCCGACTACAAATACACAAACTGTACCGACAGAAAACGAAATTTTAAGCACAATACACTGAAAACACGAATCGTCTCTCACCAAACTTTTACTAACACGCAGCAAACACTATATCAGCAAAAGAGGGGCGTCTTCTGCATGCAAATTACCCTTTATAGTCCCGTCGTACGTGATGGACGTCAGCGCGGCATTGCTAGAGGTTTTTCAAAAAACGATGGTCTGTATGCTACGTCGTTTTTGAAAATGAAGTTTCAAAAAACGTCGTTTTTTTCATCACATCAAACGTCGTTTTTTTTTTTCATCGCAAAAAACGACCGTCTGTACGCGCCTTAGAGGTGGGGAGTAGGATTGCCCTTTTAGGGAGGGTTTCTGCTTTAAGTTTCTTTTATTTCTTTTAAGTTAATAGCTGTCGGCTCCTTATTTCTAAGTAAAATTACCATTTGGTCTTCAACTACATAGACATCGCAGTCCTGCCAGACTGACAATCAGAAGCCCCCCCCCCCCCCGTTTAGTGATGGGAAACAATAAAAAATGTGAAATAAAGTACACTGAGTTTCAGACTTTAGAAGTTCACTAAATGACACATCAGGACTATATACATGATGTACAGACAAATTGCAAAGGATCCATAGGCCTGTTAACCTTAACAACAAGTAATTTACTTTCTGACCTGTTCAGACATACTATTTGCTCTGCCTCCTCCTATTGCAGGCAACTTGTTAGGAGGCCCCATACACACGAGAGAATTTTATCCGCGAATATACGGTCCAGCGGACCGTTTCCGCGGATAAATCCTCTCGAGGGATTTGTGCGGATTTTCATGCGATGGAGTGTACACACACCATCGCATTGAAGATCCGCGCCGAAATCCTCTGGCGATGACGTGTCGCGCCGTTGCCGTTACGACGCATGCGGGGGATCCCTTTAGACGGATGGATCCGGTGAGTCTATACAGACCAGCGGATCAATCCGTTGGGATGGATTCCAGCAGATGGATTTGTTTAGCATGTCAGCAAATATTCGATCTGCTGGAATCCATCCCAGGGGGAGAAATATCCGCGGAAACAGATCCGCTGGAGTGTACACACCATAGGATCTATCCGCTGAAACCCATTGCTGGGATTTTTCAGCGATGGATTCTATCGTGTGTACGGGGCCCTTAGTCCATCCGCTGAAAAATCCCAGCGTATGGGTTTCAGGCGTATAGATTCATGGTTGTACAATCCAGCGGATCTGTTTCCGCAGACTTTCTCTCCCCATGCGATGGATTTCCAGCAGATAAATATTTGAAGACATGTCTTCAAATCTATCCGCTGGAAGATCCATTCCCAACGGATTGATCCGCTGGTCTGTACAGACTCACCAGATCAATCCGTCCAAAGGATCCCCCGCATGCGTCGTAATGATTCGACGCATGCGTGGAATTCCTTATATGAGCTGCGTCGCGCACGTCGCCGCGTCATCATCGCGCGCGACGGCGCGACACGTCATCCGCCAGAGGATTTCGGCGCGGATTTCGATTCGTATGTGAGTACACTCCATTGCATCAAAATCCGCGCAAATCCTTGAGAGGATTTATCCGTGGAAACGGTCCGCTGGACCGTATCCGCGGATAAATCCTCCCGTGTGTACGGGGGGGCCTAAGGGTCTGCACCAATGGGCATTTGTTTGCTGAAAGCATGTTTTGCATTGCTACCTGCATTTTGAATGCAGATTAAATGCACATTTTGGGCCAGATTCACGTAGATCTGCGGCTGCGTAACGTATCTCATTTAGGTTACGCCGCCGCAAGTTTTACGGGCAAGTGCTTGATTCACAAAACACTTGCCTGTAAAGTTGCGGCGGCGTAGTGTAAATCCCCCGGCGCAAGCCCGCGTAATTCAAATCAGACGGGTAGGGGGCGTAGAGCATTTAAATTAGGCGCGTTCCCGCGCCGAACCTAATGCGCATGCGCCGTCCCTAAAATTTCCCGACGTGCATTGCGCTAAATGACGTCGCAAGGACGTCATTGGTTTCGACCTGAACGTAATTGACGTCCAGCCCTATTCAAACGCATAACGCAAACGACGTTAAATTTAAAAATTTTGACGCGGGAACGTCGGCCATACTTAACATAGGATACACCACCTAGGGGGCATGTTTATCTTTACGCCGGGTATCACTTATGGAAACGGCGTATCTTTTCTGCGACGGCAAGCGTAACGTTCGTGAAATCGGCGTAACTACTCATTAGCATATTCTATTACGCCGACCTCAAATGGACGCGCCACCTAGCGGCCAGCGTAAATATTGCACCCCAAGATACGCCCGGCGCAGGCCGTCGTATCTTTAGGCCATGTTTAAGTGTATCTCAGTTTGAGAGATACATTTAGACATACGACAGGCTTAGATTCTGAGTTACGTCGGCGTATCTACTGATACGCCGGCCGTAACCTCTTTGTGAATCTGGGCCCAGTGAGTCTGTAATTTATTTGAATGATCTTAACCTTCAGGTTGATAACACTGACACAAGCCCAAAACCCATCGACATAGACCCTAAGGCCCCATACACACGAGAGGATTTATCCGTGGATACGGTCCAGCGGACCGTATCCGCGGATAAATCCTCTCGAGGATTTGCGCGGATTTCCATCCGATGGAGTGTACTCACCATCGAATCGAAATCCGCGCCGAAAATCCTCTGGCGATGACGTGTCTCGCCGTCGCCGCGATGATGACGCGGCGACGTGCGCGACGCAGTCATATAAGGAATTCCACGCATGCGTCAAATCATTAGGACGCATGCGGGGGATCCCCTCGGACGGATCGATCCGGTGAGTCTGTACAGACCAGCGGATCGATCCGTGGGATCCGATTCCAGCGGATAGATTTGTTGGCATGTCAACAAATTTTTATCTGCTGGAATTCGGAAATATCCGCGGATAAATATCCGCTGGAATGTACACACCATAGAATCTATCCGCTGAAACAGATCCGCTGAGATTTTTCAGCGGATGGATTCTATCGTGTGTACGGGGCCTAAGGCTTCATTCACAATGCATACTACAGTGTACACCTGTGCAAGGGCCATGTTTACCCACATGGGGATGACAGCTGGTCTGTGCATCCCCGTACAGGCAGTCTCATTCATATCAGTTGCTGCACAGACGCAATAACTGCTCCCAATTTGACATCTGTGCGGGTGCATTGCCCTGATACAATGTGAGTTGGTGGCGCTGCACCCATATGGATTTCAAATTGGGAGCAGCGTTTATGTCTGTGCAGAAAACTAACATGAATGGTCCTACCTGCATGAGAATGTATGCAACACCTGTCATCCTAGTGTGGGTAAAAATAACCCTTGCATGGGTATACACTGTAGTATGCTGTGCTAATGAGACATTATTATTATTGCATTATTATTATTTTATTATTAACCCCCCTGACGGTAAACCCCGAGCGTGACTCGGGGTTGGTTTTACATGTTAGGGATCGGTAAACCCGAGTCACGCTCGGGCTGGACTGGGCTTACCTTCGCTGGATCCACAGGCTTGGTTTACTCACCTTCTCCTGATCCAGCGATGCCACCCGCTGTGTGAGCGAGCGGGACCTCCCTCGCTCGATTCACAGTCCCCGTGTGACGCCCGATCTCCGTTCCCTGCGACGTTTACTACGCACGGGGACGGAGAACGGCGCCAAATTCAAAAAAGTAAACAAACACATTACATACAGTATACTGTAATCTTATAGATTACAGTACTGTATGTAAAAAAAATACACACTCCCCCTTGTCCCTAGGTGTCTGGCCCAGTGTCCTGCATGTACTTTTATATAATAAAAAATGTATTTTCTGCCTAAAAACTGTAGATTGTCCAAAAGTGTCCCTTTATGTCAAAAATGGGTTTTAGATCAGCTAGAAAAACAGCGATAATAAATTATAATCACTGCAGAATGTGCGATAAGCGATTTGCGGGGAAATTCGTCATAAAAAAAATAAAATAATGACAGCGACAATTCTGCAACTGCAAATTTCAGTGATTTTGAGTTTGATTACATTATTGAATAAGTTTTTATTATAATTAAATTATTATTTGTTATAATTAATTTATAATTATTTATTATATTATAATTTATAATTTTGTTTTAAAAAAAAAAAATCATACCCGGGATGCCTACAAGACTCTTGCTTGGTCAGATTTAAGTGAGTTATTTCTAAAAATTACAGGCCTACAGTAAAAAAACGCCAAATTTCCCTTGCAAAATAAATGTACTGCTTTTGGTACGTAATTCCAGACAGAATCATACCGCCAGGGAGGTTAAATACTATTACAATCAATAGTCATACCTGCTGAGCAGCCAGTCACCACCCTACCTCTACACCCCACCCAATCAGAGAACACTTTCCATTAATTTGGAAAATGCAAAGCATTCTATGAATGGTGCCTTCCGGTACCTGGAAGCAAGTGGAGGTGACTGGAGTAAAAGTGTTTCCTACAGTGATTTCCAGCTTCCAGGGGCATCCGCCAGGTCTGCTATACGCACAGTTACATTGATCCAAGCTGGATAAACGTAGCTATGTATAAAATAATATCCATACAGTGGCCGCGATTCAGATACATTGTCGTATCTTTGAGCGGGCGTAGCACATCTCATATGCGCTACGCCAACGTAACATAGAGAGGCAAGTGGCAGTATTCAGAAAGCACTTGCTCCCTAAGTTACGACTGGCGTAGCGTAAAATGGGCCGGCGTACGCCTGCCTAATTCAAATGAGCAAGGCAGTGGGCGTGTTGTATTAAAATGACCCATGACCCCATGCTAATGAGGGGCCGAACGAACGGATGCATGCGCCGTCCGTGGACGGTATCCCAGTGCGCATGCTCCGAATCACGTCGGATAGAATGCTTAGGATAACTTACGCACAGCCCGACGTAAAATTTGACGCTTGTTCCGACGTCCATACCTTAACATTAGCTGCGCCTCATATAGCAGGGGCAACATTACGCCGGACGTAAGCCTTACGTAAACGGCGTAGCTAAATCTGACGGGCGCAAGTACGTTCGTGAATCGGCGTATCTAGGTCATTTGCATATTCGACGCGTAAATCTACGGAATCGCCCCTTGCGGCCAGCGTAAATATGCACCTAAGATACGACGGCGTAAGGAGACTTACGTCGGTCGTATGTTGCAAAATTCAGGCGTATCTCAGTTTCTGAATAAGCGCATAGATACGACGGCGCGCATTTGGACTTACGACGGCGTATCTGGAGATACGCCGTCGTAAGTCCTTTCTGAATCTGGGCCCTTGACTTCATCTTTAAGAACCATTCTCAGAGTTCTATGACCCGGACGTGCAGCTTTTGCACATTTATACGGTTGGTGTTCTCCTTGGTGAATCTGAACGTCCCTGTTATTTACAATGGGTCGTACATTATCCTATTTTTTTTATTGGTTGAACTAAATAAACTTGTGTCTTTGTTCTACCAGACTAACAATATAACTATACACAGTACATAGTCACTGGTTATCTCCATCCCTTCTTTTCGAGACTGATATCGATTTTTATGAGCCATATCACCTACCTTGTCCTCCAGATTTTTCACTCTTTAGACTCTCGACCTTTCTATGTGTTCCTCTCCTGGAACACATCATTAGATCTCATTTTGTTTTTAATTTTTATTAGGCTGCTCCTTTACACGCTTAACGCTACATCTTCCTACTTAAACAGGCATAAGCCCGTTTTTAATCTTCCAAAACCCCTGATGATTAAGCTTTTACCAGCCATTCTTAACTGAACCTCAGCTTTACCTTCAGGCGTCCTGTGAATGCTAATAGAAGTTCTATACCTTCCATGTAATAATGGGTTTAGATTTATGAATAATTGCTATTATTTAAAGCTGAAATGTAATCTGCTTATAAGTTGCCTTTATTGGTACACCCCCCCCCCCCTTTTATAAAAATGATAATGATATGCTTAAATAAAACACATTTCTATGACCGCATTATAGACCTTATGATGTCATAATTTGGTCTCTGTGCTTCTTAATGCAATGCAGGGAGATAATGGCTTGTGGGAGGGGCCGACAGGATGTTGTGCTTTCTGAAAACATCACAGCACTCTGCCTTAGTACTTCTCCTAAGAGTCCTCAGCCCTGATGCAAGCAGTGATGTGGCACTTGGCCACAGTTGTACAAAATTATAAACGCCTTGACAGGTGGGTGTCTGGCATTGGAAAAAACAATAAAAAAAAACAATATATACCGTATTTATCGGCGTATACCGCGCACTTTTTCCCCTTAAAATAAGGGGAAAATCGCGGGTGCGCGATATACGCCGATACCCGCTTCCCGCGCTCACTTTGAATGCCTGCGCCGACATATACCGAGTGCAGTACACTCGGCTACATTCGGCCGGGCTCGGCTTCGCTCATGCTCACGCATAAACATCACAGAGCGTGAGCACGAGCGAAGCCGAGCCTGGCTGAATGTAGCCGAGTGTACTGCACTCGGTATATGTCGGCGCAGGCATTCAAACTGAGCGCGGGAAGCGGCGATTCGATGGGGAGACAGCGCGGGAGAAGCTGGGAGGACACCACCGAAGCCGCAGACGGATGCCGAATCCGACGAGGCCGCCGCGAAAGACACCAAAACTGTAAGTACTGTAAGTACTAAAATGTTTTTTTTACAGGAATTGCGGGTCCACATTAGGGGTGCGCGCTATATGCCAGAGCGCGGAATACCCCGATAAATATGGTAGTTGCGCTAAATGAACTGAAGTGATGGTAACTATATTACAGGTATTGTTGAATCAAACACCAATATATAACCATATATGAATGATCATAGTAGAAAACCTCTACAAAAAGAAAAAGTGAAAAATAACCCCCCGTGACAGACATCTCTGTCAAAAAGGTAAAAAACACTAAATATATGTCAGGATAAATGAGTGAATCAGAATAGTGCTGAAAAATGTAAAAAATACAAAATTAAATGTAAATAAAATCAGTGTCCAGTGAGGACAAACCGTGAAAAAGTCCAAGAAAATATATTTTGGAAATATAAATAAAATAAAAACAAACAAAAATTATTGTGTACACAGGTTGATAAACAGAAAAAATCCTAGTTCAAAGAAAATATAGGCCAAATTCCACACGAAGGCAGGTAAGTGAAAAGGATAGAGAGCAAGGCTGTCGTACACCTCCACCACACCGAGACTTTATCCGGTGTTACACAGAATAATAAGGGGGTACCCTTACCAGATGGATGGGACCTCGGATGTCAAGGTCAAATGCGCTTCTGCAGAAACAAACCTCTGCAACAGTTGTAGGGCAAATTGGATCGTCCAAACCCCTCAGGATCTCCTCCTCTGAAGACAGCAGTGGGGATATGATCTCCTCCTCCAATACGGGTAAGCCCGTGGACCATGGATATGGTAAAAAATAATAAGGGCAACAATGTGCATTACCTCTAAAAAGTGATGGTTTATTCGTAAGGCTCGCAAAGCATTACAGACAAAAAACATGAACATTTTAAAAAAGCCGGCATAAGCTTAAAAAGTACGAACGCCTGTGCATTCGGGTCACGTGAGAGCGTGGTGACGTCAGGGCGGTGCTACGCATAAACCTTTAAAGCATGTTAAACAGCACAGTGCGTGTGCTGTGTCATTTGGCCCTCCGTATCATCTGAAATACCTGGGTGATCCTGTCTGGTTCTGCCCTCTCCTCTGTAAACTGACCATGGTTTATCATGGTTGCTGAGCCCTGACACCGTGGTCAGTTTATGTGCATCCGTCATCCGCAGCTATTCCCCTCTCCATCCCTGCCTGTCAGCTTGTGACAGTGCCCACCCCTTCCCCTCCTGCTGCTGAAATACATTTTAATGTGTCATATAATCCTGTGTGTCCGTCTCTGTGTTTAAAAAAAAATAAAAATGGTGTCTATACCTGATTTAAGAGCACCGCTTGGCGCTCACATGGCCGGCCGCCTCTCTTCTCCTCTCCTGACTTAAGCAGGGTATTTTCAGCCCCACCCGCACTAGCGGCCGGTCATGTGAGCGCCGAACGGTGCTATAAAATCAGGTATAGACAATTTTTTATGAATAAAACACAAAGATTGGGGCATACAGGATTAGGAAACAGAGAGGATTATATAAAGATATGACAGTGGTTAACAACCACTTTAAGGCATACATGACAAGGTCTTTATGGCCAGATATAATAAAGGTGCAAAATAACTCATTCACCAATTAATCCCACAGAAAATTGAGCCTTTATCAAACAGAGGTTTATATTAAAGCGGAGGTTCACCCGCAATTTTGACTTTGGCTCAAGTAAACTAGCAGGCAGAGACAATAACTAATCCATTGTTTTTTTTTTTTTTTTTATGTATTGTTAGAATTTTTTTTAGGGTGAACCCCCGCTTTAAAGACTGTAGATACCAATCATAATGTAGCATGGCCAGGAAAGGGAAGACAAAAATCTTTGGTTATTGGGTGAATGTACTATTTGTAAGTGCAGAAAGGTATGTGGACACCAGGAGTCCCCTTAGAATACAAAATCAATATAAAAGGGAACATAAAAAAGTCAATATTAGATTAAGAGCTCATCCAACTGGCATATGCTTATTTTCTGTATGGAATGCCGGTTCCTGCTGGCAGAGCCAACAGAAGGTCCTGCGTGAAGTATGCACCTAAAGTACTCACATTTAGACACAGTTAGACACATACAATTTTTCATTCATTCCAATGCATGTAAATGCAGCTGTGTGTATAAGTTCATCAATTACTATAGTGCTGCATTTAGATGTGCAGAAAACTATGCACAGTGCGCCTCTAAACCCATCACTTTTTCTGCCCGTGTGAATGAGCTCTAAGGATGAACTTTGGTCACCCATTAAATATAAGCATTTTGTAGCCCCTCTTCCTGGATAATAGGGGTTAAATGCTCATTTTGTCAGGGGAGGTTAACGTAGAGGAATACTTACCTTATTCCTTTATTCCCCAACTCTACTCTCTACGGTGCTCTACTCTGTGGGTGGGCCCTGGATGTTCTCATAATGCAGGACTGCTGCCACGTGACTGGCGAAGTGGTGTGGCTTCATGGACTTGGTCGCCTGGCAGTAAAGAAGTCTATAGCAGTGTGGAGTAAGGTAAGTGCGCCTCAGCTTTACACCCTCCCTAGACTAAATCAGCATTTAACCACTACCATCCAGAGGGTAAGCCATAAAATGCATATATTTAAAGTGTCCCTAAACCTACATCATAAAAAATTATCAATAAATGCTGTATCACGTGCTGTTCATACTCAATCAGTCATTATGATATTCGTTTTCTGTATTCTGTAACAACCCCTTCTGTCCATGTCCCCAATTCAGCTAGGGATTTTACAGCTGTGGTGGCAACTCTGCACATGCTCAGTTTTCAGTGAGTTTCTATGCTGAGCATTTACTCACTATCACATCTGAGCAGCCCATGTGACTATAGAGTCACACATGTGGGTGTATACACAGTGGTAACTGACTGCCCACTCCTCCCCTCCTCCTCCATGCCCACTAACCAGCTAAACACAATGGGGGTGGAATATTACAAGTACCATATTTATCGCGGTATAACGCGCTCCCGCGTATACCGCACACCCCTAAAGTGGCCCCCAATCCTGTGGAAAAAAAGTTTTTTAGTTTTTTTGTACTTACAGTTTTGGTGTCTTGCGCGGCGTCCATCGGCGGCCTCGTCGGGTCCGGCGTCCTTCTGCGGCTTCGGGTGTCCTCTTCGGCGGGTCCGGCGTCCGTCTTCGGCGGGTCGGGTGTCCTCTTCGGCGGGTTGGGGGTCCTCTTCGGCGGGTCGGGGGTCCTCTTCGGCGGCGTCCTCCCCGCTCGTTTCCCGCCACGAGTTTGAATACTGCGCCGGCATATACCGAGCGCAGTACACTCGTGAATCTTCGGGCAGGCTCTGCAACTGTCGCGCTGACGTCCTGTACGCTCAGGACGTCAGTGCGAGAGGCGCCGAGACTGCCAGAAGATTCACGACTGTACTGCGCTTGGTATATGCCGGTGCAGTATTCAAACTCGTGGCGGGAAAGCGGGTATCGGCGTATATCGCGCACCCACGATTTTGCCCTGATTTTCAGGGCAAAATAGTGCGCGGTATACGCCGATAAATACGGTGGATTAATGGCGGCTTCATCTCCTTCATCTCTTAATATGAGCCATATTATCAGCAGTGGGTTTTCTTTCTGGGTTCACACCGTCCCCGCATGCGGCTCACAGCAGGGGTTTGGTGCTGGCTGGTTCACCGAATTTTGGGCTGAAATAGAACCTGAAAGGCACCAAAAAAGTAAGCGTTTTTTCCAGCACACCGCACCAGACCCGCTTCAGAGATATGTGAACCAGCTCCAAAGAGAGCCAGTCACATTCTGCTGCTATGCGAATTGAATGCGGGGAAATGCATTCAACGCATAGGTGTGAACCCAGCCTAAAAGAATGTACAGCATTATAGAAGGCACTATAACTGCAACAAACCTTTCTGTGATGGAAAAGCAAGAACTTGTCCCCATATTATAATCATACTCCTAAGAGGCTATGTACTGGGGACTGATCAGGTATTAGTGAATTGTACAAGGCTGCAATACAATACTTACTGTGGTGATACCCATTCAATGAATTACAAAACTGGCTGAACATGTCAGGGCTGGGCTCAGCCCTTCCTTCTCTGGGCTGGCCGCTCAGCTGTCAGTCAATTGCAAGCTCCAATCTCTCCACAGTGACTTGCCTATTGATGATTTCCTGCCTACTTAAGCTGCCCAGACCAGATGATCTCTGCCTTTGCCTGGTTAACATCACAGAGACTTTCTCCTGCGTTCCTGTTAAAGACTTGCTTGGCTGACATTCCTTCTGGCTCCAGATCCTGCTTGCTGTTCCACTACACTGATTCCTGGCTTCCTGACTTTCTGGCTTGTCTGATTATCCGTTCCGGTTACTGAACTTTGGCTATGTTTTGACTACGTTTGTTCTACTTACTATTATTATTAAACAAGTGTGATTTAACTGTACTTCTGTCTCGGTCTGATTCATGGTTTCGGACAGAACTGAACTACAATTTTTTTGGTAATTAATTATATAGTATTCACTTATACTATAGCAGATTTCCTGGAGTTCTGCTTTACCCAGCACACTTTTTATTTATAGTACTCAGTTAATGCATCTACTTTGTGTCTATGAAAGGCCTCAAAAGGCAGATATCACACGAAAGGGAATTAAGTGCATTAGGCCATGAAATTGCATTCTTCAGGGCAGGACTAATGCAGAGAAACGTATGACGAAAATGCCATGCAAAGAACTGGTATTTACACCGGCTGGATTAAAAAAAAAAAAAAAAAAAATCGAAACATTAGACCACTCAACATATGAGAGCACATGTAAAGTTAGAGTGAAAGTAAAGGCGCTATTTTTTTTTACCCAAAATGAAAAAAAGAGGCTTATACTTACCTGCTCTGTGCAATGATACCTCTTCTTCCAGGGTCACCCCCCATCGCTTTCGGCTCTTTGTTCCTTGTGTGTGTGCCCCCATAGCAAGCATTGGGCCATGTCACACTAGCCATCCTGATGAGTCACCAAAATGCAACTATTACATTTACTAATAAAAGCTACTTCCTTGCTGCCAAGATGCTGCAGAATCCTGATTGATATCAACAAAGTGACATCTCTCCCTTTCATAAACTCCATACAAAACAGAAAGGTTGGACTAAAGCTGGACATACATTAGCAGATTATCAAACGATCATTTGATTATTACTGCACACAGTGACACAGCTCATCTCTAAGGCTGGATTCACACTTATGCGTTTTTAGTGCTTTTTGCATTTTCCAGATTTGCACTACAGTCCATTTAACATGATTTGCTATGGAACACGTTCTGTAGTGCAAAAAGCACTAAAAATGCATATGTGTGAATCCAGTCTTAGTCAGGGAATTGCTTTAACTACTTCAGCTCTGGAAGCTTAACCCCCTTCATGACCAGGTATTTTTTTGCGATGCGGCACTGCTTAACCACTTAAGGACCCCTTCACGCCAATATACGTCGGCAGAATGGCACGGCTGGGCACAATCACGTACCTGTACGTGTCTCTTTAAGCCCAGCCGTGGGGTCGCGAGCGCGCCGCCGGAGGCGTGCTCGCGACACGGTCCGAAGCTCCGTGACTGCGCCCACGGACCCGATCGCTGCCAGTGACCCGCGATCGGTCACCGTAGCTGAAGAACAGGGAGAGGTGTGTGTAAACACACCTTCCCTGTTCTTCGTTGTGGCAGTGTCATTGATCGTCTGTTCCCTGATATAGGGAAAGACAATCAATGATGTCACACGTCCAGCCCCGCCCCCTACAGTTAGAAACACATATGAGGTCACACTTAACCCCTACAGCGCCCCCTAGTGGTTAACTCCTAAACTGCAATTGTCATTTTCACAATAAACAGTGCATTTTTATAGCTGTGAAAATGACAATGGTTCCAAAAAATGTGTCAAAAGTGTCCGATGTGTCCGCCACAATGTCTCAGTCAGAAAAAAAAAACGCTGATCTCCGCCATTAGTAATAAAAAAAAAATATTAATAAAAATGCAATAAAACTATCCCCTATTTTGTAAACGCGATACATTTTGCGCAAACCAATCGATAAACGCTTATTACGATTTTTTTACCAAAAATATGTAGAAAGATACGTATCGACCTAAACTGAGGGAAAATGTATTTATTTATTTATTATAGCAAAAAGTAAAAAATATAGAATTTTTTTCAAAATTGGCGCTCTATTTTTGTTTATAGCGCAAAAAATAAAAACCGCAGAGGTGATCAAATACCACCAAAATAAAGCTCTATTTGTGGGAAAAAAAGGACGCCAATTTTGTTTGGGAGCCACGTCGCACGACCGCGAAATTGTCAGTTAAAGCGACACAGTGTCGAATCGCAAAAAGGGGCAAGATCCTTAACCTGCATAATGGTCCGGGTCTTAAGTAGTTAATTTAACTGACAATTGTGTGGTCATGCTACGCTGCACCCAAAATAAAATGTATGTCGTTTTTTTCCCCCACAAATAGAGATTTATTTTGGTGGTGTTTGATTACCTCTGGGGTTTTTATTATTTGCGCTATAAACAAAAATATAGCAACCATTTTGAAAAAAAACAACAATATTTTTTACTTTTTGCTATAATAAATATCCCAAAAAATAACAGTTTAGGCCAATATGTATTCTTCTACAAAAGGGACATAAATTTTGTTTGGCTACAGCGTCGCACGCAATTGCCAGTTAAAGCGACGCAGTGCCGTATCGCAAAAGGGGGGCAAATCCTTCCGGTCCTTAAGTGGTTAAACATTGGGAAATGTGTTTCTATTGTGAAAATATAGTATATATTGTTTTTTTTTTTATATTTTCTAAGCACATTTTTTATTTTGTTATACAAATGTAGATGTCTTAGGCAGTCGTATTGGTACAACACGATCATATTGTCATATTGTTTGTAATATGATTGTCTCTATCTAGTGGCCATAATTTCCCTGAAATACCTCCTTCAAAAAAAGTTTAGCAATATGGCCACTAGATAGAGCTGATGACTATAGGAGATAATCGTAGTGCAAACAAAAGGGTGATCCTTCCTTGCGCCTGTGCAAAATCTTAAAGCGCTTTTAACCTCAGGTATGAAAAATTAACAAAGCATATACCTCTATAGTGTGTACTTGTCTAAATCCAGAACACTAATGCCGCGTACACACGATCGGACATTCCGACAACAAAACCGTGGATTTTTTTTCCAACGGAAACTTGTCTTGCAGACACACGTCCACACAAATGTTGTCGGAAATTCCGTACGTCAAGAACGCGGTGACGTACGACGAGCCGAGAAAAATTAAGTTCAATAGGAAGTGCGGCTCTTCTGCTTAATTCCGAGCATGCGTAGGATTTTTGTGCGTCGGAATTGTCTACAGACGATCGGAATTTCCGACAAGAACTTTTGATGTCGGAAAAATTGAGAACCAGCTCTCAAACATTTGTTGTCGGAAATTCCGACAGCAAATGTCCGATGGAGCATACACACGGTTGGATTTTCTGACAACATTTTCTGAAATTCCGACCATGTGTGCGCGGCATAAGGCTGCATTCACACCTGAGCGTTTTGTAGCCTGAAGCTATAAAACGGGGAAAAAATACATTATTCTCTATGGAGATGGTTCACATCTCCACTCCAAAACGCCTGACGCCGAACGCCTGAAGCTCAAACAAGTTCAGGACCCTTTTTTGTCGCGCGAATTTGGGCGTTTTTGAACGTTTGTATTCCCATAGAAACTAATGGAAACGCTCGATTCAATCGTCTAGTGTGACAACAAGCGTTTCTACAGGCGTTTTGTCGCTTTAATCTGTTCTGTGAAATAGAACATTCACCCAGGAAGAAGATCAAAACAATCTACAAACATAGCAACAAGTGATGAAAGAGATGATCATTTTTCCTATTGGCTAAAATAAAAAAATGATGAAGTTCAAAAAACGTCGGACAACGCTGTATGCAAACGCGCGAATATGTGTGAATACGTGCGACAAAATGCGCAACAAAAACGTGCGACCGAAAACGCTACGCTCAGGTGTGAACCATCTGATTGACAGCCTCAGCTCTGGTGCTGTGGGAAGAGAGAGTGGGGGGGAGTCCTTTCCCTCCAATCAGCTCTCAGAGCTCTCCTCAATGAACTTTGCAAGGTGTAAGCTCTCTGGCCCCTTGAAGACACTGGGCCAGATTCATGTAGATCAGCGGATCTTTAGATCCGCTCGATCTACATATTTTACGATCCGCCGGTGCAATTTAGCGAGGCTAGTGCAGTATTCATCAAGCACTTACCTCGAAAATTGCATCCTCGGATCGTAACTCCCCCGGCGGAATGCAAATTCCGCGGCTAGGGGGAGTGTACAATTCAAATCAGGCGTGTTCCCGCGCCGATTTAACTGCGCATGCGCCGCCGGCGAAATTTCCCAGTGCGCATGCTCCAAATGACGTCGCTAGGATGTCATTGTTTGCGGCGGGTACGTCAATTGCGGCCATCCGTATTCCCGATCGACTTACGCAAACGACGTAAAAATTTGAATCTTGGCGCAGGAACGACGGCCATACTTAACATTAGCTACCCCTCATATAGCAGGGGTAGCTATCCGCCGGAAAAAGCCGAACGCAAACGACGTAAAAAAAAAGCGACGGGCGGGCGAACGGACTTGAATCGGCGGTTCTCCTCATTTGCATATGCGACGCGTAAAAAAAAGCGACAACACCTATCGGCCGGCGGTAGATTGCAGCCTAATATTCGACTGGTGTAAGTCACTTACACCAGTCGCATCTAAGGGAGATCTATGAGGAATCTGATTCTATGAATCAGCCTCATAGATCCGACCGGCTGGACTCAGAGGTACGACGGCGGATCAGGAGATCCGCCGTCGTATCTCTTTGATGAATCTGCCCCAAGCATTATAAATTCTGCACTTTGTACTGATGTAGAGAAGAGCAGATAAACGGGTGCAACCGATGAAGGAGGATTTGTTTCAGCTCTGTGTATCACCTGAGAATAGCCACTCACTTTACTGGGTTTACAACCACTTAAGTTATCTGCATGACATTTTTTTTTTATATGTAGACTACTTTAAACCTCTTATAAAATATTTTTTTTAGCATATGAATATATATACTTTGCTAATAAAAGATTATCGGGCCACTGTAAACTCCAGGCATCCTTCAATTATAATAACAAATAGAGTGGATAACAATGAAGGATTGACTGATGTCTTCTTTATAAAGCAAAGACCTTTAGCCATGCAGAGAGGCAATAAAGACTGTTATGTATATTAAAGCTACAACATGCAATTTCCACCCGCTCAGCGCTGCGATGGAACCCCCAAGGGTACCGAGCAAATTAAAAAGTTGGATCATTCTCATTCAGAATACAGGCACATTCCATCTGCCTTTCATGATGCTCAGACATTGTCCCCCGATACATATAGAACTTAACAAGGTTTCTGATTTTCCACTGTATGCATTTTCAATGTTCTTTGCAGAACACGAGTAACAAGTGGTAAGAATGGAACACATTACACCAATTATTGTCTCTCCAGACTACAGAGGGCTCTGAACCCAAACATCAACAGAAGTGTTGTGTAGCAATAAAATGTATAATTCATGAATACAGACTTTCCTCCAACTCAAGATGCATGGTCACAGGGCCAAGAAAAAATATTTATATTGAAGATATTTTTTTTAAACTTTTCCACTAATAAAGTGTACCTCCTTTCAATGTTTTCTCACTTTAGATTTGTATAGCATGCCCCCCCCCCCCCATGTTGTGGATATTCCTTCTCCCTTCCTGTCCTTGGGACACAACAGGAAGTGAAAGGGAAATTTCCCTGACAATGTAAAAGATGGCAAATGCTTGACAGAGGTTCTAACATTTTACTAATTTCTATGCAAAGCTAAAAAAATAAGGGCCAGATTCACAGAAGAGATACGACGGCGTATCTCCTGATACTTCGTCGTATCTCTGAGAGTATCTATGCGGCTGATTCATAGAATCAGTTATGCATAGATAGCCCTAAGATCCGACAGGTGTAATTGACTTACACCGTTGGATCTTAGGATGCAATACTTCGGCCGCCGCTGGGTGGAGTTTGCGTCGTTTTCCAGCGTCGGGTATGCAAATGAGCTTTTACGGCGATCCACAACGGTTTTCGCGTTCGTTACGTCGTCGCTAGTAATTTTTTCCCGTCGCAAAAGTTAAGCCTGCTTTAACATGGCTTAACTTTAGATGAGCCATGTTAAAGTATGGCCGTCGTTCCCGGGTCGAATTTCAATTTTTTTTTTGTTTTGCGTAAGACGTCCGGGAATACGAAAGTACGTTACGCACGTCGCCGTTCAAAAAAATTACGTCACTTCGCGCAAAGCACGGCGGGAATTTCAAAACGGAGCATGCGCAGTACGTCCGGCGCGGGAGTGCGCCTAATTTAAATGGTACACGCCCCATTTGAATTGGGCGGGCTTGCGCCGAACGCCTTTACGTTACACCGCCGTAAGTTTACACGCAAGTGCTTGCATGAATCAGGCACTTGCGCTGAAAACTTGCGGCGGTGTAACGTATAGATGATATGTTACGCCGCCGCAAGTATATGTGAATCTGGCCCTAAGGGTTTAGCTGAAATTGTTGTTTTAAGCCTGATTTGTTGTAAATTGAGCCCAGCTGAGCAGGTGAATGACAGGTCCATGTCCGCTCCGCTTAGGCTGGGTTCACACTACTACACTACTTTCATCCTACTTTGCGCTGCTACATCGGTCCTACATTTATCCTACATTGGTCCTACATCCATCCTACTTTCATGAACAGGATACTACTTTGGTCCGACTTCAATGATATTCAATGGGCCTGAAGTAGGATCAATGTAGGACCAAAAGTAGTACAGGGAGCATTTTCAAAGTCGGACTGACTTGTGTAGGACACTACAAGACGCTCTCATAGGGAAACATTGAACACAGAGCAAAGTAGGATGAAAGTAGTGTAGTAATGTGAACCCAGCCTCAGGCTGGATTCACACCTATGCAGTTTTAATGCTTTTTGCATTTTGGAGATTTGCACTACAGTCCATTTAACATGGTTTCCAATGGAACACGTTCTGTAGTGCAAATCTGCAAAATGCAAAAAGCACTAAAACTGCATAGGTGTGAATCCAGCCTTATGAAGAGTGGACATGGGCATAGTCCGCTTTCCTCTATGGGCGGTTAGATGGAAAAGGATCCCCTTTCCATTTACATCTGAATGTCATCCAATCGGATTCCCCATCCATCTGCTTTTAGCGGACAGGATTGGACCAGATGTCGGCAGGTGTAAACGAACACATGTCTGTTTACATCCACTGCTCTATAGAGGGCAATGAATGGTCTGATCAGGTCCAACTAAAACAACTGACAGGCAGACTTTATCAGTGTGAAAAAAGCCTAAGGGCTCTTTCACATGGGTGGACCGTTTAGGTCCACCTGCCAGTTTTTTAGGCAGACCTGAACGGGCGTTCCGTGCTCCTCTATGGAGCCACGGATGTCAGCGGTGACAGGCCCGCTGACATCCGACCCGCTCCGATCCGCCAAAGTGTGATGGAGGAAAAACCTACTTTTCCATCCATCTGGCGGATCGGATCGGGTGAACACAGACAGACGGTCCGTGTTCATCCGATACCCCCATAGGGGAGAGCGGGGAAAAGACAGGGATCAACGGAGCGATGCCCGCTGAGCAACTGGAGGTTCACGGGGCGGATCATTACTGATCCGCCCCGTGTGAAAGGGGCCTAACTGAATGACATTGTACCAAGTATCAAACAATATCCATTTCTTTTATTTTTATTAACCACTTCCCGCCCATAGTCAAATGACGTCCACAGATGGGATCTACCATCCTGGGTGGACGTCATATGACGTCCTGGGCTTCCCGGTCGTCTAGGGAGCGTGTGCCTGTGGCATCACTTGGAACCCGGTGCCCGTGTCCTCTGGGCACCCGCGATTGCCCGTGATTACAGCAGGACTGTGGATCTGTGTGTGTAAACACACAGATTCACGTCCTGTCAGAAGTGAGGATGTGTGTGTTCCCAGTACAGAGGAACACGGATCGGTCTCCTCCCCTTGTGAGTCCCCTCCCCCTACAGTTATAATCACTCCCTAGGAAACATATTTAACCCCTTCAGCGCCCCCTAGTGTTAACCCCTTCCCTGCCAGTCACATTTACATAGTAATCAGTGCAGTTTTATAGCACTAATCGCTGTATAAATGTGAATGGTCCCAAAAATGTGTCAAAAGTGTCCGATATGTCCGTCGCAAGAAAACATATCGGCCTAAACTGAGGATATTATTATTTTTTTTTATATATTTTTGGGGGATATTTTGTGTTTATAGCGCAGAAAATAAAAAGGACATACATTTTGTTTGAGTGCAATGTCGCACAACTGCGCAATTGTCAGTTAAAGTAACAAAGTGCAGAATCGCAAAAAATGGCCCGATCATTGGGCAGTCAATTCTTCCGGGGCTGAAGTGGTTAAATGATCCTTGGGGCACCAACATGCATAGTATACGAGCAAAGAAGAACATCAAACCAATCTGCATCTGCAAAACTCTGCATGGGTCCCATTATGACACCAGTTAATGTGGTTATACTTCCTCAAATGAGTCTATATAGTGTACTACAGTAGAACAATTACATTTTTATTATAAACTTAAATCACAGAATATTGCTATTGGAGGCTCCAAGAAATTGAAAATCAACAGGTTCTTCAACCCACCTATGCCCAGCTGGAGCACAGACTGGATTCACACATTTGAAATAGACTGACGTGGATTATTTTTTTGGAAATCCATTCAATGCTTCTCAATGTTAAATCTAATCACTACTCAAATCTTGTGCGTAACACGGGTTATCCAAATGTTCTGTTTCCTCGGATCCCCTGAATGTTTCCCGGCTTTCCACAATCAGTTGTAAACATCTGCAAGTGTTTCAGAAGAGCTCATATGACAAATACGGTCTCCCAATCGCTCTCAGGGTTGATAAATGTTACTATCACTACCATTTAGCTCTAGAAAAGATCTATCAGTTTTAATGCTGTTCTTCACGGCTGCCAAATCACACTATAGTTCTGTCATTAATTCTGCATCTGGCTTTATTTCAGATAAGACGTCGGTCTATGTTTTCTATATAGCCGTGTCTCAGATTTTCTGGCTGTTTGTTTGGAGTGCTTTTCTGGCTATTTCAAACATACGGGACCAGCTGCTGTTTTGAAAGTGTGTTTTCTTAATTGATTTAATACAGCAAGAAACTATCTTGGAAAAATTCCACCCAAAACGTATTTAAGCCTTCGCTGTGTCTTTATGGTTCTCCAGGCCCCTGGGGGTGGTAATATCTTCCTGAAATCCTGGCATTGTTGATATACACCATTATTCTTCCATTGTTACCGTTGCATTTGAGTCTTAAAGCACACCTGTCACATATAAAGTAACAGGGCTGCCAATGGTGGCTTTGTTTAAAAATGCAAATTACCTTCCATGTGTCTGACTGCAAAGAACCAAAACAAGCATGTCCTCGTTTACTGTTTAAGGTCCAATTTTAGCCCTGATTGTTGGTTGGATTCGGACCCGAAACGGTCCAAAAAAACGCACAGGGCTCCTGTGCAAATCACACCCGAGCCGCTGCGGAGATGTGTGAACCAGCTCCATAGAGAGCCGGTCACAATCTCCTGCTGTGTTAATTGGATGTGGGGAAGCCTTACGCTGTGGTGAAGATGGCTGTAATATGCTTGAAGCCCCGTACACACGACCAAGTTTCTTGGCAGAATTCAGCCAGAAACTCGATCGGAGCCACAATCTGACGAGAAACCCGGTGGTGTGTACACTTTTGGCCGAGGAAGCCGACGAGGATCTCGTCGGGCCAAATAGAGAACATGTTCTCTATTTCCTCATTAGTCAATGAGGAAACTCGGGTCGCCGAGATCCTCGGCGGCTTCACAAGGAACTCGACGAGCAAAACGATGTGTTTTGCCCGTCGAGTTTCTCGGACGTGTGTACGAGGCCTAAAAATTGTGCGGAAACTTTTTGAAGAACCCTCATATAGAGCTGTTTAGGGTCAGTAACTTAGGAAAACCTTAAAGCAAAAGAAAAAGCATGAGCTCAGGAACCAACATTTTCAAAAACAGAGGTCAACTATGGCAGCCTGCATAATTCTCGCAGCACAGGGACACCATATTCCTATAGACAGAAGTTGCAAGTTCCAGTCTCTTGTAAATCTTGCATAGTTGATAACCTAGCAGGATCTGTCATTTTATGCCTTAAACCAGTGGTCTCAAACTGGCGGCCCTCCAACTGTTGCGAAACTACAAGTCCCATTATGCCTCTGCCTCTAAGAGTCATGCTTGTATGCTTGTATCTGTCAGCCTTTCAATGCCTCATGGGACTTGTAGTTTTACAACAGCTGAAGGGCCCTAATCTAAAAAAAAAAATGCTTTTCTGGAGGTGTCTTATGCCGCGTACACACGATCGGTTTGTCTGATGAGAACGGTCTGATGGACCCTTTTTATCAGACCAAACCGATCGTGTGTGGGCCCCATCGGTTATTTATCCATCAGTTAAAAAAAAATGGAACTTGTTTTAAAATTATCTGATGGATACCTAACCGATAGAAAAAACGATCGTCTGTAGGCACGGTTAAAAATCCACGCATGCTCAGACTAAATTAGGGAACGGGAGCGCTCGTTCTGGTAAAACTAGCGTTCGTTATGGAGACATTCATCACGCTATAACAGACAGAAAAGCGCGAATCGTCTTTTACAAACACAAAATCAGCTAAAGCAGCCCCAAGGGTGGCGCCATTGGATTTGAACTTAGTGCCGTCGTATGTGGTTTACGCGACCGCGTTCTGACACAATCGTTTTTTTTTAACCAATGGTGTGTAGGCACGACTGACCATCAGTCAGCTTCATCGGATAACTGATGGAAAAATCCATCAGACCGTTTTCATCGGATTGATAACAGGATGCTGTAAGAGCGGATACGCATGTGTGCTGTGTTTTTGACATGGCGCATTGTTATATGAGCTTTACAGGAATTTTATGTACGCTGCCATTGAACTCTATTGGAATGTGCATTTTCATGAAAGTAAATTCAAGTCCTGCATGCTGCATCTTTAATTCTCTTTCATAAAACCTGCATTCTAATAGACTTCAGCACGCATAAAAATGTAAAACACAAATAAAAATGCGCCGCACCAAAATCACGGAACACACAAAGGAGTTTTACACTCCTCTGCAGGCAAGATGATACGTTCTTCCATAGCGCTCCATTGCATCTTTTAGCGGTCACTAAAAAGTGTTTGCAGAGAAGATAGTCAACTAGGATAGCTACCTTGGCTGTTAATATGGGGTTAAGTATTGTTTGAGTTCGACAAATGTACCTGAGAAGAAATTGTAATGCTCCATACAGACCGGCTGGGCCTTAGCTAATATATATGGAGGGTTGGAATGGTGAGTTGCTTCCAGTTAGGCATACTACAGTTAACATACTGAACCTACATAGCTCTTCAACAGCAGAATGGCAGTTAGGTGTCTAATACTGCGATCGAACAATGCCAAAGTTTGGGGTGTAATTCCCACCACTTAAACCCTCTGCATGGAGCTTGAATGATCTCCATGTGCTTCTATGAATTTATTGGTGATTTGGTTTCCTCACAAAACCCCCAAAAAATCTAAAATGACATCTTCCCAAACTGGGCGTGTTATTTCTTGGTGCAGGACAGACTGTTGTACCTAAAACATGTGGATGTTATTAGCCTATATCCTGAACATTAGACTCTAAGGCCCCGTACACACGACCAAACATGTATGCTGAAACTGGTCCGCGGGCCAGTTTCAGCATACATGTTCGGTCGTGTGTAGGCGCGAGCGGGCCGAATTCCAGCAAACATTTGCCCGCCGGGCCTTTTCCCAGCGGGCAAATATTCCTGGACGTGTTTTAAAACCGTCCGCTGGAATCCTGCCCGCTCGGACATGTACGGTCGTCAGTACAGACCTACCGTACATGTCCGAGCGCCCGCCGTCCCTCGCATGCGTCGAATGACTTCGACGCATGCGTGGAAGCCTTTAAATGGCAGGCCCGCCCACGTCGCCGCGGCGACGACGCGGACACGCCCCGCGTAGTGTTTACGCGCGGACTTCTGTACGATGGTTAGTACAACCATCGTACAGAAGCCCTCTGGCAGGCATGTACGGTGAAAACGGTCCAACGGACCGGTTTCACCGTACATGTTTGCTCGTGAGTACCCGGCCTTAGGGCCAGATTCACGTAGGGCAGCGGCGGCGTAACGTATCGTAGATACGTTACGCCGCCGCAATTTTTCATCGCAAGTGCCTAATTCACCAAGCACTTGCGATAAAAACCTACGCCGGCGGCCTCCGGCGCAAGGCGGGCCAATTCAAATGGGCGTGTACCATTTAAATTAGGCGCGCTCCCGCGCCGGACCTACTGCGCATGCTCAGTTTCGCAATTCCCTGTCGTGCTTTGCACGCCGTGACGTAAATTTTTCGAACGGCGACACGCGTAGCGTAATTCCGTATTCCCGGACGGCTTACGCAAACGACGTTCATTTTTAAATTTCGACGCGGGAACAACGGCCATACTTTATACAGCAATACGATTGCTGTGTAAACTTAAGGCATCAAAAACGACGACTAACTTTGCGACGGAAAAATAGACTAGCGGCGACGTAGCGAACGCGAAAATCCGTCGTGGATCGCTGTAACTCCTAATTTGCATACCCGACGCTGGTTTACGACGCAAACTCCCCCCAGCGGCGGCCGCGGTACTGCATCCTAAGATCCGACAGTGTAAAACAATTACACCTGTCGGATCTTAGGGATATCTATGCGTAACTGATTCTATGGATCAGTCGCATAGATAGAAACAGGGATACGACGGCGTATCAGGAGATACGACGGCGTATCTCTTTTGTGAATCTGGCCCTAAGCTCCTTCAGAGACAGAGAGTGATGTGAATGATTCTATAAAACACTGATAAATGTGTGTTAGATATAAGAAAGATGTTTGAGGTTTTTGTCCACATGGAATGTAAGAACCTTATTGATTCTTCTAATGAGCAAACCAGTTTCCTGGGCACTTGATAGAAATCTCCCTTAGTAAATTTAAGTGTCTTGATTACTAAATGCAATTACATACATGAATAATTATTTCTAATGGGATTTACTAGTTAATGTACTTGGAAAGTCCCAAAGAAGCACACCCAAGCCCAGAGAAATCATATAAAATGTTTCCAGATACCGATTTAATAACTATCACATTCAACATAAAGACCCCATACACGTGTAAAGAAAATGCATTTAGAATGATAATTTCTGTTGGGGATGACTTGTCTCTAAAGAAATTAACCAAATCGTTCAGCTAAATTATTCATAAAGCAAGAAATTACTATTACCAATGAGTACGACTATTGGGAGCGAAATAGCATCTCAAAGAATAGATGTTTAGATCATGAGGAACATCCATCCCTGGTTTCTATTTTTTATTGACCAAATATATGGTGGACAGGAGCTAATGATCTGAACATGTAATGATATTTTGGTCTCTAAACACATAACTTTTTTTCAAATAATGTTTTTAGAAAAATAAAACAGCAGAACATAGGTACAAATGTAGCAAATGCACATAAGCAGGAATGAAGTTATATACATGCCTAGTGAACAAACATTAAAGTTGTGGAGGAGAGACCCTCCTCCGATCTTTGGCATCACACAGTCCAACAGAAATAACAGTGCCTCAAGTAGAGTATATAGTGTACAGTACATTGAGACTGATGCCTTATTTAACTTTCCATAATTATGAGCCAAATAAACAAAGAGAAGGAAAAAAGGAAAAAGAAGAAAAATAAAAGAAAGCAGAGAAAAGAGGGGGAGGGGGGAAGAAAAACAGGGAAGACCAGATAAAAAAAAGGGAAGAACTACTGAGATACCTCTGTATTTCGACTGCCGTATCAGAACGGGTCCTCCTGAGAATGCCATCGCTCCCAGACACTGTTGTGGTTGTCCAGTCTGTCCTGCAATCTGCCCGTAATTTTCTCTATTAGTTCCATGTCTTTGACCCTAGCATAGAGGGCCTCCTGAGATGGGGGCACGGTTTTCTTCCAGAGGAGGACTATTAAGCACTTTGCCGCCGTGAGAACTGTCCATAGAGGGCTGACAAATAGCAGAACACCTTATGTGTCAAACCTCATAGTTCGTTATTTGCTGTGTGATATTATCTAAGGCTGGATTCACACCTATGCATTTTTTGTACTTTTTGCATTTTGCAGATTTGCAACTCAAGGTCCATTTTACATGGTTTCCTATGGAACACGTTCTATAGTGCAAATCTGCAAAATGCAAAAAGCACAACAAATGCATAGGTGTGAATCCAGCCTTAGGCAGTGGTTCTCAACCTTAATCCTCAAATACCCCCAACAGGCCATGTTTGCAGGCTTCCTTTATCTTGCACAGGTGCTTTAAATTAAGAGTCTATGGCTTGGTATCTTGGACAGCTTTTTTACCTAAGAGAAATTCCCAAAACATGGCCTGTTGGGGGTACTTGAGGACTGAAAAATTGGTTGTTGGAGAGGAACAAGAATGGACTTTATAGGCACCAATTGTGATATTAAAATACGTATTTTAATGTCACAATTGGTGCCTATAAAGTCCATTCTTGTTCCTCTCCAACAACAAATTTTCCAATATATGTAGGACGTGGCACTGCACTACTATAGGACACCCACAGTTCCATCCTGTGTGTGGTGTACTTTCTTTTTTTTTTGTATACTTGAGGACTGAGGTTGAGAACCACTGATCTAAGGCACTATGCCTCTGAATGTTAGTCTTACAAGATATGAAGTGAGGTTTGGTGAGGTCACTACTGTACTGCTCACTGTTCTTGCTGGAGTGGAAGTTGTACCTTACCTGGGGATCTGCAGTGCAATGGATCTCCCTACATCTGCTTCATTCATACTTGTACTTTCCAAACCTGTCTTGATGCTTCTTAACCAACACGCTATCTGTCTTGAGTTCACCAGTCATCAGGGGGACAGCTCTGACATGAGGAAGCAAATCCCTATATTTTCCAAAATGGACGTTCCCACAAAGGGAGACGGTGCAAATGATCAGAAGTCAGTAAATGAGAAAGATCAGCTGCAGGGAACCCACAGGCAAATACAGTTGACTAGTCCTATACCCTCTGCTTAGCTTGTTTGGACACAGCAGCCATAATACAGGTCAAGACCTGGTTCACACCTATGCATTTTTTAGTGCGTTTTCAGTTTTGCAGAAACACACTACAGTCCATTTAAAGCGGGGGTTCACCCGTACATAACGCTTTTTCCCCTTAGATGGATGCTCGTTTTGTCTAGGGGAATCGGCTAGTTGTTTTAAAATATGAGCTGTACTTACCGTTTACGAGATGCATCTTCTCCGCCGCTTCCGGGTATGGGCTGCGGGACTGGGCGTTCCTATTTTGATTGACAGTCTTCCGAGATGCTTCCGACGGTCGCATCCATCGCGTCACAATTTTCCGAAAGAAGCCGAACGTCGGTGCGCAGGCGCAGTATAGAGCCGCACTGACGTTCGGCTTCTTTCGGCTACTAGTGACGCGATGGATGCGACCGTCGGAAGCCTCTCGGAAGACTGTCAACCAAGAAGGAACGCCCGCTCCCGAAGACCCATACCCGGAAGCGACGGAGAAGATGCATCTCGAAAACGGTAAGTACAGCTCATATTTTAAAACAACTAGCCGATTCCCCTAGACAAAACGAGCATCCATCTAGCATCCATCTAAGGGGAAAAATTGTTTTATGGGTGAACTCCCGCTTTAACATGGTTTTCTATGGGTCACATTTACATCTATGCATTTTACGGAAAGGGCCAGGGACCAGCAGGTTGTGTTTTTGATCCCATAGATTTCAATGGATCAAAAACGTGTATTGAAAAACCCAAAATGCACATGGAATATACATCAACTGCAACCTGCATAGGTGTGAACCAGGCTTAACTCAACTCTCGTTCAAATGTTGCGTAAGAGCCGATGAGTAACCATTTCTTAGTCAGAACATTTTGATATACAGCCTCTTAATGTTTACAGTATACAGTATGTATAAGGGGGACAGAGAAACATCAGCTAATAAATACTTTTTAAATAAAATTAACCAAGAATAACCATAGGCTAGTAGATACAGTACCTACCCCAAAATAATAGTTAAGGAGATATTCTTGGAGGGAATCATTTAAGAGCAGGGATACTTACCTGATGGTAACAGTTGGACTCATGCAGTCATTCTTTTATTAATGCTTCTACATAGAAGAGTGAAGCACCAGGCACACTTGCAAGTGGATTTTCTATCAAGTTGGAAAACTTCCCAGTGTGATAACAAGAGCCTCTATCCACCATTATCACGTCCTTCAGCTCACTTCACTAAGCTATAGTGATCATTATTCAACATACTGTAATTATTTTATAGGAATGAGTGCCGGCGAGGGCTGCAATATAATGATCTTATTGTTTAAAGTGAACTTGTACTTTGCCTATGCCGGGAAAAGCAACAGGTCTCCTAACTGCTGCCCTGCCCAGCTGCACATCCCTTTTCTTTGTTGCCCAGACCTCCATTTTGCCACCAGAAGTGAAGAAAAATACTTGACATCTTAGGTATGGGAGCATGTGGCTCTGTTTTCTTCTATTTAAGGGCTAAGCTCACTTAAGAGATAATAATAAATTCTTAGGAGCCTGCAGAGTATTACACCCGCAATCAGTCAATAGCAGGTGCACTGTCAGGCTCCTGCAGACCCTCAGTCCAGCTTTCTGTCTGCATCTCTCATAAGGGCTGACACTTACTGAAGTGTCAATGAACTAGGAAACCACTCATCAGCACCCTTGCAGTTCACCGAGTCATTACTGAATAAGATTCCTAATTTTTAACTATTCTGATGAAATAGCTGTTTGTTTCACCGTGTCCTTTCCAGAACAATTCTGAATGGGAGTGTCTGATTCATTATAATCAGCTGGTGCACTTTTAGAGTACTAATGAGAAAACCTGCAGTGTCTGCATTCCTAGAAGTATTTCACCAAAACGTAAGCGTTTGTTACCCCAACATTTTATATTCCTGATCTGTGCCTGCTGTACCATGTACTTGTATGAGAAAGTCTCCTGGTCTCTTTGTTTTGCTTCCTTTATGTGAAATCCTTGATGTTTCTACTAGTCCCCTTTTAAAAACTGACCACATTAAGCAGGAGAGCACATTGTGGTCAGTTCTCTACCTATGCTGGGAACTCATTGTACTTTCCTCCAATGATCAGACTTGTCCTAACATGCGCCCTGCTGCACAGCCATTCATTGAGAATATTAGTGTGCTGCTGCTGCTTCTCCCCCAGCTCTTCTGCAGCTGAGAACAGAGGGGATGTGATCACTTATAAAAAGGAGAATTGTTTTTTATTTATAATGTGTTTTTACATTTATACAAAAATGTTTGTCATTTCTATTTTAAACTGAATGGGTTGTTTAACAAAGTGATTGTTTACAAATCACTTAACATTTCTATGGCAATGTGACCTCTGGGAAAATCAGTGAGCCAATCACACAAGCAGAAAATGCAAATTTTGGGTGTCATACTGCATTGAATTTTACAGAAAATTACAGCAGCTGCAGATTGTATAGACTATATTCATCTTTTTTTTTATTTACTATATTTTTTTAATAAAAGTGCAGTTACCTATTCAAAGTTTGAGCGTTTTTGTGTTTGGATTTTTTGCTTTATGTGAATCTAAAACTAGACACACAGGGCCAGATCCAGAGAGAGAGTACGCCAGAGTATCTACTGATACGCCGGCGTACTTTCAAATTTCCCGCGTCGTATCTTTAATTTGAATCCTCAAACCAAGATACGACGGCATCTGGGTTTTATCCGACAGGCGTACGGCTTGACGCCTTCGGATCGTAGATGCAATACTTCGGCGTCCGCTGGGTGGAGTTTGCGTCGTTTTCCGCCTCGGGTATGCTAATTAGCTTTTTCCGACGATCCACGAACGTACGCGCGGCCGTCGCATTCTCTTACGTCGTCTCTAGTCGGCTTTTTCCGGCATATAGTTAAAGCTGCTATTTTGCGGCGTATAGATAGACTTGCCATGTTAAGTATGGCCGTCGTTCCCGCGTCGAAATTTGTAATTTTTATTTTTTTTGCGGAAGTTGTCCGTGAATAGGGATGGACGTAATTCACGTCTAAGTTAAAAAAATGACGTTGTTGCAACGTCATTTCGCGCAATGCACGGCGGGAAATTTCGAAACGGAGCATGCGCAGTTCATTCGCCCCGGGGACGCGCTTCATTTAAATGAATCACGCCCCCTACCCGCCGATTTGAATTACGCGCCGAGAGATGCACTACGCCGCCGTAACTTACGGCGCAAATTCTTTGTGGATTCAAAGAATTCAAAAGTAAGTTACAGCGGCGTAGCGTATCTCTGATACGCTGCGCCTATCTAAATGTACGTGGATCTGCCCCACAGTGAACTATCACCCCTAGCCATAGGATGTAAATACCGGCAATACAAAGGATCATGTCATATGAATACAATACACATCTAAGGACATGATCCTTTGTGAGTATGATGAATTCCCATGTCCCACGAATCGATGTTTTTCTGCTTACCTGCTTTATTCATATACATCCATATTTATTTTCTAGCATTTTATATGTATTTTTGCGTTTTTCTCTATGTACATCTTTTTGAATAGAACAAACAACCTGTAAAAAAACCCTGAAGAAGGAATTGAATACCTACATCTTCGAAACATGTTGTGATCATCTGTGACCACACATTTACTGTAACTTCCAATTTTGAGGCTAGTGTGTTCCAGCATTCAGTTACTGTTCAATTTGATCGTGTTAAAATGCATTGCTTTTAGGTGTACCTACTTGTGCATTTTCAATATATATGTATATTCAATACATTTTTACTTTTTTACGAAATTACTCCCTTTCATTCTGGCTCATTTTCCTTGCCCATAATATCCCTGGGGCACCTCATTTCCAAAAGTTTTCTATATGACTGGACTACATACTGCCATTACTACTGGTTGCAATGACAAATGTGCCTTGTGTTGTTTCCTATGTTCTGTACTTCTTGCATTGGGACATGATAAAACCTAAAAAGTAAAGAACACCTAAAAAGTCTGAAATATTTGAAACCCTTGAGATTCAAAATACTTTTTTGGGGGTATGTGCTTCTATCGGTCATCTTCTTTAGGTGACTATACAATTTTTTTCTGTGTGTGCCGCTGTCACTCCAGGTTGATAAAATAGGAAGAACTTATCTTACATGCAACAGATAGCAAAGTCTCATTCCTTGCTTCTGATTGGCTGACTGTGTGGCGAGTTTCCATCCTGTACTGACAGTGACTCAAGGTTTACAGTTAAAGAGGGGGTTCACCCTAAAAACGATTTTCTAACATTACTTCCAGCTCACTCTCTACATTGACAGTATGCCGTTAGTTTGCTTTGTTTGCTGTACATACATCCAGCAGGTGATTGACGTGATGATAAAAACGACCTCCACCCGTCGCATAAGGAGCATCACGGGTTGCCGAAAGAAGCCAAACGTCGGTGCGCAGGCGCCGAATAGAGCCGACTCCCAGTTCGGCTTCTTTCGGCAACTCGTGACGCTCCTTATGCGACGGGTGGAGGTCGTTTTTGTCATCACGTCAATCACCTGCTGGATAGGAACGCCCACTCCCGCGGGAGGCCCTACCCGGAAGCCCGGGGAAGAAAATGGCTGTACGAGGTATGTACAGCAACAAAAAAAAAGTAACGGCATACTGTCAATGTAGAGAGTGAGCTGGATGTAATGTTAGAAAATCGTTTTTAGGGTGAACCCCCGCTTTAATAACATTCTACAATGGAAGGGTATATGCTGGTAGGCATGGCATCCTGAAGACCTTAGTATATTACTCAAAAGGCAAATAAACGTATTTGTTCAATTTTTACTTAACTTTAACATGGAATCTTCCTATAAATATATGGCATGCTGCATGCTTTCCAAAGCATTCTGGTGTTGCTGGAAAAAAACAACTTAAAATGTCAGTAGCACTAAGTGAAAGTATAATAAAAAGCCGTTATTATGACAAGTACCTTACATACTGCTGGAGTACAGCTATCTTGTAAGCTGTTAAATTGTTGGCATTTAACAATCCTTTCATAAGTATTTTATTTCTTGGGCATTATCAGCTAATTGCAAGGCCACCGTTTTTAGTGACTGCGCCGTTATCAAATTTATAGTTATTGTGACAAGCAGGCGTAAGTGTTTTTAAATGTCACAAATGTAGTTGTGATATAATCATCTGTTTTGTTTATCATAGACGAGTCTCAAATGTTTTTCTTACATCTAACTGGAAATTGAATTTTTCTAGAAATTATTAAAAGAACAGACTGCCTTAAAAAGAACATGTTTTACAGGCCGGCAGAGGTCATTATACCTATTTGAAGACAGGCGTTTGTATTTTGTTTTATAATGGAGTGCCTCTATAAAGTTACAATAAACCCAGGTTTAAAGAAATCTATTCTATTCAAATTATTATTATTGTTATACAGGATTTATATAGCGCCAACAGTTTACGCAGCGCTTTACAATATAAAAGGGAGACAATCAGGGCTCAAGTCCTGCGGGAACGGAGTTCCTGCACTTTTTTCACAGCAGGAACTCAGTTCTCTTTGCAGGACTAGAGCAGCCGAGCCGCCAGAGCCAATCCTTTCACTAAGCGGCAATGCCCAGCTCGTCACTGTCAGGGGCAAGCGAACCTTAGTAATCCTTTATGTTACTGGCCGCTTCCTGTATATGGAACTTGCTTCTTTCTAAATCCCGTAATAACTCGCGGCAGACCTCCGCAATGTCTCCTGGGAACAATGACAAAAGCTCCCAGGAGACATTGCGGCATCGAGGAAGTGACAGAATACCCGCACACTACCCGATGAATCCATATACAGGAAGCGGCCAGTAACATAAAGGATTACTAAGGTACAGTGGATCGGAAAAAAAAAAACATGCGGTTTAGTAATTATGCATATGAGCATATTTTTTTTTTTTTTTGGTGGGGTAGTGGATCTTGGGTGGGAGTTCCCACACTTTTTTCCCCAGGACTTGACCCCTGGAGACAATACAGTTATATTGCAATAAAATACAAGAGCATTAAAAGGGCCCTGCTCAGAAGAACTTACAATCTAATAGGATGGGGCAGGTGGTACAAAAGCTTGTAACTGTGGGGAATGAGCTGATGGAAGTGGTAAACGATTAGTTGGAGACGTGATAGGCTTCCCTGAAAATATGAGTTTTCACGGATCACCTGAAGGTAGCAAGAGTAGGGGATATCCGACAGGTTGAGGTAGCGAGTTCCAGAGGATGGGAAAGGCTCTGGACAAATCCTGGGGATGAGCATGGGAGGAGAAGACGAGAGAGCTTGAGAGTAGGAGGTCTTGATAAGAACAGAGAGGACAGGTTGGGTGATATTTGGAGACAAGATTGGTGATGTAGCTCAAGGCAGAGTTGTGAATGGCTTTGTATGTTGTGGTTAGTATTTTGAATTTAATTTGCTGGGTGATCAAAAGCCAGTGTAGGGATTGGAGGAGAGGGTTGGCAGACGCTGAGCGGTTGGTAAGGTGTATATGTCTGGTAGCAGCATTCATGATAGGCTGAGGAGAGGATAGCCTATGGCAGGCATGTCCAAAGTCCGTGCCGCGTTCCGGTTTTGAACGGCCCGCCGGGTTATTTAGACATATATATCTTTTATGGCCCCTGACGATCTCCCAGCGCCGGGGCCACAAAGGAGTTGCAATAGTCAAGGCGAGAGATAACTAGGGAGTGAATGAGGAGCTTGGTGGTTTCATTTGTTAAAAAAGGGTGAATTTTAGAGATGTTACGGAGGTGAATTCTACAAACTTTTGACAACCATTGGACTTGAGGCTAAAATTACAAGTCAGAGTCTAGGATTACACCTAGTACCCTGCCGTGAGAGGAGGGACTGGGTGTTGCATTGTTGATTTTGATGGAAAAGTCACGGAGGAGGCACGGGTAGGGGGGTGGGGGGATATTAATAGCTCGATTTTATAGGGATTTAGTTTAAGGAAGTAGTGTGACATCCATGCTGATATGTCAGTTAGTAAGTTAGTAATCCGAGAGGAGACTGAAGGCAAAGACAAATATGTATTATTAACCCAAAATAGTACTTTCTATTGCTGTCATCCTCCTCCAAATCTCTAAATTATATCTATTTTTTGCAGCAGTGACTTCCTGATCAAGCGATTTTTGTGACAGTCAATCACAGGAAGCTCAGGAAACACCCATGATTCAAGTGTTACAATTTATTTTAAATTCCATATAAAGGTTAACAAACAAGATTCAGGCTGGTTTGATTGAAGCCTTGAAATAAATCTAAAGCCCAAACTTGACCTGAACAGGCACTCCGTGCTCCTCTATGGAGCCGCGGATGTCAGCGGTGACATGCCCGCTGACATCAGACCTGCTCCGATCCGCCAAAGTGTGACGGAGGAAAAACCTACTTTTCCATCCGTCTGGCGGATCGGATCGGGTGAATACGGACAGACGGTCCGTGTTCACCTGATCCCCCCATAGGGGAGAGCGGAGAAACGACAGGGCGGTCCCTGCACAGTGTGCGGGGACCGCCCTGTTATCCGCCGGCTCAGCGGGGATCAACGGAGCGATCCCCGCTGAGCAAGCGGAGGTTCACAGGGCTGATCATTACTGATCCGCCCCGTGTGAAAGGGGCCTAAGGCAGGCCAAAAACTGTTCGAGTCTTAGCCAGTTCAGCAGGAACTAGCCTGCTGGATCTTAAAAGCGATTATCGCTAGTGGCTGGTATAGATACTAGCAATAATCACTGTCTTCTCCCAGCAGGGAGAACACAAAGACTCTACAGGAGGAATTTCCCCTGCCAACACTGTCTGTGTTGATGGGGGTATTGAGCAAATTTCTTTCCTGCAACCTGTCATTGCAGGAAAGAAATTTGCACCGTGTATGGCCAGCTTAAGTTTTAGAGATGGTTAAAACCACTGGTAGGCTTTTTGTTGTTACATAGTTACATGGTTGGTAAGGTTAAAAAAAAAGACACCAGTTCATCCAGTTTAACCTGTGGTGTGTGTGTGTTTATGTCAATAGTACATCGTATATGCCTGTATGTTGTGATGGTTAAGGTGCCAATCAAATAGTTTTTGAAACCATCAACGCTCCTTGTTGATACAACTGCTTGTGGAAGAGAATTCCACATCCTTACCGCTCTGACGGTAAAAATCCCTCTATGCAGTATAAGGTTGAACCGCTTCTCTTCTAATTTGCATGTCTTTTTAAACTCCCTTTCACAAAAAAAAAAAATTCCCTGCTAGGGTCACCAGTATGGTCGGTAATGGTACATCTTTATTATATCCCCTCTCAAGCGTCTCTTCTCCAGAGAGAATAAGTTCAATGCTTGTAGTTTTCTGTGTTCAATTGAGGAGATTTTTTATTACTTCCAGTTCCAGAGAGTCAACAGGTAATGTTTCAAAACAAGTAGAAATCCCCCCTCTTAGTTTTCAGAGAAACTGGTGTTCCCATTGGAGGATCGCCCCTCTGATCCTGTTCTGGTGACAGTTAAAAGTTTGGATTTCCCATAACTTTTTGTCCTGGTCACCATTCTCATTAATGGGGTGGATTTACCCAATGGGGGCACTGACAGCAATAAAAAGCTGAAAGTACAAGGGGCCAGATCCACAGAGCGAGTACGCCGGTGTATCAACTGATACGCCGGCGTACTTTCAAATTTCCCGCGTCGTATCGTTGTTTTGAATCCTCAAAACAAGATACAACGGCTTCTTGGTTAGATCCGACAGGTGTACGTCTTCGTACGCCTTCGGATCTAAGATGCAATACTTCGGCGTCCGCTGGGTGGCGTTCACGTCGTTTATGCAAATTAGCTATTTCCGACGATCCACGAACGTACGAGTGGCCGGCGCATTTTTTTACGGCGTCTGTAGTCGGCTTTTTTCGGCATATAGTTAAAGCTGCTATTTCGTCGCGTATAGTTAGACTTGCCATGTTAAGTATGGCCGTCGTTCCCGGGTTTAACTTGAATTTTTTATTTTTTTTTGCGTAAGTCGTCCGTGAATCGGAATGTACGGAAGTCACGTCCATGTTAAAAAAAATTACGTCCATTTAGCGCAATGCACGGCGTGAAATTTTGGGACGGCACATGCGCAGTTCATTCGGCACGGGGACGCGCTTCATTTAAATGAAACACGCCTCCTAATCGCCGATTTGAATTCCGCGCCCTTACGCCGCTTGAGATACACTACGCCACCGTAACTTACGGCGCAAATTTTGGGGATTCGAACCGGCCTAATGTAAGTTACAGCGGCGTAGCGTATCTCACATACACTGCGCCGATCTATTTGTATGTGAATCTACCCCATGGTGTTTTTTCAACAAGAAGGTTTACAGCAGAAAGTTCATGTACTTGAACTGTGTAAAATAGCTTTTTACTTATGTTCATCTTAGTTGAATTCTTACATCAAAATTATAAAAGCTGTGGCTCCTCACCATTATCCAGCATTCAAGTTTCGTTATGGACTGCCAGCAAATGTAAAGTAACTGTCCCAACACAATGCCATAATTAGTTGTTCAGCAACATTCATTATAACTGAAAGCAGAAAAGCAGGAAACGCTGAAAAAGTTTTATTGTGAAAAAATCTGCAGAAGTATAAAAACTGGAAATAGAATACTGATGTCCATCTGAGATCCTCCTCAATATTCAGAGATGTTTTTTTTTAGCTCTGTTTCTTCTTCTTAAAAAAAAAAAATTCTCTTCATCTTTCTGACTTCCCCCGTGCACAAAGTGGAAATTTGTACTTGTATTTGGGAAATATGTACAGGCTCCATTCAATTCCAACTTGGGCAAAGCAGTAGAGACAGCTAAGAACTACAAGAGGAACCCACGGCCAGCCTAAAGACAAAATAGAGAAGAGATTACAGTAATGCCAATGTTAAACATTTCTGTGATAAAACAGCTGCGCACACAGGCCTATTTAGTAAGCAAAGCAAGAACTGACAAGCAATACACAAATTCACCAGCACAGTGTCCAGTTACTCAACGCTGTGGGATTTTTGTTTGTTCTATGTATTGCCCTACCCATGTGCATCATTCCCTGGTAGCTGTAAAATGATCTGAGCATACGTCAAGGACCAATAACCAGCATCAAATATGTCTCTGAAGGTTTTTGCTTATCCAGTTCATGGTACAGATATTAGAAGTTAGGCTGCCATAAGGGGTTCGAATCTTGGCCGGTTCAGCAGGAATCGGCCAAGATTCAAACTGTTAATGGGCAGGCTGAATGTACCAAGTTGGTCAATTGATTAACTTGAGCACAACCAACCCGATGGATTCTCTTGCAATTATTGCTAATGGATGCAATAGTCCCTAGTGAGACGACTTCCACCTCCCTTCCCTGGGTATTCTGACTTCGATTGTTGTGAAGCGATCTATCCCTTGTGAGACCTCTATGCCTGGCATGTATAAGCAGATATCATTACTGAGGACAATCCTCATCAGTTAGCTTGAACTCACCAATACCATTTCCATCCACAGAGGTGTTTAATCCGAAACATCAAGTTACAGCGGATGACAGGATACAACAGATGAATATATTGTGGTATTATGCGGTCAAAAGATGATATTGTCTGTAGCTTACTATGCAGAATACATGTGCCCTGTTACATGAGACCTGTTAGCAGTCTCCATTACACAGGAAGTACAAAACTCAGGAAGAAGGGTGGAGCATTACATAGAAAGGAAGTGTGTCATAAATCAAAGAAACATAGAAATACAAATGCATTAACACAAAATGTCACTAGATGGCAGCATGTGAACTATATACATAACTTCCATAGAAAATGGTTCAGAGAAACAATCTATATAACAATTCTATGCCCCATTGGGGCGGCACAAGACAAGAAGAGAAGAAGACAATGGCTCAGCAGGAGGAATTTCCGCATCAAACACGGTCTGTGTTGATCAGGGAATCAACTTAATTCCTTACCTGCAACCCATGGTTGCAATAAATAAATTTGCTCCATCTATGGCTGGCCTTAGCTTTGTTTATAATGTTCAAGGCACTTCACACTCATCTACATGGCAGTCCCAGTTTGAATGAGTGTTTGGAACATACCTCAGGATGCGAAAAGTTCCGTAATTCATTGCAATCAGGTTGTCTTCAATTTGTTGAATGATTTCTGATGATCTCTTAAGATCATAGGAGTAGTGCATTTATGCTTCTCTAGACCCTCTTCCCCATCTTCATTTGCACTGCACAATCCTTACCCAAGAGCTTTCAGAGATATCCACACATGCAATAACTTCAAAGGGAAGCTTGTCTGTCATCCAATTAATGCACTTATCCTTTAAATGCTCATTGTACATTGCCGATTACATACTGAATAAGGTTAGTTAGTGTTATTAAACTGCTGTAAGGTTCAAGTACAATTCAGATTCACTTTAAACAGGAAGTACACCAAAAACCTATTCTGTTTTTGAGAGTGTGGGGATGAGGCCATAACCCATGAGGGCTTCTCTGCTGTTTGGGATCCCAATGTGGTTCACCCATCCAGGCATAGAGATGGAGGAGACCTGGTTTGACAACATGTAGCTCAGCGGAAAACCCAAACTGTCACTCTGTCTTGTTCAGGAAGGGAGAGGCAGCAAATTATACTTTGGCATCCAGACATTGAGGAAACCCCACTAAGATTACCCCTTGCCCCACTTCAACCAACACAGAAAAATGCTTTATTTAGGCCTGCTGTTGCAATAAAAAAATTACACATTTTCTTTACAGGTGGAGGTTAATGACTGTTCTCAAACGTCGGCTTGGCACAAATTAAATTATTTAAAAAGCTGGTTAAGCTCATTACTTAGTCATCTCTGAGCATATGAAAGTAAAAAGATATTCCAGCATCCCAAGGTGACTTTCATGACGACAGTTGCTGAGTGGTGTAACGCTCGGTATAAATTACTTTCTTCTACAAGATTAGAATTGATGCCGTAATATATAATTATGGGAGTCTCAGCTTGTGTATAGATCATTTTACCAATGTCACATGTAATACTCTTATTCTGATACAAGCATCATTCAGACATCAGCCCTCAATGTACAATAGTGGCTCTAGTGCAAGGCTTTACAATTACAGACCCCCAATGGATTACCCTTAATGTCCCCAAACTCTGTTCACCAGACTGTAGAAATCAAATGATGTCCATAGTCTGGTTTTAATTTATATATTGATAGCAAAAAATATAATCTCTAAACATTATTAGTATTATATCTCATTTATTCAAATGAAAACTGCACATTAATAATACATACACTAGCTACAGTTAAAGCTAACTGCTGTTGTGTATGAGCAATAAAACATTTGTCAGTCCTGCTCCTGACAATGTTATAGGCATATCATCTGACACATCAAATCGCTGTGTCTACTATCATTTTTATGTTCAGAGAATCTTGTTTTATTTTTTTAAATCTGAGATCCTGAGGCCCCATACACACCATAGAATCTATCCGCAGATAAATCCCATCAAATGGGTTTCTGCGGATAGATCCTATGGTGTGTACACGCCAACGGATATTTATCCGCAGATAAATCTCCCCTGGAATGGATTTCCAGCAGATAAATATTTGTCGACATGCACAGAATATCTATCTGCTGGAATCCATTCCAACGGATGGATCCGCTCGTCTGTACAGACTTACCGGATCCATCCGTCCAAAGGGATTCCCCGCACGCGCCGTAATGAATAGACGCATGCGTGGAATTCCTTATATGACAGCGTCGCGCCCGTCGCCGCGTCATAATAGCGGCGACGGCGCGACACGTCATCGGCAGAGGATTTCAGCGCGGATTTCAATGCGATGGTGTGTACACGCCATCGCATTGAAATCCTCTGAAATCTTAGAGAGGATTTATCCGTGGATACGGTCCGCTGAACCGTATCTGCGGATAAATTCTATCGTGTGTATGGGGCCTGAGTCTCACAGATCCTATAATATGGTATGCATACCCCGATTGGGTATGGATTCATTCAGTTCAGAACCCACGCTCCAGGAGATCTTTTGCCCTATTTATTCCATGCCGTGTAGATGCCAATTCTCCATTGGCAATATGAAAAAGCCTCCGACTATTTGCCATGTGCAATAAACATCTGAATGTGTTACTCTATAGCAGTAATGGTGAACCTTGGCACCCCAGATGTTTTGGAACTACATTTCCCATGATGCTCATGCACTCTGCGGTGTAGTTGAGCATCGTGGGAAATGTAGTTCCAAAACATCTGGTGTGCCAAGGTTCGCCTTTACTGCTCTTTAGCAACCAATCCGATTCAAAACTTTAATAAAAGACAACATTTGAAACATTAGCTATGGGATCTAATGGACTGCAGTAAAAGCAACACTAACATTTGTAATTTCACGCAATTCTTTCGATAGAACAGACTTTACATTACTTTTGAATGTACACAATGCTCTGATAAACTGTGAAATCAGGAACCATAGGCTAAATAGTCTTCATAGTCCCAGGCTTTATACCCTAAAAGGGAAGGTCCACCCCTCCAACCTCTATGATGGATTTGAAAGTGGAAACTACATGATCTCGGCTCAATGCACAGTTGAACTATATATATATATATATTTATATATATATATATATATATATATATATATATAAAAATATATCTATATGTTTAATTTTCTAGTACTGTAGTTGAAAGAAAAGAAAGGTGATTATGCTTATTCACTGTCCAATGATCAGGTTGGAGGACAACATAGGAAGCCTGAAACCAAAAGGAAAGCTCAATTTTAATAACATTTAATTACAATATGACTTGTGTCGCAATTGTATATGCTATAGTATTTTTTTTTTTTTGCGATTTTCTTTCCAGGAAAGGGAAGTTACCCTTTGCGTGGTGAAACAATAATGAACTTGTATATGGTTTGGTTAATTCTGCGCTTACCCAGATAACTAAATAATTCGTACCATGCAAACTAGGAAATTATAAATTATATTAAAAGGTAAAGGTATATTAGTGCTGCAATCTCTAGCAATTAAATACGTAATTCATAAACAATATATATATATATATATATATATATATATATATATATATATATATATATATATATATATATATATATATATATATATATATATATATATTGTGAGGGGTTAGCTCGGTAGCGGGGTGTGTGACCCCTTGGATGGGTTCACCACACACTGAATTTATACAGACTGGCAGTCGAAGACGGTTGAAAACAAAGTTTTTGGTTTATTTTTCCATCTTGCTGGAAAACAATTGCAAGCATCCAAACAGCATAAACAAAATCAAACATAAAATAAACCCTAGCCACTCTGGGCGTCTACCTTCCACACAGGAACCTATCTATGGAGTCTGACTCAGCCTAGCGCTGGGCAGACAGTGCTGGTCGTACAGCACAAAACAATAGTCTTTTGATTTTTATCACACAGAAAAATCACTCCTCTCCTCCTCAGAAGACTTTCAGTACGCTGCTCTCCTACTCACAAAGCCTTAGGAATGATGCAGCAATTAGTGGTAACCCTCTGGACTTCTTACAGAGGCCTTAATTGCCTCACTCTGAACAGCTGGAGTCTTCCAACGGCCCTTAGCCTTCCTGGCTACATTTTCCAGCCGATGCCTAATAACAATTGGTGTATTGTCTAAACAAGGCAGAAATGTTCCGTCTGTGACAACACCCACAGATTTACCTGACTTCCTGTCACAATATACACACACACAAAAAAAAAGATACGCAAAAAAAAAGAAATTTAATTTTTGATCAAAACCAACAAGTGAATAGGATGATCAAAATAAATGAATAATTAAAGTGAAAAAAAAAAAACACTGGTTACTAAGAATTAAAGTGCAAAACCTTCACCCTTTTGACAACGTGTACTTACACGAAACCCGTCAGGGAAGACTCCAATGTTGCCATCATTTTATTGAAGTGCGCTATATTCTCATATGACATGTAAGTGCAACTTTTAATTAAACCTAAAACTGATTTTTTGACGGTATTACACTATGGCGTCCCCTCTTTTCTTTTTCTACGTTTCTATGTGAATTTTAAACACGGATGACCATCTCCTGCATTCCCTGAGTGAGAGACCTTCCAGTTCTCCCTAGGTTATCGCTTTAAGATCATTCGCTGACCCCTGCCTGAAGCAACTCCACACCGTGGTTTCCAGTTATACCAAACCTGATTGGCTCTGGAAATATACATTTCACAGAGTCCATACGTTCCGGTAAGCCTGCATTCACACTGGTGATGGGATATTTCTTCTTTTGGAGATTCACATTTATTCACTCATCTTTGGAAGATCTCATCTCTCTCTTCAATTTTGAACATTGCTTCATTTAATTTTTTATTTTGTTTATTTTTGGACATTTTTTATTGATAATTGTGTCCTCATATATATGTGCAGTTCACACTATTGCATACTAGCTACACATGGTTTGGATTTTCACTTTCACACCTGTTTTTGTATCAGAGCGCTACACTTTTGTGTCCACATAAAGTGCAAAACCACTTTGTACCAAAAATTGGTTAATTCATTAATTTTAAGTGATCAAATAGAGAATTTTTTTTTTTTTATAATGACAAGATAAAAAAATTATCAAGTGCATAAAAAACTCATATAAATGCTAAATTGAAGTTCAGAAGTGCAGTAATACACTCTACTCAAAAATTCAATTGACCGATTGAATTTTTAATGACGTCCCAATAAAGTTTTAAACCATATAATATAGGTGATAAAGCAAAAAAAAATGATATGGGCATAAAAAATAAATAATGAACTATAAGGAAATAAGGAAACATTTAGACAACCTACCAGCATCTGTCTATAACTGAAATAATAACTGCGTTAGTGTCCACAATTTTTGCAAATAACAGCATTCTAAGCAAGCTTAATATTCATGTAGCCAGCTGTTTAAGAGGCTGTGTAAGCAATGTCTCCATCAAACTGCACTAATTGCAGGCGATCAGAGCCTCCCGCTGCTACAATCAGTATCCCTGCAATGTGCTTTAAGCATTTGGCTGTTTAGCCCAGCACAGTGCAAAGCTTTTGAACAGGAGATGTTCCTTCAGAGTTGCTTTTGCATCCAAGCGGATGTGGATTCTGAAGGACCACTGTCTATAAGGTTTAATAAACCCAATAAGCAGCAGGTGGAGGATCCTTTCCAGAAGCGCAGAGCATACCCTGATGTAAAGCGTCTTAAACATCCGTCAACATGAACCCTTACTGTTGATGAAGTCAATTCTCCCCACATCTCAGCGGGAAAGAGCAGACTAACTACTACATTGTCAATCATTGAGCAAAGACTGAGTCAATCTGCACCGTGTTTGTGTGATGGGAATGACGTTTATAAAGGGATAAAATCTACTTCTTGTGAGACGAGATTAATTCCCCAGATCTCTGCAGTACACCTGAAACGCGCCAGGTAATGTTTACTCATTGACATTACATAACTGCCAGCTTGTTACTGGATGGAGTTAGGTTTGAAGATCTTGCATCTGTGACAAGATCTTTTCGCTGACTGCAGAGGAGCAATCCTGGGAAAAGAGACATTTCAAGTACCAGGAAATTACAACGCCGATAAATGAGATACGTTGTGTCAAACAGAATTTCACTTGATTTCGTTTAATGAGAGTTGAACAAGAAAGGGCAGCAGGAGCATGACACGTTGCTCTGAAGCACGGATTGAAGTGATAGAGAATCTCTCTAGCAATGGGTCAGACAATTTAACAAAAAACTATAAAAGCCACTTATAATACAAGAGCCAAAATTTCAGTTCAGGTTTCCAACTGATAGATTCAACCTGGTCTTTAAAGTGATTTTAAAGGCTCGTAAAATAAAAATAACAAACATGTAATGGGCCGTACAGACGACCGAACATGTCTGCTGAAACTGGTCCGCGGACCAGTTTCAGCAGACATGTTTGGTCGTGTGTAGGCCTGAGCGTGCAGGATTCCAGCAAACATTTGCCCGCCGGGCCTTTTCCCAGCGGGCAAATATTTCTGGACTTGTTTTAAAACAGTCCACTGGAATCCTGCCCGCTCGGACATGTTCGGTCGTCTGTACAGACCTACCGTACATGTCCGAGCGCCCGCCATCCCTCGCATGCGTCGAATGACTTTGATGCATGCGTGGAAGCATTTAACTGGCAGGCCCGCCCACGTCGCCGCGGCGACGGCGCGGACACGCCCCGCGTATTGTTTACGCGCGGATTTCTGTACGATGGTTAGTACAGCCATCGTACAGAAATCCCCGGGCAGACATGTACGGTGAAAACGGTCCGTGGGACCGGTTTCATCGTACATGTTTGCCCGTGTGTACGCGGCCTTATACTTAAAGGGTCGCTAAAGGATTTTTTTTTTTAGCTAAATAGCTTCCTTTACTTTACTGCAGTCCTGGGTTCATGTCCTCATTGTTTGTTTTTGCTTTGATGTTGCTGTAATTCCTCTCTGTTCTGAACACTTCCTGGTTGTCTGTTTCCTGATCACCACAGTACTGGGAGATTTCTCACTGTGGTGACTAATCAAGGAGGTGTGATTACTGTGTGTCTATAACCCCTCAGCACCAATCCAGTTTCGTTTTGCAAAACCTTCAGTGCCCTCTATTGGCTCTCTGGCTCTGTACATCAGAGAACCAGGAAACAACAGCAAAAACGAAACTAAACTGTAGGTACATTATATTATTGTTTTTTATCTATTTTTAATCATTTTAAAAGGAATCAGTTAACTATTATGTCTCTATACCCTGTAAACAGTCATTTCAGCAAAACATTTTTTTTCCTTTAGTGACCCTTTAACTCCTCTCTGCAGTTGGTTTTGCACAAAACAGCCCTGATCCTCCTCTTCTCAGGTCCCTCTTTGCTGCTCCTGTCCCCTCCCTCCTTTGAGAGCCCCTCAGCCAGCAGCTTGCTACAGGTGGCACACAAGTTGAGTCAGAGCTCCGTGTATCCATTCGGACACGGAGCCCCGACCTGATTGGCTGACTAACTTTGATGCATACCATCAGAGTCCCCAGAGAGCCCCTGCCTTGCATCAGGATCCCCAGAGAGCCCTTGCCTAGCATCAGGGTCCCCAGAGAGCCCCCGCCTTGCATTAGTGTCCCCAGAGAGCCCCCCACCTTGCATCAGGGTCCCCAGAGAGCCCCCCGCCTTGCATTAGGGCCCCCAGAGAGCCCCCACCTTGCATCAGGGTCCCCAGAGAGCCCCCGCCTTGCATCAGGGTCCCCAGAGAGCCCCCGCCTTGCCTCAGGATCCCCAGAGAGCCCCTGCCTAACACTTTGATGCATCAAGATAAAAAACCTTCTGCCTTTACAACTCCTTTAATACTGTCTGGGGCTCCAGAAAGAAAATCATCCCTACTCGGGCATGTACTGGCTATTGGGACTCCCGGGACTTTCGCAGTGGGCCGGTTTCAGCGACATCGCTGGGCCCATAGCCCCGAGTCCCATGGGTCCACAACCACAGGGCTGTGGCCCACTACCGGGCCATGGCCTCTCTGCAGCCATGTGGCGGGCATCATGGGAGAGCCAGAGAGCGGGGTGGGCAAGAGAGCAGAGAGATGAGATCATCTCTCATCGCCCACCCTGCATCACCGCTGTTCCGCCCTCACTGTGCAGCCACGGGCAACAGAGAGATTACATCATCTATCACTGCCCCTCCTCTCTCGGGTGACCCTGATGTAAGGAGCAGCACTCTGGAGACCCTGAAGCAAGTGGAGGGGCTCTCTTTAGGGCCATGATGTAAGTGGGGGGGCTCTCTGGAGACCCTGATGTAAGTGGGGGGCTCTCTAGGGACCCTGGTGTAAGTGGGGGCTCTCTGGGGACCATGATGGAAGGCTGAGGCTCTCTGGGGACTCTAATGTTAGGTGGGGCTCTTTGGGGACCCTGATGCAAAGTGGGGGCTCTCTGGGGACCCTGATGCAAGGCGGGGCTCTCTGGGGACACTGATGCAAGGCGGGGGGATCTCTGGGGACCCTGATGCACGGCAGGGGCTCTCTGGGGACTCTGATGCAAGGCAGGGGCTCTCTGGGACCCTAATCTAAGGAGGAGGCTTTTTTTGCGCAATTGCGTATAGTTTATATATGGTTTTTGTGCGTGTTTGCAAAATTAAAGTGGGCCGGTCTGGATGATGTCCAGGGCCACATTTTTGTCCCAGTCCTGCCCTGTCTCACCCCTCCATAGCTGTGATGTGTCAAGCTTGGATATACACCCGAACTATATTTGTCACAGATTAAAATTAAGTGAGCATGCACAGCGCTCTACCCACAATTTATAAACTCCAGTACTACTATAATGTGATTCTAATAAAAAAACATAACACAAAAAATAATGTTAAGTATTGGTGTAAATCTAATAAATGTCCAAATAAAGTGTCCAAATATTGTATACGTAGTATTTTGTTATCGACAAAGGATCTGTGATCTCCCTTAGCTGCATGCTGTAATGATGTTCTTCAAACCAACAACTCCACCAATGCGATCAATTCCCCAGATGGAACTGACCCCTAAATCAACAGAAGGTCAGTAGCATCTTAGGCAGGAAAATCTCCATCATCAATCCTCTTCTTTATTCAAACACAATTGCAGATCTCTCAATTGGCAGGTGCAGACTGACATGGACCTCTCATATTTCTTCTTAAAAACAAAAACGCCCATAACGTGATATTGCAAAAATGGTTTATTAACCATTTCAGTCCCATGTGGCATTTTAAGAAGGCACCTGGACTCCAGCATTGGAACCATGGGATGTCAATGACAGCTAGACTCCAGCACTAAGTCTAGGAGCTGAAACTATCAATTTATACAGCTTAATTCATAGATGTATGCTGTAGAAGGGTATGTAAGCACCATGCTTCCACGCTGGGATTTCATATAAGTGAATATGATACAATCCTAATAATTTTCAGCGATTCTGTTTCTAGCTATCAATTTATTTAAAAAAAAGGCAGACTATTGACATCATTGATGTGGGACCAGTGGAGGGCAGACATTCGGACCCTGGATAGGGAGTCCTTGGAGGAAAGTTTTGAGGATAACTCAAACTAAATTTTACACCTCAGAGGCTGCAAATAATCTACCTGTAGAGGTCCCCTGTTTGTACTCATCACTCTTCTATTGTTACATTTATTCTGTGACATTAAATTGTCTTCCACAACCTCACCTTAGTAGCAGTTTTTACTGTTCCACACCCAGTTTTACACCTAAAAACACAGCTTGTTTCTGTTCCAGTTAATGTCTGTGTTTCAACCTACATTTGAAATATGATGATCATTAGCACCTGTTTTGTATAATTTGTTATGCCCTGTACACACGATAGGTTATCCGATGAAGCTGACTGATGATCAGTCGTGCCTACACACCATCAGTTAAAAAAACGATCGTGTCAGAATGCGGTGTTCAATGCTTCCAAGCATGAGTCGACTTGTTTCTGAGCATGCATTTTTTTTAACCGATGGACGTACCCACAGACGATCAATTTTTTTTTAGCAGGGGTGTGTGACCTCCTGAGTGAGTTCACTACACACTGAATTATACAGAGAGGCAGCCGTGGGTGGTTGAAAAAACAAGGGTTATGGTTTATTCTTCCATATTGCTGGAAACAAGTGCATGCATCCAAACAGCATAAACAAAACAAAACATAAAATAAACCCTGGCCACTTGGGCCGTCTACCTTCACAACACAGGAACCTACCTATGGAGTCTGGCACAGTCTACTGCTGGGCAGACACTGTTGGTCTTCCAGCAGAAAACAATAGTATTTTTGATTTTTCTTATCACACAGCAAAAATATCAACAACCACTTCACCTTCAGACGTCTTCCTCAGCTCACTGCTCTCCTTAACTCAACAAGCCTCAGGATGCAGCATTAAGTAGTCATCCTCTGGACAACTTATAGAGGCCTTAATTTTCTCATTCTGAACAGCTGAAGCTATCCAACGTCCTTAAACCTTTCTGGCTACCTCTGCAGCCGACACCTGATAGTAGTTGGTGAATTTTCTAAACAAAGCAGAAATGTATCTCCCGTCTGTGACAACACCCCCAGATTTACCTGACTTCCTGTCACAATATGTATATATATATATATATATATATATATATATATATATATATACACACACAGCACTGAGCAAAAGTGAGTACACCCCTCATGTTTTTATAAATATTTTTTCATGTGACAACACTGAAGAAGTTACACTTTGCTACAATGTAAAGTAGTGAGTGTACAGCTTGTATAACAGTGTAAATTTGCTGTCCTCTCAAAATAAATCTAACACACAGCCATTAATGTCTAAACTGCTGGCAACAAAAGAGTACACCCCCAAGTGAAAATGTCCAAATTGGGCCCAATTACCCATTTTCCCTGCTCAGTATCATGTGACTCGTTGGTGTTACGAGGTCTCAGGTGTGAATTGGGAGCAGGTGTGTTAAATTTGGTGTTATCGCTCACACTCTTTCATACTGGTCACTGGAAGTTCAACATGGCACCTCATGGTAAGGAGCTCTGAGGATCTGGAAAAAAAAATGTTGCTCTACATAAGGATGGCCTAAGCTATAAGACTATACAACTGAGCTGCAGCATGGTGGCCAAGACTATACAGCGGTTTAACAGGACAGGTTCCACTCAGAACAGGCCTCGTCATGGTCGACCATAGTGGTTGAGTGCACGTGCTCAGCGTCATATCCAGAGGTTGTCTTTGGGGAAATAGACGTATGAGTGCTGCCAGCATTGCTGCAGAGGTTGAAGGGGTGGGAGGTCAGCTTGTCAATGCTCAGACCATACACCACACACTGCATAAAATTGGTCCCAGAAGGAAGCCTCTTCTAAAGATGATGCACAAGAAACCATGCAAACAGTTAGACTAAGGACATGAATTAGTGGAACCATGTCCTGTGGTCCGATGAGACCAAGATAAACTTATTTGGTTCAGATGCTGTCATGCTTGTGTGATGGCAACCAGGTGAGGAGGACAAATACAATTTTGTCTTGCCTACAGGCAAGCATGGTGGTGGGAGTGTCATGGTCTGGGGCTGCATAAGTGCATCGGCACTGGGGAGCTACAGTTCATTGAGGGAACCATGAATGCCAACATGTACATACTGAAGCAGAGCATGATCCCCTCCCTTCAGAGACTGGGCCACAGGGCAGTATGCCAACATGAAAACGATCCCAAACACAGCTCCAAGACGACCACTGCCTTGCTAAAGAAGCTGAGGGTAAAGGTCTCTAACATCCACCAACTCCGTGATGTCATCATGGAGGAGTGGAAAAGGACTCCAGTGACAACCTGTGAAGCTCTGGTGAACTCCATGCCCAAGATGGTTAAGTGAGTGCTGGAAAATAATGGTGGTCACACAAAATATTGACACTTTGGGCCCAATTTGGACCTTTTCACTTAGGGGTGTACTCACTTTTGTTGCCAGCTGTTTAGACATTAATGGCTGTGTTGAGTTATTATGAGGGAACAGTAAATTTACACTGTTATACAAACTGTATACTCACTACTTTACATTGTAGCAAAGTGCCAATTCTTTAGTGTTTTCACAAGAAAAGTTAGAATAATATATTTACAAAAATGTGAGGGTGCACTCACTTTTGTGAGATACTGTTTTTTTTTTAAATGTATTCCCAGAATTAACATTGGCTCAGGCTCAAAATTTCTTCTAGCTTACAGAAATCAAAACCTAATTTATATAAAAAAAAAAACAAGTAAATAAAGTCTAGCCATAACTAAGCAATGCAGTTTACAGACATTGATAAATGTACTGTATGGAAATGCTAAGTCCGGACGGTGCCAAACGGATGTCTACCAAAATGCATAACGTGCTTTTCAAATGTCAATACTACAAATTTAAACCTGTCATAGTTCCCTCTCATCACTCATAACAGCATTAATGAAGACAATTAAGCACTGCATGTCTTAATTAAAAATATGCTTAAGCACTGGCAACTCATTAGCTTTTAATTGAAATAAAGCCGTTTGCCAACCTCCCCATCTGCAAGTCAGACAAGCAACAGACTACCTAAATTTTTGATAAGAAGTCTTCATCAAAGTGAAGCAATAATGAACTTCTTTCAAACATTAAAAATATTTCCGTATTCATCTCTGAGGAGTTCTTATGCTAAACAAGTCAGCGCACCGCCTGTTGGAAGTTTGGAGTTACTCACATGCAGGCCAGTCATTGGACCTGCATGTGAGTAACATAAGACTTGTCGTTCTTATTGTTTAAATTACACCTGTTACTTAATTATTCTAAATTGGCTACAGCAGTGATGGTGAACCCATGGCACGCGTGCCAAAGCTGGCACGCAGAGCCCTCTCTATTGGCACACGAAGATGAAGAGTCGGCCATCCTGTACAAGGTGCATCTCGTCCACAGCTGCCCCATAGAACTACATTTCCCACAGGGCTCTAGGGCCAGGGGCGATGTGTCGGGGTTGTGGACAAGACGAAGCGGTGCTGCCGGGTCGGATGCTGCATCTCTTGCAGGCTGTCTCGCACAGCAGAGGGGCTGGGGACTGAAGACATCTCCCCCTCCTCGGCTGTGTATATCTACACAGCCCGCAGTAAGAATACCCATGCCGCTTCGAGGTCTGTACTACGTTTATTTTATTGTAGATGGATACAGGAGGGGGACAGAGTGACCAGGAGGGGGGTCTGTACCAAGTGGGGAGGGAGGTCTGTAGTGACTTATACATCAACTGTGTTTCTAGATATACAGCGGCTGTGTCTCCAGCATAAGAAAAATGGTCTCCAGAATAGCAGACTTTGGTCACACGGGGAGGTTTTGTGTTGCAGTTTGGGCACTCGGGTTCAAAAAGTTTTGCCATCAGTGGGCTACAGCAATAAATTGTTCTCAGAAGCCCCATATTCCAAGGTATTTTAACATTTAAATTCCAAAACCTGCCTGCTGACCAGCCATGTATAGCTAAGCTTCCTTTCCTATTGACTATTCAAGTGTTACTAAACCCATGACCCTGCATTCACTATATCTCGTCTCCCACAGTACACAGAACATGGAAATGCAATTATTTTTGTAAATATAAATGGCTAAATACCCTTTCTCATTAGCAGTATATAGCAGTCATGACTTATGATCAGTGTCTGGTTAAAGCTTGTTGGAGGAGTTTCAATTCTCCTTTGACGGTCCTATTAGGCTGCATGACTCCTGACCCTCTGTCTCTCTATTTTTGTTTATAGCGCAAGACATAAAAACTGCAGAGGTGATCAAATACCACCAAAAGAAATCTCTATTTGTGGGAAAAAAAGGACGCCAATTTTGTTTGGGAGCCACGTCGCACGACCGCGCGACTGTCAGTTAAAGCGACGCAGTGCCGAATCTCAAAAAGGGGCCTGGTCCTTTACCTGCATTTTGGTCCGTGTCTTAAGTGGTTAATGAATAATACACAAAATGTTATTTAACGAATAATGCAAAAAAAATATGAACAAAAGAAGTACAATAAGCACAGACTCTAATAGCAGCAGACATTAATTAGTAGTTATACCACAAAGTTGAAAAAATAAATCCAACTAAGTATCCATATACAGTGTTAGAATTAAATAGAGCAGAATTGAATTAGATTGTATGAACATTCACACTGAGCCCAATTGTGGCCAAACCAGTCAAAAATAAGAATAAGTCAAAAAGATAAAGGACAAAAGAAAAAAAATAAGAATAGGTAAAGTTTCAGTAGGGTACCATTATCACATAAGACGTTAACAAAAGAACAAAAGAACAAAGGAACTCCTTACAAGAAAAGTCACCAACATTTCAAACTGAGAGGACTGAACAACAACAAAAAAACATGCTGCAAAAATTATTTAAGACCATAGGATGTATTAACCAAGCCCTCCATTTGTTGGCTTTGTCATGGGTTTATTCCTTAGAAGCTAAAAAATGTTCATAATAACATTGGTTATTTAACCATCATACCATTTCACAGAGATTAGGGGTATCTGAACTTTTCTATTTGCTAGTATTGGCATGAAAAAAAACGACGTTTTTAAAAACGTCATTTAAAATCACCGTGTGTGGGCTTCACATCGTTTTTCGGCTTCTGAAAAACGACAAAAAAAAAAATTCGAACATGCTGCATTTTTTAATGTCGTTATTTAAAATGTCGTTTTTCGGGTTGTAAAAAATTATCGTGTGTGGGCTAAAACAAGGTTTTAAACCCGCGCATGCTCAGAAGCGAGTTATGAGACGGGAGCCAATAGGTGTGCCAAGCTTGTAGCATCATACTCAAAAAGACTTGAGGCTGTAGTTGGTGCCAAAGGTGCTTCAACAAAGTATTGAGCAAAGGCTGTGAACACTTATGTATATGGGATGTTTTTAATTTTTTTTTCTTAATTTGCAAAGATTTCAAACAAACTTCTTTCATGTTGTCATTATGGGGTATTTTTTGTAGCATTTTGAGAAAAATAATGAATTTAATCCATGACAAGACCTTCACATAGAAGACCTATATCATTTTACTAATATATGCATTACATACTCAAGCACATGTTTTAATACTGACCCAGAACAAGTATGCAGATCAGGACTGAACTTTTTTTAAACTTTTTTCTGATCTGTATATTTGTTCTATTTCAGTAACTTAGAATGTAGACATTGAAGCCGATATCATGACCACCAGAAAATTAACATTTTTAGGAGGAGGTCAGAAATGACAGCCACCATATCAATTATTGGTGGTCATCGGCACTTTAGGACCTTCCAAAACAATACCACAATCATTGGTTGTCAGTGGCAATTTAGACCTGACCCCCCGCCTTCACCTTCAATATGTCGTGATCCTCCTTCCTAACCGTGTTTACACTTGCAATGGCTATGATTGGTTTACAGCAATCACAAGGTACAGTGCAACTCTAAATTTGCTCTGTACATTGTGTTCCGAGTTGTCCAATGATAGCTTAATCACAGTCATTAACCAGTTGGTAACCGCCCTATAGCCAAAATACGGCTACAGAGCGGTTCCTGTACTCTAGGAGGGCGTCAATGTACGTCCTCCCAGAGACTGCGTTGTGCGCGCCCGAGCGGGCGCGCACACGCGTTTGCCGGTGCTCGCCGGGTCTACGGGACCCGCAGCAACAGCACTCGCGGTAAGGAGCCAATGGAAGCGGCTCCTTACCACGTGATCGCGCCGTCCAATGACGGCGCGATCACTTGTAAACAAACCGGCGTCATGTAATGACGCCGGTTCCTCCCTCTCCTCTCTGTACCGTTCGGTACAGTGTGAGAGGAGAGGGAGGGGGGGGGGATCGGGCGGCAGCAGCAGCCGCCGCACTGTGGGCTGGATCTGTGACAATTGCAGTCACAGATCCAGCCATCCCTGCGCAATACTCTGCAAAATAAAAATAATGATGAGTGCAATACTCTGCAATACCCCACCCCATACTCTGCAATACCCCACCCCATACTCTGCAATACCCACCCTGGGGGGGTGGGTATTGCAGAGTATGGGGTGGGGTATTGCAGAGTATGGGGTGGGGTATTGCAGAGTATGGGGTGGGGTATTGCAGAGTATTGCACTCATCATTTTTTTTATTTTACTCTGCAATACCCACCCCCCCATACTCTGCAATACCCACCCACCCATACTCTGCAATACCCACCCCCCCATACTCTGCAATACCCACCCATACTCTGCAATACCCCCCCCCATACTCTGCAATACCCCCCCCATACTCTGCAATACCCCCCCCCATACTCTGCAATACCCCCCCCCATACTCTGCAATACCCCCCCCATACTCTGCAATACCCCCCCATACTCTGCAATACCCCCCCCCATACTCTGCAATACCCCCCCCCATACTCTGCAATACCCCCCCATACTCTGCAATACCCTCAATACTCCAATACCTTGCAATACGTCGCCTATGGGGATTTTTAAGTAGCAACGTTTGGCGCAATTTCACGAGCGTGTGCAATTTTGAAGGGTGACATGTTGGGTATCTATTTACTCGGCGTAACTTCATCTTTCATATTATGCAAAAACATTGGGCTAACTTTACTGTTTTTTTTTTTTTTTAAGCACAAAACTGTTTTTTTTTTAAAAACACGCGTTCAAAAAATTGCTGCGAAAATACCGTGCAAGATAAAAAGTTGCAACAACCGCCATTGTATTCTCTAGGGTCTTTGAAAAAAAAGCATATATAATGTTTTGGGTTTCTATGTAATTTTTTTAGCAAATAAATGATGATTTTTACATGTAGGAGAGAAATGTCAGAATTGGCCTGGGTGCTCCAGAACGCCTGATGGTGCTCCCTGCATGTTGGGCCTCTCTATGTGGCCACGCTGTGTAAAAGTCTCACACATGTGGTATCGCCATACTCGGGAGGAATAGCAGAATGTGTTTTGGGGTGTAATTTGTAGTATGCATATGCTGTGTGTGAGAAATAACCTGCTAATATGACAGAAACTAGATTTTTTTTTTTTTTTTTACAGAATTTTCAGTCTTTTTTCTTTTATAGCGCAAAAAATAAAAACCGCAGAGGTGATCAAATACCACCAAAAGAAAGCTCTATTTGTGGGAAAAAAAGGACAAAAATTTCAGATGGGTACAATGTTGTATGACTGAGTAATTGTCATTCAAATTGTGAGAGCACCGAAAGCTGAAAATTGGTCTGGTGATTAAGGGGGTTTTCGTGCCCAGTGGTCAAGTGGTTAATGAGCACACTGGTAACCTACTTGTGTTTAACTGCAGTGTCACCCATCTCCCTGCCATTTATTTTACAAAACAGCGCTATTGAGGTGGTTAGCACCCCATTGTTAGTCATGTGCCCGCACATGTTATGATTTATGACAACATTTTCTTAAAAATTCCTTCAAATTGTTATTTTTTTCACTAAAAGGCTGCATTCTGTCTTCTCTCTCCTGTGTTTTGTGCTAGAAAAACTGAGTAACATCGGTATCCTTTACCATAAGTGTCCTCACACAGACTTGTATTGCAGGGAAGGGGAAGGAGTGTGTCTGAACAGGATCTTATGCTGTAGCCCACAGGTGTCAAACTGGCGGCCATCCAGCTGTCGCAGAACTACAAGTCCCATGATGCATTGCAAGGATGACATGTACAAGCACAACTCCCACAGGGAGAGGCATGATGGGATTTGTAGTTCTGCAACAGCTGGAGGGCCGCCAGTTTGACACCCCTGCCTGTAGCCCATTGGACTGCAATCTCATATAACAAATCCTACACAACTGCTTTATCAGGAAAGTGGAGTTAAAGGATTAGTTGACCTTTCAGAAAGAAATGAAAAGGTGACCACCATGCACCCTCCCCACCCCCATTCCCCACTTACGTACTTCTGTGGGTGATGAGCTGCCAGTGTCCACGCAGCCAGTGCAGCAGTTCAATGATTTTAAATCCCTGCTCTTCCCCCTTATACAACACCTTTGGGAAGGATCAGGGAGTTGCTTTGTGCTGGTGCTGATCAATCAGGATTGCTCTGATCCATCTAAGAAGTGCTGAACAGAAGAGAGGGTGAAGAACAAGGATTTAAAATCCCCGGCCTGCTGCACCAGCTACATGGGCACTGCCAGCTCATCACCCATGAAGGTAAGTATGTACAGTGGGAACCAGGGGGTGGGGAGGGTGTAGGGTGTTAGTTCACCTTTCATTTTTTCTGTAAAGTTAAAGTTGGAACTTCCACTTTTTGGAATCCCCCCCCCCCTCCAGTGTCACATTTGGCACCTATCAGGGGGGAGGAGAGAGCAGATACCTGTGTAATACAGGTAATTGCTCCCACTTCCTGGCATAGATCACTGTTGTGATCGCGGTGACCTACGCCACTTCCTGCGCCTACACTGTCCTCCCCCGCTGTCTTCTGGGAGACACACAGGTCCCAAAAGACAGCATGCGCAGTAGGGAACCAGGAAGTGTAGCCGCAAGGCTCCTGATTCCCTCACCGAGGATGGCAGCGGGGGCAGCCGAGAGCTTCGGCTGCTGACATCGCGGGTGCCCTGGACAGGTAAGTGTCCATATATTTAAAGTCAGCAGCTGCAGTATTTGTATCCGCTGGCTTTTAATTTTTTTTTTTTAGGTGGACCTCCGCTTTAAAGTAACACTTTAAAGCTATGGAAATGGATGTTGATGGCACAGTCTATGTGACTGGATACCACGTGACTTCTCCTGGGCCCTCAAGTTGGGTTTAAAGTGGAGTTTCATCCAAAAAAAATGTTTTCATTATTGTGCTCAGACCTAAAAAAGAGAAAAAAAAATGTTTTACTCATCTGGAAATGCCTGTTGCTATGCAGTCCCACGAAATCTGACTTTGGATCGACCTAGAATTCTGACATCATCTCCCTCTAATGCTCCTGGGAAATGTGCGTCATCATTTCCCAGGATGCAGTGCGCTGTCCAATTATCACTCCCCATCCAAGACTTCCAGGAAGTAAGTGCTTGTGAGCTTCACAATGCCCACAAGCAAAATGACAACAGTGTGGACATAGTTTTATAAACTATCTTTTTTGAATAACTATGCGGAGCGGCAGCGGATTGTAAAATAGTAAGTGACCGGATTTATATTATAAAAACGCATGATAAAAGGACATACATTTAAAAAATGCTAATTGTGATTGGAACCCCCGCTTTAAGTTCTCTAATAAATCAGTAGGAAGAAAAAAACAAAAAACATTGTTCTTTGTAGCTTCCAGAACATCTGCGGGGGCTTCTTTTCTAGTGGCGGTACATATAGCGACATCTGTGTGGTCTACTTTAAAAATAAGAACATTGGGCCAAATCCTCAAAAGAGATACGCCGGCGTAACTGCTGTTACTCCGTCGTATCCCTGGTCCTAACTAGGGAACTGATCCACAGAATCAGTTTCCCATAGTTAGGACGAAGATCCGACATGTGTAATTGAATTACACTGTCGGATCTTAGTACCGCATCCGCCGCTGGACGCATTTTGAGTCGAAATGCCGCCTCGGGTATGCAAATTAGGACTTACGGAGATCCACAAAGCTTTTCAGCTTCGTTTTTTCTCCGTAAGTTTTATTTTGCCAACGCAAAATTAGGGCTGCTTTTACAAGGTGTAAACTGTTTACACCTTGTAAAAACAGACCTTTCTTGCTCGCGACGCGATTTTTTTTAAATTTCAAATTTTTTTTTTGGCGCCGTATCTTTTTTTTTTACCCGACGCAACTTTATTGTCCCGTCGCAATCCACAAAGCCCGACGTAACGTAATTTCACGCTATGCACGTCGGGAAAATGACGTCACGAGCATGCGCAGTACGGCCGGCGCGGGAGCGCGCCTCATTTCAATGGTAATCGCCCCCTGGAGAAGAGGAACGCCTTGCGCCGGCCAGATTTAAGTTACACCGCTCAAAATTTCTAGGTAAGTGCTTTGTGGATCGGGCACTTAGTTAGAGATTTTGCGGCGGTGTAACTTAAATGGAAAAAGTTAGGTTGCGCCAGGTTTTTGAGGATTAGGCCCATTGTTCTGAAAAAAATGAATATATTTAAAAACCTTGAAGAGCAGAAATATCAAACACAGGAGAGTTGGACACATTTATTAACTGATCTGGAAATTAGAAAAATAATGTCAGGTATTTATTTCCAGTATAGAAGAAAGGAAGAAGTAAAATCTGCAAAGTAAGATGACATGTATTAAACATTTTCAAGGAGTAGCAGATGTTTTCCAGGAGATAAGGATATTTGCAAAACATATTCTGTTTATCAAGCTCTTGATTTGCATGAAAGTGTTTACTAGGTTTAATGAATATATCCAATTTTAGTGTATGAAGGAGGAGACATGTTGAGGCAAAATGTTATTCTAGAAACTGTGTAATAAAGAGGGTGAAACAGCAAATGAATACAACCATCGCAAATCACACATCAGGACATCCATGTCCGCTCATTCAGATTTCTGCAGGTTTTCCACTTTTACTGAAAAAAAATCCATAAATCTATACGTAGTTTGTATAACTTTTGCGCAAACCAATTAATATACGCTTATTGGGATTTTTTTTTACCAAAAATATACAGAAGAATACATATTGGCCTACATTGATGAAGATTTTTTTATATATATATATATATATATATATATATATATATATATATATATATATATATTTTTTTTTTTAATTTGCATTATCGTATAAAGTGAAAAATATTTATATTTTTTATATTTTCAAAATGTTAGTTGCACGCCCCTGAGCAATGGTCAATTAAAGAAATTAGCAAAAATTGGCCTGGTCATTAAGGGGATAAAACCTTCTCGGGCTGAAGTGGTTAAAGTGATATTAAAGGCATTTAAAAAGAAAAAAAAAAACAACATACATGTTATACTTACCAGACCTGTGCAGTGGCTTTGCACAGAGCAGCCACAATTCTCTTCATAGGTCCCCCGCCAGTGCTTCTGACCCCTCCTTCCTGCCGAGTGCCCCCAGAGCAAGCAGCTTGCAATGGGGGCACCCAAACAGGCTTGCTCCTGAACCATGCTCTGTATGTCCATTCACACACAAGGCTGTGGCTGGGCCCTGCCCCTTCTCATTGGCTCACTGGCTGTGATTGACAACAGCAGGAGCCAATGGCTCTTGCTATTGTCTCAGCTAATTACGAGGGAGAGAGCTCTCGTGCACATCACTGGATGGGAATTGGGCTCAGGTATGTATTAGTGGAGCTGCTGCACAGCAAAGGATTTTTAACTTCATGCATATAATCAGGCCAGGACTGGCCATAGGGCATACCGGGCATATGCCCGGTGGGCCGCTACACTACAGTAAAACCAAATGTCAGCAGTCCTTTTCCTCTCATCCTGAATGATCAAAAGCTTTGTGGCTTGCTACCGTGTTTCCCCGAAAATAAGCCCGGGTCTTATATTAATTTTGGCAACAAAAGACACAGTAGGGCTTATTTTTCGGGTAGGTCTTACCATGTAATGTGCTGTCTTCTCTTCCCCTATCTCGACCTGCCTGTTAGGAATCCCCAGTGTGAACTTAGTTAAAATGCTTGTAAAATCTTGTAATCCACTCTATTACTGTAGTATACAATGTACAATGTGTGTATTTCTGTAATATAATTGTGCCAAATACCTTCATTATAGCACTGCTCTGCGCTTTTGTGACCTGCCGGAGCTCTCTTCCCTGCATTTATGTTACAGAAACACACACATTGTACATTGTGTACTACTGTAATAGAGTGGGTTATAGCATTTTAAACTAGGGCTTATTTTCGGGGTAGGGCTTATATTGCAGTCCTCCTGGAAAATTATGTTAGGTCTTATTTTAGGGGTAGGTTTTATTTTCAGGGAAACAGGGTACATTGGTTAGACACAACCATGATCAATGTCAGCATGGTGATCATGCAAAGCTCGGGTTCTTGCAGGCCACTGTCACCAGGATAGTAGGGCACATTCATTTGACTATGAAGCTCATAATCAGCTGTGGGACAAAAGCAACCTTTAAATCACTTGTTGGAATGATAAAGAATGATCTGGATCATATAGCCCAAAAACAATCCTTTCTGGCTATATGACTATCCGAGAATGAAGATGCAACCATTTGCATTCTCTTCCCTTGTCCTTGGAAGGACTGATTAATAGAGGACTTAATGTCTACCATTGTCAACACAGAGATCAGGCCGGATGGGCTATTACTATCTCAATAACAATACAAGCTCATAAAAGAATAATTAACCTGAAAACTGGAAGGGACAATTAATTAACCTTCTACTTAAACAATTACTGGCAAATAAGTCAATGTAGATAACAGCTATGGGTGAAGGGGGGGGCAGTCTTTATGTCACATCACTTAGTGCACAGACTACAAGAAATACTTAGTAGAATAAATTGAACATGTTCATTTGGGTGTACATAATAACATAATGGAAAATGGAAATGAATGCAATAACCACTGCAAAGAGATTAGTAGGATGACTATGACTGTCCTGTGATTGGTTGCTTTGGGTGTATGCATATCATTGCTTTCTGCACTGTAGTATTAATGCTGAAAGTATAACTAAACGCAAAAAAAAAAATAGTTTTCGTTTTGCAGAGTAGAAAGGGATTGGAACGCCTATTGGGCTTTTGCCGCCTGTGCCCCTATAGGGAGATCCCCCCTCTCTATTTGTCCTGATTACCATTATCATTGAAAGTGGAAGTATAAGAAAATCCCAAATTTTGGATTGTCCCCAGAAAAGTAAAGAGGAAAAATGTTCCAATAGGGACACAAGTTATGGTGATGAGGGGGTCCCCAAGATTTCCGCTAATTTGCAGGGACTTCATATCACTTCATGTTTGGCTATGAGACTTACAGGGGTTATAACCCTCTCTTACGCTATCCAAAATGAAAAAAAGTTTTGCCTATAGTTCTACTTTAAAGAGGAACTGCAGTCTGCTCACATAGTTTGTAATAAAAACATCTTTGCCATTCTAAAGCTTCCCTCCAACCACTTTGCATATTATTTTATATATACTGTGATTCTGTACTTGCCAAATATGCTGCAAAAAATCTCCCTCCACTAAGTCTGGCTGCATCCATTTTAATTGTGGGCAGCTGAAGCTGCTGTCTGTTCACTTTCTGGATTTACACAGACACACAGAGGCACACCTCCAGCTCTGCAGCTCTTATTGGCCCTCTTATGACTTATCTCCCCTCCCTTCCTGGAAAAAGAGTGAGAGAGAGAGAGAGAGAGAGAGAGAGAGAGAGAGGGAGAGAGCTGTGCATGATGTCATAAGCCTAGACTTTTTTCCAGAAAAGAAACAGGAAGTGGGCTGTATAAGGTATTTACTGTCAGAAAAAAACAATGAAATCCATGCGTCCGACGCCCTGCATGTAGATTAGGGGTCGGGCGCATTGGATTAGGGGGGCGGTGCTCCTGCACCCCTAATGGATAGGCTGCCACTGCATCTAAACACCAGCAAACAGGAAACACAGCAGATGTGAAGATACAAGTAAACTACAACCATATAACTAAAGTGCCTAATATCCTAACTAAGAAACAGGAAGCCTAACTAACTATATAAAATATGTACAAGAATGGGGAACGTGGATAAACAGGGAAAACTGGAGATGCAGAGAACAGATGGAAAGAGGGAACCAGGACCGGAATTAGGTACAAGGGGAACGGAAAAGAGGCAGCAGGGTTCAGGGTGCAGAGCATGAGCAAGATCAGGATCTAGGCTCAGGATAAGTGGCAAGCAATATTTGACAGCAAAGCAAAACCCTGAAGTGAAGTGTAATAGTAGAAGAGGGACTAAATACCCTCCCAGCATCAGGTGGAAACTAATTACTGGAATCTGCTGGCTGCTGGGAGACACCTTCCAGCCGGACAGCAGAACTACAACCTCCCACTCTGGAAAGCACAGGTGATCCAGGTCATGACAACTTGTTATTTAAAGCGGAGATCCACCTAAAAGGGGAAGCTCTGCTTGATTGCTTCCTCCCCTCTTCCGATGCCACATTTGGCACCTTTTCGGGGGGGGGGGGGGGCGGGTACCTGTATTTGACAGGTACCCATCCCCACTTCTGGGAAACCTTGCAGGAGACTTTGCCACAGAAAGATGGGCCCCCCCCCTTTCCTCTGCCACCGGGCAAGTTAGAAAGTGCAGTGTGCTTCGTGCATAAGCAGTAGGGAATCGACTGTGAATCCTAAAGACTTCACTGTTTCCCTTACCACAAATGGCAGCGACAGCATCTGCGAGCCGATATGAAAATAGGCTGGGGTGCCGTCATTGTGGGATCCCTGGACAGGTAAGTGTCCACATATTAAAAGTCAGCAGCTACAGTATTTGTTGGACCTCCTCTTTAAGGTTGTTACTGACACAAGCTCTACCATCTATGGGCGGACTGAGGGATGTCATATACTGTCCAATACTACCAAGTAATTTTTTCAAACAGTGCAATTTTTTTAAATTAAATAGCTATATACAGGAAACAGTACCTGTATCAGGTTACACATGCATTGTTGTTTGTGTGCCTTTTAATTATTTTGTCAGAGCTAGGACAATTAGTCCCACATCCTTCAGTGTGTCTATAGTTTCCATTAGGAGCACATGTAATTCCTGGAGCTAGACATATTATGATTTACCTATCTGATTTGCACAAGTTTTTGATTTAAGCTTTCTGTTATCTGCAAGACAGCATTGGATCAAGTCACTGTCTGCTTACACTAGTTAGTTATAGCTCTCATTTATAGAGATCACACTGTCAGTGCTTATATTGGGGAAGCAGAACAACCTGGTAAGTGTGGATTATTGCAGATGATTTTTGCCATGGTTGAAGAGCATCAAAGGAGTTGCAACCTGCCATTCCCATGGACAAAAAGAAAACAGGTGGAAATGCCCAAGTTGAATGACAAGCTCATGTCTTTGGACTTCACCCATTACTGTTGATAAAACGCTCTCAGAAGATACAATTGATTGATCAGGGTCAATCTGGCCATCAACTTTTTCAAGTAACATATAATCAAGTTAAACTTCTGGTCTAGAAGTGTGCTACCTAATCCTGGTTTCGGAGGGTGGTAAAATCGCACACGTTGAGCTATTTAATCTCATCCCAATTTATGAAGGACTCATTATATTGGGTCCAGCTTGTCTGACTGCCCTCCAATGTCTACTGGCAGCTTAGACTCATACGGGGTAAGGACAAACGCTGTCTGTCACTGACATGTGGACAATGTTTGTTACTGGATGCAATTACATTTGGTTTGTCATGCCCATTTAGACTGCATAGATAACGAGTGCAATTAGCTAATTCTTTCTTTGCGTTAGACAGACGCTGCTTATCAGAGATGTGAAAAGAATGACAAGCCACTGTCTGCATTGAAGGTTACATTGTGCCGTTGTCAGGAAGCTCCAATGAATATGTACAATGGTTTTCATGCAGAATTTGATTGCCATCTTGATCACATCAGTATTTAGGACACACAAAATTACTCTGTGTGCAGCTTTATTCATACAGTGATTAACTGC